>NC_090927.1:3637543-4243800 GCF_040938575.1 Ambystoma mexicanum
AGCAAAAAGATTATGTTGACGCATTCTCTCGAGAACCTTTTTAATGTGTCTCTGATGTTCCTCTTTAGATGATGAATAGACGAGGATGTCTTCAATGTAGACAACAACACACACGTCTATGAGTTCTCTAAGGACATCGTTCATAAAATATTGGAAAGCGGCAGGAGCGTTACAAAGTCCAAAGGGCATCACTTGATATTCGAATAGCCCGTACTTGGTGCGGAAGGCCGTTTTCCATTCATCGCCCTCTTTTATCCGTACTAAGTGGTAGGCTCCTCTGAGATCCAACTTTGTATACATACATGCGTCTTTGACTTGGTCCAGGAGTTCAGGGATCAAAGGTAACGGGTATCTGTTTCTAACAGTGATTTGATTCAGGCCGCGGTAATCTATGCAAGTCCTAAGGTCTCCTTCCTTTTTCTGAACGAAGAACAAAGCCGATGAAGCTGGAGATTTTGAAGGACGGATAAACCTGTTAGCTAGGTATTGGTCCAGATATTGTCTGAGGTGAAGATTCTCTGGCTCGGTGAGGGCATAAATCCTGCTGCACGGAGGAGTTGTTCCGGGTATCAGATCTATTTGACAGTCGTAAGACCTATGAGGAGGCAGGGTGTTAGCTTGATCCTTCCGAAAGACGTCTTGGAATTCCTGGTATTCGGGAGGTAATTTGGGAACCTCCTCAGAAGAGATTGCCGCCAGTGAAACATCAGGCCAAGGATAACAAGTGGTAAAACATTCTGGAAACTGAACCGTCTTTGCTCGCCAATCGATCTGAGGATTGTGCTTCTCTAACCAAGGGATTCCCAGAATGATCTGGAACTGAGGGGCCTTGATCACATCGAACACGATTCTCTCCCGGTGTCCATCTTGACTCACTAGCGTCACTTCTTGGGTGGCGTGCGTTACTGGTCCGGAGGCTATCTCCGTGCCATCCACCGTAGTGATGACGTCTTTTACTGCCTTAGGGACAAGGGGAAGATTCATCCTTGATACCATTTCACGGTCCACATAATTGCCGATTGCTCCGCTGTCGATGTAAGCTTCAATGGCATGCAAACGATCCGGACGTTCAGGACTAATGAGGACCATGGGTACCACGAAATGCGAGGTCACGGGACATATCTTAACGCTCGGCAAGAGGACCTCTACTCTTGTCGGGCTAGGTCGTTTCCCTGCTCAGAAGTTGTGGTACATGTATCCGCGGCTCCTACAGCCTTCTTAGCTGGTTTCACTGGACAGTCCCGAAGAAAGTGTCCTGAGATTCCGCAATAGAGGCATAATTGCAGCTGCCTTCTTCTTTCCCGCTCTTTCTGGGTTAAAGGTCCTTTCATGCCCCCAATTTGCATGGGTTCCACAGTGTCAGCTCCCCTAGTAGAGGTCTGTGGTTTAGAAAACACTCGGGTATCAAATTTGGAACGATCTGCCTTCCTGTTCTGTAGTCTGTGGTCCAATTGGACAACTAAGTCAATATAGTCTGAGCATTCTTGTGGAGGATTCACAACTTGAGCTAACACATCCTTAAGCTCTCCACGCAGGCCTCTGTAGAAAGGCGTTATCCTCTTATCCTCGGGCCATTGAGTTTCCACTATAAGTCTGTTGAATGAGGCTATATAAGTCAAGAGGTCTTGATTACCCTGTCGTAATGAAAGAAGTTCATTGTCCAAGGCCTGCCCTTGTGCATGTCTTGCGAACAGTTTCTCCATGCTGGACTGGAAGGCCTGGAAATCATGCAAAACCGGATCATCCTGGGTGACTAAAGGGATCGACCAATCTGCGGCGCTGCCACTAAGATAAGAAAGCACGAAAGCCACCTTGGTCTGGTCTGTTGGGAATGCAGCTGGTCGACATAAGAAGTGTAGGCGACACTGGTTGATGAACACTGCAAATTTCTTTGGATCACCAGAAAAGCGTTCGGGCGGAGCCAAGGGCACATTACCGGGCAGATTGATTTGCACTGGATTTAAAGATGATGCAGAAGGATAACTTCCTCCTGGAGCGGGCAAAGGTGTCTGTCCTGCCTGCGTTTGTAACAACTGCCTAGCGAGGTCCTCAGTTCGCTCCTTGGAAATTATCAGTTCTCTTCTTAGAGAGTTCGTTTCCTGACGAGCTGCATGTACTTCTGCTCTTAATTCCCCGAGCAACTGGGCTAATTGATCAGTGTCTGAGGTTTCCATTGCGCCTGGGTAGGAGTTTTGTGGTGGACTTCGCGTTCTGTAACGCTCACCTGATTCCCACGGAGGCGTGGGTCTTGGCAGGAAGGTGTCTGTGACTCGAAAAGTGATGTGCAGGACTCGATTGGCTTCTGGGGTCGAACCTCTTCGCACTGTGTGTCGAACTCGAAGAGTGAGGTTTCTGCAGGTGAAAGAATATGGGGGTTAATGGTCTGGGTTGTTGAATGTCCCTCTCTCTCGCTCTCTTCCTAGCTTTTCCGTAGAGCCCCCAGGTCAACTTGCTCACCTTAGATAGGTGAATGCTGGACTCTCCATCTGCGTCAGGTGCAGGGTGCCGTTGCCAGTTCCTTCACTGGTGAAACATAGGCCTCTTGAATTCAGAGGATGGTTACCGTCGTTATCTCCACGAGCGGTGAGTTTCTGGACACCTTTTAGTCTTTAGAGTCTTTAGGAGAGCCCTTTTGTCTTGCAGGACTCTTGAGATGGAAGATGGAGTGAAGCGCCTGGAGATTCGTAAGTAAGGCAAGCGCTCTAATTGTCTTTATCCTTGCAGCTTAGTTCATGCTGAAGGGACGCCAGAGTATCCGCAGGCATTCTATTGCGACGAGCGCGATGGGCGTAAGTAAATACCTGTCTAATGTCTCTTCTTTTGTCTCTCAGATGTTGGACTGCAGCGCCGAAGTCCGCGGAATGCTAGTAAGTAATTACAATGCTTTTGTCTTCACAGGCAGCGATGCAGAATGAAGAAATCCGGAATTCACGGCGTGCCGGTAAATATGGCAATGCTTTTGTCTTTGCAGGTGGAGATGCGGCGTGAAGAAATGGCCGCAGCTGATGGATCAGGTGAGTAAGCACTGCGTGTAAAGATTGCCTTGCTAACCTGTTGTTTCTTGTCTTGCAGGTGCTGCTGTTGACTGGATACAGAGATGGTAAGTATAATTCTTGCAGGTTCAGGATCGAAAGAAGAAAGGCCGGAGCAGACTCAGTGAGCGTTCTGCTGCAGATGCAGAATAACGCGAAGCACGCTTCATCTATCGGGTGTGGTTTAAATAGCCTTGGAGTGATGAGGCGTCTTCTTCCACGGCCCCGCCTAGGTAAGAAAAGAGTTCCAGCTTCCAGAAGAGTTCCAGTGCTGTATCCAGGGAGTGGAGCTGCCCCACCCAGGTAAGAAAGTAGTTCCTGTTCACAGAGGGCTTCTAAGTGGCTGGTAAGTAAGCAGCATGGTCTGCTGCAGGTAAGTCCACCCAAGCATCTTCACACCTATTATGAGCCCGGCGCTTCCAGTGCCGGGACCGATGGTTTTGATGAGCCTGGTGCCACCGGCGCCAGGACGAGGTCCAAAAGGTCCCAGTGGGGACCGGCTATTGCCTAGGATTAGGGTTAGGGGCCTGCTTCCAAGGACGTTGGGCTAGTTCTGGCTCCTTGGAAGCAGTGATCATGACAGCACCCCCCTCAAGGCCCCTCCTAAGCGTGTCTTCTCCGGGGGTTTTGGCTTGTCGGGGTGATTCAGATGGAATTTTTTGACCAGACGAGGTGCGTGGACATATTCTGAGGGTTCCCAAGACCTTTCCTGGGGGCCGTATCCTTTCCAATCAACCAGATAAAATAACTTAGATTTGGAGATTTTGGAGTCTAGGATGTTCTTTACTTCGAATTCAAGTTCTCCATCTACTAAAACCGGTTCTGGGAGTTCAGTCAATCGGGTTTCTGGTTGTACTGGTTTTAATAAGGAGACATGGAATACTAGATGTATTTTCATATGCGTAGGTAATTCTAATTTGACAGCCACCGGATTAATTATGGCAGATATGAGATAGGGTCCAAGGTATCTCGGGATGAAGGTGCGGGGTCCTTTTAGAGGCAGGTGCTTAGTGGATAACCAGACCTGATCTCCTACAGCGTAGTGAGGAGCCTCTTTACGGTGTCGATCAGCTCCTTTTTTGAATTGAGCTTTAGCTCTTTGCAGATGGGCAGTGGCTTCCTTAAAAGCAAGGGTGATCTCCGAGTGTAAGTGATCCACAGCAGGTGCTTCGAATTCTTGGGGAGGATCCAGGTTAGAGGTTCTAGGATGGTGTCCGTATAATAGGAAGAAGGGAGTCTTCCCGGTTCCAGAATGAGTCGAATTATAGTAAGCGTATTCAGCGATCCAAAGAATATCCTTCCAGGGGTTTTCAGTTTGTTGGAGCATGCAACGTAGATATTGCTCTAGAGTCTGATTTGTCCTCTCGGTTTGTCCGTCAGTTTGGGGATGGTGACTAGTTGAAAGTCTTACATCAATTTGGGCTAGACGACAGCAACTGCGCCAGAAGAGGGAGATGAATTGACTTCCCCTATCGGAGACTAAAACCGAGGGAAAACCGTGTAACCGAACGATGTTTTCTAAGAATTCTCGGGCCAATACTGAGGCTGAAGGTAGACCCTTCAGGGGAATGAAGTGAGCCATCTTGGAGAATAGATCCACGACTACTAAAATGGTAGCATACCCCGAGCATGGAGGTAAGTCCGTGATGAAATCCATGGACAGGGTATGCCATGGACAGGGAGGGATGTCTAGTGGCTGTAATAGGCCGGCTGGTTTCTCCTTCTGACTTTTATTCTGGGCAGACACACCGCAGGAGATTACAAAGTCTCGAATATCCTTTTTCCATGATGGCCACCAGAAATGTCTTTTAATCTTTTCCATGGTTTTGGTAATGCCAGGGTGACCCTCCATTAGAGAGTCGTGATAACAGGAGATTCCTTTTTTTTGTATTTTCTCACAGGGCAAGTGCAATCGTCCTCGGAAATATGGTAGGTCTTGATCCACTGAGAATTCTTTTCCCTTTAATTGCCAGTCCTGCAAATCGTCCGGAGTTAGGAGTGATTTAACCAAGGTCTTGATGTCTTCAAAAGATTGAGGTCTGACCAAACCCAAAATCCTTTGTTCTGGGATTATGGGTATTGGTTCTGGATTGGTCAAATGTTCATCTACTCCCATACGGGAGAGGGCATCTGCTTTTCCGTTCTTACTGCCTGGTCGATAAGTAATTATAAAGTCAAATTCAGCCAGAAACAGAGCCCAGCGAAGCTGTCTGGAAGACTGAGCTTTGGCCGTCTTTAAATATTGTAAATTGCGGTGATCAGTCATTACGGTGACTGTGTGTCTGGCTCCTAGAAGATAATGCCGCCAGGCTTTAAAGGCCGATCTGATAGCTAAAAGTTCCTTGTCTGTAATTGAATAGTTGATCTCGGGAGCCGAAAACTTGCGGGACCAAAAGGCTACAGGATGTAATTGGTGTGTGACCGGATCTCTTTGTGATAAAACTGCCCCCATAGCAAGACTAGAAGCATCCGTTTCCACGATGTAGGGGAGTTCTGGACGAGGGTGTTTTAGAACAGGTGCAGAAATGAATTTAGCTTTTAAGTCTTGAAAAGCTTGTTCAGCTTCAGAAGACCACTCAAAACGTTTGTTCTTTTTTAACAGAGCGGTGATGGGCTGGACTATCCGAGAAAATTCAGGAATGAATCTGCGGTAAAAGTTAGCGAAGCCTAACATGCTTTGAACTCCTTTTACAGAGGTCGGTGATGGCCACTTGATGATTGCATCAACTTTCTTTGAATCCATATGGACTCCGTTAGGTGACAATATGAATCCCAGGAACTCGACTTCAGTTACGTTGAAAACGCATTTTTCAAGCTTAGCAAAAAGATTATGTTGACGCAATCTCTCGAGAACCTTTTTAATGTGTCTCTGATGTTCCTCTTTAGATGATGAATAGACGAGGATGTCTTCAATGTAGACAACAACACACACGTCTATGAGTTCTCTAAGGACATCGTTCATAAAATATTGGAAAGCGGCAGGAGCGTTACAAAGTCCAAAGGGCATCACTTGATATTCGAATAGCCCGTACTTGGTGCAGAAGGCCGTTTTCCATTCATCGCCCTCTTTTATCCGTACTAAGTGGTAGGCTCCTCTGAGATCCAACTTTGTATACATACATGCGTCTTTGACTTGGTCCAGGAGTTCAGGGATCAAAGGTAACGGGTATCTGTTTCTAACAGTGATTTGATTCAGGGCGCGGTAATCTATGCAAGTCCTAAGGTCTCCTTCCTTTTTCTGAACGAAGAACAAAGCCGATGAAGCTGGAGATTTTGAAGGACGGATAAACCCGTTAGCTAGGTATTGGTCCAGATATTGTCTGAGGTGAAGATTCTCTGGCTCGGTGAGGGCATAAATCCTGCTGCACGGAGGAGTTGTTCCGGGTATCAGATCTATTTGACAGTCGTAAGACCTATGAGGAGGCAGGGTGTTAGCTTGATCCTTCCGAAAGACGTCTTGGAATTCCTGGTATTCGGGAGGTAATTTGGGAACCTCCTCAGAAGAGATTGCCGCCAGTGAAACATCAGGCCAAGGATAATAAGTGGTAAAACATTCTGGAAACTGAACCGTCTTTGCTCGCCAATCGATCTGAGGATTGTGCTTCTCTAACCAAGGGATTCCCAGAATGATCTGGAACTGAGGGGCCTTGATCACATCGAACACGATTCTCTCCCGGTGTCCATCTTGACTCACTAGCGTCACTTCTTGGGTGGCGTGCGTTACTGGTCCGGAGGCTATCTCCGTGCCATCCACCGTAGTGATGACGTCTTTTACTGCCTTAGGGACAAGGGGAAGATTCATCCTTGATACCATTTCACGGTCCACATAATTGCCGATTGCTCCGCTGTCGATGTAAGCTTCAATGGCATGCAAACGATCCGGACGTTCAGGACTAATGAGGACCATGGGTACCACGAAATGCGAGGTCACGGGACATATCTTAACGCTCGGCAAGAGGACCTCTACTCTTGTCGGGCTAGGTCGTTTCCCTGCTCAGAAGTTGTGGTACAGGTATCCGCGGCTCCTACAGCCTTCTTAGCTGGTTTCACTGGACAGTCCCGAAGAAAGTGTCCTGAGATTCCGCAATAGAGGCATAATTGCAGCTGCCTTCTTCTTTCCCGCTCTTTCTGGGTTAAAGGTCCTTTCATGCCCCCAATTTGCATGGGTTCCACAGTGTCAGCTCCCCTAGTAGAGGTCTGTGGTTTAGAAAACACTCGGGTATCAAATTTGGAACGATCTGCCTTCCTGTTCTGTAGTCTGTGGTCCAATTGGACAACTAAGTCAATATAGTCTGAGCATTCTTGTGGAGGATTCACAACTTGAGCTAACACATCCTTGAGCTCTCCACGCAGGCCTCTGTAGAAAGGCGTTATCCTCTTATCCTCGGGCCATTGAGTTTCCACTATAAGTCTGTTGAATGAGGCTATATAAGTCAAGAGGTCTTGATTACCCTGTCGTAATGAAAGAAGTTCATTGTCCAAGGCCTGCCCTTGTGCATGTCTTGCGAACAGTTTCTCCATGCTGGACTGGAAGGCCTGGAAATCATGCAAAACCGGATCATCCTGGGTGACTAAAGGGATCGACCAATCTGCGGCGCTGCCACTAAGATAAGAAAGCACGAAAGCCACCTTGGTCTGGTCTGTTGGGAATGCAGCTGGTCGACATAAGAAGTGTAGGCAACACTGGTTGATGAACACTGCAAATTTCTTTGGATCACCAGAAAAGCGTTCGGGCGGAGCCAAGGGCACATTACCGGGCAGATTGATTTGCACTGGATTTAAAGATGATGCAGAAGGATAACTTCCTCCTGGAGCGGGCAAAGGTGTCTGTCCTGCCTGCGTTTGTAACAACTGCCTAGCGAGGTCCTCAGTTCGCTCCTTGGAAATTATCAGTTCTCTTCTTAGAGAGTTTGTTTCCTGACGAGCTGCATGTACTTCTGCTCTTAATTCCCCGAGCAACTGGGCTAATTGATCAGTGTCTGAGGTTTCCATTGCGCCTGGGTAGGAGTTTTGTGGTGGGCTTCGCGTTCTGTAACGCTCACCTGATTCCCACGGAGGCGTGGGTCTTGGCAGGAAGGTGTCTGTGACTCGAAAAGTGATGTGCAGGACTCGATTGGCTTCTGGGGTCGAACCTCTTCGCACTGTGTGTCGAACTCGAAGAGTGAGGTTTCTGCAGGTGAAAGAATATGGGGGTTAATGGTCTGGGTTGTTGAATGTCCCTCTCTCTCGCTCTCTTCCTAGCTTTTCCGGAGAGCCCCCAGGTCAACTTGCTCACCTTAGATAGGTGAATGCTGGACTCTCCATCTGCGTCAGGTGCAGGGTGCCGTTGCCAGTTCCTTCACTGGTGAAACATAGGCCTCTTGAATTCAGAGGATGGTTACCGTCGTTATCTCCACGAGCGGTGAGTTTCTGGACACCTTTTAGTCTTTAGAGTCTTTAGGAGAGCCCTTTTGTCTTGCAGGACTCTTGAGATGGAAGATGGAGTGAAGCGCCTGGAGATTCGTAAGTAAGGCAAGCGCTCTAATTGTCTTTTTCCTTGCAGCTTAGTTCGTGCTGAAGGGACGCCGGAGTATCCGCAGGCGTTCTATTGCGACGAGCGCGATGGGCGTAAGTAAATACCTGTCTAATGTCGCTTCTTTTGTCTTTCAGATGTTGGACTGCAGCGCCAGAGTCCGCGGAATGCTAGTAAGTAATTACAATGCTTTTGTCTTCACAGGCGGCGATGCAGAATGAAGAAATCCGGAATTCACGGCGTGCCGGTAAATATGGCAATGCTTTTGTCTTTGCAGGTGGAGATGCGGCGTGAAGAAATGGCCGCAGCCGATGGATCAGGTGAGTAAGCACTGCGTGTAAAGATTGCCTTGCTAACCTGTTGTTTCTTGTCTTGCAGGTGCTGCTGTTGACTGGATACAGAGATGGTAAGTATAATTCTTGCAGGTTCAGGATCGAAAGAAGAAAGGCCGGAGCAGACTCGGTGAGCGTTCTGCTGCAGATGCAGAATAACGCGAAGCACGCTTCATCTATCGGGTGTGGTTTAAATAGCCTTGGAGTGATGAGGCGTCTTCTTCCACGGCCCCGCCTAGGTAAGAAAAGAGTTCCAGCTTCCAGAAGAGTTCCAGTGCTGTATCCAGGGAGTGGAGCTGCCCCACCCAGGTAAGAAAGTAGTTCCTGTTCACAGAGGGCTTCTAAGTGGCTGGTAAGTAAGCAGCATGGTCTGCTGCAGGTAAGTCCACCCAAGCATCTTCACACCTATTATGAGCCCGGTGCTTCCAGTGCCGGGACCGATGGTTTTGATGAGCCTGGTGCCACCGGCGCCAGGCGAGGTCCAAAAGGTCCCAGTGGGGACCGGCTGGTGCCTAGGATTAGGGTTAGGGGCCTGCTTCCAAGGACGTTGGGCTGGTCCTGGCTCCTTGGAAGCAGTGATCATGACAGTCACCTGGCCTAAGCCCCGGCCACCTGGTGCCTTCCTGCCTGCCGCTCTTTGTCACCACTTAGCAAGCCCCACCCACCTGGTGCCTTCCTTCTTGCCACTCTTTTTCCCTACTTAAGGAGCCCTCCAACCTCTTTTCCTTTACAGATGGGGAGCCGGTGCAAGTGGATCTAGGTCACCTGGCCTAAACCCCACACACCTGGTGCCTTCCTGCCTGCTGCTCTTTTTCACCACTTAGCAAGCCCTGCCCACCTGGTGCCTTCCTGCTTGCCGCTCTTTTTCCCTACTTAAGGAGCCATCCAGCCTCTTTTCCTTTGCAGATGGGGAGCAGGTGCAAGTGGATCTAGGTCACCTGGCCTAAACCCCACCCACCTGGTGCCTTCCTGCCTGCTGCTCTTTTTCACCACTTAGCAAGCCCTGCCCACCTGGTGCCTTTCTGCTTGTCTCTCTTTTTCACCCCTTAGCAAGCCCCGCCCACCTGGTGCCTTCCTGCTTGCCGCTCTTTTTCCCTACTTAAGGAGCCCTCCAGCCTCTTTTCCTTTGCAGATGGGGAGCAGGTGCAAGTGGATCTAGGTCACCTGGCCTAAACCCCACCCACCTGGTGCCTTCCTGGCTGCTGCTCTTTTTCACCACTTAGCAAGCCCAGCCCACCTGGTGCCTTCCTGCCTGCCGCTCTTTTTCACCACTTAGCAAGCTGCGCCCACCTGGTGCCTTCCTGCTTGCCACTCTTTTTCACCACTTAGCAAACCCCGCTCACCTGGTGCCTTCCTGCTTGCCGCTCTTTTTCCCTACTTAAGGAGCCCTCCAGCCTCTTTTCCTTTGCAGATGGCGAGCAGGTGCAAGTGGATCTAGGTCACCTGGCCTAGACCCGCCCACCTGGTGCCTTCCTGCCTGCCGCTCTTTTTCACCACTTATCAAGCTCCACCCACCTGGTGCCTTCCTGCTTGCAACTCTTTTTCACCACTTAGCAAGCCCTGCCCACCTGGTGCCTTCCTGCTTGCTGCTCTTTTTCACCACTTAGCAAGCTGTGCCCACCTGGTGCCTTCCTGCTTGCCACTCTTTTTCACCACTTAGCAAATCCCGCTCACCTGGTGCCTTCCTGCTTGCCGCTCTTTTTCCCTACTTAAGGAGCCATCCAGCCTCTTTTCCTTTGCAGATGGGGAGCAGGTGCAAGTGGATCTAGGTCACCTGGCCTAAACCTCACCCACCTGGTGCCTTCCTGCCTGCTGCTCTTTTTCACCACTTAGCAAGCCCTGCCCACCTGGTGCCTTTCTGCTTGTCTCTCTTTTTCACCCCTTAGCAAGCACCGCCCACCTGGTGCCTTCCTGCTAGCCGCTCTTTTTCCCTACTTAAGGAGCCCTCCAGCCTCTTTTCCTTTGCAGATGGCGAGCAGGTGCAAGTGGATCTAGGTCACCTGTCCTAAACCCCACACACCTGGTGCCTTCCTGGCTGCTGCTCTTTTTCACCACTTAGCAAGCCCCGCCCACCTGGTGCCTTCCTGCTTGCCGCTCTTTTTCCCTACTTAAGGAGCCATCCAGCCTCTTTTCCTTTGCAGATGGGGAGCAGGTGCAAGTGGATCTAGGTCACCTGGCCTAAACCCCACCCACCTGGTGCCTTCCTGGCTGCTGCTCTTTTTCACCACTTAGCAAGCCCAGCCCACCTGGTGCCTTCCTGCCTGCCGCTCTTTTTCACCACTTAGCAAGCTGCGCCCACCTGGTGCCTTGCTGCTTGCCGCTCTTTTTCCCTACTTAAGGAGCCCTCCAGCCTCTTTTCCTTTGCAGATGGCGAGCAGGTGCAAGTGGATATAGGTCACCTGGCCTAAGACCCGCCCACCTGGTGCCTTCCTGCCTGCCGCTCTTTTTCACCACTTAACAAGCTCCGCCCACCTGGTGCCTTCTTGCTTGCAACTCTTTTTCACCACTTAGCAAGCCCTGCCCACCTGGTGCCTTCCTGCTTGCTGCTCTTTTTCCCTACTTAAGGAGCCCTTCAGCCTCTTTTCCTTTGCAGATGGGGAGCAGGTGCAAGTGGATCTAGGTCACCTGGCCTAAGCCCCGGCCACCTGGTGTCTTCCTGCCTGCCGCTCTTTTTCACCACTTAGCAAGCCCCGCCCACCTGGTGCCTTCCTGCTTGCCTCTCTTTTTCCCTACTTAAGGAGCCCTCCAACCTCTTTTCCTTTACAGATGGGGAGCAGGTGCAAATGGATCTAGGTCACCTGGCCTAAACCCCACCCACCTGGTGCCTTCCTGCCTGCTGCTCCTTTTCAACACTTAGCAAGCCCCACCCACCTGGTGCCTTCCTGCTTGTCGCTCTTTTTCACCCCTTAGCAAGCCGCGCCCACCTGGTGCCTTCCTGCTTGCCGCTCTTTTTCCCTACTTAAGGAGCCCTCCAGCCTCTTTTCCTTTGCAGATGGGGAGCAGGTGCAAGTGGATCTAGGTCACCTGGCCTAATCCCCACCCACCTGGAGCCTTCCTGCCTGCTGATCTTTTTCACCACTTAGCAAGCCCTGCCCACCTGGTGCCTTTCTGCTTGTCTCTCTTTTTCACCCCTTAGCAAGCCCCGCCCACCTGGTGCCTTCCTGCTTACCGCTCTTTTTCCCTACTTAAGGAGCCCTCCAGCCTCTTTTCCTTTGCAGATGGGGAGCAGGTACAAGTGGATCTAGGTTACCTGGCCTAAACCCCACCCACCTGGTGCCTTCCTGGCTGCTGCTCTTTTTCACCACTTAGCAAGCCCCGCCCACCTGGTGCCTTCCTGCTTGCCGCTCTTTTTCACCACTTAGCAAGCCCCGACCACCTGGTGCCTTCCTGCTTGCTGCTCTTTTTTCCTACTTAAGGAGCCCTCCAGCCTCTTTTCCTTTGCCGATGGGGAGCAGGTGCAAGTGGATGTAGGTCACCTGGCCTAAGCCCCGCCCACCTGGTGCCTTCCTGCCTGCCACTCTTTTTCATCACTTAGCAAGCCCCGTCCCCCTGGTGCCTTCCTGCTTGCTGCTCTTTTTCACCACTTAGCAAGCCCCGCCCACCTGGTGCCTTCCTGCTTGCCGCTCTTTTTCACTACTTAGCAAGCCCCGTCCACCTGGTGCCTTCCTTCTTGCTGCTCTTTTTCACTACTTAAGGAGCCCTCCAGCCTCTTTTCCTTTACAGATGGGGAGCAGGTGCAAGTGGATCTAGGTCACCTGGCCTAAACCCCACCCACCTGGTGCCTTCCTGCCTGCTGCTCTTTCACTATTTAGCAAGCCCCGCCCACCTTGTGCCTTCATGCCTGCCGCTCTTTCACCACGTAGCAAGACCCACCCACCTAGTACCTTCCTGCTTGCCGCTCTTTTTCACCACTTAGCAAGTCCCGTCCACCTGGTGCCTTCCTTCTTGCGGCTCTTTTTCACTACTTAAGGAGCCCTCCAGCCTCTTTTCCTTTGCCGATGGGGAGCAGGTGCAAGTGGATGTAGGTCACCTGGCCTAAGCCCCGCCCACCTGGTGCCTTCCTGCCTGCCACTCTTTTTCATCACTTAGCAAGCCCCGTCCCCCTGGTGCCTTCCTGCTTGCTGCTCTTTTTCACCACTTAGCAAGCCCCGCCCACCTGGTGCCTTCCTGCTTGCCGCTCTTTTTCACTACTTAGCAAGCCCCGTCCACCTGGTGCCTTCCTTCTTGCTGCTCTTTTTCACTACTTAAGGAGCCCTCCAGCCTCTTTTCCTTTACAGATGGGGAGCAGGTGCAAGTGGATCTAGGTCACCTGGCCTAAGCCCCGCCCACCTGATGCCTTCCTGCTTGCCGCTCTTTCACTATTTAGCAAGCCCCGCCCACCTTGTGCCTTCATGCCTGCCGCTCTTTCACCACGTAGCAAGACCCACCCACCTAGTACCTTCCTGCTTGCCGCTCTTTTTCACCACTTAGCAAGTCCCGTCCACCTGGTGCCTTCCTTCTTGCGGCTCTTTTTCACTACTTAAGGAGCCCTCCAGCCTCTTTTCCTTTACAGATGGGGAGCAGGTGCAAGTGGATCTAGGTCACCTGGCCTACGCCCCGCCCACCTGGTGCCTTCCTGCCTGCTGCTCTTTTTCACCACTTAGAAAGCCCCGCCCACCTGGTGCCTTCCTGCCTGCTGCTCTTTCACCACTTAGCAAGCCCCGCCCACTTGGTGCCTTCCTGCTTGCTGCTCTTTTTCACCACTTAGCAAGCCACGCCCACCTTGTGCCTTCCTGCCTGCCGCTCTTTCACCACTTAGCAAGCCCCACCCACCTGGTACCTTCCTGCTTGCGCTCTTTTTCACCACTTAGCAAGTCCCGCCCACCTGGTGCCTTCCTGCTTGCCGCTCTTTTTCCCTACTTAAGGAGCCCTCCAGCCTCTTTTCCTTTGCAGATGGGGAGCAGGTGCAAGTGGATCTAGGTCACCTGGCCTAAACCCCACCCACCTGGTGCCTTCCTGCCTGCTGCTCTTTTTCACCACTTAGCAAGCCCCGCCCACCTGGTGCCTTCCTGCTTGCCGCTCTTTTTCACCACTTAGCAAGCACCGTCCACCTGGTGCCTTCCTGCTTGCTGCTCTTTTTCCCTACTTAAGGAGCCCTCCAGCCTCTTTTCCTTTGCCGATGGGGAGCAGGTGCAACTGGATCTAGGTCACCTGGCCTAAGCCCCGCCCTCCTGGTGCCTTCCTGCCTGCTGCTCTTTCACCATTTAGCAAGCCCCGCCCACCTTGTGCCTTCATGCCTGCAACTCTTTTTCACCACTTAGCAAGCCCCGCCCACCTGGTGCCTTCCTGCTTGCCGCTCTTTTTCCCTACTTAAGGAGCCCTCCAGCCTCTTTTCTTTTGCAGATGGGGAGCAGGTGCAAGTGGATCTAGGTCACCTGGCCTAAACCCCACCCACCTGGTGCCTTCCTGGCTGCTGCTCTTTTTCACCACTTAGCAAGCCCAGCACACCTGGTGCCTTCCTGCCTGCCGCTCTTTTTCACCACTTAGCAAGCTGCGCCCACCTGGTGCCTTCCTGCTTGCCACTCTTTTTCACCACTTAGCAAACCCCGCTCACCTGGTGCCTTCCTGCTTGCCGCTCTTTTTCCCTACTTAAGGAGCCCTCCAGCCTCTTTTCCTTTGCAGATGGCGAGCAGGTGCAAGTGGATCTAGGTCACCTGGCCTAGACCCGCCCACCTGGTGCCTTCCTGCCTGCCGCTCTTTTTCACCACTTAACAAGCTCCGCCCACCTGGTGCCTTCCTGCTTGCAACTCTTTTTCACCACTTAGCAAGCCCTGCCCACCTGGTGCCTTCCTGCTTGCTGCTCTTTTTCACCACTTAGCAAATCCCGCTCACCTGGTGCCTTCCTGCTTGCCGCTCTTTTTCCCTACTTAAGGAGCCCTCCAGCCTCTTTTCCTTTGCAGATGGCGAGCAGGTGCAAGTGGATCTAGGTCACCTGGCCTAAGACCCGCCCACCTAGTGCCTTCCTGCCTGCCGCTCTTTTTCACCACTTAAAAAGCTCCGCCCACCTGGTGCCTTCCTGCTTGCCACTCTTTTTCACCACTTAGCAAGCCCTGCCCACCTGGTGCCTTCCTGCTTGCTGCTCTTTTTCCCTACTTAAGGAGCCCTTCAGACTCTTTTCCTTTGCAGATGGGGAGCAGGTGCAAGTGGATCTAGGTCACCTGGCCTAAGCCCCGGCCACCTGGTGCCTTCCTGCCTGCCTCTCTTTTTCACCACTTAGCAAGCCCCGCCCACCTGGTGCCTTCCTTCTTGCCACTCTTTTTCCCTACTTAAGGAGCCCTCCAACCTCTTTTCCTTTACAGATGGGGAGCAGGTGCAAGTGGATCTAGGTCACCTGGCCTAAACCCCACCCACCTGGTGCCTTCCTGCCTGCTGCTCTTTTTCACCACTTAGCAAGCCCCGCCCACCTGGTACCTTCCTGCTTGCCGCTCTTTTTCCCTACTTAAGGAGCCATCCAGCCTCTTTTCCTTTGCAGATGGGGAGCAGGTGCAAGTGGATCTAGGTCACCTGGCCTAAACCCCACCCACCTGGTGCCTTCCTGCCTGCTGCTCTTTTTCAGCACTTAGCAAGCCCTGCCCACCTGGTGCCTTTCTGCGTGTCTCTCTTTTTCACCCCTTAGCAAGCCCCGCCCACCTGGTGCCTTCCTGCTTGCCGCTCTTTTTCCATACTTAAGGAGCACTCCAGCCTCTTTTCCTTTGCAGATGCGGAGCAGGTGCAAGTGGATCTAGGTCACCTGGCCTAAACCCCACCCACCTGGTGCCTTCCTGGCTGCTGCTCTTTTTCACCACTTAGCAAGCCCAGCCCACCTGGTGCCTTCCTGCCTGCCGCTCTTTTTCACCACTTAGCAAACCCCGCTCACCTGGTGCCTTGCTGCTTGCAACTCTTTTTCACCACTTAGCAAGCCCTGCCCACCTGCTGCCTTCCTGCTTGCTGCTCTTTTTCCCTACTTAAGGAGCCCTCCAGCCTCTTTTCCTTTGCAGATGGGGAGCAGGTGCAAGTGGATCTAGGTCACCTGGCCTAAGCCCCGGCCACCTGGTGTCTTCCTGCCTGCCGCTCTTTTTCACCACTTAGCAAGCCCCGCCCACCTGGTGCCTTCCTGCTTGCCTCTCTTTTTCCCTACTTAAGGAGCCCGCCAACCTCTTTTCCTTTACAGATGGGGAGCAGGTGCAAGTGGATCTAGGTCACCTGGCCTAAACCCCACCCACCTGGTGCCTTCCTGCCTGCTGCTCCTTTTCAACACTTAGCAAGCCCCACCCACCTGGTGCCTTCCTGCTTGTCGCTCTTTTTCACCCCTTAGCAAGCCGCGCCCACCTGGTGCCTTCCTGCTTGCCGCTCTTTTTCCCTACTTAAGGAGCCCTCCAGCCTCTTTTCCTTTGCAGATGGGGAGCAGGTGCAAGTGGATCTAGGTCACCTGGCCTAATCCCCACCCACCTGGTGCCTTCCTGCCTGCTGCTCTTTTTCACCACTTAGCAAGCGCTGCCCACCTGGTGCCTTTCTGCTTGTCTCTCTTTTTCACCCCTTAGCTAGCCCCGCCCACCTGGTGCCTTCCTGCTTACCGCTCTTTTTCCCTACTTAAGGAGCCCTCCAGCCTCTTTTCCTTTGCAGATGGGGAGCAGGTGCAAGTGGATCTAGGTCACCTGGTCTAAACCCCACCCACCTGGTGCCTTCCTGGCTGCTGCTCTTTTTCACCACGCAAGCCCCGCCCACCTGGTGCCTTCCTGCTTGCCGCTCTTTTTCACCACTTAGCAAGCCCCGACCACCTGGTGCCTTCCTGCTTGCTGCTCTTTTTTCCTACTTAAGGAGCCCTCCAGCCTCTTTTCCTTTGCCGATGGGGAGCAGGTGCAAGTGGATCTAGGTCACCTGGCCTAAGCCCCGCCCACCTGGTGCCTTCCTGCCTGCCACTCTTTTTCATCACTTAGCAAGCCCCGTCCACCTGGTGCCTTCCTGCTTGCTGCTCTTTTTCACCACTTAGCAAGCCCCGCCCACCTGGTGCCTTCCTGCTTGCCGCTCTTTTTCCCTACTTAAGGAGCCCTCCATCCTCTTTTCCTTTGCAGATTGGGGGCAGGTGCAAGTGGATCTAGGTCACCTGGACTAAGCCCCGCCCTCCTGATGCCTTCCTGCCTGCTGCTCTTTCACCATTTAGCAAGCCCCGCCCAACTTGTGCCTTCATGCCTGCCGTTCTTTCACCATGTAGCAAGCCCCACCCACCTGGTACCTTCCTGCTTGCCGCTCTTTTTCACTACTTAGCAAGCCCCGTCCACCTGGTGCCTTCCTTCTTGCTGCTCTTTTTCACTACTCAAGGCGCCCTCCAGCCTCTTTTCCTTTACAGATGGGGAGCAGGTGCAAGTGGATCTAGGTCACCTGGCCTAAGCCCCACCCACCTGGTGCCTTCCTGCTTGCCGCTCTTTCACTATTTAGCAAGCCCCGCCCACCTTGTGCCTTCATGCCTGCTGCTCTTTCACCACGTAGCAAGACCCACCCACCTAGTACCTTCCTGCTTGCCGCTCTTTTTCACCACTTAGCAAGTCCCGTCCACCTGGTGCCTTCCTTCTTGCTGCTCTTTTTCACTACTTAAGGAGCCCTCCAGCCTCTTTTCCTTTACAGATGGGGAGCAGGTGCAAGTGGATCTAGGTCACCTGGCCTACGCCCCGCCCACCTTGTGCCTTCCTGCCTGCTGCTCTTTTTCACCACTTAGAAAGCCCCGCCGACCTGGTGCCTTCCTGCCTGCTGCTCTTTCACCACTTAGCAAGCCCCGCCCACTTGGTGCCTTCCTGCTTGCTGCTCTTTTTCACCACTTAGCAAGCCCCGCCCACCTTGTGCCTTCCTGCCTGCTGCTCTTTCACCACTTAGCAAGCCCCGCCCACTTGGTGCCTTCCTGCTTGCCGCTCTTTTTCCCTACTTAAGGAGCCCTCCAGCCTCTTTTCCTTTGCAGATGGGGAGCAGGTGCAAGTGGATCTAGGTCACCTGGCCTAAACCCCACCCACCTGGTGCCTTCCTGCCTGCTGCTCTTTTTCACCACTTAGCAAGCCCCGCCCACCTGGTGCCTTCCTGCTTGCCGCTCTTTTTCACCACTTAGCAAGCACCGTCCACCTGGTGCCTTCCTGCTTGCTGCTCTTTTTCCCTACTTAAGGAGCCCTCCAGCCTCTTTTCCTTTGTCGATGGGGAGCAGGTGCAACTGGATCTAGGTCACCTGGCCTAAGCCCCGCCCACCTGGTGCCTTCCTACCTGCCACTCTTTTTCACCACTTAGCAAGCCCCGTCCACCTGGTGCCTTCCTGCTTGCCGCTCTTTTTCCCTACTTAAGGAGCCCTCCATCCTTTTTTCGTTTGCAGATTGGGAGCGGGTGCAAGTGGATCTAGGTCACCTGGCCTAAGCCCCGCCCTCCTGGTGCCTTCCTGCCTGCTGCTCTTTCACCATTTAGCAAGCCCCGCCCACCTTGTGCCTTCATGCCTGCCACTCTTTCACCACGTAGCAAGCCCCGCCCACCTGGTACCTTCCTGCTTGCCACTCTTTTTCACCACTTAGCAAGCCCCATCCACCTGCTGCCTTCCTTCTTGCTGCTCTTTTTCACTACTTAAGGAGCCCGCCAGCCTCTTTTCCTTTACAGATGGGGAGCAGGTGCAAGTGGATCTAGGCACCTGGCCTAATCCCCGCCCACCTGGTGCCTTCCTGCTTGCCGCTCTTTCACCATTTAGCAAGCCCCGCCCACCTTGTTCCTTCATGCCTGCCGCTCTTTCACCACGTAGCAAGCCCCGCCCACCTGGTACCTTCCTTCTTGCTGCTCTTTTTCACTACTTAAGGAGCGCTCCAGCCTCTTTTCCTTTACAGATGGGGAGCAGGTGCAAGTGGATCTAGGTCACCTGGCCTAAGCCCCGCCCACCTGGTGCCTTCCTGCCTGCTGCTCTTTTTCACCACTTAGAAAGCCCTGCCCACCTGGTGCCTTCCTGCCTGCTGCTCTTTCACCACTTAGCAAGCCCCACCCGCCTGGTACCTTCCTGCTTGCTTCTCTTTTTCACCACTTAGCAAACCCCGCCCACCTGGTGCCTTCCTGCTTGCCGCTCTTTTTCCCTATTTAAGGAGCCCTCCAGCCTCTTTTCCTTTACAGATGGGGAGCAGGTGCAAGTGGATCTAGGTCACCTGGCCTAAGCCCCGCCCCCCTGGTGCCTTCCTGCCTGCTGCTCTTTTTCACCACTTAGAAAGCCCCACCCACCTGGTGCCTTCCTGCTTGCCGCTCTTTTTCACCACTTAGCAAACCCCGCCCACCTGGTGCCTTCCTGCTTGCTGCTCTTTTTCCCTACTTAAGGAGCCCTCAAGCCTCTTTTCCTTTACAGATGGGCAGCAGGTGCGAGTGGATCTAGGTCTGTTAGGCAGAAACCTGTGCAGTTCCCTTGGGGAACACTGCAAAAGATTTAAAACTACAGGTATAGCAGTAAACCCACTTGGTAGCAGTCTGTACCACCCAGATTTACCTGGTAGCTGTGGCTGAGCAGTCAGACTTCCCTCAAGAAGAGTTAGGCAGTATGTAAAGTATACACAATAGGTACTCAAACACAATAGTACAAGCAAACACTGACCAGAGCTTGGTTCCAAAAGTATATAGTTATTTATTTATTAAACACACATAAGTTGAAAACTCTAGCAAAATATAGTAAAACCACTTCAAACACAGTTATAATGAAAGCAGTTTCAACCCTTACTCCTATCTAGACAACTCTAGGTTAACACCACATAATTCAAACAGAGGTGAGTGCTTAACGTTAGATGACACTCTAGTAGATTCAAGAAAGGGATAAAAAGAAACAGAAAATAGGTTAAACACACCACTCTAAGGTCCAGAACACTTGCAATAGGCTCAAAGAAGTACAAAGTCACAGGTGAGCAAAAGTCACTAGGCAGGGCCCACTCTTAGAGTAGCCGGAGCGAAAATGTGCCCAAGATCACACTGTTATTAGGGATTCAAAGTCTTGCAAAGAGTTAGAAAGAGTTTAGAGTGGCTTGGAAAGTTTAGCCAAAGTGTCCCAGGCACTCCCAGGTTCGAAAGCCGGGGGCTAAATCTACCCCGTACAGTCGGTGGCAAGGGAAGCCAGGCGGAACACGGTACCTTAAGCGGAAAGGATCCTCCAGCGGTGGCAGTTGTTCCAGGCAGTGACAGCAAGGCTCGACGTCGGTCAGGGGAGAAGAAAATCTCGCTGAAGAGCAGAAGAGGAAGGTCGTTGCACTGCCCGGGAAGAAACCAGCCGCGGAGTCCTCCGGTTAAAGGGTTGTACCGACTTTCGCGGTTTGGGGTAAAAGTGTGGTATTCCGGTTGCCGGGGTGCTTGGCACGGGCAAGGCGGCCACGAGATACCTCGACGAAGCGGAAAGAAGGTGAAAACTGGTTGTCCCCACCAGTCAAGGGAAGGAGCCACTCCGTTAAGAGTTCTCCTCGGTCGTTGGGAAAAGTGGTGAGACGGTTCAGCAGGGCTCCACCGGTTGGTGTCGTCGAAGCAGGTCGGCTCAGCTCTTCCCTCGTCGGATTCTTGGTCCTGTGGCGACTTCTGAAGTTCCAGTCCCCAAAGCCCTGCTTTTATGCAGCAAACCCCCATTCACCCAGCCTAGCTGTCACTCAAACATGCTAAGTGGTGAGCCGGCCGGCTCACCACTTGGGCCAATCAGGACAGAGTGCGACTTGAGTTACCAAGGTAACCCAGTCCAGGGTGCCTAAATCCCCCTCCACCCCTCCTAAGTACCCCAGACAGAGTGGCACCACTTTGGAGGGCTTCTGTGGAGAAGCCCGCCAAAAGTGGAACAAAGGGCTCCACTTTGGGTCAGAGTTACAGAGGCGAACGCCAACGCCATTTTAGTATCAAGTTTTGGCAAAAAATCCCAACCGGCGTTATAATAATAAATATATAAACCGGCGGTATGTTTAAGGCTACCGTAAATAAATAATTAAATGTGTTAGCCTAAAACAATGGGAAATCCCATAGGAAAATATTCGCAGTCGAATATAAAAAGTAGTTTCCACTGCCACCAGCCAAAACTCGATCAGGGGGGACGGAGACGTGCCCCCTCGACTAACAGACCCTGGGGCAATCGAATTGCCCCAGCCAGTACGTCCACAATAAGATGGTTTGTACTGGTTCTGTTCAGGATTCAAGACTAGCAAAGTCTTTGGTGACTTTACATGCCCTGGGAGACAGTAGTCAGTCCCAGGGTATGGAGTCTATGTTGGGGAGTCCCTAGGACACCCCTGGGTCACTGCACAGAGGGTGCTGTGTAACCCACATCACAAAAATACATGAGGCCCTATGGGGTAAAAGACCCCATAGCCCATTCAACACAAGGTTTGACCAAGAGAACACAGTTCAACATGTCCAAGAGTGAGGGTAAAAGAGTCTCACTCTTGGCAGGAGAAAAAAAGAAACCCCAGAAATCCAGCAAAGCTGCTGGGGGACTCACTAGGTAGGGAAATTCAGCCTAAACAGAGAATTCTCCCTAACAAGGTCACATGGCCTAAGCCCCGCCCACCTGGTGCGTTCCTGCCTGCCGCTCTTTTTCTTCACTTAGAAAGTCCCGCCCACTTGGTGCCTTACTGCTTGCAGCTTTTTCACCACTTAGCAAGCCCCGCCCACCTGGTGTCTTCCTGCTTGCCGCTCTTTTTCCCTACTTAAGGAGCCCTCCAGCCTCTTTTCCTTTGCAGATGGCGAGCAGGTGGAAGTGGATCTGGGTCATCTGGCCTAAGCACCACCCACCTTCTTAGCCCTGCCTCTTCCTTCCTGCTCTTAACTATTAGATCAAGGGTGTCTCTCGCCCGGGCATCCTAAGCGAAGAGCAGACGAAGAAAAGGATGCACCAACATGTGTTCACTCCCTCTGTCCCCACAAGCCATCCCCACCCCCTCTACCCCCCCGTGATGTTCCCTTGTGCCCCCACCATTCTCGCACACAGGTGTTGTCTGTTTTGCTTGATTCTTCTACCCTGCTCCCCTCGCAACCCCCTCAAGCCTACTTCTGCAGGAGTCTGTCCTGATAAATTCTGGTTTCACCATCACCGTCTTGTGGCCAATACAGGATTTTACTTTTATGGACTTCATTCATTCACGGTGTGTCACCCTTTCTCAACTCTCATGCTGGACCTCCTTTGCATCTTGTACTCATGGTGACCCTGAATCATGCTTTTCCCATCTTCAGCTTGTATCCTGGCTTGCAACATTATGTGTTACTACTGACTTCTGCAATTGTATTCACTCTCCCCTCTTGCTTCTCCCCTCTTGTGACTGCTAACTCTCTGTTCTCTCCTCCTTTCCCTTCTCCTTTTTCCTATCTCCTCCCCTTACTTTCTTCTATGCACTTGCTCTATCAGAATTGTCCCTGGACCTAGTATGATAGCAACCTCATCTGTCTCCTCCCTCCTCCCTTTACTGTTTGTTTCCTCCCCACCCCCCCCCAAACCCCCAGCACTATCTGAAATGTCATCAGGCCTAGTACGATAGTTAATTTCACATCCTTACTGTTCATGGCCTGTAAGAATGTCATTGTATTTTCCCTTGTTCCCTCCCTTGCCTTAAAGCGCTTTGAAACACATTGTGTATAGGCGCTATATAAATAAACTATCATATCATATCATAAGGAATTTGACAGACCTAAGGGCCAGCCTCGAACCACCAGAAAAACGGGCACACTACTACTATCATGCAGTTGGAAGCTTGGCACACCCAGATCATATCAATATAATCTATGTGGAGATGCTAGAATGGGCCAGTGCGGTGTGGAATGGCTCCTCGCACTGCACACAATGTATGACCTGAGATAAACTTCATACAGGTAATTGTAACGCTCACCTGGTTCCCGTAGAGGCGCCGGTCTTGACTGGGCGTATACCGTATCTTCAAAGGTGATGTGTAACACACGGCTGGCTCTTTGGGCTGGACCCCTGTGCACTGTATGTCTGACTCGAAGGGTAAGGTGTCTGCAGATAGAAAATATGGGATTAATGAACTGGGTTATTGAATGTCTCTCTCTTCTTCCCTTTCTCTTCTCCTGTAGAACCCCAAAGGTTAACGCGCTCACCTTAGGTAAGTGAACGCCGTGCTCTCCATCTGCTTCGGGGCAGGGTGCTGTAACCAGTTTCTTCACTGGGTAAGGGGAGCAGGCCTCTTGACTTCAGAGGACTGCTGTCTGTCGTTTACTTCACGAACGGTAAGTTTCGAGTAATTCTAATGTCTTTAAAAGTCTTTAGTAATGCTGTCTCTTGTTTTGCAGGGTTCCGGCGATGGCGGATGACGGGCTGAAGTGAGTTGAAGATGGAGCCCGTGTGATGAATAGAAGCGCCTGGAAGCACGTAAGTAAGCGCTTGTTGCCTGCTTCACGATGCGCTCTAACTGTCTTTTTCTTTTGCAGGTACAAGTTCGGAGCGGCTGCAGGGTGCCGGAATACCCACTGGGTTAGATGTGGAAAGGAGTAATGGCACGTGAGTATTAAAGTTCCCCAATGTCTTTAAACGCACCTTGTTTTGTCTTTCAGATGCGGGATGCAGCGCCGAAGGCCTCCGGAGCGTGCGAAGAGTTGGTAAGCTTTTGTCTTTCAGATGCCGGAATGCAGTGCGAAGACCTCCGGAGTGCACGAAGAGTAGGTAAGCCTTTGTCTTTCAGATGCCGGAATGCAGCGCGAGGCGTTGGTGACAGCCGATGGGTCAGGTAAGTGAAGCGCTGTCACTGAAGACCGTAATGCTAACCTGTTCTTTCTTGTCTTTATAGGTGTTGCTGAAGACTGGATTCAGGATGGTAAGCCTTTTTCCTTAGGCCCAGGATCAGATGCAGAAGACACGATGAGCGTTCTGCTGCAGAGGATGCAGAATAACGCAAAGCAAGATTCATCCATCGGGTGTGGTTTAAATAGCCTCCTGTAGTGCTTAGGTGTCTCCTTCCACAGCCACGCCTAAGTAAGAAAAGAGTTCCTGCTTTCCAGAAGAGTTCCAGTTTTCTGAACCTAGGGAGTGGCTCCTGCCCCACCCAACAGGAAAAGTAGTTCCAAACAGAAGAGGATCAGAGGCTCAACTGGCAGGCAAGTAAGCAGCATGGTCTGCTGAGGGTAAGTCCACCCAAGCATTATGAGCCCGGCGCTTCCAGCGCTGGGACTGGGCATATTTATGAGCCTGGTGCCACTGGCGCCAGGACTGGGTCCAAAAGGTCCCAATTGGGACTGGTTGGCACTCGGAACCTGGGTTATGGATCTGCTTCCAAGGGAGTTGGGAAAACCCTGACCTTTTGGAAGCAGAGATCATGACAGTACCCCCCCTCAAGGCCCCTCCCAAACCGGGCTTCTCTGGGGGTTTTGGCTTGTCAGGAAATGTTCGGTGAAATCTTTTGATTAGGCGAGGAGCGTGGACATTTTCAGCAGGTTCCCAGGATCTCTCTTGGGGGCCGTAGCCTTTCCAGTCAATTAGGTAAAATAGTTTAGATTTGGAGATCTTGGATTCCAGAATGCTTTTGACTTCAAACTCGAGTTCTCCATCGACTAGGATAGGTTTTGGAGATTTAGTTAGTCGGGTTTGAGGTTGCACGGGTTTTAATAGAGAGACGTGGAAGACCGGATGTATCTTCATGTGCGGGGGCAAGTCCAACTTGACCGCTACTGGGTTTACTATGGTAGTGATGGAATAGGGACCAAGGTATCTTGGGTTGAATGTACGTGGCCCTTTTAGAGGTAGATATTTGGTGGATAACCAGACTTGATCCCCTACTTGATATTGAGGGGCTTCCTTCCGATGTTGATCTGCTCCTTTCTTGTATTGTTCTTTAGCCCTTTGAAGGTGAGAAACAGCTTCCTTAAAGGCTTGGGTGATTGTAGAATGCAGGTAGTCTACTGCTGGTGTTTCAAGATCTTGGAGGGGATCCAACTCCGAGGTTCGAGGGTGACTGCCGTATAAAAGAAAAAACGGGGTTTTCCCAGTTCCCGAATGGACAGAGTTATTGTAGGCATATTCGGCTATCCAAAGGATGTCTTTCCAAGTTTTTTCAGTTTGTTGCAGCATGCAGCGTAAATACTGTTCCAGAGTTTGATTGGTCCTCTCGGTTTGTCCGTCGGTCTGAGGGTGGTGACTGGTCGATAGTCTCACATCAATTTGAGCCGACCGACAGCAACTTCGCCAAAAATGAGAAATAAATTGACTACCTCGATCCGATATTAGAATCGAAGGAAAACCGTGCAGTCGGACGATGCTTTCAAGAAATTCTCGGGCCAGAGTTGCTGCTGTTGGCAAGCCTTTGAGCGGAATGGAATGCGCCATCTTGGAGAATAAGTCCACGATTACTAGAATCGTATTGTATCCGGAGCATGGAGGTAGATCGGTGATGAAGTCCATAGAAAGCGTATGCCAAGGGCGAGGTGGGATGTCTATAGGGCGTAAGAGGCCTGCTGGTCTTTCCTTTTGACTCTTGTTTTGGGCGCATACTCCACAGGACATTATAAAGTCTCTGATATCTTTTTTCCAAAACGGCCACCAGAAGTAGCGATTGATCTTTTCTGAGGTCTTGGCCATACCGGGATGTCCTTCCATTAAAGAAACGTGATAACAAGAGATTACTTTTTTCTGTAAATCTGTGCTGGGCAGGTATAATAGTTCTTGGAAATACAACAAGTTGTCCTTTACTGCAAAGTCCTTTCCCTGCAAATGCCAATTCTGTATGTCTGCTGGAGTTACAAGTTGCCTGGCTTTATCCTTAACTTCCTCTATGGATTGTGTGGCGATTACACCCAGAATTCTTTGTTCGGGAATGATTGGTACAGGTTTAGGGTTGACCAAGTGTTCTTCCACTCCAATCCGAGAAAGGGCATCGGTTTTACCATTTTTTGTACCAGGTCGATAGGTAATTATGAAGTCAAACTCGGCAAAGAATAATGCCCAACGGAGTTGTCTAGAGGATTGGGCTTTTGCACTTTTCAAATATTGCAGGTTTCGGTGATCCGTAATCACAGTAACGGTGTGTCGGGCCCCCAGCAGATAATGCCGCCAAGCCTTAAAAGCAGACTTGATAGCCAGAAGTTCCTTGTCAGTAATCGTGTAATTGATTTCAGGAGGCGAGAATTTGCGGGACCAAAATGCCACGGGATGCAACTGATTGGTTACCGGGTCTTTTTGTGATAGAACTGCCCCCATGGCAAGGCTTGAAGCATCAGTTTCCACGATGTAGGGGAGTTCGGGGCGAGGGTGTTTTAAGATTGGTGCAGAGATACATTTAGTCTTCAAATCCTGGAAAGCTTGTTCTGCCTCGGTAGACCATTCAAAATGTTTGTTTTTCTTTAACAAGGCAGTGATGGGCTGGACTATTCGAGAAAATTCGGGGATAAACCTGCGGTAAAAGTTAGCGAAGCCTATCATGCTTTGCACACCTTTTACGGAGGATGGTGATGGCCATTTGAGAACTGCATCGACCTTCTTTGAATCCATACGCACTCCGCTAGGTGATAATATGAATCCCAAGAATTCAACTTCAGTCACGTTGAAAACACATTTTTTCCAACTTAGCGAAAAGTTTGTGTTGACGCAATCTTTCGAGGACCATTTTCACGTGTTTCCGATGTTCAGATTCCGATGAAGAATAAACGAGGATGTCGTCAATGTAAACAACAACACACACATCTATGAGCTCTCTGAGAACATCGTTCATAAAATATTGAAAGGCGGCCGGGGCATTGCAAAGTCCGAAGGGCATGACCTGATATTCAAATAGCCCATATTTGGTGCGGAAGGCCGTCTTCCATTCATCGTCCTCTTTTATTCGAACCAAGTGGTAGGCTCCTCTAAGATCCAACTTTGTATATATGCATGCTTTTCTGACCTGGTCCAGGAGTTCAGGGATCAAAGGTAACGGATATCTATTCTTGACGGTGATCTGGTTCAGGGAGCGATAATCTATACAAGTTCTAAGGTCTCCTTCCTTTTTTGGAACGAAGAACAAAGCTGAAGAAGCAGGGGACTTGGAAGGACGGATAAACCCATTTGCCAGGTATTGATCCAGGTATTGTCAAAGGTGAAGGTTCTCAGGCTCGGTGAGGGCATAAATTCTACTACAAGGAGGAGTAGATCCAGGTATCAGGTCTATCTGGCAGTCATAAGACCTATGAGGAGGTAGAGAGTTAGCCTGATCCTTCCGGAAAACATCTTGGTATTCTAGGTATTCGGGAGGTAACTGGGGAGTCTCTGAAGAAATTGCTGCCAGTGCAGCACCAGGTGGAGGGTGACAAGTAGAGACACATTCTGGAATCTGGACCGTTCTTGCTCGCCAATCGATCAGAGGATTGTGTTTCTCTAACCAAGGTATTCCTAGAATAATCTGAAACTGAGGGGCCTTGATCACATCGAACACGATCTTCTCATGGTGTCCATCTTGACTTACGAGCGTCACTTCTTGAGTGGTATGCATTACTGGTCCGGAGGCTATCTCCGTCCCATCCACCGTAGTAATGACGTCCTTTACAGCCTTGGGACAAAGAGTTAGATTCATCCTCAAAACCATTTCATGATCCACATAATTGCCGATGGCACCGCTGTCGACGTAAGCTTCAATTGCATGTAATCGATCCGGATTATCAGGGCTAATGAGGACCATAGGTATCACGAAATGCGAGGTCACGGAACTGGTTTTCACGCTCGGCAAGAGGACCTCTATTCTTGTCGGGCGAGGTCGTTTCCCTGCTCAGAGTTTGTAACTTTGGTAACTGCAGCTCCTACTGCCTTCTTGGCAGGTTTCACCGGACAGTCTCGTAGAAAGTGCCCTGAGTTTCTGCAATAGAGGCATAATTGCAACTGTTTTCTCCTTTCCCGCTCCTTTTGTGTTAGAGGACCTTTCAGGCCCCCTATTTGCATGGGTTCCCCGGAGTCTACTCCTTTGGAAGGAGTTGGCGGTTTGGAAAATACTCGAGCATCAAACTTGGAACGATCGGCCTTCCTGTTCTGCAGTCTGTGATCTATTTGAACGACTAAGTCTATATAGTCTGAAAAATCTTGTGGGGGATTCACTACTTGGGCTAACACATCTTTGAGCTCTCCACGTAGACCTCTATAAAACAGCGTAATCCTTTTGTCCTCAGGCCATTGAGTTTCCACTATCAGTCTGTTGAAAGATGCAATATAAGCCAAAAGGTCTTGATTACCTTGTCGCAACGAAAGAAGCTCATTGTCCAAGGCCTGCCCCTGTGAATGTCTTGCGAAAAGTTTTTCCATACTGAGCTGAAAAGCTTGAAAATCATGGAGGACCGGATCATCTTGATTTACTAGAGGGATCGACCAGTCTGCCGCATTACCACTAAGGTACGAAAGCACGAAAGCTACTTTACCTTGATCAGTTGGAAATGCTGCTGGCCGGCATAAGAAATGCAACCGGCACTGATTGATAAATACTGCAAACCTCTTTGGGTCACCAGAAAATCGTTCGGGCGGAGCCAGAGGTACATTCCCAGGTAGGTTGATCTGCCCTGGATTCATAGAGGATGTAGAAGGAAGATTTCCCCCAGATGCGGGTAACGGGGTCTGTCCGGCTTGTGACTGTAGCAATTGTCTAGCAAGATCATCTGTTCGCTCCTTGGAAATAATCAGTTCCCTTCTTAGAGCGTTCGTTTCCCGACGGGCTGCATGCACTTCTGCCCTTAGTTCCCCAAGTAACTGGGCTAGCTGGTCGGTATCCGAGGTTTCCATAGCGCCTGGACGGGAGTTTTGCGGTAGGCTTTGCGTTCTGTAACGCTCACCTGGTTCCCGTAGAGGCGCCGGTCTTGACTGGGCGTATACCGTATCTTCAAAGGTGATGTGTAACACACGGCTGGCTCTTTGGGCTGGACCCCTGTGCACTGTATGTCTGACTCGAAGGGTAAGGTGTCTGCAGATAGAAAATATGGGATTAATGAACTGGGTTATTGAATGTCTCTCTCTTCTTCCCTTTCTCTTCTCCTGTAGAACCCCAAAGGTTAACGCGCTCACCTTAGGTAAGTGAACGCCGTGCTCTCCATCTGCTTCGGGGCAGGGTGCTGTAACCAGTTTCTTCACTGGGTAAGGGGAGCAGGCCTCTTGACTTCAGAGGACTGCTGTCCGTCGTTTACTTCACGAACGGTAAGTTTCGAGTAATTCTAATGTCTTTAAAAGTCTTTAGTAATGCTGTATCTTGTTTTGCAGGGTTCCGGCGGTGGCGGATGACGGGCTGAAGTGAGTTGAAGATGGAGCCCGTGTGATGAATAGAAGCGCCTGGAAGCACGTAAGTAAGCGCTTGTTGCCTGCTTCACGATGCGCTCTAACTGTCTTTTTCTTTTGCAGGTACAAGTTCGGAGTGGCTGCAGGGTGCCGGAATACCCACTGGGTTAGATGTGGAAAGGAGTAATGGCACGTGAGTATTAAAGTTCCCCAATGTCTTTAAACGCACCTTGTTTTGTCTTTCAGATGCGGGATGCAGCGCCGAAGGCCTCCGGAGCGTGCGAAGAGTTGGTAAGCTTTTGTCTTTCAGATGCCGGAATGCAGTGCGAAGACCTCCGGAGCGCACGAAGAGTAGGTAAGCCTTTGTCTTTCAGATGCCGGAATGCAGCGCGAGACGTTGTTGACAGCCGAGTGAAGCGCTGTCACTGAAGACCGTAATGCTAACCTGTTCTTTCTTGTCTTTATAGGTGTTGCTGAAGACTGGATTCAGGATGGTAAGCCTTTTTCCTTAGGCCCAGGATCAGATGCAGCAGACACGATGAGCGTTCTGCTGCAGAGGATGCAGAATAACGCAAAGCAAGATTCATCCATCGGGTGTGGTTTAAATAGCCTCCTGTAGTGCTTAGGTATCTCCTTCCACAGCCACGCCTAAGTAAGAAAAGAGTTCCTGCTTTCCAGAAGAGTTCCAGTGTTCTGAACCTAGGGAGTGGCTCCTGCCCCACCCAACAGGAAAAGTAGTTCCAAACAGAAGAGGATCAGAGGCTCAACTGGCAAGCAAGTAAGCAGCATGGTCTGCTGAGGGTAAGTCCACCCAAGCATTATGAGCCCGGCGCTTCCAGCGCTGGTACTGGGCATATTTATGAGCTTGGTGCCACTGGCGCCAGGACTGGGTCCAAAAGGTCCCAATTGGGACTGGTTGGCACTCAGAACCTGGGTTATGGATCTGCTTCCAAGGGAGTTGGGAAAACCCTGACCTTTTGGAAGCAGAGATCATGACAGTAATGCACCGCTCTGTAAAGGCAGTAATATGTTCTGCCAGCTTGGGACAAAACTAGTCTTTCATTATGTGTGCGGCAATCACTTCCTTACCCATGTGAGTAGGATGATGTAACTGAGACAGTGCTACTTGTAACAGTGTTACTGGCAACACTAACTTGCCTGTGCTCTCTTGCCTCCACAAAGCATATGTTGGAGATATCGCGCACCCTCCATTGGTGAGAACCCACCATTGCTTTTCTTCTGGTGGTGCCCTTTCCTGAAGTTCCATAGTCTGAGTCACTGGTAGTGCGTTATACCCTTCCTTTAGGACCATGTTGTGCACCTGAATGCAAGTGTTGGATGAAACATCAAACTCAGTTAGGGCTAACAAATGTGTTGTGGGTTTGGTTTTGTATCTGCTAATTTGTTGCCTTGGGAGACTGGGTTTCCCCTCCTTGCGTGTGCTTGGCACTTCATGACTGCTATTGTTGCTGGAAGTTGGAGTGCGTCTATCAGCCTACCCAATAATGGCATGTGCTGCACTGGTGTGCCCTGAGTGCGTCAAAAGCCCCTCCTCAGCCAGCATGACAGCCCAGAGTGTACTGTAGATGTCACATACATGCACAGTTATGTCCTGATCCTTATGCGCTTCTAGAGCTGCTAGTAAAGCTACCAATTCGGCCACTTGTGCCAAAAGTGTGAAGGTAACCTCGCGCTTGTCACTACTTCTTCTTTACTGTCACTACTGTCATCCCTGTGTGTCTTTCCCCTGTTGTCTGGTCAATGTTGATTACCTATCAATATAGACAACTTCTCCCCCCTGAAGAGGCTACTTGCTCACCTTGGGGAGTCCGTCATACTGTTGCATGTATGTTGTACAGTCACGCACAGTCATCTCCTTCTATTGGTTTTGCTACAAATGTTGGATTTACAGTTTGGCACCTTACTATTTTAATTGCTGGATTTGAAATGATCACTTTGCATCCTTTAGCTCTCTGAGTTGTCAGTGTGCTTTTTGGATTGCCGAGAGGGCGTGTTCCAACCCATCATAATACTTGACGACTTCTCTACCATGAACGCGGCAGCAGCCAATGTTTGCTCGCATGAGTAATGCCCTTTCATCACTGGGTCTAGCTTCCCGCTATAGTATGCTAGAGTCTTGTATCCCAAGGTAGTCTTTTGTGTCAGTACTGCTGTCATCACTACACCTTTGGAGTGCGAGAAGAATCTGTCCTTTTAGTCTGGTATCCCTAACTCTGGAGCTGTGCCCATCGCCTCTTTCAACTCCTCAAATGACTGTCATTTCATGTGTCCATGCTAACTTGCCATTTGTCTTCTGTGCTTCCTTCAGTCCTCTTAATAACGGCCTTGTGTATGAGCTATAGTCAAATACTAATGCTTTACAGTAATTGCAGAGACCCAAAAACTGCTGCATTTCCCTCACCGTCTTTGGCTTTAGCGTCTGTGGATCGCCTCTGCTCTCTCTGGCGTCACTTTCCACCCGTCTTTGGACACTAGCTGTCCGATGTGCAACACTTCTTCCTGGCAATATTGCAATTCTCTAGTATGGGGACTTGTACGGATTCACATGCTCATGAATATTCCCCGTCGTCAGGCTGGGAATCCTCAGTAAAGAAAAAATCAGTATCAGTTTAGTTTCTGATCTGTCTTTCTTAGTAGTAACCAATCACTGGTCTCTGGGTCATACTGCCCCCAGCCAATGACTGCCCTCTCCCTAAACCCCTCTCCTGGCAGCCATCCTCAGATTTTTACTGCACTTTCAAGTGTTGGGAGTCCTCGTGCTATAGCTCTCGAGCTTTTACTGCGATTTTCTCATTTTTCGGTTAAATCGATCCTCAAGCTCCACCGTTCTATTTCCGATCAACGGGTACCCATTTTGGAATTTTCTACACCCCTCAAGGGTGAAGTTTTCATCGAGTTACGCTTCTTGGAGGATTCCAGAAGATCTGAGGCCTACCATGGACATGGCCCAGGACAAGGGAAGCTCGACGCCCGGATCCAAGCTGTTCAGGAACTGCCTTGGATGTGGGTTACAGAATGTTTTCAAGGAGGACGAGCATTCGAGATGTCTCTACTGCCTTCATGAGGACAAGACGCACGCGGAGAAGGACTGTGCGTTCTGCACGAACCTATCGGAGCGGACCATGAGAGATCGTCATTCCTGCCTCTCCAGCTGGCTGGAGAAGGGCCCAGCAGGTGAGAAGAAGAAAAGGTCAGAGCGGTCTTCTAAGTCCTGTGAGGGCGCCCTGGCGACGGGGGCCCAACAAAAGGCTAAGCACCGTGAGTCCGCGGGCACCAGGAGCGCCGAACGGCCGGGCTCTTCGGCTGCCAAGATTGGCGCGCCTTCCTTGCACCATCAACCACGAGCCAACGCTCTGGTTCGGGAAGAGGAAATCCGAGAACCCGGGTAAGCCTCTGGAGAGGCCCCGGTCGATCTCGAAGGATTCGGCCGAGGGGGAGCGAGGCGGTGACCCTCCCCCCAAGGTGAAGGCCTCAAGCGCGCCCAAGGTGGCGAAGGCCTTGATTCACCCAGCTAAGGTCTCTATCGAGGAAGTCGCGGCGGCCCTGAGGAAGCCTGGGGAGGCTGCACCAGTGGAGGCGATCTCGGGGCCCAGAGTTTCCCTGCCTCCGCGGAGGGACTCCTCTTTCCAGCCCATCGACAAGACCCCGGTGAAGACCCTGGTGGAAAAAGAGGGGGGGTGGTGGCCATTACGGACACAAATTCAGGTACGATCCCACTGGAGGGATCCCGAAGAGGTGGTTGAGGAAAGCGACGGTGGCGCCGACGAGGCCCCAGTGGAGGAGCAGCCATCCCTCCCGTCCAGCCATTGGCCGAGCCTCAGGACAACGCAGCGGACATTTTGATGGCAATCCAAACCTTATGCACAGAGATAAGGACGAGATTGCCACGAACCCCGGCAGACGATGCTGAACCGGGCCCATCGGGAAGGCCACCGAACAAGCAGAGGAGAGTTCATCCCCCCGCCCTTCATGCCCTCACGACCCGTGGAGCCCTCATCCCCCTCACCGGACCCCAGGGATGACACAGCGATGGATACGACGACGGGGACGGATGACGACGGTGGTGACGATGGGACGAACCTTCCATCACCACTCCCTCGGGCCTCCCTGCCCGACGAAATTGGCTCCTTTCACGCCATGATCGCCAGGGCGTTCGAGCTCTTCCAGCTCTGCCCCGAGGAACAGAAGAAGGAGGGTTTCCTCTATCAACGGCGAGAGGCCAAGAGAAAGACGGTCCTGTTACTCGACGATATCTGGGACGAGGGACTTGCGATCCTGAAGTACCCGTCCACGATGCCTGCCAAGAGGGACATGTACGAGAAGAAGTCCCAGATCCCCGACGCCGCCCTCTTGTACCTCAGGGCTCAACCTATGCCAGATTCGGTCGTCTCAGCGGCGGCCAAGAAGAAGGCGGCAGGGGCGACAGCCTCAACCTCTACTTCCACACCTGATGGCGAGGGTAAGAAATTGGACGCCATGGGGCGACGGGTCATCTCATCGGCGGTGACGACAATTAAGGCGGCCAACGCCTTAGCGATTGTGGCCCGTTACGACAGGGAGCTATGGTACAAGATACCTCCCCTACTGGACTTCCTACCAGACGACAAGAGGGCAGAGGCCCTGGAGATTCTGCAGGAAAGTGAGGTGGAGGCCGACCACGCCATAATGGTGGCAACGGACACTGCCGACACCGGGTTTCGCCAGTTAGGCAACAGTGTTTGCCTTCGACGACGTGGCTGGCTCAAGGCGACAGACTTCCGTCAGGACGTGCAGACCAAGGTTTTGGACATGCCACTCAACGGCAACAACCTGTTTAGGAAAACAGTGGATGAGTCGCTGCAGGCCATCAAGGCCGACACTGAGACAGCCCGAGCCCTGGGAGTCCTTCAGCAATGACGGCCCTTTCGGAGCGCCAGAGGCAGACAGGGGGCCTCCAAGGGATCAGGCGGTGGCTCCTCTACGTACCGTCAGGCGGCCCGCTCCTCGTCCCAGGAGGCTTACAGAGGTCGCGGCAAGCAAGGAGGATCTCAGCGTCGTTGCCAAGGAGTCCAAGGTGGCAAGGCCGCCTCCAAGCAAGATTGAACCGGCCGTAGCGTCGGGCCCCCACCGCAGCACCCCGGTGGGAGGCCAGCTGGCGAAGTTCGTCAGCGTGTGGGAGTCCATCTCCTCTGACCGTTGGGTGCTGGATGCCCTGGCCCACGGGAACACTCTCGAATTCCTAAAGAAGTGTCCCTGCATTCCTCCCGTGGCCAGGAAGGAAAATCACGTCCCTCAACTGCTGTTGGAGGTAAAGGCGATGCTCAAGAAAGGGGCCATCGAGCTCGTCCCCAAGAGGCTCCGGGGCTCCGGAGTATACTCAAGATACTTCCTCGTCAGAAAGAAGACAGGCGGTTGAACAAATACATCAAGGCACAGAAGTTCCGGATGGTCACTCTCCAGCACGTGCTGGGACAGCTGGAGGAGGGCGACTTCCTATCGTCGTTGGACTTGGAGGATACTTACTTCCACATCCCCATCCTAAAAGGACACCGAAAGTTCCTCAGATTCGTATTCCAAGGACGCCACTACCAATTCAGAGCTCTGCCATTCGGATTGAAGTCGGCACCCACGGTGTTCACCAAGTGCCTAGCACCAGTGACGGCACGGCTGTGCCTGTAGGGGATCCACGTTTAACCCTACCTGGATGACTGGCTCATCCGTGCAAGGACAAGAGAACTCACCATCGAGCACACGGCGAAGAGTGCCCGCTTACTCACGGAGCTGGGTTTCTCCATCAACTACCCGAAATCCCATTTGGTTCCGTCGCAGGTGGCACTGTTTCTGGGAGCGAAGCTCGATACAGTGGAACGATTGGCGTCTCCGTCGGAGGAAAGGACGAAGGCCATTTTAGGCAAGGTGCAGCGCCTGCTAGCCACGGACGTGGCCAGGGTGAGATCCATCAAGTCCCTCCTCGGAATGATGTCCTCATGCATCTATCTAGTGCGCCTGTGCAGGCTATGGATGCGTCCTCTACAGGAGTTCCTCGACGCCCGCTGGATGCAAGCGGCGGGCAGCTTCAAAGATAAGATCCCGCTCAATGAGGTTTTCCGTCGGGCGATTCAGTGGTGGGGCACCCATGCACCCCTCACGGTGGGCACAGACTTCCAGACCCCGGCACATCAGGAGACGGTGACGACGGACGCCTCCCTGGAGGGATGGGGTGCGCACACCGGAGATCTCCACGCAAGAAGCCTTTGGCTCCCGGAGGAGAGGTCTCTCCACATCAACATCTTGGAGCTCCGCGCCGTGTTCTGGGCGCTCAGGTCGTTCCTCCCGTCCCTCAAGTGCAAGGTCATGAGGATCTTCACCGACAACACCACCACAATGTTCTACATCCGGAAGCAGGGAGGCACCAGATCCGCAGCCCTATCCAAGGAGGCCCAGGATCTGTGGCACTGGGCTGTCGCCCAGGGGATGTTTCTGGTTCCCTTCCATCTGGCAGGAATAAAAAACACCATCGCCGACTCACTCAGCAGGGAGCTGCGCTCGTGCCACGAGTGGGAACTATACCAGGATCAAGTGGATCGGCTCTTCCAACGATGGGGCAAACCCCAGATCGACCTGTTCGCAACAGCGACGAACTCCAAGTGCCAGAGGTTCGCCAGCAGGTTTCCCCAGCCGAGGAGCATGGGCGATGCTTTCTCGTTCCCCTGGGATGGCCTGTTCCTGTATGCGTTTCCTCCATTGCCGCTGCTGCTTCCACTCATCAACCAGCTCAAGAGGTCCCAGTGCAGGATGATCCTTGTTGCACCGGCGTGGCTGAGACAGATCTGGTTCCTGGACCTTCTGGTCCTCTCAGCGTCCCCACCAGTCAAGCTGTCGACAGACGTGGATCTTCTCTCCAGAGAGGGAGGTGCCATTATTCATCATGACCCGGAGTCGCTGAACTTGCAAGCCTGGCTCCTGCAGCACTAGAGTTTGGAGGGTACGATACCCCGGTTGACTGCAGAGAGGTTCTTGCAAAGGCCAGGGCGTCCTCAACTCTCAAGTGCTACGGACATAAGTGGAAGAGGTTCTTTGTCTGATGCCGTGCACAGAAGATCAACCCTCTACAGATTACGGCACCTCAAGTGCTACCATACCTACTGTCGCTGGCCAAAGCTGGACTAGTTCACACTTCCATCAAGATACATCTGGCAGCGATCTCCCGATACACCAGAACTGCAGGACGGCCGTCCTTGTGGTCTCATCGACTGGTGAAGGAATTTATGAAGGGACTGTTCTGATCGTTCCCGCCGGTGAAGGCTCCAGCCCCGGCATGGGAGCTCAACGTGGTGCTGACCAGGCTCATGGGGTCACCATTCGAGCCTTTGCATTCGGCTCTGTTGAAGTTCCTGTCGTGGAAGACAGCGTTCCTTGTGGCCATCACCTCCGCACGACGCGTGGGATATATTCAGGCCCTATCCTGCAAGCCTACATACTTGACTTTTCACGATACAAGGGTGGTGCTGAGGACGCACCCCTCTTTCATGCCCAAGGTGCCGTCGGACATCCATCTTAACGAGTCCTTGGTGTTGCCAGTTTTCTTTCTATCGCCTTCGTCGCCGGCCATTTGCCAGGTATTGATCCAGGTATTGTCAAAGGTGAAGGTTCTCAGGCTCGGTGAGGGCATAAATTCTACTACAAGGAGGAGTAGATCCAGGTATCAGGTCTATCTGGCAGTCATAAGACCTATGAGGAGGTAGAGAGTTAGCCTGATTCTTCCGGAAAACATCTTGGTATTCTAGGTATTCGGGAGGTAACTGGGGAGTCTCTGAAGAAATTGCTGCCAGTGCAGCACAGGTGGAGGGTGACAAGTAGAGACACATTCTGGAATCTGGACCGTTCTTGCTCGCCAATCGATCAGAGGATTGTGTTTCTCTAACCAAGGTATTCCTAGAATAATCTGAAACTGAGGGGCCTTGATCACATCGAACACGATCTTCTCATGGTGTCCATCTTGACTTACGAGCGTCACTTCTTGAGTGGTATGCATTACTGGTCCGGAGGCTATCTCCGTCCCATCCACCGTAGTAATGACGTCCTTTACAGCCTTGGGACAAAGAGTTAGATTCATCCTCAAAACCATTTCATGATCCACATAATTGCCGATGGCACCGCTGTCGACGTAAGCTTCAATTGCATGTAATCGATCCGGATTATCAGGGCTAATGAGGACCATAGGTATCACGAAATGCGAGGTCACGGAACTGGTTTTCACGCTCGGCAAGAGGACCTCTATTCTTGTCGGGCGAGGTCGTTTCCCTGCTCAGAGTTTGTAACTTTGGTAACTGCAGCTCCTACTGCCTTCTTGGCAGGTTTCACCGGACAGTCTCGTAGAAAGTGCCCTGAGTTTCTGCAATAGAGGCATAATTGCAACTGTTTTCTCCTTTCCCGCTCCTTTTGTGTTAGAGGACCTTTCAGGCCCCCTATTTGCATGGGTTCCCCGGAGTCTACTCCTTTGGAAGGAGTTGGCGGTTTGGAAAATACTCGAGCATCAAACTTGGAACGATCGGCCTTCCTGTTCTGCAGTCTGTGATCTATTTGAACGACTAAGTCTATATAGTCCGAAAAATCTTGTGGGGGATTCACTACTTGGGCTAACACATCTTTGAGCTCTCCACGTAGACCTCTATAAAACAGCGTAATCCTTTTGTCCTCAGGCCATTGAGTTTCCACTATCAGTCTGTTGAAAGATGCAATATAAGCCAAAAGGTCTTGATTACCTTGTCGCAACAAAAGAAGCTCATTGTCCAAGGCCTGCCCCTGTGAATGTCTTGCGAAAAGTTTTTCCATACTGAGCTGAAAAGCTTGAAAATCATGGAGGACCGGATCATCTTGATTTACTAGAGGGATCGACCAGTCTGCCGCATTACCACTAAGGTACGAAAGCACGAAAGCTACTTTAGCTTGATCAGTTGGAAATGCTGCTGGCCGGCATAAGAAATGCAACCGGCACTGATTGATAAATACTGCAAACCTCTTTGGGTCACCAGAAAATCGTTCGGGCGGAGCCAGAGGTACATTCCCAGGTAGGTTGATCTGCCCTGGATTCATAGAGGATGTAGAAGGAAGATTTCCCCCAGATGCGGGTAACGGGGTCTGTCCGGCTTGTGACTGTAGCAATTGTCTAGCAAGATCATCTGTTCGCTCCTTGGAAATAATCAGTTCCCTTCTTAGAGCGTTCGTTTCCTGACGGGCTGCATGCACTTCTGCCCTTAGTTCCCCAAGTAACTGGGCTAGCTGGTCGGTATCCGAGGTTTCCATAGCGCCTGGACGGGAGTTTTGCGGTAGGCTTTGCGTTCTGTAACGCTCACCTGGTTCCCGTAGAGGCGCCGGTCTTGACTGGGCGTATACCGTATCTTCAAAGGTGATGTGTAACACACGGCTGGCTCTTTGGGCTGGACCCCTGTGCACTGTATGTCTGACTCGAAGGGTAAGGTGTCTGCAGATAGAAAATATGGGATTAATGAACTGGGTTATTGAATGTCTCTCTCTTCTTCCCTTTCTCTTCTCCTGTAGAACCCCAAAGGTTAACGCGCTCACCTTAGGTAAGTGAACGCCGTGCTCTCCATCTGCTTCGGGGCACGGTGCTGTAACCAGTTTCTTCACTGGGTAAGGGGAGCAGGCCTCTTGACTTCAGAGGACTGCTGTCCGTCGTTTACTTCACGAACGGTAAGTTTCGAGTAATTCTAATGTCTTTAAAAGTCTTTAGTAATGCTGTATCTTGTTTTGCAGGGTTCCGGCGGTGGCGGATGACGGGCTGAAGTGAGTTGAAGATGGAGCCCGTGTGATGAATAGAAGCGCCTGGAAGCACGTAAGTAAGCGCTTGTTGCCTGCTTCACGATGCACTCTAACTGTCTTTTTCTTTTGCAGGTACAAGTTCGGAGCGGCTGCAGGGTGCCGGAATACCCACTGGGTTAGATGTGGAAAGGAGTAATGGCACGTGAGTATTAAAGTTCCCCAATGTCTTTAAACGCACCTTGTTTTGTCTTTCAGATGCGGGATGCAGCGCCGAAGGCCTCCGGAGCGTGCGAAGAGTTGGTAAGCTTTTGTCTTTCAGATGCCGGAATGCAGTGCGAAGACCTCCGGAGCGCACGAAGAGTAGGTAAGCCTTTGTCTTTCAGATGCCGGAATGCAGCGCGAGACGTTGTTGACAGCCGATGGGTCAGGTAAGTGAAGCGCTGTCACTGAAGACCGTAATGCTAACCTGTTCTTTCTTGTCTTTATAGGTGTTGCTGAAGACTGGATTCAGGATGGTAAGCCTTTTTCCTTAGGCCCAGGATCAGATGCAGCAGACACGATGAGCGTTCTGCTGCAGAGGATGCAGAATAACGCAAAGCAAGATTCATCCATCGGGTGTGGTTTAAATAGCCTCCTGTAGTGCTTAGGTATCTCCTTCCACAGCCACGCCTAAGTAAGAAAAGAGTTCCTGCTTTCCAGAAGAGTTCCAGTGTTCTGAACCTAGGGAGTGGCTCCTGCCCCACCCAACAGGAAAAGTAGTTCCAAACAGAAGAGGATCAGAGGCTCAACTGGCAAGCAAGTAAGCAGCATGGTCTGCTGAGGGTAAGTCCACCCAAGCATTATGAGCCCGGCGCTTCCAGCGCTGGTACTGGGCATATTTATGAGCTTGGTGCCACTGGCGCCAGGACTGGGTCCAAAAGGTCCCAATTGGGACTGGTTGGCACTCAGAACCTGGGTTATGGATCTGCTTCCAAGGGAGTTGGGAAAACCCTGACCTTTTGGAAGCAGAGATCATGACAGTAATGCACCGCTCTGTAAAGGCAGTAATATGTTCTGCCAGCTTGGGACAAAACTAGTCTTTCATTATGTGTGCGGCAATCACTTCCTTACCCATGTGAGTAGGATGATGTAACTGAGACAGTGCTACTTGTAACAGTGTTACTGGCAACACTAACTTGCCTGTGCTCTCTTGCCTCCACAAAGCATATGTTGGAGATATCGCGCACCCTCCATTGGTGAGAACCCACCATTGCTTTTCTTCTGGTGGTGCCCTTTCCTGAAGTTCCATAGTCTGAGTCACTGGTAGTGCGTTATACCCTTCCTTTAGGACCATGTTGTGCACCTGAATGCAAGTGTTGGATGAAACATCAAACTCAGTTAGGGCTAACAAATGTGTTGTGGGTTTGGTTTTGTATCTGCTAATTTGTTGCCTTGGGAGACTGGGTTTCCCCTCCTTGCGTGTGCTTGGCACTTCATGACTGCTATTGTTGCTGGAAGTTGGAGTGCGTCTATCAGCCTACCCAATAATGGCATGTGCTGCACTGGTGTGCCCTGAGTGCGTCAAAAGCCCCTCCTCAGCCAGCATGACAGCCCAGAGTGTACTGTAGATGTCACATACATGCACAGTTATGTCCTGATCCTTATGCGCTTCTAGAGCTGCTATTAAAGCTACCAATTCGGCCACTTGTGCCAAAAGTGTGAAGGTAACCTCGCGCTTGTCACTACTTCTTCTTTACTGTCACTACTGTCATCCCTGTGTGTCTTTCCCCTGTTGTCTGGTCAATGTTGATTACCTATCAATATAGACAACTTCTCCCCCCTGAAGAGGCTACTTGCTCACCTTGGGGAGTCCGTCATACTGTTGCATGTATGTTGTACAGTCACGCACAGTCATCTCCTTCTATTGGTTTTGCTACAAATGTTGGATTTACAGTTTGGCACCTTACTATTTTAATTGCTGGATTTGAAATGATCACTTTGCATCCTTTAGCTCTCTGAGTTGTCAGTGTGCTTTTTGGATTGCCGAGAGGGCGTGTTCCAACCCATCATAATACTTGACGACTTCTCTACCATGAACGCAGCAGCAGCCAATGTTTGCTCGCATGAGTAATGCCCTTTCATCACTGGGTCTAGCTTCCCGCTATAGTATGCTAGAGTCTTGTATCCCAAGGTAGTCTTTTGTGTCAGTACTGCTGTCATCACTACACCTTTGGAGTGCGAGAAGAATCTGTCCTTTTAGTCTGGTATCCCTAACTCTGGAGCTGTGCCCATCGCCTCTTTCAACTCCTCAAATGACTGTCATTTCATGTGTCCATGCTAACTTGCCATTTGTCTTCTGTGCTTCCTTCAGTCCTCTTAATAACGGCCTTGTGTATGAGCTATAGTCAAATACTAATGCTTTACAGTAATTGCAGAGACCCAAAAACTGCTGCATTTCCCTCACCGTCTTTGGCTTTAGCGTCTGTGGATCGCCTCTGCTCTCTCTGGCGTCACTTTCCACCCGTCTTTGGACACTAGCTGTCCGATGTGCAACACTTCTTCCTGGCAATATTGCAATTCTCTGGTATGGGGACTTGTACGGATTCACATGCTCATGAATATTCCCCGTCGTCAGGCTGGGAATCCTCAGTAAAGAAAAAATCAGTATCAGTTTAGTTTCTGATCTGTCTTTCTTAGTAGTAACCAATCACTGGTCTCTGGGTCATACTGCCCCCAGCCAATGACTGCCCTCTCCCTAAACCCCTCTCCTGGCAGCCATCCTCAGATTTTTACTGCACTTTCAAGTGTTGGGAGTCCTCGTGCTATAGCTCTCGAGCTTTTACTGCGATTTTCTCATTTTTCGGTTAAATCGATCCTCAAGCTCCACCGTTCTATTTCCGATCAACGGGTACCCATTTTGGAATTTTCTACACCCCTCAAGGGTGAAGTTTTCATCGAGTTACGCTTCTTGGAGGATTCCAGAAGATCTGAGGCCTACCATGGACATGGCCCAGGACAAGGGAAGCTCGACGCCCGGATCCAAGCTGTTCAGGAACTGCCTTGGATGTGGGTTACAGAATGTTTTCAAGGAGGACGAGCATTCGAGATGTCTCTACTGCCTTCATGAGGACAAGACGCACGCGGAGAAGGACTGTGCGTTCTGCACGAACCTATCGGAGCGGACCATGAGAGATCGTCATTCCTGCCTCTCCAGCTGGCTGGAGAAGGGCCCAGCAGGTGAGAAGAAGAAAAGGTCAGAGCGGTCTTCTAAGTCCTGTGAGGGCGCCCTGGCGACGGGGGCCCAACAAAAGGCTAAGCACCGTGAGTCCGCGGGCACCAGGAGCGCCGAACGGCCGGGCTCTTCGGCTGCCAAGATTGGCGCGCCTTCCTTGCACCATCAACCACGAGCCAACGCTCTGGTTCGGGAAGAGGAAATCCGAGAACCCGGGTAAGCCTCTGGAGAGGCCCCGGTCGATCTCGAAGGATTCGGCCGAGGGGGAGCGAGGCGGTGACCCTCCCCCCAAGGTGAAGGCCTCAAGCGCGCCCAAGGTGGCGAAGGCCTTGATTCACCCAGCTAAGGTCTCTATCGAGGAAGTCGCGGCGGCCCTGAGGAAGCCTGGGGAGGCTGCACCAGTGGAGGCGATCTCGGGGCCCAGAGTTTCCCTGCCACCGCAGAGGGACTCCTCTTTCCAGCCCATCGACAAGACCCCGGTGAAGACCCTGGTGGAAAAAGAGGGGGGGCGGTGGCCATTACGGACACAAATTCAGGTACGATCCCACTGGAGGGATCCCGAAGAGGTGGTTGAGGAAAGCGACGGTGGCGCCGATGAGGCCCCAGTGGAGGAGCAGCCATCCCTCCCGTCCAGCCATTGGCCGAGCCTCAGGACAACTCAGCGGACATTTTGATGGCAATCCAAACCTTACGCACAGAGATAAGGACGAGATTGCCACGAACCCCGGCAGACGATGCTGAACCGGGCCCATCGGGAAGGCCACCGAACAAGCAGAGGAGAGTTCATCCCCCGCCCTTCATGCCCTCACGACCCGTGGAGCCCTCATCCCCCTCACCGGACCCCAGGGATGACACAGCGATGGATACGACGACGGGGACGGATGACGACGGTGGTGACGATGGGACGAACCTTCCATCACCACTCCCTCGGGCCTCCCTGCCCGACGAAATTGGCTCCTTTCACGCCATGATCGCCAGGGCGTTCGAGCTCTTCCAGCTCTGCCCCGAGGAACAGAAGAAGGAGGGTTTCCTCTATCAACGGCGAGAGGCCAAGAGAAAGACGGTCCTGTTACTCGACGATATCTGGGACGAGGGACTTGCGATCCTGAAGTACCCGTCCACGATGCCTGCCAAGAGGGACATGTACGAGAAGAAGTCCCAGATCCCCGACGCCGCCCTCTTGTACCTCAGGGCTCAACCTATGCCAGATTCGGTCGTCTCAGCGGCGGCCAAGAAGAAGGCGGCAGGGGCGACAGCCTCAACCTCTACTTCCACACCTGTTGGCGAGGGTAAGAAATTGGACGCCATGGGGCGACGGGTCATCTCATCGGCGGTGACGACAATTAAGGCGGCCAACGCCTTAGCGATTGTGGCCCGTTACGACAGGGAGCTATGGTACAAGATACCTCCCCTACTGGACTTCCTACCAGACGACAAGAGGGCAGAGGCCCTGGAGATTCTGCAGGAAAGTGAGGTGGAGGCCGACCACGCCATAATGGTGGCAACGGACACTGCCGACACCGGGTTTCGCCAGTTAGGCAACAGTGTTTGCCTTCGACGACGTGGCTGGCTCAAGGCGACAGACTTCCGTCAGGACGTGCAGACCAAGGTTTTGGACATGCAACTCGACGGCAACAACCTGTTTAGGAAAACAGTGGATGAGTCGCTGCAGGCCATCAAGGCCGACACTGAGACAGCCCGAGCCCTGGGAGTCCTTCAGCAATGACGGCCCTTTCGGAGCGCCAGAGGCAGACAGGGGGCCTCCAAGGGATCAGGCGGTGGCTCCTCTACGTACCGTCAGGCGGCCCGCTCCTCGTCCCAGGAGGCTTACAGAGGTCGCGGCAAGCAAGGAGGATCTCAGCGTCGTTGCCAAGGAGTCCAAGGTGGCAAGGCCGCCTCCAAGCAAGATTGAACCGGCCGTAGCGTCGGGCCCCCACCGCAGCACCCCGGTGGGAGGCCAGCTGGCGAAGTTCGTCAGCGTGTGGGAGTCCATCTCCTCTGACCGTTGGGTGCTGGATGCCCTGGCCCACGGGAACACTCTCGAATTCCTAAAGAAGTGTCCCTGCATTCCTCCCGTGGCCAGGAAGGAAAATCACGTCCCTCAACTGCTGTTGGAGGTAAAGGCGATGCTCAAGAAAGGGGCCATCGAGCTCGTCCCCAAGAGGCTCCGGGGCTCCGGAGTATACTCAAGATACTTCCTCGTCAGAAAGAAGACAGGCGGTTGAACAAATACATCAAGGCACAGAAGTTCCGGATGGTCACTCTCCAGCACGTGCTGGGACAGCTGGAGGAGGGCGACTTCCTATCGTCGTTGGACTTGGAGGATACTTACTTCCACATCCCCATCCTAAAAGGACACCGAAAGTTCCTCAGATTCGTATTCCAAGGACGCCACTACCAATTCAGAGCTCTGCCATTCGGATTGAAGTCGGCACCCACGGTGTTCACCAAGAGCCTAGCACCAGTGACGGCACGGCTGTGCCTGTAGGGGATCCACGTTTAACCCTACCTGGATGACTGGCTCATCCGTGCAAGGACAAGAGAACTCACCATCGAGCACACGGCGAAGAGTGCCCGCTTACTCACGGAGCTGGGTTTCTCCATCAACTACCCGAAATCCCATTTGGTTCCGTCGCAGGTGGCACTGTTTCTGGGAGCGAAGCTCGATACAGTGGAACGATTGGCGTCTCCGTCGGAGGAAAGGACGAAGGCCATTTTAGGCAAGGTGCAGCGCCTGCTAGCCACGGACGTGGCCAGGGTGAGATCCATCAAGTCCCTCCTCGGAATGATGTCCTCATGCATCTATCTAGTGCGCCTGTGCAGGCTATGGATGCGTCCTCTACAGGAGTTCCTCGACGCCCGCTGGATGCAAGCGGCGGGCAGCTTCAAAGATAAGATCCCGCTCAACGAGGTTTTCCGTCGGGCGATTCAGTGGTGGGGCACCCATGCACCCCTCACGGTGGGCACAGACTTCCAGACCCCGGCACATCAGGAGACGGTGACGACGGACGCCTCCCTGGAGGGATGGGGTGCGCACACCGGAGATCTCCACGCAAGAAGCCTTTGGCTCCCGGAGGAGAGGTCTCTCCACATCAACATCTTGGAGCTCCGCGCCGTGTTCTGGGCGCTCAGGTCGTTCCTCCCGTCCCTCAAGTGCAAGGTCATGAGGATCTTCACCGACAACACCACCACAATGTTCTACATCCGGAAGCAGGGAGGCACCAGATCCTCAGCCCTATCCAAGGAGGCCCAGGATCTGTGGCACTGGGCTGTCGCCCAGGGGATGTTTCTGGTTCCCTTCCATCTGGCAGGAATAAAAAACACCATCGCCGACTCACTCAGCAGGGAGCTGCGCTCGTGCCACGAGTGGGAACTATACCAGGATCAAGTGGATCGGCTCTTCCAACGATGGGGCAAACCCCAGATCGACCTGTTCGCAACAGCGACAAACTCCAAGTGCCAGAGGTTCGCCAGCAGGTTTCCCCAGCCGAGGAGCATGGGCGATGCTTTCTCGTTCCCCTGGGATGGCCTGTTCCTGTATGCGTTTCCTCCATTGCCGCTGCTGCTTCCACTCATCAACCAGCTCAAGAGGTCCCAGTGCAGGATGATCCTTGTTGCACCGGCGTGGCTGAGACAGATCTGGTTCCTGGACCTTCTGGTCCTCTCAGCGTCCCCACCAGTCAAGCTGTCGACAGACGTGGATCTTCTCTCCAGAGAGGGAGGTGCCATTATTCATCATGACCCGGAGTCGCTGAACTTGCAAGCCTGGCTCCTGCAGCACTAGAGTTTGGAGGGTACGATACCCCGGTTGACTGCAGAGAGGTTCTTGCAAAGGCCAGGGCGTCCTCAACTCTCAAGTGCTACGGACATAAGTGGAAGAGGTTCTTTGTCTGATGCCGTGCACAGAAGATCAACCCTCTACAGATTACGGCACCTCAAGTGCTACCATACCTACTGTCGCTGGCCAAAGCTGGACTAGCTCACACTTCCATCAAGATACATCTGGCAGCGATCTCCCGATACACCAGAACTGCAGGACGGCCGTCCTTGTGGTCTCATCGACTGGTGAAGGAATTTATGAAGGGACTGTTCTGATCGTTCCCGCCGGTGAAGGCTCCAGCCCCGGCATGGGAGCTCAACGTGGTGCTGACCAGGCTCATGGGGTCACCATTCGAGCCTTTGCATTCGGCTCTGTTGAAGTTCCTGTCGTGGAAGACAGCGTTCCTTGTGGCCATCACCTCCGCACAACGCGTGGGATATATTCAGGCCCTATCCTGCAAGCCTACATACTTGACTTTTCACGATACAAGGGTGGTGCTGAGGACGCACCCCTCTTTCATGCCCAAGGTGCCGTCGGACATCCATCTTAACGAGTCCTTGGTGTTGCCAGTTTTCTTTCCATCGCCTTCGTCGCCGGCCGAGAGGACTTTGCACTCGCTGGATGTAGCTAGAGCACTTCAGTTCTACGTGGACTGAACGAAGAGTTTTCGGAAGACATCACAGCTGTTTGTGAACTTTGGACCTGTGAACCAAGGGAAGGCTCTCTCGAAGACTTCCATTTCCAGATGGCTCTCCGGCTGCATCATGCACTGTCATCGGTTGGCCAAACGACCGTTGCCCGGCCGTCCGAGATCCCATTCGACCAGAGCGATCGCTGCTACTACGGCGTTCTTGTTTGGTGTGCCCCTGCTGGACATCTGCAGGGCTGCTACGTGGAGGTCGACGCACACCTTCACGAGATTCTACTGTGTCGACCGGGATTCCAGGGAGGAGTCCAGAGTCGGCCAAGCAGTGCTGTGCAACCTGTTCGCCTGAAGGTGGGCCTGGTGAGGAGGTTAAGAGTTGCTTAATGTTGAGTTTATGTAATGCTTAATGTTGAGCCTTTTGCCACCTCCTGTTGGTTATGCATGTGTGTACTGCTATGTATTCTTATATTCATGAGCATGTGAATCCATGCCAGACCCCATGCTGGAGAAGGAACAAGTTACTTACCTGTAACTGTTGTTCTCCAGCATGGGTCTGGCATGGATTCACATGCAAACTCTCCCTCCTTCCCCTCTGCGGCTCTTCACTTGGTCATACTGCCACTTTACGTGCTGCCAAATCTGAGGATGGCTGCCAGGGGAGGGGCTTAGGGAGAGAGCAGTCATTGGCTGGGGGCAGTATGACCCAGAGACCAGTGATTGGTTACTACTAAGAAAGACAGATCAGAAACGAAACTGATACTGATTTTTTCTTTACCAAGGATTCCCAGCCAGACGACAGGGAATATTCATGAGCATGTGAATCCATGCCAGACCCACGCTGGAGAACAACAGTTACAGGTAAGTAACTTGTTCCTTTGGCCTTGTCCACCTTGTATCCCTTGTCAGCTAATACTGTCAATACGTACACTGAGTCATTTCGTCACTGTGATTCTGTCCTACTGCAAATCAGGATGTCATCAACATACTGTATAATGGTACTCTCCACCTGCACCAGGCCATACATGGTATCACCCATTTTATTCCTTCAAGGGCTTTCAGCTTTCCCTGCAAACATGAGATCTGTCACCCTCAATCTGCAAATTATCTGCAAGGCCAAATAAACAGAATTCGGCAGAGAACCTCCATGCACAGATTTAAAAGTTATGGATGTCCCTCCAATACACTGAAGACTTAAAGTGCTCCGTTGCTTCCTGAAGCTAGATCCGTGGTCCATAAATGCCCTAATAACAATAATAATTTTTTTTTTAATTAAAATGTTTTGTTTGGTTTTACAAACTTTTCATTTCTGTATTACACTACTAAAAATAGAAAGAGAGCATCAGTAACAATCAATATTTGCTATTCATTCATTAATTTCGAATTTTCCTTAGTGATTTCCAACCAAAATTTAATTATTGTCAGAATTAGGCGTTTATCTTGACCTCTTAGCAAATTGTCCCATCTTTCTTGAGTTGTTAATTGCTTATGCGATATCCCGAAATAATCTCTGTGCAAAGATCTTTGATCCTTCAGTGCCGGGCAGATCATAATCAAATGGAATAGAGTTTCCTTGCAGTTAGTGTCCTTACAAAAGCGGCAATCAGGAATTATTTTATTTGACTTGTCCATCATCGAATGATATTCTCGAGTTGGTAAAATGTTAAACCTGAAACGGAGAAACAGATCACAAATGTTACAATCCGGGAAGAGATTTAAATAAGCAGGCAATTCATGAAGACCTCTTGTTTGACATTTTAAATATCTTTTGTATTTATTTTGATCAGCTATGGTTTGGATCCAATCATTGGTCTGTATTTTACGCATTGCGTATTGTGGTCTGTTGATCAACATTTCTTCAGAGATATCTTCCGCTTGCATTTTCATTTTGATATCAGAAGCCCATTTGGTCAGTGCTGTAATGTGTAGTGGTGATTGTTTTCTCTCAGGATTTCCAGTGATGGAATCTTGTCTTTGGAAATTATTTTCCTGAGGAGGTCCATTTGTTTCCACAAAACTATTGATTTGATGGATTGAATAGCTGGTTCATAACGGATTCTTGCCATCGGGAAAGACTTTGGGAGAGATAGAGTTTTCCTCCAAAACAATGCTTCATACTTGGGCCAGTGTATAGTTTCTTGGTTGATCAGAGACTCGGTTGCATACGTCAGGATCGGAATTACTTTTTGTTTATATAAGGCTATTGTAGGTTTTATAGAGTATGTTCCGTATTTTCTAAGAAAGAAACAGCCTTGTCTGGCCAGGGATCTGGTTTTTCTCTCGATATGATTTTTCCACTCTTGTTCGTTTGCGAAAGAATTAATCATTGCATCCAAATATTTCATTCAGTGGTTGTAGCGATTTTGTTTCTTTCTAAATATATTTTTTGATTAGGTTGGGATTTATTGTTTTTTCGCGAGGCGAGTTTCATTGTCTTAGTTTTATTGCTGTTAATAACCAGGTCATTTTCAAGCATGAATTTTTGAGCTTTATCAAGAGATTTTTGTAGACCCGATACAGTTTTGTCCAAAATAATAATATCATCGGCATATATTAGTGTCTGGATACACTCGTTAATTTTTGGAGGATTTGCCGCTGAATTTTGGATTTTTTCGCTAAATTCACTGGTGTACAGATTATAAAGGCAGGCTGCCAATGGACATCCTTGTTTCAAACCATTAGAAGTGTGAATGGGAGGGGTTACCATTCCGTCGTTGGTTAGCCAGACTCTGACAGAAGTATTTGAGTAGAGCTGCTTGATCGGATTCAAAATAGAAGCTGGACATCCCCAGGCAGTAAGCTTTGACCAAAGCTTTGGTCTGTTCACTGAATCAAAAGCCATCTTTAAATCTATAAAGATGGCATATACTTGATGCTTCTTGGTTATTGCCTCGTGTTTGATCAAGTTCAATAACAGGAGATTGACGTTTGTTCCGATTTTCTTGACGAAACCAGTTTGCCTTTTTTCTTGCTTCGCATTCACCTCAGCCCAGGTGTTGAGTTTTTTTACAAGATATCCCGCAAATAATTTCCCCAAGGGATCCAGCAGGGCTATGGGTCTGTAGTTTGAAGGGCTTTTGCGATCGCCAGCTTTGAAGATAGGGATCAAAACAGCCAATGTCCAACTACGAGGGATTTGTTTCGTTTTTTCGATGAGTTGAAGAAGAAGAATGAAGAAGGCTGCCCATTCGTTTGGACTTGCTTTGAGCACAGCATTTGATAATCCATCGGGTCCCGGAGCTCGAGAGGGGTTCAGAGCCATGATGGTATTTCTTACATCTTCTACGTCCCAATTGAGATTCCAAGAACTCTCATGTTGTATTGAGTCAGTTAATGTGTCATTAGGATTGGGGTTATAGAGTGTTGTAAAGTGCTTAGTCCATTCCTGAGCTTCTACTTCTTGGATCATGGTAGTTGCTTTGGAGGAATCGTTCAGCAACGACCATAATTGCCTTGTATTTTTCTGTTTGAGTGCAGCTAGGATTGCTTCGGCATCATTCTGTTGCATTTGGGCCTTGATTGCTTTAATTGCATTTGAATATTTTTGTTTTTCTTTTTTAATTTCAGTTTCAAAATCAGGTTTTTTCTTTTTTTTTAGCAGCCTAATTTGTTTTTGAAGAGATTTTTTCTTCATGCGATTTCTGAGTTAAATTGATGTCTATGTGAATTTTTTAAATTTGTTTTTCTTGTACCTTGGTTGATAATATTTCTCGAGAATCCAACTGTAGTTCAGTTTTGTTTGATCCTGGAGCAGGGACTCTTTAAATGTTGTTAATATGCCAGGTATTTGATGGGTTTTGATACAGAGTTTATTAAGACCATTATTAATCTCCAGAGCTGGCAAGGTTATTCGTGGGTATTTTGTTCTTGCTGTGTTCCATGTGATTCCTATTTGGTGGTGATCACTGGTGGACTGAGGAACATTAGCAGTAGACGTGATTAGGTTTCTTATCCCTTCCAATGTAAAGCTGTAGTCGATGATAGATGTTGTATTTTCTCGTGACCATGTCGGCAGAGGCACTCCTTTGTTGTTCACAGTGGATACAATTAATGAGATTTTACGGATGGATAGTTCTTTAACCCATTTTTTGGCTCTGGCTGATAATGCGTTTGACTCCAATTTTTGACCTTCTTTATCGAATAAATGGATGTTGAAATCCCCTGTAATTATAAATTCTGCTCCATGATTAGAGGAGGCAATATTATCAATTTCGTCATATATGGAATCTAGGAACTTGTTGTCGTTCATCGCAGTCGGGTTCCAATATATATTGAAGATGGTAACATAGATGTTTTTTGTGCGCTGATCTAAATCTTTAGATTTATTAGAAGTAATTGCAGGATTTATTAAGGTTATAAAACCTTCACAGATTACCTCTTCTATTAACCAAGTTTCCTGTAGGCATATTATATCAATTTCAGTAAGCTCAATTGAGCCTTCAGTGAGAAGGTGTTTATGGCCTCTAGTATTCCAGGAGCATAGAGAGACTTATCTCACCTGGGTTGGAGTTCCTGTTGGTTGTTATAGGTAGGTTTTCTTGTTCTGGGGCCGTTGTTCATGCCTCATATTGGATCTTGAATTGGTGTCAGAATTCCAATCTTGGTCACGCCATATCCCTCGTTTCTTCACAGCCTCAATTGTGTATGTCAAAGAGTTTTCACCACCATTATGTCTTGACATAAAGCGCAAGTCGTTACGATTTATCTGTGCATTTTGTGCCTCTTTATGTGTATTCGTTTTGTTGTAGTAATAAGAATCGATCCTCGTGAGTTTATTGCTACATTTATTCCGAGCTATTAAACTCGACACAATCATTTCTTCAGCTTCAAACCCTAGAATTTCCAATTGCTGCTTAGTGGACAATACGCGGTAAATTAGTTCTTCGCAATAAAAATCAATCTGTACTGCTTCCATTCGTTCTTTGTTAGGGAAGAGAATCACATCAATGTCTCGAGAGTTGATGTCAGCTAATTGTGGGATAGCTTGTAGTCGTAGAACATTAGCTCTATTTAGTGTTACAGGCTCATCGATATTTGTCGAAATGGGGGCTGGAGATATTCTGAAAGCGTAAGATCTTTTTGTCGGGTTAAGAAAAGTTGGTCTGACTAATGGTGGATCCGGTTGGGGGGCTAAGGTCACATTATAGCTTGTTTTCCTTTTCTTTTCTGCATGAGGCCATGATTCGTCGTTTGACACCTCTGAGTATTCCAAAGAAATGTTCGTTGAGTCCCGAGTGGAGGAGCTCATATCTGAGTGATCGAGAGATGATTCTTTACATTCATCGAGGACAAGAAATGCATCGTATTGTGGATCCAAGGAGATGGAGTTCTCCTGATTTGAGTCCTTATGATTTGTATCCTCCTCAGTACCACTCTCACTGTCTGGGGATAGTGAGGTCACTTTAATAGAGGTGTCTTGATTGATTACCGCCAACAATGCATCTAATGGTTCAGACTGTGGCTGGTCTTCACGTTTACTTGGCGTGTTCACTCTAATATCAGTTGGAGTAGTGGTGACAGCAGCTACCGGGTTTGTGGGTTTTGCCGTTGTGTTTAGTGCATTATTGGTTGTTCTCTTGCAAAGATTTTTGCACGGATTGCATTTTCCTTAAGAATGCCCGTGAGCCTGTCTGGGTTTGTTTTGGGTTCTTTTTGTATTTGATTTGGGGTGAGGTTCTTTTCCCACTAGGCCTCGTTTTGTCAGATCAAAGATATCAAACGGGGTGCATATTGCCGGTTCAGCATTAGAGATAGGCATTGTTTGAATAGTTTCTAAAGTACCACTGTTGAATGGTTGTATTTCAGATTGGGTCCACTGATCTATTTTGAGGACATCTGTTTGGACAGGACTAGTTACAGTTTGGGTTTGTTTTGTTGTCCAGATAGATTAGGGCAACACCTGCGACTGCTTTTTGATTTTTTCGTCCAGCATTTTTTTAGTAATAGAAGATACAGTCTCCATCAAGTTTTGTTTGTCAGCACGATCGATTCTCGCAACTTCAGCCAGATGGCTTTGCCACGATCTCGATGCCTCTGCCTCATAATTTAGTCGTTCCTGAATGGTTCCAATAAAGATTTCTAGGTGAGTTTGCTTTGTCATGATCATGGCTAGTAGAGTAGCTTGGTCTTTAGTCGAGTCCACCATTGCTTCTTGCAATTTTAGGAAAGGGATCATAGCTACAGATAGTACAGCTACTAGCGAGTTTTGAAGATCTAACATCGTGGTTGGAAGTCTTTCCGGTCACTCCTGGGCATCGTTGGATACTTCAGAGATCTTATGTGAAGAAAAGGAATCGTTCTCCATTAGTTCTTGGGTGGACTTTAAGGAATTTCTTGTGGGTACCTGAGGTCTTTTCTTTGCAATTGGTTTTGAAGTATTAACTTTTGGAATTGGAGTATGATTCAATATTTCTCCAAAAACTTCTTCTCTTTTCTCTTGTGAATCCATAATCGCATCAATCTCGGTTATATCGAGCGAAAGACGCGCGATGCGAACTGAAAGTGGTTTGGATTTCTCGCTATTGAACGTATCAATTGGTAAATAAGTCGATTGCCATTGTTGTTTGGCTGTTTTTGCTCATTCCCTAAGGGTTGGTGTGTAGCAAGGATCCTCTAAAATGAGGTTACAAACTGATTCAGCTGGTTGATGAGGATGTGCTATGGTACGGCATGATTGTTTTATAAAGAGCAAAGATGTAGGATCATGGTGGGTCTTAGGTGTTGATCTATCAGCCTTGTCTTGGATAGTCGTTTCCGTTTCTGTTTGTATAAGTTCAGTAGAACTTACAGGTAAAGGCAATTTTAAGTTAGAGGTTGGAAGAGCGTGAGGAGGGAGTGTATAATTTGATTGAACTGGCGGTAAAAGGGAATCAGACTCAAGGGCCTGTATTATCTGTATTGACGACAATGTGCGTACAGGAGTTTGCGAAATTGCTAATGGATTTCGGGCCTGTTCTTCGGGCCGGTGTGTATCCGTCATCACATCTACTTGCGGATTTGAGTTTAATGTCAGTATTTCCTTTCCTTTTATCAGAGTTTGAATCAGGCTTTTGTTTGCCAAAGTAACCGTTTCTTCTAATTTGCCTTGAAGGCGGGTGCGTGGTTTAGTGAGTTCCATTTAGTAGTTGATCACGCACACAACAGAGTACAATAATGGTCGACTGAGTCGTGTAAGAGAGTTGCTGTTAGTGCACTTACCGCCACACCCAGCCGCAAAGAGCAGAAAACAGCCGCACCCTTTACTCCACAGCGGGCTTCATGCCACAAGGGCCGCGGCTTGCAGTTTTTATGAGAATTCCTGGGGGAGTAGCAAGAGTGGGCCATGTAACTCCAGTCACGTGACCAGTCAGGAAGCAGTTCTGGGTACCTCGCTCGCTTGAACTGCTGGCGGCTCCAGCCGTCAGACTAATGCGAATCGGAGCGGCGCAGAACTTCCCAGGTCAGGTAAGCAGGCAGAGACAGCAGAGTCAGTTCTCCAGCCGCACAGCAGAAAACAGCTGCGCCCTTTACTCCACAGAGGGCTTCACGCCACAAGGGCCGCGGCTTGTAGTTTTATGAGGATTTCCTGGGGGAGTGGCAAGAGTGGGTCATGTGACTCCATTCACGTGACGAGTCAGGAAGCAGTTCTGGGTGCCTCGCTCGCTTCAACTGCTGACGGCTCCAGCCGTCAGACTAACGCGAATCGGACGGCGCAGAACTTCCCAGGTCAGGTAAGCAGGCAGAGACAGCAGAGTCAGTTCTCCAGCCGCACAGCAGAAAACAGCCGCGCCCTTTACTCCACAGCGGGCTTCACGCCACAAGGGCCGCTGCTTGCAGTTTTTATGAGGATTTCCTGGGGGAGTGGCAAGAGTGGGTCATGTGACTCCAGTCACGTGACGAGTCAGGAAGCAGTTCTGGGTACCTCGCTCGCTTCAACTGCTGACGGCTCCAGCCGTCAGACTAACACGAATCGGAGCGGCGCAGAACTTCCCAGGTCAGGTAAGCAGGCAGAGACAGCAGAGTCAGTTCTCCAGCTGCACAGCAGAACACAGCCGCGCCCTTTACTCCACAGTGGGCTTCACGCCACAAGGGCCGCGGCTTGCAGTTTTTATGAGGATTTCCTGGGGGAGTGGCAAGAGTGGGTCATGTGACTCCAGTCACGTGACGAGTCAGGAAGCAGTTCTGGGTACCTCGCTTGCTTCAACTGCTGACGGCTCCAACCATCAGACTAACGTGAATCGGAGCGGCGCAGAACTTCCCAGGTCAGGTAAGCAGGCAGAGACAGCAGAGTCAGTTCTCCAGCCGCACAGCAGAAAACAGCCGCGCCCTTTACTCCACAGCGGGCTTCATAATAATAATCAAAACATAGACTTGACATTGACTTCCATTGTAATAATGTATCTCCCTCAATCCTGGTGCATCAGCATATCTGTGCATTGGGTATTGCATTGATGAGCAATAATACATCTCCCTTCTTCCCGGCACATCAGCATATCTCTGCTTTGGGCATTCCATTGATGAGCAATAATGCATCGCACTCCTTCCCGGTAAATTAGCATATCTCTGCATTGGGTATTGCCTTGATGAGCAATAATGCATCTCCCTCCTTCCGGGCGCATTCAGCATATCTCTGCTTTGGGCATTGCATTGATGAGCAATAATGCATCTCACTCCTTCCCGGTAAATTAGCATATCTCTGCATTGGGTATTGCCTTGATGAGCAATAATGCATCACCCTCCTTCCCGGCGCATCAGCATATCTCTGCATTGGGCATTGCATTGATGAGCAATAATGCATATCCCTCTTTCCAGGCACATCAGCATATCTCTGCATTGGGTATTGCCTTGATGAGCAATATTGCTCTGCCTCCATCCAGGGATATCATATATCTTTATTAGTTATAGCCCTGATGAGCAATAATGCATCTCCCTCTTTCCAGGCACATCAGCATATCTCCTAATTGGGTATTGTATTGTAGTCAACATTTATATAGCGCCCTTTCCGCATTTGTATGGCCTCAATGCACTTTGTGGTTGGAACGCCATCTGTGACAGTAGTCCATGTGTGGGAGATTCTAAGAGTTAATATAAAGATGCGTCTGTGCATTTTGCCAGGTTAGGACTTGGGTGGGCTGGCTAAGCTCCATTAAGCAGCCCGAGGTCGGGCACGTGGGCAGGTGCTAGTGGTTTAGGATAGAGTGCTAGTGCCAGAGATTTGATGTATGTCCATCTAGACTGAAATTCTTAGCAGGTTTCCGCTGTATACTAATGGTAGAGGTGTTGAGGTACATCGGGCATTTCAGTGTGGATGGCTATGCAAGCTGCGGGACCAGAAGTACGCAGCCATAGTTGCTAGAGTGCATGGATGGGTGGCCGTGCCTGCGGCCTGTGTCCACAGATGTGGTGCAAGGTATACATACCTTAAACTCGGATGGAGTTCCTCTTCGATGTTGTTTTTCTAGGTCCAACACGATTGGTTGGTCTTACCAGTTGTGGTCTCCCTAGATTGAAAGTCTGAGCAGGGGGAGAGGGGTCCAGAGGGACGAGGGAGTGATGTACGATCATCTGTCAGTGAGGGGGTGGGCAAAATTTGTCATGGTGCCTTGATAAGCAATAATGTATCTCCCTCCTTCAAGGCACATCTGCATATCTCTGCATTGGGAATTGCCATGATGATCAATAATGCATCTCCCTTCTTCCTGGCGCATCAGCAGATCTCTGCATTGGGCATTGCCTTGATGGGCAGTAATGCATCTCCCTCCTTTTCGGCACATTATCTCTTTATTGGGCATATCAGGATTTGCACAAAGGTACGAGATGAATTGCCCACCACCCAATACTCTCCAGACAAACCAACATTAAATTCTTTCCCTATGTCTGTCCCTCACTGTATCCCGCATCACAGAACACACTGAAGCAGATGGGCCTTTTCACAAAGTGCTTTACAAAACCAGTGAAATACTGAAAATAAACATGTAAACTGCAGTTGGATATTCTGTTTGAAGCTAAAATGTCTATAAATGTATTTCGTAAGCAGTGCACTCTACTACGGTGCACTACAACACCCTACACCACAACACACAATGTGTGTACCAACCACTGAAATGTACTTAACATATGATCAAAGCCAAATGTTAAGCCGTCATTTCCGTTATAGAAAGCACAAGCAGTCTTTTGTCTAGTATGTGAAACATATTCTGCAGCTGGAGGTTGGGCGGATCAGTTTGGGCAAAGCTCAAACCATCATATTTATTTTGTATTATTTGTTTTAATTTGCATATGGTTTATTACACACCTTTACAAAATTAAAAAAACATTTTCAAATAAGCATTAACAACGTACAAAATATAAAACGTACAATTAAATTCATGCTTACAAAGCATCCAAGATTTGAAAATTCCATAAACGAGAAAAGTAAGAGGGAAAAAAAACAACTCATAAATGAGAGAGGCAAATCAAGTTCCAAGAACAAGATCTATATTTAGGTAAAGGCTTTTAATGAAATAGGCCACAGATGGGCCGTCCGAACCACAGGATGCCCTTAAGCACTTGTGCCAAAAGTTCTCTTCCTTGCACCAGGCTATATTCAACAATTTGCCCAGATGGACCTTCCTCTGAGCTTCTAACACAGGGCACGGCATCACTAAATGCTTTAGGTCTTCAAATAACTTTCTATCCAAACAAAATTGACACACAGTATCTGAAGCCTCAATTCATCCTCTTCTGAGCAGTACTTCTTTAGTCAAGAGTACATTCCAACAAAATCTCATTAAAATTGAACCATAGTGTCTATTAGGACCTTTACCTTATCTGGGTTTTCCATCAAGGCCTCCAGGCCCAAGTTCAGATCACTCAAGAGAATCTCACAATGCTTTTTTAATTGCCCAACACATTCTGGACTCCCCAAACCACTAAATACTATGCTCAGATGTTTCCCAACATCCTCATAAAATGAATTTGGTGGGGGTGAATTAAGTTTAGCATATAGGACCAGCACACGCCATTGTACTCACCCCCTAAGTGACAAGAGTCCTAGCTCAAATCTTATAGCCGCTCAGGGAACTACATCAGGCACATTTAATATTCGTCGACATATCAATCCTTCCAATGAGTCTAACCAAATTCCAATTTCATAGAAGGTTCCAGGCCATACATCAATTTAGGTGCAACTTTTCCTTCAAAAAAAGTCACCACAGCTTTAATCAAAAACCTGCCATATTTGCGGTCAATTTTGATCATTTGTTTCATTCGGGCAGAATCCTTCTGAAACAATACATCGTTCATATGCCCCAAAGCTGGATGTGCTGTTATATGATATCCCAAGTAGATCATAGTTTTACTCAGCTTTAATATGACATTCTGAAATGGCCATGTCAAAATCCTCCTACTTCTGCACTTCGATACCTCAAGTACTTTTGTTTTTTTCAGGGTTAATAACGAGCGAATTCTTCCTCGCATAACCAGAAAATGCTTGTAACAATCACTGCAGCCCAATTCTTGTGTTCTCGAAAAGCAGGAAGTCATCGGCGTAAGCTAGCCAGCACAGTTTACGCTCACCCAATTTTGGCGACAAGTGGAGCAGGGGATAAATAAATAATTATTAATATTGGACAAATATAAATTGAATAGGCAGGGCGTTTTTGATATGTCACCCTCCCTATTCAATCGGACCTTAATTCCCGAGTTACCATGCAATCATATAAGAATTCTCAACAGACCATTCGGAAGCTCCCATTCATTTAATTTTATCCAGTCTATTGCGATCGCCTCTATCAAACGCCGAAGATAAATCAATCGATGCAACATAGAATATACGTGATGGGTCTGGCCATGTATGGACCTGGATAGAACGGATCACTGAACCATTTCGGTTGGTTGAATGGCCACACCTGAACGTAGTTTGTAATTTATTTAGTCTCGGGGTCAAGGCAGCCCAATCTTCCAAATGCTGCAAAATCAGGGACACTAAAATCTTACAATCAGCATCAATCAGTGAAATTGGTTGATCATTTTCAGGTTCAGTATTTGCGCCCCTGTTACATTTTTGTAGAACAAGGGCAGTTTGCCGTGATTCTGGTGGAATAACACATTTAATGCATTTGCCCAGCTCAAATGGTCTGTCTTGAGTGTATTGTTTGTCAGTCCATTAGAACCAGCTGCTCTGGAGTTTTTACAGGCCTTAGTAGCCGTTACCACCTCTTCCACATCCAAACCCAGTAGGCTATAAATGTCCTGAATACTGTCACCATAACCTCTAGGCATCTCAGGGAAATCTAGTCCTGTAGAGTAAAGAGATTCAAAGAACATCACCCACACCGGCTCCGAGACGGCATTCAATTGAGAGAAAACATTACGCTCCTCTCAAGCATTCACAAAAAAACAGAATGCCTGAGCGTCTTTTTTATAAGAACGTAGAGCATAGCCTCTGCATCCCTTTGCATTAATGATATCCTCCTGCTTTTACAGTAGTTCTTATACTTCTGTTTCACTTTATTAATCCTTACACCCTTCTGTTGTAATGAATCATCAGTATTCTGGATCTTTCTAATCGCTTGCCTCATATTTCGTTTTTCACATTTGCTCATAAACCTATGGACATGCTTTTTCCTACCAAAACCTTTTCCAATATTGGCATTAATTACTCTTTCATATATCAATCTCTCCATAAAACTATTAAAATTCCCCACATTAAGAGAGTTCATTTTCCACTCTAGACTGGTTTTCTCCATAAACCAATCCAGCCCTGAATTAGACATTCCAATATTTTGTGGAGACCACCAGATAGAATTTCCGGCAATATTCACTCTCAAATCAGTTGGGCCACCACTCATTTGAGTCCCAGGATTTACTGAAAACACTGCCCTCAATATGCTACGAACACTCCAAGAATTTTCCAGGATCTCAAAATTAGTGCAACAATTCCTCCCTCGATGCCTGGTTGACTGCAGCAATTAATTTTGCTTCCAAGCACCATTGAGCAAAAGCAGCCCCATTGAGGCCATAGCTACACACCACTTTCTTCCCATCTGAGATAAAAATCGGGAGGAACCAAATCCGCAGATGAATTCCAGTAGTCACCCTCAAAATCAGGGAAACTACAACTGGAATCTAAATTGCCCGCCAGAATTGCATGACCAATTTCTACAGTACGTGAATTGAAATTGTATACAGGTATGATCCTAATCAGAATGCGCTCAGGCCCTTATGAAAGAATGACAGTTGGAGGCTGCGTATACCAAACCATAGACCACCCGTATGGGCCTAGAAATAAAGTTACGAGTATAAAATAATTGGGTATGGTATATCTGCGCTCTTCTCAAAAAGTTGTCTATTAGTTAATCAATCCATTGAGTCTTCCGATCACTTTGAAACAAATGTTTTGTTTTATTAGTCTTCAAATAAGGTATTCAGCCGACAAGTGTTTCGACCATTATGGTCGTCCTCAAGGCCATATGTTCTCTGTGTACAATGCTATCCCTATCCAATTCAACAGGTTGTGTTAGAACAGGTGTTTGTGAGGACCTCCTTTTCAAAGTTGCAGATTACGCATTCCCTACGAAAACTCATATTCACACTGATCATGTTTTTTTTCTTTATTGAATATAGCTGAAAAATTCAACTTTTTCAATATTACACAAATTCATTTACACATTATATACAACAATTTACATCAAGTAAAAATAGAATAAAAGAGACAATAATTGCCTGACACCGTAATAAAACAAAACATAAGACCGATTTGCCCTAACTTAAGACTTAACTAAAAATAAGAGAAACATCTATACACTTCCAAATTAAATGTCAATCATAATCACAAAACATTTGCACTTATTGAAAGATGGTATGAATTTCTTAATTTACAGACTGAACGGTGCACCAAACATTGTCTCTACACAAACTGTACATGAGTAAAACACAAAAACATCCCGATGAAGTCATTTCCTAGGCACTCAGGGGACTAATCCACACTGACTTGAAGTCCTTACATTCTTAGTCCACTAAAGACAATGAACTCGATTCCAAATTCAAGGCCAATAAAAAATGATGGGTAGCAATACGAATACTTATAGAATTAGTGGATAATATTACTGACCATTGGGATTCAGGATGTATGGCACTGAAGTAAGGCTGATGCTTCTCGAAATATCTGCTTCTTGATGATTGATTAAAGCCGGACATTCAGTTATGATGTGTTTAAGGGTTTCTTTATGAGCAACATCCTGACAGAAGCTACAGTAATTCTCCTTTGGAGCCAGCAACCTTCTTCTAGACAGTTCATCACTAGTAGGAAATAAGTTGAACCGCAAACGTAAGATAGTTGTTCTCAATTGTAGGGTAGGAGCTTGATTAAAGTACGGTGCAAGTATTTTGAGTTTTTTATGCTCAAAGGCTAATACTTGAAAGTCTTTATACAAGAGGCACTCAGATCTCGTATCAATCCAGTCCAATCTGAAAACTTTAACCTTTGCTCGAGTTGGATTTACAATAAGAGTTTCCAAACTAATGTCTGCTCTGGCCAAGATTCTGTAAATATATGAAACCCATGCTTTAACAAATGCATGCTCCGACGACAACATGTAAGCAGATAGTTTCAAAAGAATTGTGGAGTTGTAGGTTCGGGATTGAAGGTCCCCTGCGCACCTTGTGTTATGTGTTCAGACTTTGGCCTGCTGCCTAATACATGGTTTGTCAAAGGAACCAACTCCAAGGTTCCTGAGTGGTTGATGCTTGAAGGGGTGACAAACCGTAGTTGAGTGTGGGCGCTGGTTGGATCTGTATATCCAATGTTGGCAGTTAATTGGATTCTTTGTCGTTTAGAAATAGTCCAGTCTTTAGGTTGGTAGACATGGTTTTTTATTGGTATATGTTACCAAAACCAGTCAGTGTGGCATTGTGTGTTAGAAGTTAAACAGAAAAGCCGACGCGCGTTTCAACCAAAGTCTTTCTCAAGGCTGAGAGTAGTGAACAGAGTGATGGGAAGATGTGAGGGTTTAGAAATCCAGTGCCGTGACATAATGTGAGAATTGCCATATTATTGTATCGATATTGCTCATTATTACATCATAATAAACACAATTGTTCATGAGAGCAGTCAAGGTCACAAAGTAACATGGAACAAGAAACATTGATTGTGAAGTGCGTGGTGCATGGTGATTTGAGGTGATTACATTACAATCCGTAATACATATGTTATTTAGTATTGCAATGAGAAATTTGGTCAGCATTATAATTTGGAGATTAATTGGAGAAAAACACAGTACCAAGGAGGGAAAAGAAAGGGGGAGACAAATGTTTAGAAGAAATATTAGAGCCACTGTCAGTTAAGAGGGCTGGTTGATGAGTTCACGAAAAATATAAGGAGAACATTGGGTGATGGATCTTACCAGGGATGTTATGTAGGATGGCTCGTATTGGAGCTGTTGAATGGTGACATGTGTTAGGATGTCAGAAGGGTGGCTGATTAGCCTGATCTGTAGGAGAATGTAATAGGAATATATGAGGTCCTGGTTAATGTCCAGTTGTTTGCATCTTAATGGTAGGTGAAAATTAGCAGTAAATTAGAATGCCCGTGGATCGAGGCTGGGAGGTTTGGGGGTCTGCACTTAATGCCGTGTATTCGTCCCTTACAAGATACCACCCCTTAAGAGATCAGTGGAGTGATCAAGTTGTTTGGTCAGAGTGGCAGTTTCTTAAGGTGGTGGTATTTATGGTGAGACATTGGGTGGATTAACAGGAGGACCAGTTAGTTAGGATTCGACTGTGAGGCCCCGCAGCAGGGTGAATCACCGCCGTGTGAAGCAGTGAATTTAATTTTAAGAGCTGCAGGGCTGGCAGCATATGGATAATGCCTGCAAGTTTCTATGTAGCGCATCCTGGGTAATGGTGGTGCCCTGCCCAGTGGTTTGTGTTCCTGGTGCCAGGGGCCCAGAGTGCAAGCTAGAGCAGGTCATGGCAGTTAGTGCGAGGTTGCTGGGCGTGGAGGCAAGGTGCGTTCGGATTGAGCCACCCTGTCTGTAAAATAGCCATAAACAGCATGATCACGGTAGTGCGAGGGGGCAGGGTACGTGGCCCTGTGAAGATCAAGTGTGGAGCCGGCTAGGGGGAGAGTCTGGTGGGGGGTGATGAGATTGCGTGAGGTGGGGGGAGCCCCTGCTCAGACTTTTAAACGCTAAAGGTTGCAGTGGTTAGAGATCTACCTCGGCCGGGATCGGCGAACTGCTCCAGCTGCAGTCTTGCTGGAATGTGAGTCACGGACTGGTTGGTCCGATCACTTCCTGTTTAGAGGACCGTGCCTCCATGTGATTGGTTAGTTGGTGTGGTCCAGCGATTGGCCAATCCTGTCTAATGGTCGGGGAAGGATGGGCAGGACATGTTAGAGTCGTGTTTGTGCAGATTGGGCTGCATGCAGGAGATTCCTGGTTAGCGGTTCGTACTTGCCGGGTTGGTTGTTTGGGCACGGCATGTGAGCCCCCGGTGGGTCCATTGAGTTAAGCATGGGTAAAGTGTGCAAAAAGTTCATGCGTGTTTATTTTAGTTAGACATGCCCCTTCAATTATGTAAGCACACCTGATTAGTGTTCCTTAGTTTCTGACCGTTTGTGGAACAGTAGCCAGGCTAGTTGTGTGATAATAAGCAGAGCTTAATTTGTAAAAAGAAATAAGTGCCAGTGCCGAAAAAATATTGGCCCCATAATGCCGGGCGCGACGCCGCCCCGCAGTGGGGTCGCGCCGCCCCGCAGTGCAGACACGCGCCCCGCACCAGTTCAGTGCTAGACCTACCTAGATCGGCCAACCAGCAGCCCATCACTCTGCTGCTGCTCCATTTCACATGTTTGGCGCTGCAGAAACTGCTGGCACAGGCTAGTAGTGGGATGGATGGGGAAGGCCACACATGGGTTGAGAAAGTATAATGCTTTAAAGTTGGAAAACACTTACTTGTTATGGTAGGTGTAGTGGTTCCAGCATTCCGGCAACACCAGAGGCAAAAGAGTGTATTTGAACACACTTCTAAGTTCTAGACCACACTCGTTAGACATCTGGACCATATTTGCTGTCCTCGAAGTGATAATGCATTTGAAAATTGTTGCAAACCTGTGGATGTTACCTTATTTGTCAATTTTGTAGAATGACCCCCACTGCCCACCTCCTCCCACCACCGCCCTGTTTCCCAAATGGCTCTGAGTGTAGCTGGGGTCTCTAGTGAGACTCACAGTGAGAGTATCTTTCTGTTTGGCATACACTAGGAAAAATAATAGACTATATTTAAAACATTAGGTTTGATTGAATGAAAGTTAACAGATGTTGCAGTAATTACAAATCTGGGACATTATGCTCAAAAACACTTTTTTATTTAAGCTCACACTGAATAAATAATAAATAAACACACTAAGAATAAATAAACACATTGGATATATAGAACAGAACCAAACAAGAAAGTACAAGGTGCCATGTTTAGCTTTCATTTTAAACTTCGAAAAGGAGGTAGAGAAGGCATTGAATCTATATCAATTAAATAGACTGGCAGATGCTATTTAAATGTTGTGTTTGGAGTAATTAACATTCTGCCAGCCACAGTATTTAGCCTAACATGGCAAAATATTCTGTATAACATTTCACAAAATGTCATGGTAACTCCAGATTCTATTACAACTTTGCCAAAAGCTGGTTGGGATCACCACGGCTAAGCTGCTACAGTAAGGTGCAAATTGCAATAGATGAACAAAACAAACAAATGCAAATAGCAGTTACTAAATAAAGTACAAATAAATAATATATTAAATAATTACAAGTGCAATAGCAGCTCTTCGTCCTTTTGCAATCCATGAATTGACATAGGGGATGGGGTTGAACTTCTCCAATGGTGGGCCAACGAGATTAATAAATAATAAGGATGAAATGGTGTCAGTATTGAAAGCAAGCGTCCCCAAAACAGAGTGCGGGTGAGCTTAAGTGGGAGTTTATCAATCAAATAGGGCATGCAAAGAACTCTGCAAACTCCGAGAGCGCTCTGCCTGACAATAGCAAAGACAGGCGTATATATTTACAAAAAACGTCATCAAAAACCTACATACTATAGGGGGCACAAACTCAAGGGGATTGGGTGCCGTCGGCTAACTATAGGTGCTGCTGCGGTGTGGTTGGTCTTGGCTGGATGACGTCACTGGTCAGCCTCGTGGGATGGGCTGGGCCTGGCGGGTTGGCTTGAGTTCATCCGGAAAGTGTTGTTGTGGCACTGCAGCCTGTAGCAGAGATGAATGCCTTCCTTGACCTGTTTGCCCTGGGCCATTCACACCGCAGTCATTCAAGCATTGTAGTATCATTCTCTTTAGTAAATCTTTCAATAGGTTATTCTACAGGTTAACGCAACACAGGAGGAATGCACCTTGTCAGTGGTCTGGTGGTCGTTTGTCAGGGCATGGTTACCTGAGTCCTGTTGGCCTGTATAATAGGTCAAGGGGCCAAGTCTAGGGGCATGGGATGGGCAGTATATGTCTTCCTGTCTTGTTAGAAGTTATTATGAATGGGCCAATGAATGTTACCATAGTGTTAGATGTCTTGGTCACCCTGAGCCATAAGTCTTAAGGTGGTCCGGTGGACTGTGGGGTTTACGAGGGGCCGCTGGTGGGTCTGTGTATTCAAGCAGAGGTTTAATGCCGTGTTGTAAATAACGCAGGTGGCGGCTAGTGGCCTTGGGGGATACAGAGGGGGCTACAAATCTTTGAAGCGGCTCCAGTCTGGTCGGGGGAGGTGGAGAAGTGCGGCGCAGGCTTCTGCTTTCGTGCTGGGCAGCCTTCGTACCGTGGGAGGGGGAATGACCTTGCACGTAGTCTCAGAGGCATTTTCCTCGTGTGTTGCCTACCTTTCAGGCGAGAAATCTACAAATGTCCAAACATTTTATTAACAACGTTCTGTAACACTTATTGAAATCATTTATTAACATCCATTCTATTTTCACTACATGTGTTTTGAAGGCGCCCAGCCTGGGCAATTTATTCATACGCTACGTTTAAACAACTACAGCATTTGGCGATATGTATATGCAATTATAATTAGTGAGGTAGTCCTGAGGTTGGTGGAGTACATGGGAGATTACTCGCCACTGTGCGTGACGGTAGTGGCACACATGGGGCTTAAGCATGCACACATGATACATACATTCTCGCACGAGCCCTTTGTACTGTTACATTCATTCTCTCTTGTACTCTAGCAGCATTAATACGGTTATAGCACAGGGTCATGGAGTGTCGGTTTTTGAGTGACACACCTAGCAAGCGGCTCTTGACTATTTCTTTCTATTATTTACATCCCACTAAAAAGGTGTGGGTCCTTGTATCGTTCAGGACCATGGGGGAGTGTATTTTACCATGGTTATGCAGTTGGCAGGGTCTCGTGATAGCGTAGGGGTTATGGGGAAGCATACATGTTTTGTAGATGTTTTTGTCATTAATATTTTGGGGGCTTTCAGCCACCTGATGATCATTTTGCAGTTCTTTCTCACCACTTAGGCCTTCAGGCCGGGGTAAGCTGGGAGCAATGGCATGCTGTGGAGGGTAAAATGCTACAGTGTAAGTATCTTGCGCTACCTCATGTCCGCCTTGCTCGTGGGAACGGGCTCTCAGCGGATCTGCCAGAGTGTTGCAGCACCCGGGATAGTTGAAACTTCTCAAGGGTGGGGGCCGCGCTGCAGTGCGCGGAACTCGCACCATCTTTGCTAGACGAAATTCGTTTCTGAGGCCTTTCTGACTTCAACGTGTGGGCAATGTCTTCAGTAGGCGAGCCCCCCACTGCCTCAGCCCTGGCGGTATGGAGGAGCGCCCAATGAGCCATGGCTCTCACCTGGGGAGGGATGTAGGCAAGGAGGGTCTTTTTAGACCCTTCCTCCCCTACATTTCCCCCCTTTCGTTACTTAAGTAACGAATCCTTCAAAGCCTCTATCCTCCTACATTCTGCTTTGTCCAATTCTGCCTCCTCCCATGCTGGTGTTCCTTTTATAGGCATCCATGCTCTGAATACCCCCCCCAAGCTCTCACCTCTCCTAGCATACTCATCTGGAGTACAAGTCAAATAAATACATCCACCGTCTCCTGCCAAATCTACCCACACTTCCTCGTACCATTCCAGTATACGGGGTTCTTTGATGGTGGTGTGCCATAATTTGTCTACTATATCCTTATCATGATACATAGGCACTAGCTGGTATCTGGGAGTGTTATCTGTTCCTGTCTGCACATGTGCTTCTTGTGTTGCTCTTATTGTACCACTGGAGTTGCCCATTGTCACCATCATCATTGCCCCGTTAGGGACCGCACTAGCACAACAGCGAAGACCCACCTGGCACAGGCAAAAAATGACGAGGAGGAGCACCACAGCTGGCACCAGAAATTTCACAGTCATTCCAAGCCATGAGGGGACCCAGGAAAAAATGTTGTCGAACCAGGTGCTGTCTTCTGCTCCACCTTCCATCATCATTCTCTCACCTAGGTTATGTACTGCTTCGATCACATGGGCCAGGGAGCCGTTTTCTGCGTCTTCAGAAGGTACGAAAGTGCAGCAGGCACTTCCTATTTTTCGGCAAACACCTCCATCCATTGCCGTCAATAGGTCCAGGACATACCTATTTTGCATGTTCATCAGCCGTAGAGCTCTTAGTTCCACTTTTATTACATTGAACCCCTCTTCAGTGTCATTTGCCAGCTGGATCAGCTCCCAGCGCGTTATCTGGAGCCATTTTGCATTTGCTCTTGCTTGGACACTTGAGATGAGTGAGGCAAAGAATGTTTCTGCGGAGCTGAATAGCCGATACCTGTCTGGGATCTGTGCCAACAATTCTGATGATGCCTTTGAGATGTAGTTTGATGCTCGCCTGGTTCTCGACAGTACCTCCTTCTTGTCCCCCGAAGACAGGACATATATATGTGTCTCTGCAGTAGGTTGGGCTGCACTCTGTTGGACGCTTCCTTGTGCTCGCTTGTTTCCGTCAATGTGGCTTTCTGGGATGACCATTAGGGCTGAATATAGTGTGGCCATTGAGCAGCTGCCACTCCACGACTGAGGAAGGTGCAGGTAGGCCTGGTTACCGCAAACCCAGTATGTGTCCATCAGTGCTGCCGTCCCTTTTCTCATATCTGGGATGGCGAGGGTTTTGTTGCAGTTCTTGTTGGTTCCCATAGGCGTTTTCCCCTCTCCCTTAAAACACAGTTCATAGTTTATCTCACTCTGCAACTTAAAGGGCTTTTCAATGGCTGTTACCCATGTCAACTTGGAAATGTGTTCACTCCATACTGGTGTGCACGTCTCTTCTATCCATTGTAATTTCTCCCGTGCCACACCTCTCAGTGCTTCAGCTTTACACATTACTTCTTCATCCTTCCACTTGTTGTCAGAAAAAAGTGTCCCTTGTATGACAAAAAATGGTTCTTTAAGGCATACCACTCCAGCTGCCTTTGGGTAACAGGTTTTCTCATTCTGCATCATCCTGAAAGTGACTTCGTGTGCCTGGAAGGTGTTCTTAATTCTGCACAGTGTGAGATGAAGGAGACATTGGGCATCCACAATAGGCAATTCTTTGGGTAACAACACTTTGGGTGTGCCTGAAGCATGGGGGATGAGGGAGCAGACATAGCAGCTCTCGTTTGTAGTTTGTTTGGCTGTTGCACTCATGTCTGCATACCACTTATTTGTTTGGTGGGGGTGTCGGGGGTCTTCCATCGTATCTAGTCCCAACCCATAGTACTCATCATACCTCCTCCTGCTTGCCTCCCTCCTCCGTCTGCTATTCTTGCTCCTTATGTGTTTCCTGGCTTTTTGAGCAAGTGACAAAATAGGCCCCCCTTCCTTATTCCCACCCCCCTTTGCCCAATCCTCATATAATTTATAGTGTGCTGTTATCATTCTCTCCTTCCCATCTTTTTCAATAAATGGCAGATCATTTTTTTCTATGGGGGCGGGTTGGCTAGTGGGGGCGCTATACAACCATGATATAGCAGATAAGTTTCGGTCATTCAAGCTGCGAGCATTGTAATTAGACACTTCTGGTAGGGACATTGTATCATTTTGCATTTCGTCTTGTGAACCTTTTGTTTTTGACATCACAGCAGTGGATGGTGTGGTGTAGTAACCCCATACAAGTTTTGTTCCATCCCATACCAAAAAATCACCTTCTTTAGTATTGATACTTGCAGTTGAATTAGTCCCAAGAGTAAGAGTGTTGTTACTCCCTCCCCCCTCGTTCATCTCAATAGAGATGAACGCTATGAACCAATATGTTACCAGGCCAAACATTAATGTAAAAAACAATATAATGCACACTGATAATCCGCACTCATACGAATATCTACATCTCTCAGTTAGCAATTGTCTAATTCTAGTAAATCTATCCGTTGCAGGCTGCCCGTTAGATGCCATGGTAGCTCCTGTTTGAGATATAAAAGTGCATTAAGTGCATGCATGTAAACATTTCCGTGGCACCATCAGTGCCAAAAGTAACTTTGACGGGGTGTGGAAGCGGGTCGGGTGACAGGGGTGGGATGCACAGACAAGGGTGTAGACATTCAATAAAATCATTACATTATTCATTATATACACATGTACGTGTGCACCTTCACACGTGAAAAACAAAAAAGCGAAAACAAAACATTCATGCATTCTGCTCAGTTTCATTGTTTGCTGTTGTCTGTGCCTCCTCCTCTGCTTCTGCCTGCACAGTGCTATATGCCCTTCGTACATCCGTCAAATGCACCCAGTACTTGAGGCCCTTAACCTTTACCGCCGTGGGCGTGCAGAACACTACTTCGTAGGGACCATGGAACCGTGGTGCATTCCACCTGCGTACAAAACTCCTGACATATATAAATTCGCCTGGCATCAGCTGTAGCTGTTTGTCAGGCTGTGTGACGGGCTCTGTAGTGTTTCCCTCCTCACTCGTGAAGGGCGGGGCAAGCTGCTTTGCAATTACGCGCGCTGCCTTTGTTAATTTCTTTAAGTAATCTGTAAACTCCTCACCCAATATTGTGGCGCTCCTGTGTGCATCTGAACGTTCGCGCAGAGGGGAATGTGCTGTGTGCATTCGCCTCCCAGTCACGATCTCGTGCGGTGACAAATGGTGGTCTTTGCTTGGCTGATTTCTCAGTTCAAACAGTGCAAGGGGTAAGCAGTAGATCCAGTTCTTTTTTAGTGAGAAGCATAGTTTTGATAACCTGCCTTTTAATTGTCCGTTCATCTTTTCCACTACGCCATTACTTTGGGGATGATAAATCGAACATAATTTATGTTTTATTCCCAATAATGTAGTCACTTCCTTGAATAGTTCATTGACAAAGTGAGTGCCGTTCTCTGAGCGAATCACGTCGCAAATTCCCCAGCGCGGGAACACTTCCCTAACCAAGAACTTTGCAGCGCTTTTCGCATCAGGACGCGCACATGGGCCTGCCTCTACCCACCTTGAGAATGGGCATACAACCACAATCATATACCGTGCCCCATTACACCTTTCTCCCATATCCGCATAATCAATGTGGAGCTCTCTGAATGGGCCAATGGGTTTTGGAAATGTTCCTCTGAGCGTACGTAGTGTCATTCCTGAGTTGTATATCTGACATGTTGTGCATTCTAATGCTAGTCGTGATATGTGCTCCTGGAGACAGGGCACGAACCATTCTTCCTGTATTTCTGCTGCAATATGCTGCTTTGTATTGTGTGCAGGGAAGTGTAGCTGTTGAAACGCAATTTCCAACAATTGTACTGGCATTACCACTTTTCCTGAGTTATCTTGCCGCCATAGTAAATCTGTTGCCGACTTGCTGCATCCTCTCTTTGTCCATATTGATTTTTCTTCTGCACTAGCTCCCTCTTGTAAATCTATTATTTGTTGTACAGGCATCATATTATACCCTACTGGGAGATCTTCACTTGTGTTATGTTGTAACATGTACTCGCCTGCCTCATTTTTCTGAAAGTAAGAAGCTTCCTTGGCGGCGGCGTCTGCTGCCGCGTTTCCCAAAGACACGATATCTGTATTGGATGTATGTGCTTGGCACTTCACAATTGCTACCGCTGTGGGGTCTTTTAGCGCCTCAATTAACTCTCTCAGCAACTCTGCATGCTGAACTGGTGTTCCATCTGCTCGCCGAAACCCCCTCTGCCCCCATCTTGCCAGGCCTCCGTGTACTGTTGTCGTCATGTAAGCTGAGTCTGTGTATATTGTTACTGCACAACCCTTGGCTGCATGTAGTGCTTCTATAAGTGCAATCAGTTCTGCTGCTTGTGCGGAGTAATGTGATGGGAGGCGGTATTGTACTAATGTCTCATACTCACCGTCTTCTAATCTCACCACTGCCATACCCACATGTTTCTCTCCTGTGTCCATGTCAATTGATGCTGACCCGTCTACAAAATACACCTCCCCCTCGTTCAGGGCATTCTCACAAACTACCGGGTCCTCCCCTTTTTCACCTGTATAAGTTGCACAGTCGTGGTCCTGCATGTCCTCTATGGTGCATGCTTCTGTGATGAATGTGGCTGGGTTCACTGTCTTGCATCTAACGACATGGATATTGGCGCTGGACAGTATTATTTCATATGCTGTTGCTCGCTGTGTTGTCAGTGTACTCTTTGACCTCTCAAGTATTGCAAATAGTGAGTGTTCCACAAACAATGTTACCGGACATCCCATTACTATCGTGGCACTTTTCTCAATTGCGAACGCGGCTGCAGCGAGCGATTGCTCGCACGCGAAATGTCCTTGCATCACAGCATCCAAAGTGCCACTATAGTAAGCCAGGGGCTTATGACCAAGTGACGTTTTCTGTGTCAGTACAGCTGTCATCAGTGTTCCTTTGCAGTGTGAGAACAAGTAAAATTTGCGTCCATAATCTGGATTTGCCAGTACTGGAGCGCTTGATATTAACTCTTTCAATGATTTGAATGATGTGCTCATTTCTTCAGTCCATTCTATTTTTCTGTTCTCCTGTTGGGCTTCCTTAAGCGCCTGTAATAAGGGCCTTGTGTATGCCGCATAGTCCAATATCCATGCTCGGCAGTAGTTACACATTCCCAGAAATTGTTGCATGTCCTTCACTGTGGTGGGTTCTCCTACTGCTCTTATTGCTTCTGCCCTGTCTGGTATTATTATTTTTCCGTCTTTCGATATTAACTGCCCTAAGTATAGGACTTCTGTCAGACAGTATTGCAACTTTCCCTTGTCCACTTTGTACCCCTTATTGGCCAGTAGAGCCAGGAGTGTTATTGAGTCTCTTCTGCATACCTCCTCGTCCTGTGCACAGACGAGTAAATCGTCTACGTACTGAATTATTGTGCTCTCAACAGATAAGTTTCCCAAGTCTTCATGTAGTATCCTGTTGAATATGCTCGGGCTCTCACAATACCCTTGTGGTAACCTGCAATGTTCGTATCTCTTTCCCCCAAGTGTAAATGCTGTCAAATATCTACTTTCTTCGGCCAAGGGTATTGAGAAGAATGCATTTTTCAAATCAACGACCGTGAAGTGTGATGCTGTTTTTGGGATGCTGCATAATATTGATGCAGGGTTCGGGACCAAAGGGAACTCTTTCTGAATTACATCATTGAGGGGGTGTAAATCTTGTATCATTCTCCATGAACCTCCCTTTGCTTTTTTGATTGGGTAAATACATGTGTTACATGGGGAGTTTGAAGGCACTATTATTCCTTGTGCTAGTAGCGCATTTATTGTCTCTTTTATCCCTTCTTCAGCCTCGCGGGACAACGGATATTGTTTTACGTGAGGTAAAACTGCTCCCTGTTTCAATTTTATTATCACAGGTTGAACTCCATGTAATAGCCCTACATCATGGCGGCCGTTCGTCCATAAGTTATTTGGTACAAGTCTCATGTCATCATCGAAAAATGACTGTGGTGCTCCCACCACTGCCATTAGTTGAACGGGGACTTCCCTGGCTGTGATCATGATGTCGCAAGGCATTGCTAGTTCCATCACTATTTCACCCTCCCCCTCTACATCTGAAAAGAGTTCCTCATCTGATATTTCTCGTAGTGGGATATTGGCATTTGTACACAGTACTGTACGCCACTCGCATCCTTCCATGTCAATTCCAATTACAGATATTCTTTTGGCTGATACCTGTACTGCGTGCAAGTCCAATGATACTATTGATCCTGGAGCTATGTCGGGGCACACTATGGGGCGGAAGAGGAATTCCGCTGGGATCCTCCAGTCCATTCTCCTTAGCTCTGGAATTATAAGGGCCAATGTTTTTATGCCTTCAATAAACATTTCTTCATTTTCGGGTAACCCTCTTATCTCCTGCGTAAGTGTATGGGCCTGTATTACCGCCATCACGCGTAGTGGGCATATTCCGGGTGTTGAGCACACTATACCACTCCCTGTAAATGATATTGTCATATTGAGTTTGCTCAGGAGGTCCCTCCCCAGTAAATTTATTGGAGAGTGTTCATAATACAGTAAGGGCGCTCTCACTGTTTTGCCCCCCACTGTTACGTCCAATGCTTCTGTGTAAGGAACTTCAACTACAGCCCCAGAGAACCCCTGCGTCTCTAACTTCCGGTTAGATAACGGGAACCGGCCCTCTTTAATGCATGATTTCTCCGCTCCCGAATCCACCATGAATATAAATTGCTTGTCTCCTATCTGCGCTCCTACCAATGGTTCCTCTGATGCATCGTAGGTGGTAGACAGGACTGGACACGCAAGTGTTCTCTGTGGGCTGTCCTATGCGGGGTGTCTCATTGCCCCCCCTTGATTGAAGACGCTCCCTGAAACCACTGACACACCACTGTAGGGTGCGGGGGCGGGGGCTCCATTTGCCGTTGTTGCGAAGGGGTTACCTGGCGTGTACTGCATAGTGTCATTGTTTTGTGGGTGGTTCTGTGTTCTATACTGATGCCCCTGCAGTTGCTCATTGCGCCCTTGACCCATGTTCCCCTGTTGTTGGTGTTGTCCCATTGGGAGACCATATGGGTTCCCTGGGTGGGGATGACCATAATGTTCTGCTTCTTGGAACCCATTGTTTGGTCTGTTTCTGCACTCCCTAGAGTAATGTCCCCACTTCCCGCAATTCCAGCAACTCCCTTGTGGACCTCTGGGACCTTGCCACCCATTTCCTCCCATACCCCCGTACCCTTGTCCACCCCTTCGACCCCTGTACCCACCTCTTCCCCCTCGTGGGGCCCACTCTTGCCACATCGGACCTCCGCTCTGCTCCTGCTCGTTCCACTGTCGCTGCCCTGTTCCAGCCCAATTAGCTGCCATCCTTCCTTGTATTGCAATCTGCCCCTCCTCCTCTTCATCCCCCTCCCTGTCGTGTGGGAGCGCAGCTACTGCAGCTGCGACCTTCACCAACTTTGTCTGTATTAGCTTTGCCTCGTCTGCCAATCTTTTCTGTGCCACCTCCTTCTCCCTCTCTTTTATTCTCTTACAATGGTGCACAATTATGCTCTGGATTTCTGGCCACCCCTTTGCCTCAATGCCTGCTATCTTATCGAGCGCCTTCTGCACCTCTTTTGGGAGCCCTCTTTTGATAATGAAGTAAAATAATGATGTCGATTGATACCAGGGCGTGCCCGTTTCCGCTCTCCACATCTCTTGAACCCTAAAAATGTAATCCATAGCATCCTCCCCGTCATTCATGGTACATTGCATTACTGATTGTAAATCTGGAGTATCTGGGAACGTTTCCCGCAGAGCATCCCACACCCTTGCACGTACTGTATTAAATGACGCCCCATCATGGCGGTCACAATCCACTGTTACGCCTGGAAAACCAGCTTTTACCCACACTCTGTCAGCCTGGTCTCCCACCGCTGACACGAGCAAACTCTTCACATCCCCAATTGCTAGGGGCACCCCAGCAGTGTGTTTCTCAAAGGCATATATCCACTTACTTGCCCCTCCCGATAACGGGGGTAGTAGCTTTAACAAATTTGCCTTGTCCATCTGCGCCCATGGGATATAATTTGGTCTCCCCCTCCTCTATGTATCAGTGGGAGTTGTAACTTTCCTTTTGTGGTCGTGTCTGCCCCCAATTTGGCCGCTGCAGACCCCAATGACGCCATCTTCCCCACCCTATTTCTTAACCATCCCGTCCATTCATCATCCAGTGTTCCCAGCGAGCCTGCACCATCCAACTCCTCACCTTCCCCTCCTATCGCCATACTCAACCTGTCACTCTCCTCCATCTCACCTCTGATATCGCATAGTAGTTCTTCTCTGATCCCTGTGGGCCGTTCTACATCACTAGCACTCCCTTCTAGTGTTCCCACTTCTATTATTCGTGTTGGCTCTTCCTCAATTCTAAACAGTATTTCACCTTTCTTCCAACCATCTTCAATTGTTCTGCTCTCACTCAGCGCTCTGGATGTGCCTCCTGATCTTGCTGGAGTAAGCGCTGTGCGTTCGCATATGTCTTTTATTCTTGAAAGCTCATCCTTTGCTATTGAGAGCCTTGATTCTAAATCGTCTGCCAATTTCTCTATATCCACTCTATGTGCACTTGTTTGCGCTCGTTCTCTCGTGTTTTCATACGGAGGGGGTGCCGTTGGTCGTTGGGGTGTAGTCGCTGTCGGGGGAGGCACATAAGTGGGATCGCTGTACCCTTGTGCGGGCACGGGTTTGTTTAATATCGGGTACAAACTTATCACCTCTACTTGTGGTTCTTCAATTGGAGGTACCTTACTGTCTCTTGGTATCATTAGTGGATTGTCAGTGGTGGATGGTAGGTCAGGGTTCACTGCTGGGGCTTTGGGTGGTGGTATCTCTTCGAATAACCTCCAAAGGTCTAGTATTTCTCTCCTATTATGCAATTGTTTCCCCTTGTACTTGATACAAATGCACGTCACTACCATATCCAGGACGCTTTTGTCAAATGATCCCCCCTCTGGCCAGATCTGGGGCAACCCCTCTCCCTTTAACTCTGTGACCCATTGATCATGGTATTTCTTAATCCGCTCCGCATACCCCGGCAGGTTTTTGCAAATATGCGATAAGGGTGTCTCTGCCCCCATGCTTTGTACCCTTCTGGTATGGGGGTGCCTGTGGGTGTTTCAAAATCATAATGCGAGCGTGTCACCAATATGTGTTTCGTCTTTGCTACAACAATAGCTGCACATATACTCTATTATGATCTCGGTGGGGGCCCATACAAAAGCAAACCAATCAGTGATCTCGACACTACTACGTCAAAATTTAAAGGGGTACACACTCATTCCTTTTATCATTTATATCTTCGTGGAGCTTCAACCCGTTACAAGTATTACAACCATTAAATTAGTACACATGTATGATCACCTTACACACTCACAACACCAAAACATCTCCTTACGCGCACGGCGTGCACACACCTCTTCGTAACACTCTCTTCACACTTCACTGTGCCCTCCCTGTCCTCCCTGGCCGGCTGTCCCTATCCGTCTTATTCAGTTGTATTCATACACATATACATATATTCATCTAGTTTAATCTCTACTTCTGCAGTGGACCTCTCTGTCTCTTATTTTATCTCTATTGTCTGTATTACTCTTCGCTTGTTATTGTCCTCCCCCACCCCTAAAGGAAAAAAAAAGGATAGAAAAAATAGCAGTCACTAATATATTCTCCGTGTCCCCCTTTGCCAGACACTTTTATCTTATTATTCACTTCTTCATATATTCCCAGTACTAGTCAAGATAGCACTATGCGGCGCCGCCTTCTACCCCCTCGCGGAGCTAGGTTCCCGTCACTTCTATCTCTTATTCACCTCTTGATCCTAATGGCCATATGCAAAAGAAAAAGAGCAAAGAAAGTTTAAAATGGTCCTTAGTAGACCTTCGTATCCCCCTCTTTCTACCCGTCCTCGTCCCCCTTTTCTAAATCACCTCTCCCACTCCCTTTATGGTCACTCGCACTCAGTACTCACGTACCCGTCTTGAACCGATAGTCTCCGAAACTGGGTCCGTCCAGGCAGTGTTACCGTCCGCTCAACAGTCAGCCCCGGCTCCGGCGAGCGGTACTCAAAGGGGATTTTTAAACCGGGATCCCGTACCCTCTCTCTGTTGAGTGCGCACTTCTTAGTGTACCGGTCGCCGTTGGCGGGCAGCCTCCCGGAGCCGGCGCACCGTGCGTATCCCTTTTCGACCGGAGATTCTCGTGCCAAAAGGGGACGATAATGATTGGGTTAGGAGAAAAAATACAAAAAAGAAATCACGCTATCGGGGTCACCACTGAAAGCAAGCGTCCCCAGCCAGCACGATCCTCCCCGCAATGAGAGAAAATAATGGACACTCCCAAATTGGGAATAATGCCAAGACAGAGTGTGGGTGAGCTTAAGTGGGAGTTTATCAATCAAATAGGGCATGCAAAGAACTCTGCAAACTCCGAGAGCGCTCTGCCTGACAATAGCAAAGACAGGCGTATATATTTACAAAAAACGTCATCAAAAACCTACATACTATAGGGGGCACAAACTCAAGGGGATTGGGTGCCGTCGGCTAACTATAGGTGCTGCTGCGGTGTGGTTGATCTTGGCTGGATGACGTCACTGGTCAGCCTCGTGGGATGGGCTGGGCCTGGCGGGTTGGCTTGAGTTCATCCGGACGGTGTTGTTGTGGCACTGCGGCCTGTAGCAGAGATGAATGCCTTCCTTGACCTGTTTGCCCTGGGCCATGCACACCGCAGTCATTCAAGCATTGTAGTATCATTCTCTTTAGTAAATCTTTCAATAGGTTATTCTACAGGTTAACGCAACACAGGAGGAATGCACCTTGTCAGTGGTCTGGTGGTCGTTTGTCAGGGCATGGTTACCTGAGTCCTGTTGACCTGTATAATAGGTCAAGGGGCCAAGTCTAGGGGCATGGGATGGGCAGTATATGTCTTCCTGTCTTGTTAGAAGTTATTATGAATGGGCCAATGAATGTTACCATAGTGTTAGATGTCTTGGTCACCCTGAGCCATAAGTCTTAAGGTGGTCCGGTGGACTGTGGGGTTTACGAGGGGCCGCTGGTGGGTCTGTGTATTCAAGCAGAGGTTTAATGCCGTGTTGTAAATAACGCAGGTGGCGGCTAGTGGCCTTGGGGGATACAGAGGGGGCTACAAATCTTTGAAGCGGCTCCAGTCTGGTCGGGGGAGGTGGAGAAGTGCGGCGCAGGCTTCTGCTTTCGTGCTGGGCAGCCTTCGTACCGTGGGAGGGGGAATGACCTTGCACGTAGTCTCAGAGGCATTTTCCTCGTGTGTTGCCTACCTTTCAGGCGAGAAATCTACAAATGTCTAAACATTTTATTAACAACGTTCTGTAACATTTATTGAAATCATTTATTAACATCCATTCTATTTTCACTACATGTGTTTTGAAGGCGCCCAGCCTGGGCAATTTATTCATACGCTACGTTTAAACAACTACAGCATTTGGCGATATGTATATGCAATTATAATTAGTGAGGTAGTCCTGAGGTTGGTGGAGTACATGGGAGATTACTCGCCACTGTGCGTGACGGTAGTGGCACACATGGGGCTTAAGCATGCACACATGATACATACATTCTCGCACGAGCCCTTTGTACTGTTACATTCATTCTCTCTTGTACTCTAGCAGCATTAATACGGTTATAGCACAGGGTCATGGAGTGTCGGTTTTTGAGTGACACACCTAGCAAGCGGCTCTTGACTATTTCTTTCTATTATTTACATCCCACTAAAAAGGTGTGGGTCCTTGTATCGTTCAGGACCATGGGGGAGTGTATTTTACCATGGTTATGCAGTTGGCAGGGTCTCGTGATAGCGGAGGGGTTATGGGGAAGCATACATGTTTTGTAGATGGTTTTGTCATTAATATTTTGGGGGCTTTCAGCCACCTGATGATCATTTTGCAGTTCTTTCTCACCACTTAGGCCTTCAGGCCGGGGTAAGCTGGGAGCAATGGCATGCTGTGGAGGGTAAAATGCTACAGTGTAAGTATCTTGCGCTACCTCATGTCCGCCTTGCTCGTGGGAACGGGCTCTCAGTGGATCTGCCAGTGTTGCAGCACCCGGGATAGTTGAAACTTCTCAAGGGTGGGGGCCGCGCTGCAGTGCGCGGAACTCGCACCATCTTTGCTAGACGAAATTCGTTACTGAGGGCTTTCTGACTTCAACGTGTGGGCAATGTCTTCAGCAGGCGAGCCCCCCAATGCCTGTGCCCTGGTGGTATGGAGGAGCGCCCAATGAGCCATGGCTCTCACCTGGGGAGGGATGTAGGCAAGGAGGGTCTTTTTAGACCCTTCCTCCCCTACAGTATGCAGGGATACTCTTGTTGATGTGCAGACAAGATTCATTTGTGAAAACCCTCGTTCACACTCAGCAGTGGAGATGGCAATAGTGTTCACAGCTGTCAAAAGTTCCTTGTAGTGTCTATTAGCTTCTTTTCCACCCGTCTCCCTATGTTCCCTGTAAGCCCAAATGGTTTCACGAGTGTCACCAATGTCAACCTTTCACACAGAGACTCTATCTCACGTTCTCCATACGTAGGTGTTAACTCATCTGGCCAGTACAGCTTGTACAAAACATTGAGTTCGCTTATTAGTTTCTGGTATGCAACTTTGTTGTCAGCAGCAGCAGAACCTCCTGTAGACAAAAAACGACTGTACATTTTCTGCAAGACTGCGAAAAAACTGTCCATGTTCAATTTTTTTGTCGCACTCCTTTCCTTCATGCAGGGCCACTCCTTGGAAACTATTTTCTTCTATGGCCTTCTGGCACTGGGAAGAGTGTTTTCCTCGCCTTTCTACCATTGCCTCAAACACTGATATTTGTCGGCAAATAGCACGATGTGCATCAATGATCGTGTAATCACGCTTTTGTAAGTCAAGAGACAATTCTGATAACTCCTGAAGTGCATCAAACATAACGCCAAGATTACCAACAAACTGCACAGACGAAAGGCGCCTACATAGTCCAGTGTACATGTTTCGTGTTGTGCCATCACGAGAGCCATCACTATATGCCAATATAAAGTGTTTGTAAAGAGCAGGATAAGCATTACAGACAGCCTCTACTGTTCTGTAGCTTGAGGCAACCTAGCGCGTATCTAACACTCTTCCTGTTTTACAAAGCTGAATGTCAAGAACATCTGCACATTCTTTTAGCTGCAAAAGATTTTTCACAGATGTGCTGAAAAGAGAATACAGTTTGTCTAGCAATGCTTTGAAATTATTTGTAGCTCCAATGTCTTTCATGACATCATTGACTGCAAGTTCTAAGCGGTGTGCTGAGCAGTGCCAGGCTACAATATTGGGAGAAATTCTTTCTTGGAACCTTTTCACAACCCCGCTATTGCGACCAAATATTACTGATGCTCCATCACAAGCGACTGACACCAGACATTTGGTGAGAAAGTCCTCACTAATTTTAATTGGGTCCTTTTGGAGCGAAGACAGCAAACTGTTCACTATACCTTCAGCAGACACATCAGTGAGCTCGATAAGGTCAACAAAAATATTAGCTGGAGACTCCATATCCTGTAGCTGAGTACGTAGGTACACAATTAAAGCACTTTTTTTTATTTAAGGCAGTTGCCTCATCCAGCAAAAGGCTCACCTTAGGAGAAGAGGCAACTATTTTGGCAAATGTCTTTCGTTTAATTTCCGATGAAATGTGTTGCTGTATACTTGAGCAAGCCACATTGGAATGTAAAATACGTCCCATATCTAGCCCATTCAATTGCTGGCAGTCTATCTCAGATTCAAAACCATAGGCTGGCCTGTTCCGCTTAGCTTCTTTATAAGCCGTTTGGAATATTCTGGCAGTTGTTGCTATTTTCCCTGCCTGGCTCTAGAAGTTACTTTAAGCAATGTATCTTTTTTTGCCTGCTCTAATATTTTTGATGCTGTGACGCGTGCCTTTGTTGAAAAATGTTCGGTAATCTTCTTTCGTAAGGATCTTTGTTGCTTGTGTGTGTTGGTACCATATGAGCTAAAAGTACACTCAGTCCATTCTTTAGACAATTTCCTCCCATGAGTTTTCTCTGCACCCAAGCTATTGATTGACGGCAAATGGTGCATCCAAGAATCTGTCCTCTAACAATCAACCATGGGTACTTGCTTTGAAAATATTTTTTCTGGTCCAGCTTCCAGCCTTTAGGGAGTCTGCCTTTCGTTAAGGGAGCTGAACGTTGCAGAAGTGATAATTGATCAGATTCTGTGCTAGTACTTGACATTTCCGTGTCACTGTCATTCGGTAGTTCACGATCTTCATCAGCGATACCAGTGCCACCCAGTCCCACTCCGATTGCAATGCTTGCTGTCTGGATGTTGACAGTAGTAGTGCTGGTGGTGTCATCTAGTGTTTTGTCTGGTTCTTCACAAACACTATCTGACTTAGAACCAGATTCCTGTTTACTTCGCTTGCTTATAGGCTCATCTGTGCTGCATTTTTTACCAGGTTTTGAAAAGTATGAAGACATTTTCTTCCTGGCTCCAGACATTCTAGGGAAGGAAATGAGAAGTAGGGATAATCAATATCATGGGATTCCTTCCAAGTTTCACTACACACAATGATCAGGCCAGGGGTCAGGACAGGACACAGACCTCTTAAGTGCTTCAGACTGAATCAAGGACTGGTGAACAGCAAATGTATAAGAACAAACACATATAATGGTGCACAGTGTACACATGGAATGCGCTTTCCATTAGAGCCAGGCTAATAAATACAAATGTACACACGTTTGACTTGTCCTGGCTGAAGAGAACATTGCAAAAAGAAATCTAACAACAAATACCATGTGTGTGGTTTGTAAATGGCTGCAAAGTGCCAGTTGCCCCCTTTTATCCCCCAACACACCACACTGAACCATACAATTTTGCGACTTTTGAAATGGCGCTCTGTAGTGTAGTACCCATGCCCGTCTCCATTTTTAAAAAACACCCACTTTCCTTGAGTCAGTAAAACAATTACACGCAACTTATGCTTGGTAACGTACGTCTTTCTTACCTTGTCTTCAGGGACGAGGGTGCAATGCACCACACATCAGCCTGCGACTCTCAGATTCTGACTGCCACCACGATGAACGAACCTCTGATGAAGTCGCTCACTGCAGACCTAAAGGGGGACAAAGGCACTAAGTCAATTGAATTGCAAACCGCTGGCGTGATACCTCGTATGCTCAATAGGAAATTCAACTGCTGGAGGCAGAATTGGGATATTTGGGTTCACACAAAAGGCATGACCATTTCCCCCTGAACTGTATGCACCAAACGTGATGGTAGGAAAAAGAAAGCCTAATAGGACACAGTGGGCCAAATCTGTAGGTTTTGCAAGTGAGACATTTTACTAACAGGGCAAAGGTTGGACTTAACTAGACCGGACGTTACACTGCACAATATTTTACTGACCTTCACAGCTCCCTCAGACATATGCTTGACTTGCCTTCAACAATGCAGAGGGGAAGAAGGGGGGAGAGTGACCCTTTGCAGTGGAAGTCAGGTGAGATTACATTATTTGCCCGGGATCACACACTTATGCTGAACAGCAGGCACCTCCCAGGGTGCTACTAATGCTTTATAAATATACCTAAAAGCTTTACACATCGTAATGCTGTCAATTGAGAAAACTAGAGTGAGTTAGGGAATTACCCTAAACAAATGATTACTGTTTGTTTCATACTTTGTGATTTATAACACGCACAGGGGCAAAGCACACGGGCAAAGCGCTGGTCTTTGAAGCTAGACCACGCAAAGCAACAGAGGTTTGAATCCCAGATCTGCGCTTACTGGGACCTGATTGCAAATTGCTCAAAGGCCTGAGTGGCCAATGAGAACATGTTCGCAACTACGGCCAGTTTTGATTTAAAGCAGTTTAACTTACATTATTAATGCGGCGGGCCAGTGGCCCGACGTGAATATGTTATCCACAGCGGCCACCGCAATAATAATGTAGGCAAGGAATCAAGGATCATGATGTTTTAACCCACATTTTTACAGCAGGTGTGCTGAAAATGTACAATTTAAACCCAATATGTTTCACATTTTCTCAGGGGTAATTTAAACCCCCCAAACCTCCGTTGGTTGATCCACATATTCAGGGATAACATTTACACCTGTTCACCAAACACATTTTGTGACTCCAACAGAGTTTGGTTCCCACAGATTATGGTAGATTGTTTAGTTTGCTAGTTGGGGAGGGGGGCTCTGTTGATGTCTGGTTGGGCTAGGCAGTGGTACAAGGAGCATTAGAGATGGGATCGGCTGGCAGTGGGTGATGTGGTTACTTGAGCAAGTGGGGTACAGTTCGTTGTCAGGTCATTGTAGATGGGATCGAAAATAGATGGCAGTAGTAGGAGGAGGAGGTCCTCGCCGCGGTCAAAGGGGGGGTGCAGGGGCAGCCAGTCAGGGGGTCGAGCAACAAAGCTCTTACTTGATCCGTCCCCCAGTGCTTACCTTATTATTGCGGCGGCGGGCCTGCCGGGCCACCCGGCCACCATATCCACGGCAGCCGCCGCAACTGAACTAGGCACCACACTAGCCTAGGAAGTGGGGTCAGGCACGCATTGGCAAGCAAGGCCACCTCGCGGCCTGCTGCCAACTCGGGCCATCCTGGCCTGCGTTGGGCTGCCGCGCACGCATCACCGTGACTGCGGTGAAAGTGGGGAGGGCGGGTGGGGGCAGGAGGACAGTCACAGGGGGTCGAGGGGCGCAAGTTCGCAATTTACATTATTATTGCGGCGGCGGGCCAATATGCACGGCTGCCGCAATAATACTGACTAGGCAGGCACTAGGGCCATCCAGTCCTCAGTCCAGGGAATGGCGCATAGGGTGACGGGAAGCAGAAGTAGGAACATTCAGTCCTCAGTCTAGGGAATGGCGCAAAGGGAGACGGGAAGCAGGAGGAACATTCAGTTCTCAGTCCAGGGAGTGGCGCATAGGGCGACGGGAAGCAGGAGGAACATCTAGTCCTCTCTCCAGGGAATGGCGCATAGGGCGACGGGAAGCAGGAGGAACATTCAGTCCCCAGTCCAGGGAGTGGCGCATAGGGCGACGGGAAGCAGGAGGAACATCTAGTCCTCTGTCCAGGGAATGGCGCATAGGGCGACGGGAAGCAGGAGGAACATCCAGTCCTCAGTCTAGGGAATGGCGCATAGGGCGACGGGAAGCAGGAGGAACATCAAGTCCTCAGTCTAGGGAATGGCGCATAGGGCGACGGGAAGCAGGAGGAACATTCAGTCCCCAGTCCAGGGAGTGGCGCATAGGGCGACGGGAAGCAGGAGGAACATCTAGTCCTCTGTCCAGGGAATGGCGCATAGGGTTCCCCCTGCTTCTGGATGGAGAGTCATTCTGGAAAGAGGAAAAAAAGGAACTTTCATTTTTAACACAACGATCTGGAACGTCTTTTCCTTCCTCATCTGTCAATATTAATATTCGAGCTTGTAAACCTTCATCGGCAGGACAGATCACTGTGGCTTTCCATAGAAAACCTTAAAAAGGCTGCATCTTTACTTTGAGCGAGACTTTTTAGAGTGCATATTCACCCCTATGGGATTATATTGGTGGTATAGACGAAGAAGCAGAATGTGTTGCCCCACTCAATGGTACTCATTTTATCAATCCCAGAAAGATGAAAGGCTGAATGGAGTTCTTGGGAGTCAAACCAGCGACCATTAGGTCAGTCAGAGTGGAGTCAGAGACCCGACGTACATAGTAAATTAACACTCCCTCAGTTTTCTCAGCATTTATTGAATTTATTGCTGCATGTTTACTGCAAATGCTCTCCTTCCACATAAGACATTATATTTTGCAAGCCACAACATGCATGCTTGCATGACTAAAGTCTACATTTAAATATGCACTTGTAACGATTCTAGCATGCATGCTGCTCTTTTAATGCTCTCGTTTGGGCCATGGGTTGGGCGTGTTGTATGGAAAATATATTAAGCAACAAAAGTACTGCTTTAGCAGACTTGCCCAGATCCGTGGAATATAATGAAAGCCTTTACGCTCTAGTTCAGGGTGTGCCTGACTAGGCGCACATATTTCCAGCGCTGAACCACCAAAGAAAAGTCCCAAAGGAACCTTCGGGCAAGTTGCAGATTTAACCCGAAAACCTGTGCATGGCACGGTTGCGAATCCATTGCTTCTTCCCAGCTGAAATGTCCTGACCTTTCAATAGAATAAGTCAAACATGGCAACCTTTCTGCAAAACTCCCATCTTGCCACTTGGCAAATGTGTTTATGAAGTCGCCATTATCGACGTTTGTTATATTGGCCGACGTGCTATGTGGCTTTCCACCGATAGGATCCCTGCAAGCCACCTTGCATATCTTAACCAGAGCATTGGCAGCACAGATGAAGCAAGGGTTAAGCCATGTGAGATAGTGTTGAATCGCTCAGCCAGTGCTCCTCCGTGTTTTAGGTACACAAATGGCCTACAATTAAAGCACACTGTTTGATTTTGCATTGAAGAATATAAAAAAGACAAAATGTGGAGCACTGATGTGTCTTCAACCAGCTCCCATGGCCGCTCACTTTCAGCATCCTGGAATGGCTGCTTATTTTACATCTTGTTTTATTTTGCACTCCGCTAATCCGTTTAAAACTCAGCATCACACATTTCAATCAAATGTTCCTCTGTATTTGCATATCAGGCGAGCTTCTTTCTGCCGTAGATGGAGTTCTCTATCCCCTCCTCTTGCGTCTGCTGATATTGTTTCGAGTCCCACGAAGGTGATGTCATCTTTGTTGTCCCACTGGTGTTGTTCTTGCCAGTGAATCGCCAAAGGGTATTTCGGGTCTTGTGCTTGCAGGGTGCTTAGATGGTCCCTTATTCTGATTCTGAGCTCTCTTGTAGTACTCCCAATATATTTCCGTTCACAGACACAAATAATCGCATAAACGACATATTTTGATTTGCAATTGATGTATTGCTTGATGTTGTGAAAGTGACCATCACCAAAGTTGAGAGTCTTTCAAAGCACATTTACACATGGAGCACATTCCGCATTTGAAAAAGCCCACAGGCTTGTTGCTCGTGAGCCAGTTGTCTGTTGTTTTGGTCGTCGGTGCCAAGAAAGATGGGTTTAGGATAGTTTTGAGTGTTCTTGCCTTTGTGTAGGTCAGACAGGGGTTGTCTGGTATCCATTTCCTAATATCCTCATCAATTTGAAGGATGTGCCAATGTCTTTTTAATATTTTTTGTACTCAATGGCTGTCACTGCAGTATTGGGTGATGTATCGGATTTGGTTGTCCTCTTTGGGCAGCTGCTCGTCATGTTCTATAGGAGTTAGTAGTGTTGTACGTTCTCTTTTGTTTGCCAGGGTTTGTGCTGCTAGGATGGCATGTTCTGTGTACCCTCTCTCCGAGAACCCTCTGGTTAAGGTTGAGCATTCCTTTTTGTAGTCCGGTAGTGAGCTGCAGTTCCTTTTTGCTCACCTTTGGGGATATTATTGATTATTAATTTCTTGTGACAGCTTGTTGCATGCAGTACTGAGTTGACTTCAGTGGGTTTCCTGAAAGTAGCTGTCTTGAGCTTGGTACCTAGCGGCATGATGGTGATGTCCAGGAAGTCAATCGAAGTGCTACTCTCAGTTCCAGAGAGTTCAATACCAAAATTGTTGTCATTTAGATATTCTTTGAACCAGTTCAGTTGTTGCATTGTTCCAGACCAGATCATCAAGATATCATCAATAAAGCGGAACCACTTGTGTATGAGTTGGTTGAAATCCTCATTGGCAAAAGCATGGACTTGTTCGTAATGGTGCATGAAAAGGTTAGCCAGTGACGGAGCGTATGTGGCCCCCATCGCTATGCCCTTCGTTTGTCTGTAGTACTGTTTGTTGAATAGAAGTACGGTATTCGTGAGGGAAAATTCTAAGAACTCCTTTGTGAGTTTCAAGTGAGAACAAAAGGATGCCGATGCTTTCGCAAAGGCGAAATCAATCGCTCTTAGTGCGAGTCCGTGGTTGATGGACGTGTATAGGGCTTTGACGTCCAGTGTTACCAAGACAAATTCCTTTCTCCATGTGACATCCTGTAACACTAGTAGAGTGTGCATGGTATCACGTAGGTACGTTGGTATTTTCGGCACCTCTGGTGCTAGTATGTTGTTAATGTAGTGGTTTAGTGGTTCCGTTACCCATCCTATTCCACTCAGGATGAGACGTCCCTCTGGTATTTTGGAGAAGTTCTTGTGTACCTTTGGGAGGAAATAGATTGTAGGCATCCTCGGATGTTTGGGTTGTAGATATTTTTGTTTGTCATCAATAAGGAGTCCATGTTTGGGCCATTTGGTCAAAAGGTTGTTAGCTGATGATGTGGATTCGCTGGTTGGGTTTTTCTTCAGAGTGTCATAGCATCCAGGGGTCGACAAGTGGGTTAGTGCCATTAGTATGTAGTCTGTTCTGTCCATAACGACCACATTGCCTCCTTTGTCCACTTCCTTGATTACAATTTGATGATTATCTTGTAGTTCCTTGAGCGCTTGTCTCTATTGTTTTGTGAAATCGTCTGCATGACTCAGGCGTTTAGTTCTCATTTGATCTTCCAAAATTTGAAGATCCCTCGTGACAGCTTGGCTAAAGATCTAATGGCGTTGTCACCTTGTAAATTCGGAGTGAATTTTGATTTAGGCTTGAGTTCAGGTATATTCAAATTACTCTCCTCAATGTCCAGGTCTGACAATGTCTGTTGTATGGTCTGCACATCAGTGTTGGGAAAGTGTTCTAATGTCGCTAGAAGATGAGTACTCTCCAAGTGTTCCATGTTGGTTTCACTTATGGGCACATGTTCAGTCCTTGTGGATCACCAATTAATTTTTTTTGCAAAGAATTTCTTCAGTTTGAGTTTTCTAGTATATTTAAATAGGTCAATCTGGGCGTTCACATAGTTGGTATGGTTGGCTGGTGCAAATGAGAGACCTTTATTCAGCATGTTTATGTCACTTTCAGATAAAGTATGACTCTAGAGATTAGTTACTAGGTGCGGGGTCTCTGTGTGCCCTGTTGAGATAGAGTTTTTGATCTTGTCAGTCTGATAGCACTTTCGTGTTCTTCTTGTATGTTTCTTGGTCCCCGCTCGCTTACCCCTCTTAGTTCTAGTCTCGGTGGTATGTTGCCCCGAGTGGGGTCTAAAAAACGCACCTGTTTTTGTGGGGGGGCGCGTGTTCCTTTCTTATAGCGTTGTATCTCGTCCAAGAAATGATAGCCTATGCTTCTGCTGGTTTCATGTTGTCTTGATAGTCTAGGTGCTGGTGTATCTATATTGGTGTCTGGTTCCTCCATTGCTTGGTCAGGTTCTTGGTCTGCTTCTACTTCTGGTTCACTGTCAATCTCAGATGTGGCCGGCGAGCTGTTTGGGGTGCTTTCTTTGTAGCTTGTTCCTTGGATGTTATCAAATTTGGCTTGGAAGGTAAAAACTCTGTTATCGTGGTAGTCCCTCTCGTCTCTTGCGAATTTTCTACATTTTCTGATTTTCACCTCATCCTGATGTGTTTTTAATATCTCATACATGATTCTATAATTTTTTTCCTAATTTGAGTTGGTCAATTTCAGACACAAGTCTTTTATGGGCCCTGTCCGCATGTTCAATCAATAATTCCACCATGATTTTGGAACCCATAATTAGGTTTTTACCACTGCAACCTTTAGCGTTTAAAAGTCTGAGTAGGGGCTCCCCCACCTCACACAATCTCATCACCCCCCACCAGACTCTCCCCCTAGCCAGCTCCACACTTGATCTTCACGGGGCCACGTACCGTGCCCCCTCGCACTACTGCGATCGTGCTGTTTATGGCTATTTTACAGACAGGGTGGCGCAATCCGAAGGCACCTAGCCTTCACGCCCAGCAACCACGCACTAAATGCCATGACCTGCCCTAGCTTGCACTCTGGGCCCCTGGCACCAGGAACACAAACCACCGGGCAGGGCACCACCATTACCCAGGACGCGCTACATAGAAACGTGCAGGCATTATCCATATGCCGCCAGCCCCGCAGCTCCTAAAATGAAATTCACTGCGCTTCACAAAGCAGTGATTCACCCTGCTCCGGGGCCTCACAGTTGAATCCTAACTAACTGGCCCTCCTTTTAATACACCCAATGTCTCACCATAAATACCACCACCTTAAGGCACTGCCACTCTGAGCAACCAACTTGATCACTCCACTGATCTCGTAAGGGGCGGTATCTTGTAAGGGACGAATACACGGCATTAAGTGCAGACTCCCCAAACCCCCCAGCCTCGATCCCCGGGCATTCTAATTTACTGCTAATTTTCACCTACCATTAGGATGCAAAAAACTGGACATTAACTAGGACCTCATATATTCCTATTACATTCTCCTACAGATCAGGCTAATCAGCCACCCTCCTGACATCCTAACGCATGTCACCATTCAACAGCTCCAATACGAGCCATCCTACATAACATCCCTGGTAAGATCCATCACCCAATGTTCTCCTTATATTTTTCGTGAACTCATCAACCAGCCCTCTTAACTGACAGTGGCTCTAATATTTCTCCTAAACATTTGTCTCCCCTTTCTTTTCCCTCCTTGGTACTGTGTTTTTCTCCAATTAATCTCCAAATTATAATGCTGACCAAATTTCTCATTGCAATACTAAATAACATATGTATTACGGATTGTGATGTAATCACCTCAAATCACCATGCCCCACGCACTTCACAATCAATGTTTCTTGTTCCATGCTACTTTGTGACCTTGACTGCTCTCATGAACAATTGTGTTTATTATGATGTAATAATGCGCAATATCGATACAATGATATGGCAATTCTCATATTATGTCACGGCACTGGATTTCTAAACCCTCACATCTTCCCATCACTCCCTTCACTACTCTCAGCCTTGAGAAAGACTTCGGTTGAAACGTGCGTCGGCTTTTCTGTTTCACTTCTAACGCACAATGCCACACTGACTGGTTTTGGTAACATATACCAATAAAACACCATGTCTCCCAACCTAAAGACTGCACTATTTGTAAACGACAAAGAATCCAATTAACTGCCAACATTGGATATATGGATCCAACCAGCGCCCACACTAAACTACGGTTTGTCACCCCATCAAGTGTAAGCAGATAGTGTTGCTAATATGTTGTCAGTTCTAATATAGGTCAAGCATTTACGAAACAGGGCACAAAGCCTCCAATAATATTCAGCATTCAAGGACGTCAGACCCAGTTCATGCCGTAGCCAAGGCCCAGGTACACATTGAGGGAGATGTAACACGCCTCTCCAAAATTTAGCCTCTAATTTATGTAGGACTGTAGGGTGTACAATACTTTTGGTGTCAAGGCCATACCATATGGTAGGTAGTACTTTTTGTCGCCAATAAACAATGGCAGGCCTAATAGTAAATTTGCCAAATGTATGCAGTATTATCATTGTCTGGGAGATGGTAGTAATGATCTTGTCCTCCAAAGTCCTGGAATGCGAATTAAGTGAAGGCATGCCATCAAATAGAATTCCTAAATAGAGGTACGTAGGGACCACATCCACTGTCTTTTCATTAATACTCCATTCAAATTGGGTTCTCCTAGAGGGCCTCGGTACATAGATGACTACTTGTGTCTTATTGAGGCTGATTATCAACTCATTGGCGTCCAAATAAGCATTTAAGGCAGACAAAGGTTTCTGCAGACCTACCCGGGTTTTGGAGACCAACACCAGGTCGTCTGCATACCACAATGCTTTAATGCTTGTACCATTCATTCTTGGCGAATCAGAGACAACGTGATGAAAGGCCTGTCCCACATCGTGAATGTAAAAATTAACGATGGCGGATGCCAGGATGCATCCCTGTTTCATTCCTCTAAAAGTTGATATCGCCGATGATAAGAGGCCAAGTATGGCCAATCGAACCATTATGGTAGTTGACGAATGTAAGGCGTGGATGATATCACACAGGGTCTCTGGACAATTTGCCGACTGTAACTTTTCCATCAGTTTGATCCTAGAGACTGAATCAAAGGCTGAGTGTAGATCAACAAAGGCAAAGTACAAGGGTTGTTTTGTCGATTGAGCCTGCGCTTTTAAAGCATTGAGAGTCAATAAATTGACTGTGGTTCCTAAGCGTGCAACAAACCCGGTTTAACAGGGATCTTGTTGATAACAACTCTGTGTCCACCATGAGAAATCTCTCAAAACCAGTCGTGCAAAAATCTTCCCCGGAGCATCAAGCAATGCAATGGGGTGATAACTTGCCGGAGAACCCCTATCACCTTTCTTGAAAATTGGTACCAGTAAGGAGGACTGCCATGATGTTGGTATGGTTTTTGAAAGAATCATTTGGTGAAATACATTATTCAGTATGGAGGCCCATCTAGATGGATTCTGTTTAAACATGTAATTGTTTAAACCATTGGGCCCGCTGCACGCGAGGAGGATGATTTTTTAATGAAATCTGACGAACCTTCTAAGCTCCAGTGAGCTGAGGCCGATTTAATGTAGATAAATTCAGCATATTTAGCATCCGCATATAGTCGCAAAAAATGTTCAAGACATTGGGCCTCACGGTAGGCGGTGGACCAAGGTGCTATTAGCACCTTGGTCCATGCCGGTAAATTACCGGCACCGCCTGGCGGAAAGGGGAATTACCGCCCTACTCCAAGGTTGGTGGGGCGGTAATTCCCCCTTCTACCATTGCCCTTCCCCATTCCCATTTTTGCCCCATAGGGCATAATGGGAATGGGGAAGGTGCTAATTACGGTACCGCAAATTTGCGGTGCCGTAATTAGCACCAAGGTCCCTTTGCGGGTTGGGTTTTAACGCCTGCAAAAAGCAGGCGTTAAATTCCCCAACCCGCAAAGGGACCTCGTAGTACGGCGGTAAGGGTTAACGGTCACCGTTACCATTAACGGTGACCGTTAACCCTTACCGCCGTCCGTGTAAGGAGGCCCATTGTATTTCAGACACCCCACACAATTGGAGGCTAGCTTGGGGTTGATTGGACACGTTAAGTAATGACCACACTTGAGCCGAGTTTTTATTATTTGCCGAACACAAAAAGGCATCCGCTGTGACATTCAGCTGGCCCGGGATGTGCACTGCAAGCAGCCAAACACCATGAAGCACGGCCCACTCCCAAATCTGAATGGACAGGTCCATGAGGGGGGGAGACTTCTTTCCCCCTTGCTTGTTGATGTAATACATCAACACCACATTGTCCGTGCGCACACGGACCACCTTGTTGGCAATGATTGGTCTGAACGCCCTGAGCGCTAGGAAGATCGCCGGAAGCTCTAAGTGATTTATGTGGAGGAGCTTGTCCTGAGGGGACCAGAGATCCAAGACCTGAAGAAGATCTAACGTTGCACCCCACCCCAGGAGGGAGGAGTCTGTCGTGATCGTCACCGTAGGGGCTGGGTCCTGAAAACGCCGCACCCACCGACAGGTTGCTGAGAGATAACCACCATTCCAGGTCCACTCTCATGGAAGCCGGAATCATTATCAGCTTTGAATCCGGGTCCACAGCCTTTCGCCAAGAACTCCGAAGAGCCATCTGGGTCCGTCTCATCTTGAGACGAGCAAGAGGGAGAGCTAATGCGCATGAGGCCATGAGGCCCAGTAGCCTCTGGAACCACCAGGCCAACATGCTCTCCGACTGCGCAAACATCTGACACGTGGCTAACAGATCCCCCATCCTATCCCCGGTCAGGTACACTCTGCAGTCGATCGTGTTCCAGCGCAAACCCAGGAAAATCAAGTCCTGCGAGACCGTCATGGAAGATTTCCGCCAGTTCACCGACAGCCCAAGATGGAACAGGAGCTGAAGGAGAGACTGAAGATTGCCCACTGCTTTCAACGGACAAGGGCTGCGTAAGAGCCAGTCGTCCAAATACGGATACACATGGATACCCTGCCGGTGCCGAGCTGAGGCCAAAAGGAAGCACTCGAAACTGGAAGTGCTCCTCTCCCAAAGAGAAACAGAGATACCTCCTGTGTGGATTCCAAATCAGAATATGCATGTACGCATCCTGAAGATCCACCACGCTGAGCCAATCGCCCATCTGCAAGGAGGACCGTATCTGGCTGGGCGTGATCATCTTGAATTTCTCTTGGGGTAGGAAAAGATTGAACTGGGAAAGGTCTAGGATGGTGCGCAGGCCAGCCTGGTTGGGTTTGGGCACCGTAAACAGCCAGGAGTAGAAGCCCTCCCCTCGTTCTCCGAGGGGAACGGGTTCCACAGCTCTGAGGTCCAGAAGTTTCTGAACCTCGGCTTTGAGGGAGGGTGAGCCCGACAGCTGAAAAGGATGGTTGAAGGGGGGGCTAGGGGGTAGGGGTCAGCGGAAGCCCGCCTGAGCGACTGACAAGACCCACCTGTCTTCGGTGATGGTCTGCCACGCCTCCCAATGAGATGCAATGCGTCCTCCCACCGGGGTCTCATGCGATGGCAGAGAACCCTCATTTAGTAGGTTTTTCGGTGGTGTTGCCACCTGAACCTGAGGAGGAGTGGGAAAAAAACTGAGTCCGTTGTTGCCTACGGCGATTATTCCCCAAAGGGGTATCCACTCTGCGAGATTTCCAGTCGAGGAAGCCCCTAAAGCCAGAGGAGGGTCGGCTTAGGGACAAAGTTCTCTGTGTCTTGAATAGGGTCTTAACAACGACCGACAAGGACTTAGCTGTCTGAGAGCTATACTTCGTCTTGGTGAGCTCTACATCTGAACGGAATGGTGAGCTTTACCATTGAACGGAAGGTCCAGCACCTTGTCTTTTTTTTTTTTTTTTTTTGTTTATTTGTTTTTGGTTCAATTACATGAAAGTAAAAACCTTTACAAAATATAAAGCGCTTTAAAAACATAAAATTTACAGTTTGCATTCACATTTCAGAGAAAGAAAGAAAAAAGAAAAAAGAAAAGAAAAAAAAAATGTTCATCTAATTACAATACAAAGATAAAAAGAAGTCTTGTCCAATTGAGAACGCGGAACTAATTAAAATTAAGCATTTCTTTTTCTATATGCTTGCAGAAACTAACCAGCTCGAAGATGACCGGTTTATGAAGACCCTGCATCATACGAGCCCAAAGAAATTCCAAGCACTCCTCAAAATCAATATTCACAAATTTCATTAAACGATTCGTTCTGATTATTTTAAAATGAGGGCATTCAAGAATCAAATGCTTCATAGTTTCCATTGGCTCATTGCATGATGGGAAGCGACATTGAGTTAATTTGCTCTCCTCTTCCTGTTTCCAATTTGCAGTTCTTTCCCTAGTATGGAATAAGTTCATCCTATAACGTATATAAATATTCCTAGTATGATTACAAGGGAATAAAACAATATGATCATATCTTGGTGTACGTCGCTTGACAAAATTCCCGTATTCCTTGTACAGTTTGTAAATCGAAATATTTTCTACAGTCATCCTCCAATCATTTTCAAAGAGCCTGTTTTTTGCATAAGCAGGACGCTGGCATACCTCGTCAATAGATATGTTTAAAGAATTCAATAATTGGTGCATTTTACAATGGTATTGCAGAAAGGAAGCCGAGGAGGATGAATCCAACATATCCTTCAGATCTTCATATAATGAGTTCTTTGGGGGAAGATTGATTTTTGCATAGTTGGATAATTGATGCCATTTCCAGCGTCCAGATAATGCGACTAGACCCAATTTGTGATTAATTATAGCATTTGGTACAGACATAGGTAGGCGCATTACAGTTTTAATAATGGATCCCTGTGTGGAATCTAGGAATGCACTCAGGTCACAAAGACACATATCCAGGGAATACAAGATGACACTTTCTATTTTCAAAGTCAGGAAGTCGATCAGAGGTGTTAACGAGAATTTACAATATTTAGCATATATAATCTTAAATTGTGATATAAGAGGTCTGGTCTTATTTCTAATAGTCTCTACCCATACCTTGATCGAGTTTTGAGACGACAACTTGTATCCAAGATAAGTTGCACTGATGATGTGTGGTATTTGAGTCTCCATAATGTCCATTTGCAACGTTTGGTATTAGTTGTATTACCAAAAGTCATAATAGCCGTTTTTGCTGGATTAGGCGTTAAGTTATGCGCCATTGCAAACTCCTCAAAAAGAAGAAGCTTCGTTTGTAGTCCAGCCGGAGTGGGGTCAAAGATAATAATATCGTCAGCAAAAGCAACCCATTGTAGGCGAAGAGTCCCAATTTTAACAGAAAATAGGTTCTTCAATTTCCATACTACATCAAGGTCTGAAAGGTATAAATTAAAGAATGTTGCCGCAAGGTTGCATCCTTGTTTCAGACTGAGAAATGTAGGAATTGGTTGAGTTGTTCTGCCATCATCTGCAATTTTAATTTTATACGAGGTGTTCATATGCAGTTTAATGAACCAATGGATCAGAACCCTGGGAATCCCCATGTTCATCATTTTTGTCCATAAAAGATTTCTAACTACATTATCAAACGCTGCTGACATATCTATCATGGTTAAGTAGACAGGATAGGAATTCTTTCCTCTAGTACCTGATATCATTGGCGTTTAAGGTAGTACTCATGCCTTTCCTGAACCCTGTTTGATATTTCGAGCAGAGATTATTTTTAGCTATAAAGTTTTCAAGATCATACAGGAGAAGAATTGCAAACAATTTCGCATCTGTGTCAATTAATGAAATTGGCCGATAGTTGTTAGGCAGAGTCGGATCACCCTTTTTAAATATTGGAACAATATTTGCTGATACCCAAGAAGAAGGGACCGAACCTGAGTTAATAATAGAGTCGAATTTAGTTTTCAGGATCGCTGCCCAAAAATCAGGATTTGTTTTATAGAGGCATGGTGGAAGGCCATCTGGGCCTGCTGCTTTCGAGTAAGATAATCTTGAGATCGCCCATTTCAGGTCCTCAAATGACCATTCTAAACGGGTAATCTTACTATAACATAATGTTACACCTGGAGTTGACTCAAATTTAGTTGGAATCTGAAATTTGGCTGTTATGAAATCCCGCCACATTTGATCCGATATACAGTTAGACGTACCCAGCACAAACTTTTTATCAACACTTTTAATTGTGCGCCAGATTAATCGGGTATCATGAGATAAAATGGATTGTATAATATCGCAATTGTCTCGATCATATTTCAGAATGTGAAAGTGCCTAAGATTGGCCTTATATGTCTTAAGAATTAATAAGCGCTTACTCCTAGTTGCAATTACATCCAACCGCATTGACTTAAGGTGTCTGAGTGCCTTATTTTTCTCCCTTTTTAGGCACTTACAGTTGAAGTCAAAGGGATGGGGATGATTTTTCATGATATATTTCTTACTAAAAGATATCAGTGTATTATTTATCAGTTCAGATAGGTGATTTGTCAATTGCGTATCCATTTTCCAATTTAAGTAGTCGAGTGAGCGTATTTTAAAAGCAACTTGACTAACAAATTGCTGACATAGCCAATGACTCCATCTAATAGAGAGATTAGGACGATCAGTCTCTACCAGTGCTAACGCTGGTTCCACAGCCAACAACTTACATTTTAATTTCAAGGTGCATGAAATGCGTGCATGGTCGCTAGATGAGATGTTACTGATGTGAAGGGGTGATGCAAAAAATAAAAGAGTTCGAGAAACAAATATAAAATCAATCATTGATGATTTAGTACCCCGGGACCAAGTACAATATGGTGTAGAGTCTTTGCTCAGAACCATTTCCATATCCCAGTCTTTTAATAGATCTCTAAATTTGGCACCCCTGCCAATTGATAAGTTAGATGTTTTAAGTAACCCCATAACGCTTGTCTCTCGAACATCACAATTAAAATCACCACCAATAATTATTTCTAAAGATTGATATTGGTTAGATATAGTCTCCAAGCAATCATCTAGTTCATCTAACATTGCGTCAATTGAAATGTCAGCAGGGTTCCAATAAAGGGATAATATTAAAATTTCAGAGCATTTAGGCAATTTAGTCTCTAACAATACACCAAGTAAGCTTGTCGATTCCCATATCCTTTTTGATTGAAGTTTTCTCTGAGGGTCTTCGTAAGGGGCCTGTGGATACCGGAGCATGCTCCGAGGCCCCTCCTGTGGGGGCTGTTTGTAGACCTATTTCTACTGAGTCGTGGGATACCAGAGCTCACTCTGAGGCCTCTTTGTCGGCTTCCCTCAAAAATAAGACCGGGAGGCGCCCCGAGGCCTTGGTGGGGCCTGCTGTCACCGAACGGATTTTCAAGGCCCACGCAGATAAGGCTGTTACCGGACATAGGTCCGAGGTCCCTCTTTCAGAGGCTAAAGTTACCAACATTTCTGAGAGGCCTGACAAGGCCTTACCGTTGAAGACGGTTTCTCGCCGTTCCCGCTCTTGCGGCGACACGAGATCTGTTGAGGGGCAAAGAAGGAAAGTTCTTCTTTTAACAACAGTGCCAAGGTCCTTCCTGGGAAGGCTAATTTGACGGTTGGTATGTCACAGTAACATTCCAGGCCTCATAGTACCGGCTCTGCCGAGGTTCGTTATGTTAAGGCTAAAGATAATACCGCTGATCCATCGACGGGGACCTCTGCCTCACTTCCTCACATGCCGCAGCTCCCCTCAGACAAAATGGTGCTCGTTCCCGCCACGACCGCGGCGGCCATTTTGGCTGCTACCCCTACAACTACGCCATCGGCCTCAGGTGTAGGGCTTGGTTCCTTGGGTGAACATAAAGTCCCTTGTGTGCATCCTTATCAGCCAGTTTACGATTGGAACGTTCGGATGCCTCTTCCGCACAATGTTTCGTTGCCTGCGGGGTCGGCACCTTTGATTTATGTGGATATGTCGGTGGAGGGGAAAGTGTGGCACCCATCCCCGTTATGTCCCTGGATTTGTCCACCTCATGAGAGGCCTCCTCAGGTTCCGAAACAGTGCCTTCCCCGATTCTTCCGCCTTTGCCTCCTTTGTTCCCAGTGGACAAGGCAGCGCCTGACATGGCTCAGCAGGATCATGACCTGTCGGATGACGCGCAAGGCTATCAGGACAATGAAGACCTCCCCGGCTCTATCAGAGCTTTTCATGACCGGGTACTGGACATGATGAGCTTCTTAGATGTTCCAGTGCCCGAGGCACCCGCTCCACAGGAGGGCGTACTTTCTGGGGCGTTCACCCTGTCTCCCTTGGAGGGTACCGGCCTGTTCTTGCAGAAGGACGTTCTGGCTGAGGTATGCAGAGTCTGGGAAAAGCCACACTCTGGACTTTTCGTCAATAAGAAAATTGACGCGAGATACAGGCTGCATTCTTCGGAAGAGGTGGCCGGGTCGTCTTGTCCGCCCCCCTCCTCCACAGTGGTGGCTGCGGCCACTTTGCAGTCCAGGCCTGCAGCATCCTCTTCCACGACAGCTACTCAGGTTCTGGGAAAGGAGGACAAGCTCCTCGACTCCCTCGGGAGGAAAATCTTCGCCAACTCGGCCTTGCAGCTCAGGCAGGCCAATGCCGAACTGGTGTTAGCGGGGGCTAATATGTGGATGTGGAAAGGTCTGTCGGAGTTTGAGGAGTTCATCCCGGTCGAGAAGTTGGAGGATTTTAAGGGGGGTTTATCTGACGCCAGGGTCTTGGCCCAGGATCTCCTGGAGGCTGCGGCTCATCACGTAGACACCTTGGCTCGGGACCTTATGCTGGGGTGTTGATACCTCACGGCAGGTGTGGCTGCATGCCACTAAGTTCTCAAAAGAAGTGCAGGACAATGAAAACGTGCTCCTTCTTACTTCCGGGATTCACCTCATATTGTATGCCTGCAAAAAGATCTCTTCAAGGGCGCCCACGTGGAGGCCTCTCAATTTCAATAAATAATTCTGTTAATATTCAATCAAAAAGGATATGGGAATCGACAAGCTTACTTGGTGTATTGTTAGAGACTAAATTGCCTAAATGCTCTGAAATTTTAATATTATCCCTTTATTGGAACCCTGCTGACATTTCAATTGACGCAATGTTAGATGAACTAGATGATTGCTTGGAGACTATATCTAACCAATATCAATCTTTAGAAATAATTATTGGTGGTGATTTTAATTGTGATGTTCGAGAGACAAGCGTTATGGGGTTACTTAAAACATCTAACTTATCAATTGGCAGGGGTGCCAAATTTAGAGATCTATTAAAAGACTGGGATATGGAAATGGTTCTGAGCAAAGACTCTACACCATATTGTACTTGGTCCCGGGGTACTAAATCATCAATGATTGATTTTATATTTGTTTCTCGAACTCTTTTATTTTTTGCATCACCCCTTCACATCAGTAACATCTCATCTAGCGACCATGTACGCATTTCATGCACCTTGAAATTAAAATGTAAGTTGTTGGCTGTGGAACCAGCGTTAGCACTGGTAGAGACTGATCGTCCTAATCTCTCTATTAGATGGAGTCATTGGCTATGTCAGCAATTTGTTAGTCAAGTTGCTTTTAAAATACGCTCACTCGACTACTTAAATTGGAAAATGGATACGCAATTGACAAATCACCTATCTGAACTGATAAATAATACACTTATATCTTTTAGTAAGAAATATATCACGAAAAATCATCCCCATCCCTTTGACTTCAACTGTAAGTGCCTAAAAAGGGAGAAAAATAAGGCACTCAGACACCTTAAGTCAATGCGGTTGGATGTAATTGCAACTAGGAGTAAGCGCTTATTAATTCTTAAGACATATAAGGCCAATCTTAGGCACTTTCACATTCTGAAATATAATCGAGACAATTGCGATATTATACAATCCATTTTATCTCATGATACCCGATTAATCTGGCGCACAATTAAAAGTGTTGATAAAAAGTTTGTGCTGGGTACGTCTAACTGTATATCGGATCAAATGTGGCGGGATTTCATAACAGCCAAATTTCAGATTCCAACTAAATTTGAGTCAACTCCAGGTGTAACATTATGTTATAGTAAGATTACCCGTTTAGAATGGTCATTTGAGGACCTGAAATGGGCGATCTCAAGATTATCTTACTCGAAAGCAGCAGGCCCAGATGGCCTTCCACCATGCCTCTATAAAACAAATCCTGATTTTTGGGCAGCGATCCTGAAAACTAAATTCGACTCTATTATTAACTCAGGTTCGGTCCCTTCTTCTTGGGTATCAGCAAATATTGTTCCAATATTTAAAAAGGGTGATCCGACTCTGCCTAACAACTATCGGCCAATTTCATTAATTGACACAGATGCGAAATTGTTTGCAATTCTTCTCCTGTATGATCTTGAAAACTTTATAGCTAAAAATAATCTCTGCTCGAAATATCAAACAGGGTTCAGGAAAGGCATGAGTACTACCTTAAACGCCAATGATAGCAGGTACTAGAGGAAAGAATTCCTATCCTGTCTACTTAACCATGATAGATATGTCAGCAGCGTTTGATAATGTAGTTAGAAATCTTTTATGGACAAAAATGATGAACATGGGGATTCCCAGGGTTCTGATCCATTGGTTCATTAAACTGCATATAAACACCTCGTATAAAATTAAAATTGCAGATGATGGCAGAACAACTCAACCAATTCCTACATTTCTCAGTCTGAAACAAGGATGCAACCTTGCGGCAACATTCTTTAATTTATACCTTTCAGACCTTGATGTAGTATGGAAATTGAAGAACCTATTTTCTGTTAAAATTGGGACTCTTCGCCTACAATGGGTTGCTTTTGCTGACGATATTATTATCTTTGACCCCACTCCGGCTGGACTACAAACGAAGCTTCTTCTTTTTGAGGAGTTTGCAATGGCGCATAACTTAACGCCTAATCCAGCAAAAACGGCTATTATGACTTTTGGTAATACAACTAATACCAAACGTTGCAAATGGACATTATGGAGACTCAAATACCACACATCATCAGTGCAACTTATCTTGGATACAAGTTGTCGTCTCAAAACTCGATCAAGGTATGGGTAGAGACTATTAGAAATAAGACCAGACCTCTTATATCACAATTTAAGATTATATATGCTAAATATTGTAAATTCTCGTTAACACCTCTGATCGACTTCCTGACTTTGAAAATAGAAAGTGTCATCTTGTATTCCCTGGATATGTGTCTTTGTGACCTGAGTGCATTCCTAGATTCCACACAGGGATCCATTATTAAAACTGTAATGCGCCTACCTATGTCTGTACCAAATGCTATAATTTGTCACAAATTGGGTCTAGTCGCATTATCTGGACGCTGGAAATGGCATCAATTATCCAACTATGCAAAAATCAATCTTCCCCCAAAGAACTCATTATATGAAGATCTGAAGGATATGTTGGATTCATCCTCCTCGGCTTCCTTTCTGCAATACCATTGTAAAATGCACCAATTATTGAATTCTTTAAACATATCTATTGACGAGGTATGCCAGCGTCCTGCTTATGCAAAAAACAGGCTCTTTGAAAATGATTGGAGGATGACTGTAGAAAATATTTCGATTTACAAACTGTACAAGGAATACGGGAATTTTGTCAAGCGACGTACACCAAGATATGATCATATTGTTTTATTCCCTTGTAATCATACTAGGAATATTTATATACGTTATAGAATGAACTTATTCCATACTAGGGAAAGAACTGCAAATTGGAAACAGGAAGAGGAGAGCAAATTAACTCAATGTCGCTTCCCATCATGCAATGAGCCAATGGAAACTATGAAGCATTTGATTCTTGAATGCCCTCATTTTAAAATAATCAGAACGAATCGTTTAATGAAATTTGTGAATATTGATTTTGAGGAGTGCTTGGAATTTCTTTGGGCTCGTATGATGCAGGGTCTTCATAAACCGGTCATCTTCGACCTGGTTAGTTTCTGCAAGCATATAGAAAAAGAAATGCTTAATTTTAATTAGTTCCGCGTTCTCAATTGGACAAGACTTCTTTTTATCTTTGTATTGTAATTAGATGAACATTTTTTTTTCTTTTCTTTTTTCTTTTTTATTTCTTTCTCTGAAATGTGAATGCAAACTGTAAATTTTATGTTTTTAAAGCGCTTTATATTTTGTAAAGGTTTTTACTTTCATGTAATTGAACCAAAAACAAATAAAAAAAAAAAAAAAAAAAAAAAAGTGCAGGACAAGGTGCTGGACCTTCCGTTCAATGGTAAAGCTCACCATTCCATTCAGATGTAGAGCTCACCAAGACGAAGGATAGCTCTCAGACAGCTAAGTCCTTGTCGGTCCTTGTTAAGACCCTATTCAAGACACAGAGAACTTTGTCCCTAAGCCGACCCTCCTCTGGCTTTAGGGGCTTCCTCGACTGGAAATCTCGCAGAGTGGATACCCCTTTGGGGAATAATCGCCGTAGGCAACAACGGACTCAGTTTTTTTCCCGCTCCTCCTCAGGTTCAGGTGGCAACACCACCGAAAAACCTACTAAATGAGGGTTCTCTGCCATCGCATGAGACCCCGGTGGGAGGACGCATTGCATCTCATTGGGAGGCGTGGCAGACCATCACCGAAGACAGGTGGGTCTTGTCAGTCGCTCAGGCGGGCTTCCGCTGACCCCTACCCCCTATCCCCCCCTTCAACCATCCTTTTCAGCTGTCGGGCTCACCCTCCCTCAAAGCCGAGGTTCAGAAACTTCTGGACCTCAGAGCTGTGCAACCCGTTCCCCTCGGAGAACGAGGGGAGGGCTTCTACTCCTGGCTGTTTACGGTGCCCAAACCCAACCAGGCTGGCCTGCGCACCATCCTAGACCTTTCCCAGTTCAATCTTTTCCTACCCCAAGAGAAATTCAAGATGATCACGCCCAGCCAGATACGGTCCTCCTTGCAGATGGGCGATTGGCTCAGCGTGGTGGATCTTCAGGATGCGTACATGCATATTCTGATTTGGAATCCACACAGGAGGTATCTCTGTTTCTCTTTGGGAGAGGAGCACTTCCAGTTTCGAGTGCTTCCTTTTGGCCTCAGCTCGGCACCGGCAGGGTATCCATGTGTATCCGTATTTGGACGACTGGCTCTTACGCAGCCCTTGTCCGTTGAAAGCAGTGGGCAATCTTCAGTCTCTCCTTCAGCTCCTGTTCCATCTTGGGCTGTCGGTGAACTGGCGGAAATCTTCCATGACGGTCTCGCAGGACTTGATTTTCCTGGGTTTGCGCTGGAACACGATCGACTGCAGAGTGTACCTGACCGGGGATAGGATGGGGGATCTGTTAGCCACGTGTCAGATGTTTGCGCAGTCGGAGAGCATGTTGGCCTGGTGGTTCCAGAGGCTTCTGGGCCTCATGGCCTCATGCGCGTTAGCTCTCCCTCTTGCTCGTCTCAAGATGAGATGGACCCAGATGGCTCTTCGGAGTTCTTGGCGTCAGGCTGTGGACCCGGATTCAAAGCTGATAATGATTCCGGCTTCCATGAGAGTGGACCTGGAATGGTGGTTATCTCTCAGCAACCTGTCGGTGGGTGCGGCGTTTCAGGACCCAACCCCTACGGTGACGATCACGACAGACTCCTCCCTCCTGGGGTAGGGTGCAACGTTAGATCTTCTTCAGGTCTTGGATCTCTGGTCCCCTCAGGACAAGCTCCTCCACATAAATCACTTAGAGCTTCTGGCGATCTTCCTAGCGCTCAGGGCATTCAGACCAATCATTGCCAACAAGGTGGTCCGTGTGCGCACGGACAATGTGGTGTTGATGTATTACATCAACAAGCAAGGGGGAAAGAAGTCTCCCCCCCTCATGGACCTGTCCATTCAGATTTGGGAGTGGGCCGTGCTTCATGGTGTTTGGCTGCTTGCAGTGAACATCCCGGGCCAGCTGAATGTCACAGCGGATGCCCTCAGCCGGCGGACAGTGGTCAGCTACGAGTGGGAGTTGAAGGTGGAGGTCCTCTCATGGATATTCTTGCATTGGGGCACGCCGGAGGTGCACCTCTTCGCTATGGCGGTAAACAAGAAGCTTCCTCAGTATGCCTCCAAAGGGGGGCTGGGAGCCTCTTCTCTGGGGGATGCTCTTGGAATTCCATGGCACAACATGAGAGATTACACCTTCCCGCCTCTGCCTCTAGTCCATCGAGCAATTTGAAAACTAGGTGAACTGTTCGCTTCTACTCATAGGCCCGTGGTGGCCGGCCAGGTTTTGGTTCTCAGAACTACAACACCTGTCGGTGTATCTGCTGATCAGGTTACCAGTGACCCCCAATCTTCTTCATCAGGGGGAACAGCAGATGTGGCACCCCTCCCCACAATCGCTCAGCTTGGCGGCATGGTGCCTGAGTTCAAGTCTTTAGAACATCTTAACTTGTCTGTGGATAACATGCGTATTATACAGGCAGGCAGGAAACCCTCGACTAGATCCCAATACAGAAGTAAATGGCTACGGTTCTGTCATTGGTGTTTGGGAAAGCCGTTGGACCCAAGGGAGGCTACGATTGACACAGTGCTGTCCTTCGTATTCTTCCTAGCAGAGTCGGGTGTTCACGTTCTGTCATGCAGAATTTACCTTTCAGCGGTCTTCGCTGATCTTTCTACGGACCAATGTTCTTACTCTCTGTGTAATCCAGTGGTTAAGAGGCATTTTGCAGGCTTGACACGCCTCTACCCTTCAGTTCGTAGTCTGCACCCGCCGTGGGATCTAAATGTAGTCCTGATGGCATTGTGCCATAAGCCTTTTGAACCCATGGCTACGGTGGACCTCAAGTACCTATTCTGGAAAGTGTCCTTTCTGGTCGCCGTTACGTCAGCAAGGCGGGTGAGTGAGCTCTAGGCCTTGTCCGTGGAGCATCCGTTCTTGGTCTTTCACAAAGATAAGGTTGTCCTACGGACGAATCCTGCTTTCTTGCCAAAGGTGGTAACTGAATTCCATCTGAATCAGTCGATCTCCCTGCCGGTCTTTTTTCCGAACCCTACCTCAGAAGCAGAAAGGGTTCTGCATTGTCTCAATGTCAGAAGGGCTCTTAAGTTCTATCTTGACAGGACTTCAGAGCTTAGGAGTTCTTCTCAACTATTTGTGACTTTTGCTAACCCTCAGGGTAAGCAGGCGTCTAAGGCGACTATTTCTCAGTGGATCGCCGCCTGCATTATGGAGTCTTTCACCGTCCAAGGGCTGAAACCTCCTAAGGGTATTCATGCACACCTGGTGCGGGGCAAGGCATCTGCGGTTGCTTTTCAGAAATATGTCCCCTGGGAGTCCATCGCTAGGGCAGCTACTTGGGCCTCCCCATCTGCTTTTTGTAAGCATTATTGTCTTGACATGAGCTCAAGAGCTGATGCTCAGTTTGGTCAGGCTGTGCTGAAGAACCTTTTTCAGTAAGGGGTATTTCCATCCACCCGTAGTTCCTGTTAGGAGTGCTTGGGAATCTCCCATAAGTATGGAGGAAACGGGACGGGATGTAGGAGTATAACCAGGTTACTCACCGTAGTGACCACCTTACTCCTAGTCCATAGTCCCCTTTCTTGCATACGCCTGACCGCCGTCCCCTCTAATAAGGTTCCTCTGTTATTGCTAATAGTTCTCTGACCTGGCGATAGAAAAGGACTGATGGGCGATGCGCGGGGCAGAGCCAAGGTTGGCAGGGTTACGGCCGCGTGCTGGACCCGCGCAAGACAGAGAGGAAGGACACATTTTTGAAAACATTTTTTGGATGCTTTTTACAAAGTGCTCCGGTCCCGTCCCACAGGACGGAGAGATGTCCCATAAGTATGGAGGAAAGGGGACTATGGACTAGGAGTAAGGTGGTCACTACGGTGAGTAACCTGGTTAATTTGGACCCTGACCTGATCTGACTGCCATCACCAACCACCCGAAGACCTCCGCCCCTTATTAGATCTACCAGGCTGATAAAGAACTTGAAAACAATCTAATACTAAAGGACTAGTTTGCCAGGTTTCTTGAAGAAGCAAACAGCTAGACTCCCTAAGCAAGTCAGAAACCTCCCCATTAGAAACCAAATGTTAGCGACCTCAAGAATTTCACAAGATAATTTGTATTCCCTGGCTGGTTTCATCAGGCCCCTCTAAGATACTCCACGTGCCCTCCGAGTTCATTACTCATTCCCCTGCACATCCAGGAGTCATAACAGGCTCTTCTGTCCCAACACAGCAGTCAATAGAAAATCTCATCTTATTTAGGTGTCGATGCTCTGAATAGACCAGATCTCTCACCAATCTAGGTCTAAAATGCAAGAGAATGGTCAATTCTCCATCTGGCCAGGAACTCTACTTTGCCAATATCCGCTGTAGACAAAGCTGACAAAGAAAATATCTCAGAGAACAATTGACAGAACGTTACCACTGTTTAGACAGATCGGGACTTGCAGACCCAATTCACGAGTCATTCATCATGTTCCTCCTCCCTCAGCACGCTAGTTCAAGTAGTGGTTACCGGAGGAGAGGGTTTCCAAGCCTTCAGCTGAATAGCAACTTCCCCCGTCTACCCTCTTAGCATAATCACTTCTTGGTTGTCCCAATGTACTATATGTCCGAGTACCATCATGCTGATGCACTGGATACTTACAGTTCCTAGGGTTTCCCCTCCCGTTACCTCTTACATCCAGGCCACCCCAAGGACCTTCCTCATTAACCAATTGGTACCCTATGTCTATACACTTATTTTTGGGTGGTTTGTAGCCCACCAACCTTTAGAACTATTGCAGAAATTCACACAGAAAAGTTCCAGGTCTTCCAGGGGTACAACATGAAGGTCCTGTGTCAGACAGCCAGGCCTCACTGGGAACTATAACATGCCCCCTTGCTATGCTGGGGCTATGGCGCCGTCAATAAAGAGGTAGGAATAGGGTGCGCCCCTTTCTAGGGGTGCCTGGGAATTGCTTGGCATGGGGGAGAGCATGGTGAGCGTTGTGGGGTAGAGGCACTGGCGTAAAAGGGGTCCCCGCAACCCCTGCGGTGCAGGGCCCCCGCTATCACATGTCCTGGGAGGGGGCCCCACTTGAAAAGAAATATTTTTTTCAAAATATATATTTTTTTTATTTCTTTTTTAAATCACTTCATAAAGAGATTATTTCTGTAACAGAAATAATGTCTTTATGAAGTCAGAGTGACTTCAAAAAGAAACAATCAGCCTTATTGCAAGTTTGGCTGTAGCCTTGCCGGTAAAACCGCCAGGCTGCCGCCAAACTTGCGCTTTTTTCCAGCATCCACGAATGGGCAATTACCAGGTCATTACGGCCCGCTGGACCTGGTAATTGCCCATTTGCGGGCGGCGGAAAAAAATGCTCCCCATTCCCATTTGATCCCCATAGGGCTCAATGGGAATGAGGAGATCGGATGCACCGGCACCATTCATAATGGTGCCGGTGCACCCGACATGCTCTGCTCACGGGTGCCGGTACGCCCGCCAGGTCAGACCTGGCGGACGGGAAGGCACCCGTGAGCAGAACTCATAGTTTGCCGGTCTGGTAACAACAGTACCGGCAAGCTTACCGGTACCGTTGTTACCGGACCGGCAAACTTATACTGAGGCCCAATTTCTTTTTGAAGTAATAGGGCTCCCCTCAACCCCATGACGTGTGTCTGTGAGTGTATGGTGAAAGGGTGCACACAAATGTATGGGTGACTGGGTGTGTGCGTGTACGGTGAAAGAGTGCACACTTAAATGTAAGGATGGCTGGTGTGCATGCGTGTATATGGTGAATGGTGTTTGTGCTTGTGCTGAGGGGAGCTACAAAACCTACATTTCAGGGGGCTGATGCTTGAAATGTTGGGGGAGGCGCTAACTTCACAGGTGGTGGGGGAGGCAAACTTTTTTGTGTGGGTGCATCTAACTTCTTTACTAATTTTAATGAGACTATTCTAGTGCAGCTTCAATGTTACACGCAGTTAACTCTCTCCTTTAAGTGTGAAAGCACCCACTTATGAACTGTTGTGAGAATGAACGGTCTCCTGTCCCCGTTCTACACTTCCAATCACTTCCCTGCCATGAAAGTGCTAAACACACATCACAATTTCAATTGCCTAAAAGATTTGGCATTTGAATGCAGGTACTAACAGTGAAATGCTTTACGTTAGTAACTGCTTGGCCCTTGTTAACCCAGGTGCCGTTTAACATCGATGTCCTGTTCTGTCCGACAACTGCTCTGAAGGTCAGCCAGGTTGAGTCAACATAGCCCAAAATTACTGGGGGCGAGTGCTGCAGCCCAGTCAACTGAATTTTGTTAAGACCCTACTTGTGTTTAATGCCTTAATTACTTATTGGTAATCGTCATTACTCCTAGCCCTATTCTTCCTTGTACCTGTAATTGTGCATGAGGCAGTACTTGTACTTGCCTCATACACAAGCCCTGGGATGAGGTAGAGGTACATGGAGGTAATGCCTGACTTAGCTACCTGTATCTTCATTACTCTTAATCCCACTCTTTCTCATGCCAGTACTTACCTATGAGGCCAGGAGCCTCAAACGTAAGTTCGAGGACAAGGAGGAGGGACGTTAAGGTAATTCTGGGCCCAGGAGCTGATTTTGGAGGTTGGGGTAGGGCATGGGAGGGAGAGGGCATGTGTGGGAGGTGGGATTATGCAATAAATCACAATGGTTGTCCATGTCCAGGCTAAGCAGGCATGATATGTGGTATTAGTGGCTAGAGGGCCATTTTGGTGCAGCCAGTCTAGTTATTCCTCAATTTGGTATGACTTTTTTTAACTATGCATTTCTGATAAAGCAGTCCTGCTAAGTGTAATTACCTGGCTAGATTGGCATTTGGGTGCTGCCAGTCTAGCCATGTCTTACTGCAGCACTGTATATTTTTTGAGCATCTGTGATAAAATAATATGATAGAAGTCTATTATAACGCGCCTGTACACAAGTGATTCTTGGCGCGACAAGCAATGGAGTGAAGATAGAGGGAGTGACAAGACAAATGATCTTACTAGGCCTTGTCATTCAAATCGTGCAAGTGCGAGAATGAGAAATGCAAGGGGAAAGGGAGGGGGGAGGGCAAGGAAGAAGGGCAAGGAAAACAGGGCTGTAATGCTCTGAGCAAGTGCAGCCAGGACAGTGCAGCTCTGGGTAGTGCAAGGAGAACAAGGGACTGTAAGGTTACAGTTACAGTCCCTAAGTGCATGGTAGGCCATCGGCAGTGCAAGAGTGACTGATCAAGAAAGAGCCTGGACTCAGTGAAACTCTGAGGGTAGCCAAGCAACCAGTCGGTACAGCAGACAGGTAGGTCAGGTAGGTCAGCAGGGGAGGGAGAGAGCAAAGGCAAAGGAGAAGAGGAACGTTTTGAGCTGCTTCCGGACATCAGGTGGTCCGCTAAAGTTTTAGAGGGGCAGGGAGGCCATTCCAGAGGGAGGCATATGTAGAGGAGAGAGATCTACCACCCCCACTCTCTGCCTGAAGAAGCATCTAGCCCTTAGAGAGTTGGAGGCAGCCGGTGGAAGGGCTAGAGAAAAAAGGCATTTTAGAAGAGAGCGTTGGTTGTAGTGTGGGCCCGACCCCAGAAAGCCTTGTGGACAATGCAAAGGGCCTTGAACTTTATTCTTGCAACCACCGAGAGCCAGTGGAGAGATTTCAGGGCTGTAGAGATATGATCCCTGGGCTTGTGGCCAAGGACAAGTCTCGCTGTCCTGTTCTGGATAAGTTGGAGAGGGCGGAGAGTAGAGGAAGGCAGCTTGAGAAAGAGGCTGTTGCAGTATTCCAGCCTAGAGAGAAACAGGGCTCTGTAGACAGTGAGCTTCTGGGGGAAAGTGAGAAAGGGAAGAGTCCCTTTGAGGAGGAGCAGCTGGTAGGTAGTGGGACCTCTTGGCGACGTCCGTGATGCGAGGAGAGAAAGAGAGAGTAGAGTCGAAGATGACGCAAAAGGTTTTTTGCGTCGCAGGAAGGCGAAGGAAGAGGGCCCAAGGTGGGTGGCCAGAGTGAGAGAGGGAAAGCAGGGGCAGGGGTACCAATGAGAAGGATCTCCATCTTAATGGCACTAATGTCGATATCATTGGAGGTCCACCAATCCTGAATCACGGATAGACAGTCAGGAATGAGCAAGAGATGATAGGAGCCTGAAGGAAAGCTGAGTGCCATTCGCATACACTGAAAGTTAGAGGAAAAGGTAGAGATCAGGTGCGCCAAAGGGGACAACTAGAGGTTGAAAAACCAGGGTGAGAGGATAGAGCCCTAGGGAATGCCACAGGAAGAGAGAGAGAGGTGATGGAAAAAAAGGGACCAAGCTGGACCTGGGAGGGGCAGTCCAAGACGAAGGAGGTCAGCCACTCCAGACCCTGATCCGTGATGCCCAGGTTCTTACGTAGTCGATTGATCAGGATGGCATGGTTGACTGTGTCGAAAGTCAAGGAAAGATCACAGAGGATTAGGACAGAAGGAATGCTGGAATCAAGGTTAGAGAGCAGATCATCACAGGTATTCAGGAGAGATGTTTCCGTGCCTCTGGCAGCTCTGGAGCTAGACTTATGGTCATGGAGACAACCAACAGATTCAACGTGGAGAGTAAGCTGTGAGATGGCCAGCCTTTTTCCAAGAGTTTTCCCAGGAAAGGTGTGATGGAGATTGGGCGATAGTTTGCCAGACTGGTAGGATCGGCAGACTGCTTCTTGAGGAGTGGGTGCACAAGGGAATGCTGGTGAAAGAGTGATTACAGAAATTGGCCATGGTGCAGCGAGGGTGTCATTATGGCCCTTGATGGTTCTGGAGGAGCAGGGGAGCACCTGTTTGTACGACACTTTCATGGATCGGACTTGTCTAGAAACCTTGTCAGGTGTTGTCAGAGAGAAAGAGGAGAAAGGAGGAGGAGAGGTAGAGATGGCCAAAGGGGGGCCGAGAGAGGAAGAGGGAGAGGAAGAGGAGATAGTGGACAGGATGTCCTGAGTTTTAGCTGAGAAGTGAGAGGCCAGAGCCATACAGAGGGCCTGGGAGGGAACCAGAGAGGTGGAGTCCGCAACAGGATTGACCAGTACCATGAAGATTTTAAATAGTTTGGCCATGTTGTTCGAGGCAGCAGAGACCCGGGCTTCAATGTGTGCTCTCTTCTTGATGAGTGTTATTGCTTCGACTGCCATTTTTGTGCATCCAGTCTAGGTCTGTATAAATGTGGCCTGGCATGCTTTACTGTAATTTCATAACGCGTCTACACTGGTCTACATTGTGCAGCCAGTGGGACGTGTTTTCAATGTGGCATGGCATTTTTAATAGCAAAGCATTAATGTTCCTGTGCACCGTTGGTGACTTGCACATATTGGATTGGTGCTACCCTACAAAACAATTGCAAACACTTTGGCTTTTTGGCCAATTATTCTTAGAAAGTGTGCTTATATTGCATTAAAACACATATTTATATCTTTCTCCTAGTACAGCGTGCGGCATACCCTTCAGCAGCAGGTTCATGCGTATTGTGCAAGCGTGATAATCTAGGCCGGCCCAGAGTGTGGCACGACCGTGATTTGTTGCTGAGATGGGGGGCCCCCTCAGCATGGCTCGAAGGGGGGCCCCCACATTTTGTGTTACGCCACTGGGTAGAGGGGGGCTTGATCGCACCCCTAACCGTGTCCCACAAAACTTCACAGGGCATCTTAGAGGGGGGGTTACCCACTTCTACTGCATTTAATGTTTAGTGCATGTAAGGTGTGTACAGAGTCGTGCCACACAAAAGCACAGGGACTGTGAAATGATGTTGTTTCTGACTGAGGTCCATGAACACACACATGCACACTGTAATACTGGAAAGTGCTTTACCAAGCAGTATTATCCTTGTGTATACTCACTCACAACTTGTGCATCCATAAAGCTCGATTCTATTTGTTGTTTGCAGCCCAACACTAATTCTCCAATTGCCTCGGTTTCTTGAACTCTTTTTTCAGATATCACCTCCAATCATATATTAACTTCTTGGCATATGTTTACGCTGTGGATGAGATCAACCAGAACCCTACACTGCTACCTAATGTGTCCCTAGGATTTCATGTGTATGACTCCTGCCAGCGTGGAATATCATCAACACGCGGAGCCTTTGGGATACTCTCTGGAGGAGTGGGATCAGCTATGAATTTTAAAAATGGACATCGCAAGTCTGTGATCGCGATCATCGATGATTTCCCGTCCACACTGTCAGTAGAAATGGCCCAGATCCTGCGTATTTACAGGTTCCCACAGGTGAGCGTAATCTCGTAGTATTGAGGAGCCGCAATCCAAGAACTGTGTGTCCATCCCAAATAATGTCTATAACCGATCCACGGGTGTGAAGCAAACCCTGGCTGTCCTGTGGCATACGATGTAGCCTCAGCCACACTCTGAGAATGCCCTTTAGGAATTCCTGGACTGTACGATAACAGTAATTGGCGCAGAATGCAACAAGCATGAGCCGGTACCGTGGTCTATGATGCTGCAGAAATGGATTCTACCAACTGATTGGTTTGTCAAATAATGTTCACACGATTTCAAGTAGAAGTTTTGAAATCGTATTAGTCTTTCTTCTTAATCATTTAATTATCATTACCATGCAGAGTGTGGAGGCAATATTGAATGCATTCTCTCTTTTGAGACCTTCTGCAGCCTGGAGTGATCTTCCTTTCTCTACAAGGACTCCTGCAACCGTGAAACACTCAATTTCAAAAGCCATTTGAGGGAAGCAGCCATTGCCAAACCAGGCCTGCCACACACACCTCTATTAGTACCAGCACCACCAGATAACTGCCATTTAGGCCCTCTTTTTGAGTGTTCCCAGGCGTCCTGCACACCTGGTCATCTGAGGTAAAGTGTGGGTGAAGTAAAACCTGACATCTTGTTGGCCTGTACCCCCTTCCTGTAACCTATACCTCACCCACCTTGCATCGACTCGATTCTTCATGCCTATTCCTGCTCCCCACATTCCCCTTCTCAAGCTCTATCCCAGGATGCCTCAGGTTCGGCAACCCTCCACAACCCCTCTTCCCACAGTGCACCCTAATCCGACGCTGCGTACCAACAACAACAGGCACCAGTTTCAGCTATGATGCCCTAGAGCCCCCAGTTTACCAATTACGGTTTGTCTTCCTTCCTGCTGAAAACGACAATATTTATGTTTTATTAGTGTTAATTAACAAATCATGTTTGTTAGCATAGTCCTGTAAGGCAGTCAATAATCCTTGGAGTCCTATATATGTACAATCCATTAAAATAATGCCATCTCCATATGAAATCCACAACTCCTTCAAGTTCACGCCCCAAATCAGCTAAATAAATATTAAATAAAAACGGGGCTAGGATATATCCTTGACAGAGACAACAAAAAGTACAAATTTGCCTTGAAAAAGTCACCATCCAAATGAAGGTGAACATTTAATGCAGAATCGTGATGCAGATGGATTCAAATATTTAATAAATTGTATGGAAGGCCCCAACATTTTAACATATACCATGATATCCCTCGATCGACCCTATCAAACGCGAGGGACTCGTCTTTTGTAGCTACAAACATAGTCAGTGTTGATTTATCCCAGGCCTGCTTTTGAACTGAATCGAGTACACATCCTGCTAGAGTAGTACCGGCGCCTGCTCTGAAGCCAACGTGATTGCAGTGAAGGATTATGTTACGTGCTTTTCCCCTCGTGTCTGTTGCTGTGAGCATGTGAGCTGTGGAATTCTGGGACGTGGAATGCTGAGTGAGCCTTTTCCTGTAGTGTTCTGTGAATGCCAGTTGGAAGGGAGCTGCCTGAGAGTGAGGTGTCTGCAGTGCTTTAAGTGGGGTAAGAAACTGAGGGGGGGGCCTCATTTGGGGGTGTGGCCTAAGACATGATGGGCGTGGCCCAATTGGTGGGCGGGGCCTAAATGCAACATGGTAAAACTGGTCGGGCCTACATTACGAAGTACATATTGTGTAGAAGACTGCTTGCTACATGGCTTAAGCCTTAAAGTATAACAAATCAAAGCTCAAGGTGATTATTTATTGGACCCTTAACTGGGCCGTTGACAAAAGGATAAGTGTTGAGGTACATTAACAGGTGCATTCAAATGTGTAGACAATTGACAATTTCCCAACTGGTCGGGCCTAAATTACTAAGTACATATTGTGTAGCAGACTGCTTGCTACGTGGCTTAAAGTATAACAAATCAAAGCTCAAGGTGATTATGTATTGGACCCTTAACTGGGCCGTTGACAAAAGGATAGGTGTTGAAGTACATTAACAGGTGCATTCAAATGTGTAAACAATTAATTGACGATTTCCCAGAACCCCACATAATAATCTTCAAGGGAGTCCTTCTTTGCATGAGCTTGCTCGCAGTGTGTTTCCTTAGCTGTTCGTCTCCCTTTTGCCAGCCAGCTTTTGACAAAGGACAATGGCTTAAATGCTTTTACTGGAGGGCCATTAAGTTTCAGCCATAAACATGAGGAAATAGTGGCCACATGGAGGGATGCTCGGCTTGGCGAAGCAATTAAATTCATGGCGCTGAAGCCCCTTTCGCAATCTGCATTACTTGCGGGCAACGTTTCCATGCAAGCAACCAAAGCCCTAAATGCTTCAGGGCACCTTTTGCCACCAAAGTCCTTAAAATCCCTGAAGGCATGGATGGTGTCTCTGATTGGGAGTTGAAATTTCGTACACAGTCTCTGAATCTCATTTTCACCATAAAGTACAATGTCTTCATCATTCGGTAAATTCTTTGCATCCAAGACACTGAAACTGGCTACAAGTTCTTTATCCAAGTCTGGAGCACACCTTTTGGCAAGGTTAACTGAAAGGCTTTGATAAAATTGCCTTTCATTCAGAGACACAGAGTTTGCCCTTCCCTGGGAAATATGAACGCCCTTGAAGTGTCCACAATCAACTGCACTCTGAGCAGTAGAAGCAAACTCCCCCGGAGATTCTTTCATCGCAAAGAATCTCCGTACTTGCCCCACCAAGAGTCTGTGTGCATCCACAATTGTGATATCCCGGCTCTGAAGAGCCAGAGACAAGTCTTTCAGTTCTTGAAGGGCATCGCACATAAGCCCTAAATCTTTCACAAAAGAGTTGGAGGTAAGCTTCTTAAGCAGACCGTCATATTTGCTTCTGTCCCTTGTGGGTCTTGAGAGATCCTTAGCAGCTTCTCCGAAATGCTTACACAAAGCAGGGAAGCAGTTCCAAACAGCTTGAACCGTCCTATAACTTGATGCAACCCATCGTGTGTCCAGCATCTTCCCTATCTTCTGCAGCTGCAAATCCAGATCACTGGCAGCCATTTGTAGCTGTCTTGTGTTTTTTGGTGACATGCTGTATGTGGCATATAAAGAGTCCATGAACATTTTAAAATGATTGGCCCCACCAACATCATCAATAGTGTCTCCAACGGCCAGTTCAAGGCGGTGAGCTAGACAATGCCATGATAACACAAGATTTGGGAATTCCGCTCGCAATAATGTTATCACCCCCCCTTTGCTACCAAACATTACAGCTGCACCATCCAAACAAATAGCAATCCAGATCTCATGCAACAGGGTCTTTGTGATGCCAACATTCTCAAAATACCCCAGCAGAGCTTCCTTTATGGCCAAGGCATTTGTCTCTTGGAGCTCCACTAGACCAAAGAAAATGGTGACTGGTTTACAATGAGCCCCGAAAAGACCCCGCAGATAAATAATCAAAGTTGATTTGTTGCTGACAGTGGTGCTCTCGTCCACAAACACAGAAATCTTTGGCTTGTGTTCTCTGATATAACACACTAACTTCTTTTGCATTTCTGATGCAATATGTCTCACTATCTCTGTTGCAGTAACATTACTGCGCAACACACGACCCATTTCAACACCATTCACCTCCTGGAGGTCCACCAAATCAGGGTGATCTGTGAATGGCCGATTCTTTTTGGTCAAGTAGAAAACAGTGTGAAACACTCTGCATGTGCTTTCCAAATGTTTGCCACTGCTTTGCTGCATGACTTCTGTCAAGTGGTTATTTTTTCGCGCTGTTAGAATGTCTTGTGATGCCTTATGAGCACCACTTGACTTGTGCTCCATAATCTTCTTTCGGAGCTGCTTCTGCCTAGCATGTTTGCCAAAACCTGAAGGACCCACCTTTCCATCGGCCCATTCCATGCTTATGCGCAAACCTTGCCCACAGGAGTGCACGGATAAGCCACCTGTTGCTTTCACGTCCCTACACACAGAGCATCCAATGTGGCCTGAAGCCAGAAAAATCCATTCATATTCCCCCTTAAAATAGCACCATTGCTGCACGCTCCAGCAATCAGGGGTTAGAAGAGGCTCTTCTGGCACAGGCTGCAGTGTAGCGGGAGATGCACTGGAGCTACTGGCCTCCTTAGCGCAAGAATCCTGGCATATTTCTGGTGCCTCACTTCTCGAATTGACTGGGCTAGCTTCCTCATCCCCACTCAGAATGGTGGCAGCCTCCTCCACCTTACATCTTTTCGCTGATGGCAAGTAGTCAAACAATGAAGTCTGCACAGACTTGCGCTTGGGAAGTACCGCAGACATTGTTAATGGCCGCTCAAAATCTTGGGTGTATCACTAGCAGATCTGTTTCTAACCTGTGCACGGCCGAAACTCTCGGCTTCCTATCTGTAAAAAAAGAAAATGTGGTTTACTGCTCTGAACCTAGTTTATATATAAATTACTACATCTTATTGCAGTGACAAAGGCAGTATTCTAATTTGGGTGGTAAATAAACCTAACAACCACTAATAAATGGATTCAAATCCTTCCTGTAGCATAAGATGTGATATCCGACACCTTGCCATTCCTAACCTGAGATCCATCCTGTAACATGAGATGTGATATCAAACTCCTTCCCATTCCAAACATGAGACCCTTCCCATAGCCTGAGATGTGAAATCTCAATCCTTCCTATTCCAATAATGAGACCCTTCCTATAGGATGGGATGTGATATCTTACAACACAAGAGTGTGAGTTCAGTTCACAGAGGTATGTAGTGTCCCCAACCTCGCATCTTACTTCTGGGTATCGATGTGATGATGCAAAGCACCGGAACGCACCCTGTAGCCAGGGGGCGCACACTGCAGCATCCAAGAGACAGATGTAGCGTAGAGAGTAGTGTGGTAAAAGGCCATGGCTACTGTCGGCTGCCTAACCCTTTACTGTTTTCCCTTGGACCTCTCTGCAGTTAATCATATACTTTTAGTTCTTACACTTTCCACACAATTTTACACTATAACCTATAGTTCTCACTTTGTTCTCGACTATCCTGTTGACCTTTTATCTACCTTGATGCTTGCAATATAGTCTCCCATACTGTATCATCTGTTTTGGACTCTTTGTACTCCCAATTTTGTACCTTGTGTATATATCATGCAATGTCTGTAACATGAAGCTTAAAGTAACCTTGTAACCTTTGCGCCCAGTTACCCGAGGGTTTGGTGCGCCTTATAAATGAGGAAACAAACAAACAAACACACTCACTTTCAGTGAGTTTACTTCTCACTTCCCAATACATGGTTGATTTGTGGAGCAAGCATACACAAATAAGGATTCAAAGCAAAGAGGGAGCTCCACAACTTTGCAGATACTATGAAGGGGAAGCACTTGGAATTGTCTTCAATGGCACAGGGGCATTATGTAGTGAGGTGGGACACCAGGCGCTGCCGCCAGGTGCTGACCTCACATGCCATGTAATGAAGGAGCACACCCTAGGATAGAACCATATATGCCTGAACATTCTGGCCGTGGAGACCGTTCGAAGCGGTTGGTTAAATGTGCCATAATATGAGAATGCAATGCTGAGCTCTGTATAACCAATACATCACAAGTGAACACAAATCTGAATTTGTAAGAAGTTTATTTAAATACATTAGAAGTAAGAACCCTACAAATGGCGACGAGAGACGGGACGTAAAGAAATCTGCATAAGAAGGTCCATGGAGAGACAGAAGCAGAGCCCTAATGGAAAAACACTTGACAAAGAAAATGACGACACCAGGGAAAAGCCGAGAATTCCAAGAGCTGAGATTCGCCAAGAGGGAAGACTCTCTCCTTGGAAAGAAAGCAGCTGTGTGTAATCATGAAGACAAGAGCAGGAGGCAGGGCTGTCACAAAGTGTGGCGAGGCCGGGGCAAAATGTTTGGTGAGGCCGCCTAATGATTTTTTGTACTGGGCCACCAGCGGCGGCGCCGCCGCCGCAAACAGGAGATGCGATAACTCTCCCCTGGTGTGTGTGGAGGATCCCAAATATGGTTCTTTATTATGACAGCAAATCAACTACAGCTAAGTTATGTTTCTCTACTGAAGACAAGTTCACTCCAGACTAACATTTTTATGCATAAATACATATAGGATGGCATGACGGCGGGTGGTGTGACGCCAGTTTTAGGGAGGACTGCCCTGCCCCTTTGTGCACATTAAAACACACATCATACACAGTGACAGGTAGATGATGTTCAGTGGTGGCTGATTAATTTTTGAACTGAAGAATGTCCATGGAGACTGCAATCAATCTATTTTATTTATTTATTCAGCATATGTAAAGCGCGCCAAACCCAAAGGCATCTGGGCCAGTATTACCATATAAGGACTCACAGCCACTAAAAAAAAAAGAAACATGCCACGGAATGTATATCCAGACTAGCTGTGCACCATAAGTGTTATTACTGGCTAGACTGCCCAATATTCAATGCAGGCCAGTCTAGCCACCTGATAACACTTATGTTTTCTTTACCTAGGCATGGCTGAAGATGATTACTTAGAGCGGAAAACAGTCTGAGGCACCCGTTCGGTACATACATTATAATGCAGACAAAGAAATACAGCTAGGAGTTAATAGCTGCTGATTATCACAAGACGGCCAGCCAGCAGGGAGCTGAAACACAATGCCCACTGAAAATCTTTAAATCATCCTTTGTCAGCAAGTGGTTGATGTGGAGGAACCAGTGTCAAAAGGCAACTTATAAGGCAAGCATTTCAAAGCACTAATTTCAAGCCCCAGTGAAGGCCCTGCATAAGTCTTGGTACAGAAAGGTGCAACGTTGCAAGTTATGGTATTGGCACTAGGGCTAACATTCATACTTTCAATGCCTTTTCGCATCAGGGCAATTAATTGCCCAGGGAAAACGCCATGCCTTATTATCAATAGGACAAATATGGCCCTGGGGGCCACAATGCATTAAAAGAACACTTTTATTGTACTGGGGCGGATTTTGCCGTAGCGCATAACTGCACTTGCACCAGTGTAAGTTTAATGAATCCCACTGTGCCTGTCTAGATTTCTATGTTAAGCGCGTACGTGTAGCATAAATGAGGTGCAACAACTTGCATTTTTGACACTCAGTGCAAACAATATATTACAGGCGTTGAAAGGCAAAAACGAAGGGTAAGGCTCATGATTGCCATGATCATTTCTGCTCTAGGCATGGCCATGCAAGCCGGGGTATGAAAAGACCCGTTTCTGAATCGTGCTTTCTGCTGGGCCTGGCCTCCACCAGGTCAGACCATATCCAGTAGGAGCCGCAGATGTAGGGTATCCCATGCAACATCATTTTATGAATAAGGGATGCACTCAGGATGGAATATGTTTCCCACTCCGCTCGCACACCACATTCACGTGTATGTTTTAGTGTGAACAACAGGGCATGTGCCAAAGTATTGTCCGCCCCGCTCCCCAACCATTTATTCATTAACTTATTATTTATCTTGTTTCTCTCCTATGCTCTGCACTTTCCACTTTCTCCCCCCTCCCATGTACTGTCCCCATGTTTCCCTTCCCCATGCACTTGGCGTTCTCAATGTCACTGGGCCTAGTAAGATCGTTTGTTTTTGTTTTCTTCCCTGTTTGTTCCCCTTCCCTTTGCCTGGTCACGCTCTGAAACACCTGTGCATGAGCGCGACATAAATAAAATAAATCCTACATCATATATCATGTATCCATGTTGCTGTGTTTAACTTTTTTTTTTTAAAAGGCACGAGGCCTGGGGCAGTTTTCCCCCCCACCCCCCACCCCCCCTTCGTGAAGGCCCTGGCAGGAGGTATAGTAAATGAAGAAACTATGATGGGAACACAGGCTGTTCCCTCCCATGTATTTTCTTTAGTTTCTTTTCCGCATTCCAAATGTTTGAAAAGGGGAAAGAAACTAAAGAAAATGCAGAAAGTGCATGCGAGGGAACAGAAAAGTAAAACATGTAAAGGGGAACATCATTGATTTGAAAAATAAATAACGTTTATTTTTAAACGTACGTAACAGAATTGTCTGTTGCAGTTTCAGCTGTCCAAGGCGAACACGTACACATTGAAGTGCGAAGTTCGCCTTGACCAGCTGAAACTGCAACAGCAAGGAACATTAAATCAGGCAGCCAGTGGCAGACTTACAGTGCCAAGAAGAAGCAAGCAGGTAAGGCAACCGACGGACGGTCCACTGTCCACCACTCCTAAACACATCTAATGGCGCACTTTCACTCCTCGTGAGTGAGCCTGAGGAAGTCACGTCACCGAGGCTCAAGAGGAGTGAAAGTGCGCCATTTCCAACGACATTCCAGGCAGCTGTGACTGGCAGAAGTGTCAGCCAGTCACAGCGTCGCTCAAGCTGTGACTGGCTGGCAAGTCTGTCAGTCACAGCTTTGTCTGCAGTGTTGCCTGACTCTGCTGTGCGGCGCCGGCGCCTGACTTCTTGATGGGCGACCGGCGCCGACCGGCGGGCTCATCTCCCGTCGCGCGTCTGTGGCGGGAGATGCACCCGCCGTGGCTTGGAGGCATCGGGGGGCCCCGGCAGGGCCCCGGCTCAGTCTCACTTTTTGGAGACTGCCGGGGCCCGGGCCCGGCAGGCCCCGGCCCACTTAAAGCCCTGGGTGTCTGTACCCTCACTGGAGTTTCTTCGATCCATGTTAACTTTCACATATATGTTCCCCATATGGCAACACAGTTCTTGTTCACATTCAATATTACTTCTTCATCAAATCCTGCTAAACCCCAGTGGTCGTAGTGTACAATAAGAAGTAGTGGAACTATTTACTCTGCTGGCCTCCCCCACTCTCCACAAACTCCATCACCATGCCCCCTCCCACGTGCAATCCAAACCCCCAAACAAACACACCTGCTGTTTAAGGGAATGTTCACTGCAGTGCACTGAACTGCAAGTTTCAACTTCTTCCTACACTTTTATTTTAAAACGAAACCATTCCAGAATGATTTCTTTTTAATATAAAAGTATAGGAACAGTAAAACTTAAGAAATAAAAGTAGAGAGTACCACTCCCAACCCACCACTGCCATACCCCCTGCTGCACAGCGTACACCTGCTGCCTCCTATTTGTTGGCCACGAACAGCAATCCTTCCATCTTTAGCAATAGGTGGAACTTGCACCGTAGGTCCTTTCCTTCCATTGCACATTCTCCATCATCTATGTCCATCAGTACAACCTGTACTTCGTGCCCTTGGAACATGTTTCATACTTGACACAATGCCAAATGGACTAAACACTGGGCTACCAGAGGTGACATTTCTTAGGGTATTAACAGCGTGGGCACTCCAGATGCATGCAAGATGAGGGAGCAAACAGAACAGCTCCCATTTGACCAATCCTTCCACGCTAAGTGCATGTGACTGTACCATAGATTACTGAATTCTGGATAGTGCACGTCAGCCACTGTATCAAACACCATCCTTTGTATTGGTCATAGTCCCCATTTTCTTAAGAACCCCGCCTAATGTGTTGTTTTCTGAACCAAGTAATGTTGTTTATTCTTCTAGTTCTTTTAATATGGACAACATCATTCTGAAAAATATCATTTTGTGCACAATCCCTACAACCCCTACCCTCCACCCCCTTATATGTCTCCACCATATAAACTGACCCATGGTATATCCAAAATACCCAATAACAAACCCTAAAAATATGTACAATATTGACACTATTACACAATGCTTGTGGTGTGAAACCTGCAGAGAACGAGAAGAAGGAGACAACCATACAGCAATCACAGTATTTGGCATGCTTCTTAACACTAGAACTAATGTGTTATACAATTGAATGAACACATTCCTGAATGAAGGATACATTCTCTACTTGAAATGCTTGCTTTTAAAACATCAATTGCTGTCAGTGCGCTCAGAAATATTATTGTCCCGAGGTTTCGGGCATGTGTTTTTAAGCCTAAGTTGATCGATCGTACAAACATTTCCTATGCACCTTACCATAGTTTTCCACTTTTGTCACATGCAAAATCAGGCTGTAGGGCGCAACCATTTTGTGATAATATGATCTGTTGCTGCATCACCCAAGCAGGACTGCCCTGGCGGCACTAAATCATAACCTCCGCCCCTGAGTCTGACATTACCAAACCTAATGATATTCTGCGCCTTTCTCCATGATGTTACTGGGCAGCGTAGCCAAAGGTGCCCAGTCATCACCTACGTGCCGTGACGCAGAACCCGGAAAACAAACAAATCGTCTCACAACACAGCGCGTCACAATTCGGAACATAAAACTGTACTTTAAAATGAAATAGCAAGACTGTACAATTTATAAAGTACTTTTATTTCACAATAAACGCTCCGAAAACATCCGGCGATCGCCATATTCAATGAAATGGGTAATTTTGTTCTTTTTTCTCAGTCCACAAATGTTTATCGTGAGTCACGCAGTGTTCCTTTTGGGTACACAAGGTGTTCCTTTTGAGTAAAAGAAGTGCTTTGATTGCACAGTGAATCGCAAGGCTTGTGAATCAACTTGGCGCTAGACCATCGTAAACGATGTTATGTTGCTCCTAATCGCTGGTACCGTGTTAGGGAATATCGGCCCTTGTCGATCGTCCCAAAAAAGAGTCAATGATATCCAGCTATTGACATGTATCTGCAGCTGCCGGTTGAAAAAGCCATCAGTTGGTATCTGGAATCAATGACAATCACAGAATGGCAGGATGTACCTATTTGGAAAACATAACAGAAATGTATCTCAGTAGCCGATCTTTATTACAATTGATAATTTTACCCATTCATTCAGCATTGTGTTAAAATGAACGATTAGCACAGATGTGAAACAATGTGAACACAGAGAAAACATCGTGGAAAGTACTCCACAATTTGATTCGGAGGTTAGTGCTATGGAGTATGTTCAGCTCGAAACAGGATGCAGAAGCTGACGCTACAATTCGAGGAGCACATAGATGGCATTTTAATGGAATATTAGTGTTGAACCTGGGGGATCCGAGTGGTGGTCTACATGCATCTCGATGCTGGACTGCCCATGTGCCCGGTAGAAAGACCAGTACACACAAAGGTTGTACTTGCGTTTCATTGCAATATGCCTCACAGATCAAACAAGTACAATTTAACCCAGCAATAACGGCCAGCTAATGATAAGTTGATTCGTTCGGGTATAAAATCATTGAAACTCAAACTTATATTATATTCGCCACTTCCATTCTCTTGGCGTAACGCAGACTGTAACGCAGACTCCGTTCGGATCAATGATTTTTCATAAACTGAACTTACATGTTCCTTAGTCCAGTTTAGGAATGTGAACCTTATCATATGTTACGTTATTACACCCCTCCTTTAATTCAATTACTTTCAGAATGGTCCCTTTCTCTCAAGGTCGAAAAACAATTGAACATTATACTGTGTGCAATGCTTGGGCTTCCTCAGCAAGCAAAAATTCAAAGCTGGTGACCTTCACTCAGAATGAAGATACATTCTTAGTTTGCAACATCTTGTCTCACCGCACCCATGAGAACTGGAATTGTGAAGCACAGGCACAGGAGGAAAAATGTGGGGGCTGTCATTGCTCGCTGATCGTGGCGCTGCTGAGGGGTAGGTGAAACTTCACAATGACAGAATGCGCCATAGCCCAAAATTGGAGTCGAGGGTACACAAAATGGAGTCAAAGTGTGTCTAACAATAGCCTGACCTCTGCTTATGTCAGGGTCCCCTTCCCCATGGCAGCAGATCGACAAAGGAGGTGCCCCCCACGAGTGCAAGATCAGGATGCCACTTTCGCATATAATGTATGTTGGCCGGGGTCTCAACCGACCCACCCCTTCCTTACATTAGCAACGACCCCAACACATGCCCCCATGAATAAATTGGTCAGAGTGCTTCCATTTCCCAAAAACAACACACTTTGATGCGCTGTTTTGTTCACAGTCAGTAGTTCTTGCGTGCCGAGTATCTTATGTAGCCTAGGTCTCATCCCTTTTGTGAGATGAGTAGTTATTCAGCTATTTGGGCAACTGTATGGTAAGGCAACTGCCGAACCCCAACGTTTCTTTCACACCGTTATCCATCTGGCCCTCGCACGATCAGTGAAGGTCCCACAGTAGCTCCCCGAAACTGTGAACTGTGAAAGCACAGCATTACATTGTATGGTATTCATAAAAATTGTACTAGTTGGAAAAAAAATTGTCAAAGAGGATAGATTTCAAAAGACAAATTGGATGCTTTATTTGGACACTTCATAAAAACATTGTTGAACAAAAAAACAGATCGTAATCATTTGAACCGGGAGGTGAACTGATCCACAAGCTCTGCTTTAGGTGGACAGGGCACGTTGGCAATGTTTTGTGGCAATGTATGTGTACTCGTAACAAAATCACGCCCAATTCCGTGATTATGCATCTCCAAGACATTAATAATAAGATCTTTCACAAAATCGAATTCCATTTCCTCATATACTGGCTTGACCACCCATTTTTTGCTTCTTTTCGTAAAGGCCATAGTGTAGTGAAGCATCCCAAAGTTTCCTGCAGTCCTCGATTGTTCACAGCCTACATTCTCGTTATGCACTAATACCACTAGTAATGTCCTATATTTCATCCCTTCTATGCCGAAATGCAATCTCTTTGGCCTGTACTTTAGGCACATATTGTGGAACACCTCCAAATCTCCTGTGTGACAGAATTCTGTGAGTCCCTTCAGATCTCTTGATAGAGTTTTATCAAACACAATCTTCTCAAGGGCTTTGTGTGGAGGTGAAGATGGAATCAACCACTTCTTCCGTTCCTGCTCCGGCGACAAAGGGCCATGTTCACATTGGTGGAAATGTTGGTTTTCTGTCTAAATGTGAACGTTGGAACAATTGGTGCATTAGTGACTGCCATTTTTCTAGCAGACTTTCCACAGACCCATCACAAGATTTGTAGCTCCACCAAAGATGGTTACTGAAAGACTGGGACCACTGTGAAATACTTTCAGAACCTTTTTTTTCCCCTGCAGCTGAGATTTTTTTATTGATGGATTTGGCAACATGCCATACATCAAATTGATGATGAATATTTCAAAACTGCTCTCTGTGTCTTGGCTATTGAAGCGTGTCTGTCCGGGGCTATGAGGTTGATTTACATTCCCCTCGATTGTAGATCTTCCAGTGATTTTATAAAACCAAGTTTCTCCATGGCCACTGAGGATTTACATTTGGACACCTGCACGACCACCGAACTCACAATTTGTTTCCATGTCCTGAAAGTGGTATGTGCAGTACTTTGCTGAAAATCCAGGGCTGTTACACTGTCCATTGCCAGCTAGCCTGAACAGTTTTTAGGAGAATGTACTTTGAATAGACAATTGTTAAATTTTCCAAGCTTCGCTAATGGCAGGGAATAGATATTGACGCTGATATTTGTAGTACTGCGTTTTAGAAATGAAATGGAGTCCCACAAATTGACAGAAACTGGACAACTTAATGAAACTAGAGCCACTGAAAAGTAAAGCTGCTGCACACAGTAGATTGCCAGCTTGCAGTTTCCCCAGCATCGATTGATCGGACCATGAACATTTTTCATGGAACATTTTACAGGTGGCATGAATTTTGAGGTTACTGCCTTATGATAGACGAGTCACATTCACCAATGGCTTCCCACATATTTTCCCTCTCACTGAATGCACACATTTCAGAATCATTATAATCTCCATCACTCTGCTGTCGGATACTATGTATTTGGCCTCCTTTATTAGACTGTCATCCTGCATTAATGTTGTTTCTGACTAAACTGTGGTTGACATATCAGCCAAACTGGACATACTGTAGTCGAGATCTTTGTCTGGTTCCTCAGTCAATTGTAGTGATGCTTCAGTCTCTGTCATTTCAGCATCTGTTACTTGAACATGAATCGAAGAAATCATCAATGTCGATAGATTTTTGGGTGGTCCTTTTTTGGCGGGTGTTGCATGTGTCAAGTGGCCTGCGACTAATTCAAAAGCATCTTCAATACATTCAGTTTCATCTTCATCTGGTGGAGCAGTCGCATTGTAGCAATGGTCCAAAAACACTTTGCTGGCTTCGCCGGTCACATTAAATTCATTTGCTGGCCATTGGGCAAAAGCATCTTGAGTCTGCTTATTGATTTGAACACGCTGCACCTCAAATAATAGTTGCTCCATGGTGAAATCAGTTTGGCAAGCAGCATCTCTAATTTCTGACGCTGTCTGTGTCGGCATAGTTCGAACACCATCGGGCAACTAGAAGACTGGTTAGAAAAACATGTTCAATGTAAATCCAACATACAGTATTGGACAACTTAGATTTAAAAATGTTTTGAAGGCACCAGCACAAAACACTGTTTGTAAGTGAAATGAATTGTAACTTACCGTATCTTTCTTGCTTTTCTGTGAAACCTTCTTCTTCACTGTAACAACTGCACCAGCAAGTTGGTCCACCGACCCGGATCCACGTGCCTCCTCTTCTACATCTCTAGAAAAGAGTACCCATTAAAAATAAGTCATTTGTATTAGAAATCAAATTATTCCTTCGCACACATGGCTTACACAGATAAACTCGTACATCGTGTACGTCATTTAGTCAAAACATACATTTCGAATTTTACCTGATTGATGGCTAGTTTACTCGATCAAAGTTGACTGTGCGAAGCACACTGTTCGAAATGTTGCACTCAAGCAATTTGCAAAAACTGCTTGTTTCTAATATTGTCACTGTCTAATAGTATCAGATCTAGGACCGACTTTCTTTCATTCGGGGGAACTGTCAGTACGCATACCTTTGGCTCTGGATCAACTACGAGGGATGATGTAATTGTTGTTGAAGCTTCAGCATCTACCTGTAACACAGTACTTGTTTTGGTAAGGATGAAAACATTTGAAATTTAACACACACAATGTGACACAGACAATGGTACATATCTATAAAAAATCCACAAATTAAACATTGTGTAAACAAACGACACTATGTAAATATGATCAGATTATCTCATTCGAGGGAACTGTCAGTAAGCATACATCTGGCACTGGATCAACTACGAGGGATGATGGAATTGTAGTCGAAGCTTCAGCATCTCCCTGTAACACAGTACTTGTTTTAGTATGGACGAAAACATTGAAATTGAACACACACAATGTGACACAGACATTGGTATATATCAATAACAAACCACGAATGAAACATTGTGTAAACGAGTGACACGAAACGTAAATATGATCATATTATCTCAAATTCCATACATAAAACAATTCCGGAACTGAATAACTAAGTAAGACTACCTGATATGCGCTCATAGTTGTTGTTGACTCCAGGCAAGACATGAATGCTGAATCTTGCTCCTTCATATTCAGTGCATAGTCATGGAGTTGTAAAGGGAAAATTTGATTTGATTTAGAAATGCTAATCTTAAAAATTGGCATGTAAGGAGACATATTAAGAAAACATTATGCTTATTTCAAAGGGCACTATAGCATAGTTATCTGTGCCCATAAATCGTTTTCTATGATGCTCCTAAAACCAAGTACAGATGTTTAGCAAAATGGTATATATTTAAAAAGCAATACAATTGTGTAAATATGTATTTACACCTAAAACACCAATCCGTACATTTAGTTACCTTATTCACTCCCCTTAGGGCTAAAGCTAAATCCGGAACCGTGACTCACCTGAGGCGGTCTGTGAACGAATAGAGTCAGAACTGCATTTGGGAGCAATTTACGAGTCGTTCTGAGTCAATTCTTCTTTGTGTACATGGATTGGTTGTACATATTCGGGGTAAAGTGCAGGCTGCAGATGCGGAATCGATCACCCCCCCATGTCCCGCAAGACTTCTTTGACTCTACTTTCAAGCTCTGCCGGCGCAAATCCGCAATATCTGACCCATTGTCTTATTCGATCTATATTCTTCAGGAATACATGCATTGTAGTGCCTTCAGATTTGTCATGGGTCTTAGAAAATCGTACATGCAGGCATTGTTGGAAATTCTGCAAAAAAAAATCAAAATTATTCGAAAATGACTTTGCATAAAAACGTGACAAAGAAGGAATTATACCATACATTCTTCTATGCAAGCTATGGTTTGGTCACCGCATCAAAACCATTGAAGCGTGGCCGGCTGTATTATAGGATAACGTTCATAAAAAATTCATTGATGTGATGAAAATCAGAACATGTTACTCGTCCATTAAATGTACTATCGTGCATCAAAAGGAAACAAGCTTATAGACACGGTCCGGGAAGGATGCAATTCGATCCCAATTGACACTGATGACAGTTGATATATATCGATAACATAAATTAAACTCAAGCCAATGGCAATGAGATGAATGAACATAACACTACTGAGTACGTTCGTTCGAAATAGATAGACATGTAGAGATCAAGGAGATATGATTAGGTGACCTGCCCTTACCTTGACCAACAAACAGTTAGATTCTGCAAGCAGGGTAGTTAGTGGCAGGAGAACAGGGAGATGTTCACAGGTAGCACGACGAGGAGCTGCCTCGCAATGGTCACAGAAGTTCTCAGGTAGCACGTTCACGACTTGACTTGCAGTGCTCAAAGATGTTCTCATGATAAATATCAAGTGGTTTATAAAGAATTAGAAAAGAGGGTGTGTATGTGAATGAATGATGTGTATATGTCGTGGTCTTATCTGGATTGTAGGGGTGCGGCCTGCTTCAGGGGAGCATGCCTGGAGACACGGAATCTGGGGAGGCCATGTGTACAATGGCCCCTGTGAGGAAGATTCCTTTGAAATGTACATGGTGTTTGGCACCTTGGCCATTCCCACGCCTGCCAGCCTACATTGGGAGGACCCATCCACTGGTGCAAACTGCCTTTGATAATGGAGGGCGATGGATGGGCCTGAGGCGTGCAGGCAAGGCCCGGAACACTGCTGAATGGAGACACACTTATGTGGATTGTAGGGAGCGGCCTGCTTCAGGGGAGCCTGCCTGGAGACACTGGGTCTGGGGAGGCAATGTGTACAATGGCCCCTGTCCGGAAGATACCTTTGAATGGGCCAGAGGCGTGCAGGCAAGGCCCGGAACACTGCTAAATGGAGACACACTTGATTCACTGAAAAACTGAAACAACCATTGATAAAACATAAGTTGTGTTTTATTTTGTTTCTTATTTTGATGGCACAAAACTACTACACATTGTAAAGTTAAGTTCCAGTTGCAGCACAGTGAGGGAAAATCCCCTGTACTGACTGCTGTCAACGACACATGCGGGTATTACTCATTGAATGCGGTGTCCAAGCCTCCCATGAAGCCACCATCTAAACGAAAGTTAGGCCACCAGCCTGTACCACCTGTGAAAGAGAAAGATACAAACTGTTTTTAAATGAACAAGATAAGTGTATTAAACCTTAGTTGCCAATGACAATTCTTGTATCCAATGGCATTGTTGCCAGTACAAATGCTACCTAGACACTGTACAATATTGACCGACTATTATACGACTATTACTATAGAATTGCAAGACTACATTAGTTTGGCATTGATATATCAAAGTTAAGACAATATAGGAGACAACCATGAAATAGTGGTGGCCTAAGTGACATCACAACTAAAGTACACTTACTAGTTACTTGGATTCCGAGTGCGAACTATTGCTCAAAGTTCATGCATAAGGACCATCATAATCCTCAACACGGTCTATGTGAGGCAGGCTGCCCTGAAGTCTGGCAGCTCGGTAACGCATTGCGGCCGTGCCTCGCCTTCCGATATGTAGGACAAGTATCCAGAGTTTTCTCGGCAGCAGCAGTTCTCCTCCTCGGTTGGCATTAGCATGCACCGATTGCAGGTCCACCAGGTGGAGATGCCGTCCCTGCGACTAGGCTCATGCTCTTGATCTGTTGAATCGTCCTCCCAACTGTCGTCCGAAGCACCATTGTTTCCACATCTTTCTCTTTCGAGTAATTCTGCCTTGGAATACTCTGGCTCATACTGGTAGGGCTGTATTGTTGCCATTATGGGGGAAACAAAAACAATTGATAGTAATGGTACTGGTATCTGTTCGCACGGGCTAAAAGCAACAAAGGTAGCTGACCAGAGCACAGAAACGAGGCACAGATTACTCAAAAAAAGACAGTGAAAGCAAATCTGATGTTGTCTGATGAGAAGTGGTCTGTTTATACTTATTGAGGAGAGAGGCGTCCTGCCATTTCCATGGAAACACGTCATTAGCTGAAGCGCAGAGAATGTTGACACGAGAGGTGCTTTGGGGTTGTGAAATCGGCGGTATGCGTCTAGTGATCTCAGCCTCAGGGGCGGGGGATATGATTTAGTGCCGCCAGTTCAGTCCTGCTTGGGCGATGCGCTAACGGGTCAGATTATGACCAAATGGCCGCGCCCTGCTGCCTGATTTCGCATGTGTACAAAAGTGGAAAACTGCAGTAAGGTGCATAGGAAATGTTTGTACGATCGATCAACGTATGCTTAAAAACACATGCCCGAACCCTCGGGACAATAATATTTATGAGCGCACTATTCCTTTAAACAGTTATATCTTTATTCTGGAAGTTGTTGTTTACCTGGCAAAGGGGGAGCTGTGTGAGGTGCCATCCGGACATCAGAAAGGTGAACCCAATACTGCAATTCCTTTACCTTGACAGCGAATGGTGTTGCATATACAACGGTAGAGGTTCCGTAAAATCTTTGCTGACTCCAAAGCCTGAGGAAGTTCCTAGTGTAGATGGTGACTCCAGGCAGAGGAGGTAATCTTACGTTGTTGGGTGCCGTGCCGTCCTCTGAACCTGTTGAGAGAGAACTTTTATTCATCTGGTTAACTGATGCAAATACCCTGTGAACTCCTCCCCCAAAATACTCGCAGACGTATCAGATGCACTACGTGTAGGTGAAAGTGGCATGTGCATTCTCCTCCCCCTAACAATTTAGTGAGGCGAGAGGTGATGATCTTTGCAGGGTTGTGTTGTCAAACTGAACAAGGCCATGGTCAAGCAGTGGAGCCAGTTCCTTTTGAGGGTCAAACACAATTTGGACAGCATCCCCTTCAAAAGAGCGTTCATTCATTCAACAATCCAGTTGGCTTTAGGATGCAGCCATCTCTGAATAGCTAGTTGAAGAAGTGCGTGCCATTATCAGATTTAAGAACTGCGTTCACTCCCTCGTGGAGGAACACTTCTCAAACTAGAAATGTGGCAGCTGATTTAGCATCTGGATGTGCATATGGCCCTGCCTCAACCCACCAACAGAATGGGCAGACAATAACAATGAGGTATCTGTAGGTTTTCTATCTTCCCCCCCATATCAGCAGTCTATATGGAGCTGAAATGGTCCACTTGGGCGGGGTAACATGCCACACAGTGGGCCTCATTACAACCTTGGTGCTAAGTGCACCAACTTTACCACCATGGTGTAAACTCTGTTTACACCATGGTGGATGGCGGATTTACCGCCCCATTCCAAGGTGAGTGGGGCGGTAAATCCCCATTTCCCATTTTCCCTTCCCCATTCCCATTTTTGCCCCATAGGGCATAATGGGAGTGGGGAAGGTGCTAATTACGCCGCCGTAAATTACGGCGGCGTAATTAGCACCATGGCGGATTAGCGCCATGGATTTTAACGCCTGCTAAAAGCAGGCGTTAAAATCAGAATCAGGCGTTAAGGGTTAACGGTGGCGTTAACCCTTAACGCCTGAGTTGTAATGAGGCCCAGTGTCCTCAATGTTTGCCCCGTGTTATACATGTAACATGTAGTACAATTAGCTACAAACACATTCAATAATTCCTGCAGGTTCGGAATAAACCAATCCTTCTGAATGTCTGTGGCCATATGCTGCTTATACATGTGCGATGGGTGATGCAGTTGCTCAAAAGCAAGCATTACCAACTCTTGGGGTATCACTATTTTACCTGTGATGACCTGTCTCCAGATAAGATCAGTAGGAGATCCTCCTGGGATGCTTGCCTGTGTAGTACAATAATTTGAGTGACTGGTACAGCAGTATATGGAACCTCTAATTGCACCTGTAAACATTCTACTTCCGGATAGGCTGTAATTTTTCGATCCAGCCAGAATCAACCTATCTTTCACAATAGAATTTGCCTTTTGTGCCCCTATATCTATGTCCTCACAAGTGAGGTTCCTACTGAGGGAGCACCCACACTGGCTCCGTTGAAGCATGTAACAAGCCGGACAGAGCCTTTATTGGAACCCTTTCCCAGGATGCATTGTCACAAATTCTAATGTACCGGCCACTCTCACTCCTGCATCCAGGGCCCATCTGAGAGGCTCTTGGCAAACCAGCTGGAGCCATTAAGGGTTTCCTTTCCCAGTTTGAATTGAGCCCTCCCACATGCAGGGTATGTCTAGGAAGCGTGAAACACTAACCATCTCAGAGTCTGGGATACCGATTGAATCATTCCCCAATTCTTGTGAGCATCACTTGTCCAGTTTCCAAATCTTTACGCTTAGCTCGAATGGCAGTCTTAAAGATGGGGCAATATCAGATTTTCTATTACCCTGGGAAGAACCAGAATTAAAATGTTCAAACCCGTCTTCCGTCAGGTGCAGGAAATATTGATATAATAGGATGATATAACCAGGTTACTCACCATAGTGACCACCTCACTCCTAGTCCATAGTCCCCTTTCCTCCATACTTATGGGACATCTCTCCGTCCTGTGGGAGGGGACCGGAGCACTTTGTAAAAAGCATCCAAAATGTTTCCAAAAATGTGTCCTTCCTCTTTTTCTTGCGTGGGGCCCGGCACACGGCCGTAACCCCGCCCACCTTGGCTCTGCCCCGCGCATCTCCCATCAGTCCTTTTCTATCGCCAGGTCAAAGACCTATTAGCAATAACAGAGGAACCTTATTAGAGGGGACGGCGGGCGGGCGTATGGAGGAAAGGGGACTACGGACTAGGAGTAAGATGGTCACTACGGTGAGTAACCTGGTTATACTCCTACGTCCCGTCGCCTTTCCTCCATACTTATGGGAGATTCCCAAGCACTCCTTACAGGAACTACGGGTGGATGAAATTACCCCTTACTGAAACACGTTCTTCAGCACAGCCTGACCAAACTGAGCAGCAACTCTTGAGCTCATGTCAAGACAATAATGCTTACAAAAAGCAGATGGGGAGGCCCAAGTAGCTGCCCTAGCGATGGACTCCCAGGGGACATACTTCTGAAAAGCAACCTCGGCTGCCTTGCACCGCACCAGGTGTGCATGAATACCCTTATGAGGTTTCAGCCCTTGGACGGTGAAAGACTCTGTGATGCAGGCGGCGATCCACCGAGAAATAGTTGCCTTAGACGCCTGCTTACCCTGAGGGTTACCGAAGGTCACAAAAAGTTGAGAAGAACTCCTAAGCTCGGAAGTCCTGTCAAGGTAGAACTTAAGAGCCCTTCTGACATCAAGACAGTGCAGAACCCTTTCAGCCTCTGAGGCAGGGTTCAGAAAAAAGACCGGTAGGGAGATCGACTGATTCAGATGGAATTCAGTTACTACCTTCGGTAGAAAGGCCGGGTTTGTCCATAGAACTACCTTGTCCTTGTGAAAGACCAAGAAAGGATGCTCCACTGACAAGGCCTGGAGCTCAATCACTCTCCTTGCTGACATAACGGCGACCAGAAAGGACACTTTCCAGGATAGGTACTTGAGGTCAACCGTGGCCATGGGTTCAAAAGGTTTATGGCACAGCGCCATCAGGACTACATTTAGGTCCCACGGCGGGTGCGCACTACGAACCGGAGGGTAGAGGCATGTCAAGCCTGCAAAATGCCTCTTAACCACTGGATTACTCAGAGAATAAGAATATTGGTCTGTAGAAAGATAAGCGGAAACCGCCGAAAGGTAAGTTCTGCATGACAGAACGTGAACGCCCGACTCTGCTAGGGAGGACACGAAGGACATGAAGGACAGCACGAAGGACAGCACTGTGTCAATCGTAGCCACCCTTGGATCCAACGGCTTTTCCAAACACCAATGACAGAACCTGAGCCATTTACTCCTGTATTGGGATTTGGTCGAGGGTTTCCTGGCTGCCTGGATAATACGCATGTTATCCGTAGACAAGTTAAGATGCTCTAAAGACTTGAACTCAGGCACCATGCCGTCAAGCTGAGCGATTGCGGGGAGGGGTGCCACATCTGCTGTTCCCCTTGATGAAGAAGATCGGTGGTGACTGGTAACCTGATCGGCGGATACACCGACAGGTGTTGAAGTTCTGAGAACCAAAACCTGGCTGGACACCACGGGGCTATGAGTAGAAGGGAACAGTTCACCGAGTTCTTCAGCTTCCAAATTGCTCGATGAACTAGAGGCAGAGGCGGGAAGGCGTAAGCTCTCATGTTGTGCCATGGAATCTCGAGAGCATCCCCCAGAGAGGAGGCTCCCAGCCCCCCTCTGGAGGCATACTGAGGAAGCTTCTTGTTTACTGACGTAGCGAAGAGGTCCGGTGTCCCCCTTGCTTGTTGATGTAATACATTGATACCACATTGTCCGTGCATATGCGGACCACCTTGTTGGCAATGAGTGGTCTGAACGCCCTGAGCGCTAGGAAGATCGCCAGAAGCTCCAAATGATTTATGTGCAGGAGCTTGTCCAGAGGCGACCAAAGGTCCGAGACCTGAAGAAGATCTAACGTCGCACCCCACCCCAGAAGGGAGGAGTCCGTCGTGATTGTCACCATGGGGGCTGGGTCCTGAAACCCCACAACCACTGACATGTTGCTGAGAGATGACCACCAATCCAGGTCCCCTCTCATGGAATCCGGAATCATTATCAGCTTGGAATCCGGGTCCACAGCCTGACGCCAGGAACTCTGAAGAGCCATCTGGGCCCGTCTCATCTTGAGACGAGCAAGAGGAAGAGCCAGCACACACAAGGCCATGAGGCCCAGAAGCCTCTGGAACCACCAGGCCGACATGCTCTCCGACTGCACAAACATCTGACACGTGGCTAACAGATCTGCCATTCTGCCCCCGGTCAGGTACACTCTGCAGTCGATCGTGTTCCAGCGAAAACCCAGGAAAATCGGGTCCTGCAAGACCATCATGGAAGATTTCTGCCAGTTCACTGACAGCCCAAGATGGAACAGGAGCTGAAGGAGAGACTGGAGATTGCCCCCTGCTGCCAGCGGACAAGGGCTGCGTAAGAGCCAGCCATCCAAATATGGATACACATGGATACCCTGGAGACGAAGATAGGCCGCAATCACCGACATCATCTTCGTGAAGACACGCGGCGCCGAGCTGAGGCCAAAGGAAGCACTCGAAACTGGAAGTGCTCCTCTCCCAAAGAGAAGTGGAGATATCTCCTGTGTGGGTTCCAAATCAGGATATGCATGTACGCATCCTGAAGAGCCACGACGCTGAGCCAATCTTCCATCTGCAAGGAGGACCGTATCTGGCTGGGCGTGATCATCTTGCATTTCTCTTGGGGTAGGAAAAGATTGAGCTGGGAAAGGTCTAGGATGGTGCGCAGGTCAGCCTGGTTAGGTTTGGGCACCGTAAACAGCCGGGAGTAGAAGCCCTCCCCTCGCTCCCCAAGGGGAACGGGTTTCACAGCTCTGAGGTCCAGAAGTTTCTGAACTTTGGCTTTGAGGGAGGGCGAGCCCGACCGCTGAAAAGGAGGGTTGAGCCGTGGGGTAGAGGGTAGGGGTAAGCGGAAGCCCGCTCGAGCGACTGACAAGACCCATCTGTCTGCGTCCTCCCACCGGGGTCTCGTGCGCCCTCGGAAAACCCTCATTTAGTAGGTTTATTGGTGGCGGTGCCACCTGAACCTGAGGAGGAGGCTGAGGAGCGGGAGAAAAACTGTGTCCGGTGTTGCCTATGGCAGTTATTCCCCGCAGGGGTATCCACTCTGTGAAATTTGCAGTCGAGGAAGCCCCTAAAGTCAGAGGAAGATCGACTTTGTGACAACGGTCTCTGGGTTTTGAAAGGAGCCTTAACCAGGACAGACTGAGTGCAATCCTTCGTCTTGGTGAGCTCTACATCTGTTGTAGAGTAAAAGAGCCCCTTCCTATCGAACGGAAGGTCCAACACTTTGTCCTGCACTTCTTTTGAGAATTTAGTTGCATGCAACTACGCCTGCCGTGAGGTATCAACCCCCAGCATAAGGCCCCGAGCTGAGGTGTCTACGTGATGATCCGCAGCCTCCAGGAGATCCTGGGCCAAGACCCTGGCGTCGGATAGGCATCCCTTAAAGTCTTCCAGCTTCTCGATCGGGATAAACTCCTCAAACTCTGACAGACCTTTCCACATCCGCATGTTAGCTCCCGCTAATATCAATTCAGCGTTGGCCTGCCTGAGCTGCAAGGCCGAGTTGGCGAAGATTTTCCTCCCGAGGGAGTCGAGGAGCTTGTCCTCCTTTCCCAGAACCTGAGTAGCCGTCGTGAAAGAGGATGCTGCAGGCCTGGACTGCAAAGTGGCCGCAGCCACCACTGTGGAGGAGGTGGGCGGGCAAGACGACAGGGCCACCTCTTCCGAAGAATGCAGCCTGTATCTCACGTCAATTTTCTTATTGACGAAAAGTCCAGAGTGTGGCTTTTCCCAGACTCTGCCGACCTCAGCCAGAACGTCCTTCTGCAAGAACAGGCCGGTACGCTCCAAGGGAGACAGGGTGAACGCCCCAGAAAGTACGCCCTCCTGCGGAGCGGGTGCCTCGGGCACCGGAACATCTAAGAAACTCATCATGTCCAGTACCCGGTCATGAAAAGCTCTGATAGAGCGGGGAAGGTCCTCGTTGTCCTGATCGCCTTGGACACCTTCCGACAGGTCAGGATCCTGCTGAGCCGGGTCAAGCACTGCCTTGTCCACCGGGGACAATGGAGGCAAAGGCGGAAGAGTCGGGGAGGCACGTAGGCAAGGGAGGCGCCAGCGGAACCACCGGAGGAACGGGTGGAGCCGGAGGCGCAGGTGGACATATCTCCCTGAAAAGGCCTTTGAAATATTCCCTCATTGGGTCGGTACGCATTAATGTTTGAAATGTACCGAAAAAAGCCTCCTCCGGGGACTGCCTCGGAACATAAGGAGACCTCTCACAAGGTGACAAATCCAGGGACCTAACGGGCAAGGGTGCCACACAGGCCCCTCCGCTGACGTATCCACATAAATCAAAGGTGCCGACCCCGCAGGCAACAAAACATTGTGCTGAAGAGGCATCCAAGCGTTCCAATCGCAAACTGGCCGATAAGGATGCGCACAAGGGACTCTATGTTCACCCAAGGGACCAAGCCCTACACCTGAGGCCGATGGTGTAGTTGTAGGTGTAGCATCTAAAATGGCCGCCACGGTCGTGGCGGGAACAGGCGCCATTTTGTCCTCATCGGAGGGGAACTGCGGCACGTGAGGAAGTGTGGCAGGGGTCCCCGTCGATGGATCAGGGGACTTAACATAAGGAACCTCGGCCGAACCGGTACTGTGAGGCCTGGAATGTTTTTGTGACATACCAACTGCCAAATTAGCCTTCGAAGGAAGGACCTCAGCACTGCCGGTAAAAGAAGAACTTTGCTTCTTTGCCCCCTCAACAGGTCTGGTGTCACCGCAAGAGTGGGAACGGTGAGAAACAGCTTTCACCGACTAGGCCTTGTCATGCCTCTCAGAACTGTTGGTAGCTTTAGCCTCTAAATGAGGGACCTCGGACCCAGGCCCGGTAACAGCCTTATCTGCGCGGGCCTCGAACATCCGTTCGGTAACAGCAAGCCCACCCAAGGCCTCGGGGCGCATCCCGGTCTTATTTTTGAGGGAAGCAGACAGAGAGGCCTCAGAGCGAGCTCCGGTACCCCACGACTTAGTAGAACTGGGTCTACAAACAGCCCCCACAGGAGGAGCCTCGGAGCGTACTCCGGTATCCACAGGCCCCTTACGGAGACCCTCGGAGAAAACTCTGGTACAATTATTAGGCCCAACGGGCACCTTAGGGCGAACCCCGGTGGCAGAGCGATCAACGCCCCTCCCGGCCCGAGAGGAACCCGGAAAGGTATCCCCCGACTGGGGTGCTCTGAAAAGTTAAGAACTTAGCAGGCGTTTCTTCTTCTCGTCGATGAACGCCTGAAAATGTGAAGGAGGAGTTTGTCGGAACACCTCCTCCCACCGCTCCAACCGACGTTGAAGTGCCCGGACTGAAAGGGAGTCGCAGTAAAAACAGGAGGCCCAACGGTGATCCGAACCCAAGCACTTTAAACAAAGAGGATGGGGATCCACCCTCGCGAAACGCTGGTGACACGATGAACAATCTGGAAAGTCTAGTTTGAACGACATAGACAGACTAGTACACGATCGCTAGCGAGAGCCAGAGAGGAAAAAAGGGAAGAAAATCTTCCGAGGATGCAAGTGCGTCCAGTCCCGAACGAGCGGAGAAATGGACTGATGGGTGAGGCGCTGGGCGGAGCCAAGGTGGGTGGCGTTACTGCCGTGTGCTGGGCCCCACACAAGAAAGAGAGAAAGGACACATTTTTGGAAACATTTTGGATGCTTGTCACAAAGTGCTCCGGTCCCGTCCCACAGGACGGAGAGATGTCCCATAAGTATGGAGGAAAGGGGACGGGACGTAGGAGTATGACATTTATAACGCGCATATACACAATTGTTTTAGAGAAGAGCATTTATTCTTTTTACACAGTTTTTGATTTTCCTTTTTTTTAGATTGGCAAGCAGCCCCTTTGATATTTCCTTTCCTACGCTGCTTTCCCCATATGTATTATGCTGTTTAACTGGATCGGAACTAGTGGTGGGGGCCTGGTGCAACCCCCAAACTGGACCCAGCGTTAATCAGAGGGATTGGGATTGGCTCAACTTCCAAACAGGCATTTGGTTCCAAAATAAAAACTTTGGTACTGGGTATTGGGACCACATCACCCTCAGAAGATATTATAGATCCCAATTGTGTGAATTGGGCAGGAAATCTCGGAGAGGGTCAGTCAATCACAATAACCAGGTTGATGCAGTATCTCAGAGGTTGGTGTGAGGCAGGTAGAGGACTGAGTTAATTCTAATCAGAGAACATATTGTATCACCAGGTGCCTGGACAGATGGAATACTTTGTGACACCATAAGAGCCAAACTGCTCTGTATGTCCATGAGCAGTGTAGAACAGGTTTGACTTCTTCCCTGTATGGTCCCACCAACACCAAATCATTCTTAATATCACTAAGTTGCGTAAATCAAGTGTTAACTTCATCTTTTTGAGACACTATGAGAGACAGATTACTCTGAATTTCTCTAAGTTGAATACTTTGAGTTATAACATTATCTCTAAGAACTAAAAAAACTTGGGTTAATGAGTTCAGAACAAAATGTAAAGCAGCAAGCATAGTATTACTCGGTTCAGACACCGGTTGGCAGGAGTACTAGAAATTGCAGAAGAATCCTCCAACTCATTTTCCTGAACATCTTCATGAGAATTAAACAGCTCTAGAGTTTCTGGCAAAGCATCGTGAGAGGTGGGTTTCTGCTCATGTCTGGGAGCCAAACTTTCAATCACACTAGATGACAGCTCTCTGCAGTTTCGGCCTTAAAACCGGTCACTTACGCTGCTACTCCGGTGAAAAAGTCTAATTGTTTTTTGTTTTTTTTATTGGTAGACATTAGCAATAGAAGAGGAGGCTCATGGAACAGGAGATACTGGGACTGGTGCTAATTGCTCAAAAGGAAGGCATACATTTTCTATTATAGATGTAGCCATGTTTTCCTCCACCAAAGCCGGGTTAAAATCTGGATTGCCTCAGCTCCTTAAGCATTTAGGGTGCAGTGATATTTCACTTTAACGATTTAAACATACACTCACTGTGTTAGTCGTCAAAACTGCTTTCCTCTGTCTCCTCCTAACGGCCACAACTACACTTGTCTCCCATCAGAGGATGTAGCATTTTGTGCTCTCTGCATGGCTACGAATTCTCCTGTGAGAAGTGCTACACCGGCAGACCTATTTTGCGAAGTAAAAGTCAAACTTAGATGTGGCAGTGGTAATGGCGGTGAAAAACCAGAAGCTAAGCAGAGCACACATTCCGCTCACAAAATAATAAAAGCCATTCCTTACCGTGCTTCCCCACTCCACTTGGAGGGGAAGTCCAAGCGGCAGCCCGCACCACTGGTGTAGCAGACGGGGTGGAGGCAAGAAGAACCGCAGAAAGTACACCATAATGAAAGTGTCTAGAGAATGCACCTCATAACTGTTATGATGTATATTTCCGATGCCGTTCTCGATCAATGTGGGTTCGAGAGCGATGTCGGAGGCTGTAGAAGTTTGTCCTCATGGGCAGCGTACCCACCTAGGGGCTCTTTGAATAAATAGAGTTCTATGCCAATCTCGGAGTCCTGTTATATAGCTCACTCCACAACAATTGGCGACGAGGAACTAGAGCCTCCAGAAGAGGGCGAACTGACACCTGTTTCGCAAAAGGTGCCAAACACTAGACTGGCCTCATTACGACCCAGGCGGTAAGGGGTGAACGGCGCTGTAAAAGGTTGCAGCGCCGTTAACCCCTTACCGCCTAATTACGAGGTCCCTTCGCGGGTCCCTACCTTAACGCCTGGTTTTTACCAGCCGTTAAGGATTGGACCTGCAAAGGGACCTTGGAGGTAATTACGGTACCGCAATTTGTGGTACCGTAATTACCGCCTTCCCCATTCCCATTGAGCCCTATGGGGGCAAAAATGGGAACGGGGAAGGGCCAATGGTGAATGGGGAATTACCGCCCCGCCAACCTTGGAATGGGGCGGTAATTCCGCCATCCACCATGGCGCAATCGTTAAAATACCTGCGTCAACAATGGCGCTGATAGCGCCATGGTTAACGCCTGGGGCGTAATGACCCCCACTCTACGAAAGGTGATGACAACGGGCTGAGCCAACTACTTAGATACGCGCTCCACAAAGCCAGGTACACGTGAGGGACAGGAAAATGGTGGGCAGCAACAAGGATCATAAATGAATTAAATGTAAGAAACCCACAGTGCAGCACTGAGCATTTTTTAGCTGCAAGTCTTGCACGTGCATAACGCTCACTCCGGAAATGTTAAAGAAAAGGACCTTAAAAAACATCCTAAATGTGCCGGCCATTTTGCTTTTGAATACTGTTGCCAGGCGACACCATGGCAACACAATAAGGATGCAGTGATAAGTTTCAGAGTGTCACAAAGATGCTGCTGCAAGGATCAACACAGGGATAAAAACGCTTGCCTACACTGTTTATTTACTAGACAACAATTGAGTAACCAAGCCTCAAACTCATCAAACAATAGCAGACTGACTGGTGTATAAACAATAAACTAGCCTCACCTCCAAAGTTTATAATACAGTTAATATAAAAAAAGAAATTACCAAAGCGTACAGTGAACAAGGCACAGTCAACAGTGGGCAGACATACCAAAGTGCACAGTGAACAAGGCACAGTCAACAGTGGACAGAGCTATGCAAAACACTCCTGCTTCTTGTCCATTCCTGGCAAATCCTGGTAGCCTCACCACTCCCTGGGAGCAATGGGTAGACACATTCCAAGTGTATCTGAGAGCAATTGGAGGGGAAAAAATGCAGTGATGACTTAAAAGAAGCCACTCTGTTAAACTGTAAAGGGGCTGAGCCACTCAAGATTTTCCGCACTCTACCTGCTCAAAGCAATATTGATAAGGAGTCAGGGACTGAACTAGCACTAGTAGCAACAGAAGTTACAAAACTGCTCTCCACAAACTCCAGACATTTTGGGAACAAAACGAATGTGTACTTGAGAGGTATCATTTCTTCTCCCGAAAGGAGAATCAGTCGATAACTACATCGCAGTTTTAAGAGTGTTAATGGCCTCGTGCAGGTTCACAGGTGTGGTGGAAAAATATCTAAGGGATAAATTAGTGCTTCACACTGCTGACCCTCATATTCAACAAAGACGATGGAAGTCAAAGACCCCACACTGGACCAGGCAGTAGAAATTCGCAGGACAATGGAATTAGGAGACAGGTGCATGAGAGCAGTACAGAACAAGCAAGACACTTTAGAAATCAAATGTGTACAAGTGGAAAAGGATGAGGATGGAGAAGAAGCTATAGTAGCATTGATAAGGAAGATGTCAATGGTCACTTCCAAAATGAGACCACCTGAGAAACCCAGGAGAGAAAGAGAGACATTTAACAGGATGCAAGGGAGATGCCACAAATTTGGTCGGAGCAGACATCTAAATAGTGACAGAGAATGCCCAGCACATGTGGCTGAATGTTTCAGGTGTGGGAACATTAGGCACTTTGTAAATGTCTGCAGAGTGGCGGAGGAAGAGGAGAATAGGTTCAATGAGTAGAACATATGAAGAAAACAACTGTACCGTCAATGCAAACATTAGAGCTTTGGAAGAAATTGGGGGTTCAAGCAGCTTGTTATCTGTTTTAAGCTCCAGAGAAGAACAAGAAGATATACAAATATTAATAAATAAATAATCGCTCCAGGAGAAAGGAGAGGTCCATGGGTATGCAAATATATATGTAAATAAGATACCTATGCAAGTGATGGTGGACACGGGCTTGCCGTACACAATAGTAGATCCCATGAAATTTGTCAAAGAGTTGAATGGGTGTTATAAAGAATTGAAGACAACCAAAGTCAGGGCCACAGGGTATGGCAAGAGCCCCATCAACATCATTGGCTATAAGTGGGTCCATCTAAGGTTTGATGGTAGGGAAACATACTGTAAGTTGTATGTGTCAGGAAATTGATCATCAGTAGTAGGTTGGGAAGAACAAGCAGCCCTCCAGATTAATATACACCCTCGAGAGACGATTCCTATACTATTTTTGTCAAATGATGATTATAACACAAATGAAGGCCTGGCAAAAAGATTTCCTTTAGTATTCGATAGTTAACAAAAACAAAAGCGTCCAGTGACAGTTTTGTGAGCGGGGGATAGCCACTGCCTTCACTAAAAGGTGTACTCAGAAACATACACTGCATGTTGCAGTTTTAAGGAGATGTAATCAGTGTGTATGAACGAACTGTACAAATAGGCGTATGAGTTTTTCAGTTCTAGCATTATGCAATTTAAATCTCATAAAACTCACATAAAAGTCATGGCTGACTTTAATGTCCATTTTTTAGGAGATGTACATTGCAAGTTTGGATTGTAAAAGTCATACGCCACTTGTGCATATTGAAAACACACATCAAAGTTATATTTGACTTTAATGAAAGCTTTCATACGTCATAAACTGGATAATGCATGAGCAGAATAAAGTTACATTGGATATCAAGCCTGCTGTAGTTGAAGGGCGCCACTGTTGTTGGGCACTGCATCCAACTCTGTGTGTTGTCTGAGGCCCCACCCCCCTCACTATTAACCCTATAGAACAAGTTACTTACCCCTGGTAAAGTTCTTTCAATTGGATGTTCCTCCCATATTTTCCTCATCCTATGATAAATATCTCTCCAGTTTTGCTGCTTCGGAAAAAACTTTTCAACAGGGGGCACTGTATGCAGTGTCGTCGAGTCAAAGTCATCATCAATATAAATAGCGCATGCAGCGCCCGTGAGCTTCAGATTGGTTTTTCCCACTTCTGAAGAGGAATTACCAGGTGTACCCAAGAACGTAGGCTCACCAAAAGTGTAGAGTGTAATAATGCGTAAATTGTACGGCGGGGTAGGCTGGGATGGGCGATGAAGAATACGTGGGGGGTTAACATCCAATCGAAAGCATGTTACCAGGGGGAAGTATCTTGTTCTTTAAATGGATTGTGTCCTCCCATGTAGTCCTCATCGTATGATAGACTCCCAAAGCAGTAATCATTTGGTAGTGGGAGTACCAATTAAATTTAGCTCTAATCATGGACCGCATGGAGGACGGCTTTTGCAACAAGTCCTCCCTGACTGAAAGATCAATCCAGACAGTAGTGTTTTACCAATGTATGGATAGATGACCAAGTGGCCGCTGCACAAATATCTTTGACGGGGACACCTCTGAAGAGCAGCAGAGGTTGCCATACCCCTTGTGGAATGATCCCTTAGGCCTTCCTTGCCCACAAACCTGTAGCATTCACAAATAGCCAGGATGATCCATCTGGATATTGTTTGTTTAGTAACCACAAGGCCCAATTTGGGACCAGTATAGCCAATAAAAAGTTGGTCATCGTGGCGAATTTTAGCCATTCTGGATATATAAAAACTGAGAGCCCTTTTTAGGTCCAGAGTCTATGTAGCCTCTCCTCCTCCTTTCCTGAATGAGCGTGATGAGGAGGTGGGTAGAATGTCGGCAAGGTAATTTTCTGTGACAAGTGGAAGTCAGAGACTACCTTCGGTAAAAAAGAAGGTTGTACACTGAGAGTAACTTTGCATTTATGGAAAACCGCATGAGGAGGTTTGCGAGACAGAGCCTGCAACTCGCTTACCCTGCGGCCTCATGTTATTGCGATAAGCAAAACGGTTTTTAATGTCAAGAGCCAGAATGGGCATGAGTGTAAAGGCTCAAAGGAAATACAAGTCAAAAACCTTAACACAAGATTGAGGTCCCATAAAGGTACCTTGAATGGAACTAGGTGGTATACATTAGTAAGCCCTTTCAAGAATTGAATTATCAGAGGGATCTTAAAATATGAATCCTCCTGGATTAGTGGAGGAGTGATTAAAAATGGAAAACTCTGCTAGGTAAACCTTAATGGTTCCATTCTGGAGCCCCAGATTTGCTAAATGTAACAGAAAGGAAAGTACCATAGGTGTCTCACATATAAACGGATCCACATTCTTATCCCAGCACCAGTTGCTGAACTTGTTCCAAAGAAAACAGTACAGAGATTTAGTTGCTGCCCTTCTGTTCGAAATCAAAATCTCCATTACGTCAAGCGTGAGGTTCCAATCCTTGTATCTCAACCTTTCAGAAACCATGCGTGAAGGCTGAGTGTCTTGACCCCTTGATGGAGAACCCGACCTTCCTCTTGCGAGAGAAGATCCTCTCTTTGTGGAAGACGTATTGGAGGGCAGATGGACATGTCCAGGGGGTCTGGGTACCACGTTCTCCTGGCCCAATCCAGAGCAATTAGGAACATGGATTTCCCAAACTTTCTCAACCTCCTGATCACATGAGGAATGACAGGGACTGGAGGAAACGCATATAGGGGTGGAAAATGCCAGTCCACCACAAACGTGTCTCCTAGAGCTCCTCTTGGGGGAAATTCCCTGGAGCAGTACTGTTCGCATTTCTGGTTGACACTGGCTGCGAACATATCCACTTGAGGGGTTCCCCAATGGGTGAAGATCTCTTGAAGGACTTCCTGAGCCAGTTCCCACTCGTTGGAGACTGTTTTCTGCCTGCTCAGAGCGTCTGCCGCCATGTTCTGCTCTCCGGTTAGGTGAACTGCTGACAGAGATTCCTTCTTGCAATGCCCAGAACCAGAGCAGCATTGCCTCTTTGCACAGTGGTAGTTACCCTACACCTCATCTCTTGTTGAGGTCGTACATGGCCACCATGTTGTCTGTCATTATCAGGACATTATTTCCCCGTACAGATGGCAGAAAGGCTTTCGCGCAAGTCTAATCGCCCTCAGCTCCAAAAGGTTAATATGTAATTTGGACTCCGATGGAGACCAACGACTGCTGATTGACAGATTGTTGGTGTGGGCTCCCCACCTCTTGAGTGAGGTGTCCATCACTACCGTTATCTCTGGCCATGGTTGCCAAAATGATTCTCCCTTGAGAATGTTGTCTTTGCAAGCCCACCACAGAAGGTCCTGAGCAACTCTGCCCAGACTTGTAGGTGGTCCAACATCTTGCCTGAGAACTGGGAGCACTGAGTCCTGAGAGCCCATTGCAGGGATCTCATTCTCACGCGGACCTCGGGCACCAGGAAAATGCAGGATCCCATGAGACCGAGCAACCTCAGAAAATCGAAGGCAGAAAGATGCAGGGCATTCTGGAATTTGGTAACCATCTGCAGAACGTGTTGACATCTCACTTCGGGTGGCGAGGCATATCCCGAGGAAGTATCCAGGACTGCTCCAATAAATTGGAGTCTATCGGATGGTATCAAGTGGGACTTCTTGTAATTGATGGAGAAGGCCAGTTTGTAAAGAGAGTGGCAGGTTACACTGAGATGTTCCAGGGCTTGTTCGGGTGAACGAGCCCTGATCAGCCAATCGTCCAGGTAGGTGCAGACATGAATCCCCCCTCTCCTGAGACTTGCTGCCACCACCACCATCAACTTGTTGAAAACCCTCGGTGTGAGGTCAGCCCAAATGGCAGGGCTCGAAACTGATAATGAGAACCGCCAACCGCGAACCTCAGATACTTTCTGTGCTTGAGATGGATTCGCACATAAATGTAAGCATCCCGAAGGTCCAATGATATAAACCAGTCTTGGATCAGCCTGAAGGATCTGAGAAAGGGTGACCATCTTGAATTTGTCCCTCATGAGGAACTAGTTCAAGTTTCTTAAGTCCAAGATGGGTCTCAATCCTCCATCCTTTTTGGGGATTTGAAAATTTAGGGAAAAACAACCTTGTCTCTCTCCGCTACAGGTACATGTTCTATTGCACCATTCTCTAGCAGGGTCAACATTTTCTGCACAAGGAGCGGACCTGGAATTTTGACAGAGTTGTATCCCGGTGGATGATCCTGAGGCCTTTTTTGAAAAGGAAGGCAGTAACCTTGGCTCACAGTTTGCAATGCCCAAGCAGCTGAAGTAATGCCCCGCCACTTGTTCAGATACTGAGAAAGCCTGCCACCACCGTCTTATGCGTCAAGGCCTCAGAGTGGTTTAGAGGTGGCTGAAGCAGTGACTGAGGGTAAAGTTGCCACTGCTTGGACTGACTTAGCACCTCTCCCTCGTCCACCACAAGGGAATCTTCTCTGATCCCTTTGACCGGCTGACCCCTTTGACCGGCTCGTCCTCTTCCTCTACCAATAGAGGAGTAGAATTGAAAGGACTTACCTCTCCAAGAAGATGAGCCTGAATAGGGCTGTTGAGGTTGTCTAATGGTGGTGCTAAGGGATTTAGCCACCACCTTTGAGGTATGCAGCTTCTCTAAACTCTCATCCACCTTGCTACCAAACAACGTTGAGCCGTAAAAGAGCATGTTGAATAGTATTGCCTGCACATCTGGTGCAAACCCTGACTTCCTCAAGCACACAAATATGCGTAAAACTGTGCTAGCAGCCATGGATCTGCTGATGCTGTCTGCAGTATCCAAACCTGACTGAAGACATTCACTCATTGCCTCCTTACCATCCTTCATGATCGCCAGGAATCTGTCTCTTTCTTCACTTTCCGGGATGTGATCTGCCGCCATAGCAGCACAATCCCACAGGGTAAACGTACATCTAGATAATGTGCAAGTGAAATTAGTGGATTTCAAAGCCATACTACTCGCAGTGAAAGCTTTTCGCATCCAGGCATCCACTCTTGTAATTCCTGTCAGGAGGGATGGATGAGTCAGGTGACTGCGTGGTAGACCTAGCCGCCTGAACCACCAAGCTTTCATGTGTGGGGTGCTTGTTAAGATATTCCAGGTCACTGCTGGAAGGTCTGTACTTCCTTGCAAAGTTTTTATTTACTGCAGCTGCAGTTTCCGGGGTCTCCCAATTAGCGGAGACTTTTTCTCTAGTGCCATGTGGAAATGTAAAATTGGGTCTTTCTGCGGACCCTGGTCTAAGATGTCAGTGATATCATCTTGCTCAAACTATGGAGTAGGCCTACTCCATCCCATAAATTCAATACCCTTCCCCATCAGTTTTCCGTACGATGAGTCAGCATGGGTCAGGTCTGCCAAACTCTAGCTCTGGCGAGGTTTCCAAGCCGCTAGCTGACTGGAGATTATCATACAAATCTCTTAGCCTGGATTCGTCAGACATAAGATCCTCTGGCACATTGGGGGTGCCAAACTGTAGACCAAAAGATGATGTATTGTCATCAAAGGGTTGGTCTTCCTTATAAATGGCTGAAAGAGACTTAAAATAGTCTTCTTAGGCAAAGGCTAGAAAACCTTGTCTTGCACTGACAACGGCTTCGACAATGTTGAAGTAGTTGTCGAAGGCATCGAAGACGGCTTTGGAACTGGTGCTGTTTTAGTCGGTGTGGACCTCAATTTCGGTGTCAATGGCTCTGACACTGATGGGTTCGGTGAAGAGGTCGAAATTTTCGACAGCTTGTGCTTCTTCCACGGACCCACACTGGACTCGGTTCTCGACCTGTCGAAGCTCTCAACGATTTTTCATCAATAGAGAATGTTCTCGATGTGATGCCAGCTTTAAGTTGGGCTTCGAAGATTTAGTCTTCGACTTCCCCTTCTCGTTTTAATGCGGATCAAATGGGGCATGGCTCTTTTGCTTCTCATTTGAGGGGATTGAGGCTGCATTCTCGAATATTCGCATCATCTCACTACGGAATCCGTCCCACTTAGAAGGGGAATTGGATTACTTCTGATGAGAAATCGCTGGTGGTCTAAGGTGACCTGTGGCGTCTCTTCTTGGGCTTCTTAGCGAAAGAAGACGAAGAGTGGAGTGAATGACTCCTCGATCAGGACCTTTTTGATTTTTTGAGTTGGGAAGAATCCCTCAACTCATCAAACTTTTTCGTCATCTTCGAAGGTGACTTCGACACTAATCTCCCCACCGTCAGTTTACCTCTATGCTGCCCGAGAGCATTCTTGTTCATCGCCTGATAGGATCCACATTCGGTGACACTGTGCCCGGAGCCCAGACACCACAGACACACGCAGTGGGGGCGGTGATTGACATTTTCGACCCGCAGTCCTGGCACTTTTTGAAACCCGACTTGGGCGTCGAAGGAGTCGAAGAAGACATTTTCTTAACGAAAGTCTTATCCTGAAGCATGCCATAATTCACTAGAAGCGTTAGCTGAGAAAAACAGAACTGAAGCCAACAGGCGCTCCATGCACTATTTATACAGATGATGACGCTGACCATCGAACGGAGGCCCTCGAGGGACATCGACTCGACGACACTGCATAGCGCCCTCTGTAAAAAGAAAAATTCCAAAGCCGCAAAGCTGGAGACATATTTATCATACGATGAGGGCTATGTGGCAGGACATAATCCATACGAAGTATCATTTTGTAAGGTTTAACATTGTAACTCTCATAGCCGTTATGGAGAAGAGAAAAGCAACCTCATTGTTACCTGCAACACAACCCCAAAACAAATCAGGAGTAATCAGTAAACCGATAGAGGAAGCAAATGACATTGAAGTTCTTTTGAGCACATTACTGCCACTAGCATTGTTTTCAATTTCACCATCCTCATCATCTTTAAAGGTTATTACGAACACCCTAATTGTATAGCTGACAGAACCAGTGATTTGCTACTAATTTTCTTTTTTTTTAATTTTGAATATATTTTTTTTAAACTTTAACACAACACGATCCAATACAGTACGATAGTAAACCAAAAGAAAAACAAGGAATATAAGTTAACATTTCATATTAATAATAGGATATCAAAGATACCTAATTTAAAACACTGCATTCCGACATAAGCATTAAAATACAGATCCAAATAATACAATTAATAATTACTAATTGATTTAAGCACATCAAACCAAAGTGGGCAAGTGGTTAAATCAATTAACCTACATAGTGATGTGGATAGCAAAGCTTATCCTGCAAGTTTATGATATTCCATCAGATTTGGTCTACCAGAAAAAGTTTCCTTCCATTCCACTAGTGAGATTAGATGATGAACTACAACCCTTTGAAGTACCCAAAATCGAAGTTCAGGGTGAAACCAATGTGAAACCGAACAGCAACATCCGAAGTACCAATAGCGAGGAACATAATATCTTGATCAATATTCACACGTCACATAGATTTCAAGTATTAGCAACTAATGTTACCATTAACATATCTCACATCTGTCCCAACTTCCGGTGAGATTGGGTGCAAAGAGGAAACACATGCCACTGTGGTCCCTATGAGCCCAAGAATGGACGACTATACCACCAAGACACCAAGCCACTCATTGACCAATTCGTGGATTTAGCCAAAATTAAGGACAATCTCTCAATCCTAGCAAGAGAGTCCCCAGACAATGCTGATGACAGAACAAGTAATAATGGTGCCAGTGCAGAGCTCTGCAAAAAAACACACCTTTATACTAGAGAAAAGCCTTGGGAAGGTGGGAGGGGTCTAAAAATCATCCCCCTGCCGCACTTCTAGCATAAAACTATCACAGGTCAACATCGCAGGTAAAACTACTCTCGATGATAGATCCCTGATTAGTAGAGTCAATAACGCTATAGAGGAACACAAAGTAAAGAGATCTACTCAGAGCTCAGAGACAAGGCACCTAAAGAAGAGGGGTGTTAACCTCTGGGGTAGACCTTACCAGGTCGGATATCTGGGAACTGCAACCCCCACTTTCCTACACAAACACCTTTACACCGAGTGTACACTCTGGGGAAAGACAGACGCCAGTATTTCCTCAGAAATGTCCCAGTATCATGGTCAGGCAGTCAGGCACTTGCCAGAAATGGCTTGCATCTGATTTCCCTTAACCTTCCCCACATGGATAAAAGGCAGAGCACGAGAGCACACTTTGAACGGGGCATAGCACATGAATGAGCAGCTCCAAGATCAAAGCCGCAAGCCAAGCGTTTCACACAGCCAGTGAGTTGAAGGAAACTGTGCAAGAGCGGACTGTGTTATGATATGATATGGCATTTGTAACGCGCCTATACACCAGTGTTTCAAGGCGTGATGAGGCAAGAAAGGGGGCGCAGAGGGAGGACACAGACAACGATCTTACTAGGTCAAGTGACATTGAGATCGCGCAAGTGCAAGGGAGGTGGGGAGGGAAAAGTGCCAGGGGAAAGGGAAGGGTGCCGTTCTGTACATGGGATCAAAACAATAACAAGTGTGGCCAGCAGGTGGCAGATGCAAGGGCAAGTGCAGACAGCAGGTGTCCAAAAGTGCAGGTAGGGGGACTGTAGGGTTACAGATACAGACCCAAGTGCAAGGGTTGCCGGGGGCAGTGCAGTGTGAAACTGGGCAGGCAGGGATATGGGCCCGAAATCAGAGGGTAGCCAGGTGACCAGTGCAGTATCAGACATGAAATCAGCAGGGTAGAGGAAGAGAGAAGGCAGAAGCAAAGAGGAAGGTCCTGAGGTGCTTCGGGAACTGGAGATGGTTCTCCTCAAGTTTCAGAGAGGCAGGGAGGCTGTTCCAGAGGGAGGCCCCAGCAGAAGAAAGAGATCTACCACCAACTCGTTGCTTTTAGAATCAACTGACCCTGAGGGAGTTGGAGGTGGAGGAGCGAAGAGCTCGAGTAGGAAGGTATTTACGAAGATAGAGTTGGAGGTATTGAGGACCCATGCCCCAGAAGGCCTTATGGACAGTGCAGAGGGTCTTGAACTAAATCCTTGCAGCCACTGGGAGCCAATGCAGAGATTTCACTGCTCGAGAGATATGATCCCTGGGCTTGAGGCCAAGGATAAGTCTTGCAGTCCTGTTCTGGATGAGTTGTAGAGGGCGGAGTGTAGAAGCAAGCAGATTTAGAAAGAGGCTGTTGTGGTAGTCCAGCCTAGAGAGAGCCAGAGCTCTAGACACAGAGGAGAAAAGGAGAGTGTGGAGTCAAAGATGACCCCAAGGTCCTTAGCCTCACAGGTGGAAGCAGGAAGAGGGCCAAGGGAAGCCCGGCCAGAGAGTGAAAGGAGGGTTCAGGTGTGTCGATGAGGAGAATCCTGGTCTTACTGGCATTAAGAAAGAGATCGCTGGCAGCACACCACTCCTGGATAGAAGACAGACAGTCAGAGATGAGAGAAGGAGAAGAGGTGCCAGAGGGGAGCCTGAAAACGAGTGTCATCCGCATAGCACAGTTGGTGGAGCAGAGAGCGGCAATGCGGTGGGAGAGAGGTGCCAGGTATTGGTTGAACAGCCAGGGAGAGAGGTTAGACCCCCGGGGAACACCACACGTAGAGAGTGAGATAGAGGAAAGGAAGGGCCTAAGTTGGACTTGGGAGGGTCGATCAGAGAGGAATGGGGGCAGCCAAGCCAGGGCCTGATCGGTGATACCTAGTTTATCACAGAGATGATTGAGCAGGATGGCATGGTTGACCGTGACAAAGGCAGAAGAGAGATTGAGTAAGATGAGGATCAGAGGGAAGATTAGAATCAAGGTTAGATAGCAGGTCTTCACAGATGTTCAGTAGAGCAGTTTCCATGCTTCTGGCTGCTCTGAAGCCAGACTGATGGTGATAGAGACAACCAACAGATTCAGTGGGAAGATTAAGCTGGGAGATAGCCAGCTTTTTCAGGAGTTTGCCCAGGAAAGGAGTGATGGAGATGGGGCGATAGTTAGCCGGGCAGTAAGGGTCGGCTGCGATTTCGTGAGAAGAAGGTGCACAAGAGAGTGCTTCAGGGGGGAAGGGAAGGCTCCAGTGGTGAAGGAGTGGTTGCAGAAGTCAGGCAGGGCAGGAGCAAAGGGTGTCAATGTGGTCCTTGATAGTTTTGGAAGAACCTGTTTTGACAAGACTTTCATAGATCAGACTTGTCTAGAAATCTTATCAGGGGAGAACAGAGGAAAGGAAGAGAAAGAGGGAGGAGAGGTTGCCACATGGGGGCCAGAGGTAGAGGAGAGAATAGGGGGAGGAGGAGGAGAGGGTGGACAGGATGGCCTGGGTTTTAGAAATGAAATGAGAAGCCAGGGATGTATAGACTGCAGCAGGATTGGCCATTTCCACGCAGATTTTAAAGAGTTTGGCCAAGTTGTTATATGCCGCAAAGATGCAGGCTTGTATATGGGCTCGATATTGACTTTGGAGCAGGCGGCAGGCAAGTTTGTCAGAGGATGCACAAGAAGCTAGCCATTTCCTCTCAGCCACCCTGCACTTGCGTTCAAGGGTGACAAGGTCAGTGTCATATCAGGAGTTGCACTTAGCTTTGGGTTTCAAGCGGATCCTAATAACAGGGGCAAGAACATCAAGAGTATCAGAGATAGAAGAGTGGAGCATGGAAAGGGCTGTGTCAGGATGTGAGTCAGCCAGAGGTGGAGGAGGGGGAGGGGGAGAAAGTGGCGGCAAAGCCTCAACTGACACAGGCTTCATGGGTCGGATGACCGAGAAGGTAGGTGGCAGTGCTGGAGTTGGCTTGGCCTGAGGTCTAGAGAGGGAGAGATGGGAGGAAAGGAGAAATTGATCACTCCAGGAGAGAGGAGTGGTGATGGGGGATAGAGAGGGGTTGGTCTGAGGAGATCAGAACATCCAGAGTGTGCCCTGTAGAGTGAGTCGGGGCAGAGGTGAGAATAGAACGAGAGAGAGATGCAGAGGTCGGGAAAGAGTCCAGAGGAGGAACAGGAAGCATCCAGGTGGATGTTAAACTCTCCAAGAAGGAGGACTTGAGTGATTGAGGCCAGGAAGGAGAGGGAGGAGGTGATCTGACCAGGTGGCCGATAGATAGTAGCCATGTTAAGAGAGTTGCCAGGAGAGAGAAAGCCTGCAGACAAGGCATTCAAAAGAGGAGTAGGCCTGCATAGGAATGAGGCAGGGATCCACTACGGAAAGATCAAGGCTACACCCCCTCCAGAACGGTTGGATCTGGGTGCGGAGAGGCTTTTGTAGCCATCAGGGAGGAGAGTGTCAAAGCTCTTGACAGAGCTGGCCTTGAAACATGTCTCGGTGAGACTGAGGACATTGAGATCATGTTCTTCCAGGAGGCGGCAGATGTCAGAGGAGTGTTTGACAGCTGAGCGAGAGTTGAGAGTGGCAATATGGAGAAGATAGTTGAACAAAAAGTACCTTGGCTATAAAGCCAGCGGTGTGGGCTGTACCCCCAGTAGCCAAAGTTGGCTTCTCCTTTCTTGAAAGATGTGTTTCTTCACACCAAATTATAATTTATTCTTCAATTAGATTCATAAGTAAGTAATCATTATCATCAATTATGTAGATGCATAAACAAAGGCCAATGCATTTCAGACATAGCCGTCCTTCATTAGGGCCTGTTAAATCCTTATCATGAGACGCTAAATTATTATAATGGCATGCACAAAGGAAAAAGAATCAAAAATACACAATTAGGAGTCCATTCGAAAGATTATAGAAAATCATGTGTCATGATATCCAACACAGTGTTTCAGAGTTCGCAATTTGAATTTGTATATCAGTTCATATTGTCATGTCAGCAAAGCAAGTTGAACAGATACATCATGATGGTGCCATTCGTTATACAATCACCCATTTCACATAAATAATTAGTGAAAAATTGTGAAACATTGAAGCATAATAAATTAATACGTATTGTAGGGTGACAAAAAAGTTCCATCGAAGGAGAAGAGGAGTAGAAAGGAATACCATTAGATTCAGAGCATATGGTGAGTAACCTATATAACGTTGCCTATAGTCGCATTTGTATGTTTATAATGTCTCCACTGACCTGCTCCCTTTATGCTTGTGGCATGCATTCTATGCAAACCTCTCCGTCGCCCACCGAGATAGTATGCCCAGCTACGCTGTCAATATTGCCACTCGGCACTGCATAATAAAGAATGCATCTGAGGCATACTTACTAGTGTCATCTAGTGTCTAATAGGAGCTGGAAATAAGTCTTACCACTAAGCCTAATGTGAGGACTCTTTGTTCATCCATTGCGATCGCTCTTAAACTCCCTAAATTCAGGTCAGTCAAATTTGGAGGCTACTTGGGGGTACAGCCCACACCGCTGGCTTTACAGCCAAGGTCCTTTTTTCATTATTTTGGTGTGCATTTCACAGAGGCACCATTTTTTATTGGGGTTGCAGTAAATGCAAATAATCTAATTGAAATAATTGCTGTGCACACTCACCACTCTTCAATATGAGAAGGTTGCCAACCTTGAAAGACTTCTGGGGTAGGGTACACATCAGAGGTACGCCCTGTGGAGATGTAGGAGGAGCACGAGAGGGGGCAGAAGAGGAAGGAGGAGAGGGAAAGGTAGTCAAGGAGGAGGCAGATGGGGGAGGCAAGGAAGCCGAAGAAGGGAGAGAAGGGACTGCAGGAGAAGAAAGGAAACTGATGAGGCGCGGGAGGTGTATCAAAGAAGAGAAGGTTGGCCTGAGGGCCCTGAACCAAAAAGGTGCCATTCAGGTAAACTTTAATGATGACCCTAGAGGAGTGAAAGTGGGCCAGGAGGGCCTCCCACTGGGTGCCACCATTAATGGGAGAAGAAGAGAATGGAGAGAGCAGAGAGATCATATGAAGAGTCCATAGGTCTGGTGAGGGAACAAAGAGGATGTCAGTGAGGGTCTGTCTGGAGGAAGCACTGGTATAGGTGTCAACGATAGGGAGGCCTGGGTTGGAGACCAGGATATCCTTTTTGAACTTCTTCCTACCAGACTTAGGAGAGCAGCACAGTCGATAGAGAAGCAGTTTGAAAAGAAAGGAGAAACAGAGAGCACCATAGAGTAGGTGGGGGAAGAGGAGAGAGGAAGAGGGGTGGATGGGAAAGGTGGGGGGAGACCCTAGGTGAGGACACAAGGAGTGCAAGCAGACGAGACAGAAAGGGACAAGACAATAGTGGATGACTGACTAAGTATAAAAGAGCTCAGATGGAAGAGCAGTCAGAAAACAAGGCAGTCCGGGAAGCAAATCAGGTAACCAGGGCATCAGGAACAGAGCAGTCATAAAAAAGAGGCTTAGTCCAAAAGAGCGGCACCCAGGAAGGCATCTTTCTAAGAGGAATTTTGAGATGGGAATATAGTTCTATGATAAAGAAAATCAAAGTGGTCTTGCAAGGGTCTAAGACAAATCCTTAGCATAGTTGAAAGTCTTCAATTTTAGTGAACAGTCAAACCTTAAAGTGAAATCATACAGAGGCCCGAGCCCAGCTGAGGACTTTGAATTAACATGAGGGTCTGAGCCTAAATGAGGAAGACCAGTTGAGAAACGTGTACCTGAAAGGAGTCTTAGCCTGACTGAGGGAGACCCAAAGTGAAAGTAATTGAAAGTGAACTCTTGAAGAAAGGAACTTTGCTCAAAGTAATTTAAAGTAAGATTCTGAAAGTGAACTCTGAAGAAAGGAACTTTGGAGAATTTTTCTTTGAACTTTTGATTTGTAAATTAGAAGCGATCCTTGATTGAACAAGAGACTTTTATCGCAGAAAGCTGCTATTTGAATTGGAACTTCTTCCTTGTGCTCAGAAGAACTAACATGTGTTCCATGCTCAAGTGTGACTCCTTGACCCGTGCTGAAAACATGGGGAAGAGGAGCCAACTATTCAGTCATCCTGATTTATTGTTTCTTTACACACCTTTTTTACCTATATTATTTCCCAGACTGTTTGTTGTTTAGTGGTAAGGATTGGCAATAGATTTCTTTTAGTATAAGCCCTTTAATTTTGATAAAAATGCCACTAGGACTGCGTTATTTGATGGCTGTAGCTTGCTCCCATCCTTAGATTTGGGTTTAAATAGGCGTTTTCCAACCCATTGAAGTTCAATAACCACCCTTGAACTGTGAGCACTTGTGTCAGTCTTCACTGTTTGATACTGTGCCTTCCTCGCATATGGTGTCAGAGTGGGATGTAACTCAATTGATGCTAATTGGGGAACCCTGAAATTTCAAAAGCTTAGCCATCACGATTTCGATGCCTCAGTTGCCACCATGGAGTCGATTGGTTTTGACATATGTAGTAGTAGGGGAGCTACTGTCCCTCCTGGGAAGAGAGAGTTAATTCCCACAGACCTAACATTGATACATCCCTCTGGCTGTTACATCATGCTGGCCTCGGAATCTGGCTTGGCCTGGAAATATGGTCTAGACATTTTGGAAGGAGTCATAGATCCAGATTTTAGAGGCGATATTAAAGTGCTGATACAGAACCATGGGGACAAGAACCCCAGGTCATACTTTTAAAGTCTCTCTTTCCATGCATTAAGGAAGTAAAGGAAGTGAAAGAAACAGAGAGGTGAAAAGGGCTTTGGAGAGGCAAATGAAGCGGACATCCGTCCCACTAGAGATGACGAAACAACCCCCCATCCAGACTTGGCTTTCGCCCAGTGAAATAAATCCCATACTTGCTGAAGCCTTCTTACAAGCCATATCTGAAGATGAAAGGCTGGAGAAAGGAAGCCGTTCCTTTTTTTAAACAAGGTTTACTATATTGGACGGACACCACTGGGGAAGGAATAGTTAGAACACAACTGGTAATACCCAAATCCCATAAGAAAATTGTGCTAGAGATTGCACACTCCCATTTGACAGGAGGTCACCTGGGACAGGCTAAAACTCAGGCCCACATTATCAGGAAATCCTATTGGGCAGGTATACATGCAGACATAAATAACTTTGTCCAAACATGCGATATATGTCTGAAAACCAGTTCACATATTCCCCTATCAGCCCCACTGAACGCACTGCCTATAATAGAAATCCCCTTTTCTCTAATAGGAATGGACATTTTAGGACCCTTGGAGACCTCGAAACTGGGGAACAAATACATCTTAGAAATTGTGGACTATGCTACCCGATACCCCAAAGCTTTCCCCCTGAGAAATAGCACTACTCAACAAATTCTGAAACATCTGGTTCCTTTTTTTCATGAGTAGGTTTTCCCAAGGAGATCCTAACAGACCAGGGGATGAACTTCATGAGTAAGTTGATGGGAGAGACAAAAGGAGTTATAACATATCACAACTCTACAAACCTCAGTTTACCACCTCCAAACAGATGAATTAATGGAGATATTCAATCAAACCCTTAAGACAATACTGAAGAAACTAGTGGATGGGAAGGATTGGGACAGCATGATACCCTAGGCCCTACTCGGAGTGAGAAAGACCCCCCCAAGCATCCACCGGGTTCTCTCCATTTGAATTACTCTACGGTAGGGAACGGTAGGGAACCCCGAGATATCCTAGATATGCTCAGAGAGACCTGGGAGGAAAGAGAAGAAACAACAATACCCTTGTCTCAGACAGCCAACTGATTGCGGGAGCATATGACCTTAGCAATAACCTTGGTTCAAACACATATGGAGAATGCACAAGCCCCAGCAAAAACAGGCTTATGACAAAAAGATACATCTCTGCCCTTTTCCAGCATGAAAGACATGCATGCACCGTTCTGGTGACGTAGACAGAGTCTGAGTAAATGGTGGCATGGCACCCCTTTGAAGCCCAAAGCGCTTCAGTGGGTGCTATGTGTTCTGCAACCTGTGCTGAGTAATGCATGTGTAACCTTTTCATTACTAGTGTCTCATTATCCCCCGCTTCTAAGCGCACCACTGCTGCCTCAGCATGCATCTGCCATGTGTCCTCATCGATTGTCACTGAACCATCAACAAAAAGTACCTCACCCTCCTCCAAAGGGCTGTCTCTGACTTTGGGGATTTCATCCTCCTCGCCCTCATAAGCGGCACAGTCATGTTGCTGTAAGTCTTCGGCCGTGCACGGTTACATTAGGAATGTGGCAGTGTTCACTGTTTTACATTTTACAACATGGCTATGTGGGCTTCAGAGGATAATCTCAAACGCTGATGCCTGTTGGGTGGTGAGAGTGGACTTCGATCGTTCTAAGATCGCGAATACTGAGTGTTCTACGTACAACGTTACCCGAGCACCCCATTACAATTGTGAAGCTCATTTCGATAGCAAAGGCAGCTGCATCATAGTTGCTGTCCACTCTGTTTTACTGCTTTCTTTTTGTGCATCATTGAGGCCCGTTAAGAGCGACCTTGTGTATGCTGCATAATCCAGAATCCAAGCCCACCAATAGTTACATAACCCCAAGAATTTCTGCATGTCTTTTACTGTAACTGGTCTGGACGTGGCACGCACTGTTGCTGCCCTGTCATGAATAATTATTTTGCCATCCACATAAATGAGCTGTCCTAGATAGAGTACTTCACGCTGGCAGTACTGGAGCTTGGCCTTGTCGACCTTAAACCCTTTACCGGCTAACAGTTGCAATAGGGCAACAGAGTCTATGCAACAGTTCTGTTCACTGTCGCTGCACACCCATACATCGTCTACATACTGAATTACTGTGCTGGGTACCTGAATGTTGCCTAGGTCTTCATGCAGTATCCTGTTGAATATGCTGGGACTCTAGCAGTACCCTTGGGGAAAACAAGTATGTTCATAGCGCTTCTGCCTGTTTAAGTAGGCATTTTTTAAATCGACTACCGTCTAAAGGGTCGCTTCCTTGGGGATACTGCACAAAATGGATGCAGGGTTTGGAACAAGTGGAAATTCTTTCTGCACTATGTCATTGAGGGGCGGAGATCCTTGATCATCCTCCAATTACCCTGTTGCTTTTTTGATGGGGTATATGGCCGTATTGCATGGTTAGGTGGAGGGCATTATGATCCGTTGGTGTAGTAAGGTATGTATTGAGTCTCTTATTTCACCTGGGGTAACACTGCTCTGTTCTTTGGTGTGATTCTTACTGAGGTCACTTCTTTCAGCATCCCTACATAGTGTAGGTTGGTTGTCCATAACTGTGTGGTGACCCGTTTTAAGTCTGCTTGGCTGACCGGGGGTAGAGTGACAACAGCCATGCTCTGTTCTTTGGTGTGATTCTTACTGAGGTCACTTCTTTCAGCATCCCTACATAGTGTAGGTTGGTTGTCCATAACTGTGTGGTGCCCTGTTTTAAATCTGCTTGGCCGAACGGGGGTAGCGTGACAACAGCCATGGGGGAGGGGGGAGGGGCTCTGGGCTCTTTGGTACTGTACCATGATTTCACACGGAGTGCATTTTTCGAGTATGATTTCCTGTCACGCGTCATATCAACTAGCAATTCCATGTGGCAACCTGTACCTCGCAGTCCATCCATACTTTAACCCTAAATCCAGGTCTCTACTCCACGTCCCCATAATCTCCACCACGACACCAACAATGTCCAACCGGGAACACCACATCTCCTGACTTCTGTGACATGCACTTGCAACCTAGCGCCACAGCATCCTAATAGCACTCCACATGATGCATCTTCCATCCTTTGGCTGCTAGCCAGCCCCACAACCCAGCTTTATTACGACTGCCTCATGACCCGTTACATCCACTTTTCATTTTCTCCTCTCCCTTAACCAAGGAATATCAATCTACAATACCTCTCTGGTAAGAGCCACCACACCCATTAAAAATTATTCCCGTCATCTAGCTCTATTCCGGCTAACACTATTTTTCTCTTTTCTTCTCGCTCCTTGCTGCAACCTCTCTCTACTATAATATGTACCCAACGGGGCCAAATATAATTCAACTACTATGTATAATCCTTGAACTTGTACATTTATCTGTCACACCACATTCACCTTGCATCACCATCCTGTACATATGACGAATTTATGTCAACATGTGACCTGGCAATGTACTCCTTCACACATCATACATATCAATACTCACGGCCACTCGCCACTTACCACATCACCAAATGTTACTCTTACCTTGCCACAACACCACAGCCTTGATAAAAACCCATTGTCCGAAACACGTGTTGCCTTTCTCCATGTGAATGGCATCTCAGGTGCTCTTAAGACTGTGGCAAATGTATGCCAATTAAATTACCTTTAGACATAGAACCCTGTTTTTGACCTATAATTTGCCAGTGCTAAATGCACCAACGTATCTAGTGAAAACTATTGGCATCCAGCACCAATACAGACAAGGCTCCCTCCCTCTTCCTTTACCTCACCATCCGGGACTCTGGGAGCAGTGTCACGCAGGAACCTTCAACTTGGCAGCAGGAGGCACTATAGAACTCAGAATTAGATCAGTGCAGGGATTTGTTTTTTCCTTTATGCTCTCACCATTACCTTCCATAAAACAACAGCCACTACTATTCCCGAGCTCTCTAATTATATAGAGCTCCTATGTTTAATATTTTTTAATATTTGTAGTGCGCACCAGACTCGAGGGTCATTTATTGTTTAAACAATAGTTGTGGCGCCACCTTCCTCCCTTGCTCGGGGAGGTTACCTCCCTTAGTTTTCCTTTTCCTTAATATCCTTAAAAACTTAACAAAAAATCAACACACTCCACAGGTATGCCACACTCCCAATTTCAGTCACTGCGTGTTCACACTATTCACACTGTTCCATACATCCAATCCCACTTTGTTAACCCTTGCAGGCTATACTCGAGTGCTAACCCAAACTCCTCTGTTCACGAGGTTCCAACACAGGCCTGTACCTCTCTCTCCAAAGAGCAGGCAGGATTCTGCAAAGACGGCTCCTGCAGGGCCACTTTGGGGCTGGTCGCTGTAGGTGGGCACATTCCTTCCAGCGAGGTTGCCTGGGCACCTCCTCAGGTACGGGGTGCAGGTATCACGTTGGGGTCACCAACTGAAGCCAAGTCCCTTTGTGCTCTCTCCAGAAAAAATACAACCCTGTAGGGAAAAAAGGCCAAGAGATTGCTTGCAAGGATAACAAGGTTTAATTGTACAAAAGGTAAAGATGACTCGAGAACGTTCTGACTGAATAACCATGAACGTACATTACAAGAGTCCACAGCGTGACTAAGGACGTCATCCGTAGGGTCTAAACTTACACAGCTTTTTTATTTGTTTTTTTTATTGTGTTTTAGCCACACAAAAAACTTGACTTTTAATACATTACATGGAAGAATTCATAAAACAAGCATTGTAATAAGAAGAATCCATTCAACATAAAATATTCAAATAATTCATCATCACAATAAGAACAAAATACTAAAACTAAATTCACACGGTTCCATGTGTTAAAAGCACGGCAGAAATTGCTGTGGTTACAAAATATTGCAGCAAAAATGTTGTGGTTTTGCCGCCACAATTAGTGTAAACGATGCGTGGGACACCCTTGCAATCCCCGGACCCATTATACCATTTAAAAGGAGCGGGGGACACCCCCGCAACCCATGCTCCCCTTAAATGGTGTAATGGGGTACACATTTACCGGGTCAAACCACAGCATTTTTGCTGCAATTTTTTTTGTATAGGCGACATTTTTGCCGCAATTTTATCACTCCATACCAATTCACACTATCTAAAATCTTAGTAAAATATATTTCATCCAAAAAGAGAGAATCAAGTAACGTACATTCAAGGAGAAAGAAAAAAAGAAAAAAGGAGCCCACAAGAGCGACTCAGAGTACAGGAACTCATGGATAATCGTAACAAGAGAAAAGATGTTTATCTATTACTTTTCTACTTTTCACTATTTCTTCAATGTACTTCCAGTTAAGTCCAGTTCTTTCAAAAGGTTAACCAAAAGATCTTTGAGTCCAATGATCGAACATCATGAACAAATCACTGTAATCTGTGCACTCTCTGGCTCCATGTTCCTGTACAGTTCGAGAGAAGGTGCTCAATTGACTGACTTGTCTTTTGATCACACTTATCACAGATATCTGAGGGATATTTCTCTTTATCTCTGGCATGGAGAATTTCTCGAGTAGATAACAGATGTAATCTGAATCTTAAGAATTCCATTCCATTTTGTGAATCTGTTGATTTGTTCAAATAAGAAGGCAGAATGGTTCTGGGTATATCTAGTAGTGTGAAGTAGGAGGAAAGTTTTGCACTTCTCATCCTATCAATAGTTCTAGTCCAGTCCATTCTTTTAAGGAATTCTTTCGCTTTCATAGGATTTTGAATCTGATTGGTGAGACCATATACAGGGTCCTGCTCCATAGGGGATTCCAGGCTATGATTGGTTCCTGTCCCCGCCGTCTGTCTGTCTCCATGTGGGTCAGCTGGTATCATCTCTCCAGGGACTGAAGGTCAGGCCCTTCACATGTTGCTGTTCCAAGGCTACTATTGTGAGCTAATGCTACTACTACATCATTATGGCATGCACCTGGGAGACTCCGGTATTGGCATCTGGGGAGGGAAGGAATACAATCCTGCTGACGCACACATTCTGTGCTCTGTCCATATTGCACCCCTTCGCACCCAAGGCAATCTTTTAAGGTCATGAGTTTTATCGCTGGTGGGCTGGGGCCACTCGCTATCGTGGAATGCAGGGGTTCTTGGACTGGTTCAGTGGGGGGTACCATTTCTTCTGGTGGGTTGGGTGGGGGGTTAGACGTCTGCTGTTGGCCTGGTTGTGATAAATGGGCATCATGAGGAGCCTTGTGCCATCTCATGGCCTGACAGGGCGCTTTCCTCTGAGAGATACTAACTAATTGCAACAGTTAAGGGACAAAGGGAAGTTTATGTGATATTGTGTCTGTGCCGTGTCTCTTTAGCATGACCCTCCCCCCCTAGCACATCGTGCGACTGCCTATGGGATTTGCTTCACTCTAAAGCGCCTAGGCGGCAGGGATAGACTCATTTCCATCCCAACACCATCTTGTTTAGTGCCAGAAGAAATTGATAATATATACCTTATCCGCCAATAGCTATCGAAGGAGAAACAGGAAAATGTAACTGACCTTGTTAATTCTTTCCTGGATGTATTCTGCGAGAAACCTGGTAGAGAACATGGCATATATCATTATATCAAAACCCCAAAGAGAAAGGCAGTCCATCTAAAGCCATAACGGACTCCCAGAGGTCCAGAGAAAGATAGTGATTGAAGAATTCAAAGCCAATTTGAAATCTAATATTATCGAACCCTCTTCTAGCCCTTGGTCCTTCCTGATCGATCTAGTAACAAAACCTGACCAATCTTGGCAGTTTTGCATTGATTTGAGACAGGTGAAAGCCATCTCCAAGTGTGACGCCTATCCCATGTCACAAATCGACGACCTGATAGATAAACTGGGTAGTGCGGTATACTTCTTTTTTTTTCTTCTTTATTTGTTATTGGTTCAGTTACAAAAAGTAGAAACTTTACAAAATGTATCAAAAATACATATATATTTGCATCATACATCATAATATTCTTTATCTAGATTACAAATCAGTTAAAACTTAATAAAACTAATAAATTTCATTACATTTCATTATGGTCCAATAAAATCCAACAACAACTTATTTTTTTTTTAAACTCTTTTTTATTGACTTGACAGCACAACAAAAACCAGAGGGAGCCACATGGCACCAGCGCTAAATGCAAACAATACGAGTGATAAACAATACAAATTGCGTAAATGTAGCATATTGATAAAAGCAATATACAAAGTATTAATACATACACCATAACAGGACACTATTTAAGGGGAACCACCTGGGGAGGTAGAAGGAGAAGTAGACGGTGAGGTCATGGCAGAAATATAGTCTCAGAATCTCGGCCATATGTCCCTCGGCCTGGAGTGGGAATGCTGCATAGCACTCCAGGACTGCTCAGTATCGTGAGCCCATGTGACCGATCTGAGCCATTGAGTATAGGTAGGCTCTCTAGGGCGGAGCCAACAGAGTAATATACAGTGAACTGCCAGTAGCATGCAGAGGCCTGCCAGTTTCTTTGCATCACGGGGTAACTGCGGGAGATCATGGAATAAGCAGTGCAGTGGGGTGGGGGTGATTGGGTGTTCCAGAATGTCAGACAATGTAGAGCAAATGTCTAGCCAAAATTGGGACAGACGGGGACATAGCCACAACAGGTGTATATAGGAGGCTTGATCTGCGCCGCACCTAGGACAAGTGGGGGGGGTTGGCGTGAAACATGCGGTGGAGTCTCATGGGTGTATGATGATACCTGTGTAAAATTTTAAACTGAATGAGTTTAAAGTTAGTGTTGTAGGAGACCTCGTGGGTACGGGCGCACATCCGAGCCCACCTCTCGTCGGTGATCTCAGCACCAAGGCCCTCCTCCCATCTGCGTCTCAGCTCGGTGAAGTGGGGCGCCGATCTAGTCTGCAATAATGAATAGAGCCTCAACACCTTACCTCTGAAGGAGAGATAGGAGCAAAGCTCCTCAACTATAGGTTCATCAGTGGGTAAGGCGGGGAAGTCTGAGTATCTGGACTTGAGATGTGCTCGGAGTGAAGAGTACTGTAGCCACACCGAGGGTCGGCGCCTGAGTGAAGGGGGAAGGTCAGACCATTCTATAAAGTTTTCACTGTTCAAAGGCATCGCGTAAGGTCAGGAAGCCGGCAGCGGCCCAGCGAGTGACCACCGAAAGTGGGATATGTCGAACATCGGGAAGGAAGTTCCACAGTGGCAGATTCCCATGGAACGGGCAAGGTGTGTCGACCATGAACCAGAATTTGGTCAACGCCAGGGATGTACAAGCCACCGGATTCGCAGAATTTAAGGCAGGGGGGATTGGCTGGAGGACCAGGGATCCGATCACTCGGTCACAAACAGCTAGCTTCTCAAGGCGGACATGAGGGGGGGCGTCAATGGTGTTGAACCATAATGCAGGGAACTGTGATTGGGCTACCACCCAGTATCTGATAAAATCGGGTGCGCTAAAACCGCCCAACGCCTTAGGAACAGTTAGTGTAGTCAATTTGAGCCGGAAGGCCCCAGAATGCCAGAGGAAGGTGTTACATATGGTGCGCAGTGTTTGGAAAAAGGTATTCCCAGGCCACAGAGGCAGATTGGTAAATCGATACAGTAATTGAGGTAATACAATCATTTTAAGTATGACTATTCTGCCTGCTAGTGAGAGGGGAAGCTTAGTCCAGCTGGAGGTTTTAGCCTCCAGGTTAGTTAGATAAGCATGATAATTGTCGTCACGTAGCTGTGATGTGTGCCGGGAGACCACCACCCCCAGGTAGGTGAAGCTAGAGGAAGCCCAGTTGAACCCATGAAGATTGGGAGGGGGTCGTGTCGAATCTGTGAGTGGGAATAATGTAGACTTGGAGCAATTGACCGGATCGTCAAACCGGGTATGTCTCCAAATCGAGGTACGTCTGTCAGTATAGGTAAAAGATTAATTTCAGGGGATCGAACAAACAGCAGGGTATCGTCAGCATAAAGGGAGACTATGTCAGTCTGGCCAGATGTGCGTAACCCTCTGTGCGAGTGTGACTGCCGAATCATGTCAGCAAAGGGCTCCATGGCTAGGGCAAAAATGAGTGGGGAGAAGGGGCATCCCTGGCGTGTACCTCTAAATATCTGAAAGGGGGCGGAGCACCTGTCTTCCGTGTGGACGTTGGCCGACGGGGCGGTGTAAAGGAACTTTATCCAGGCGCGGAAGTTGGGGCCGAATTTGCATTTCTCGAGAACACACCACAGGTATTTCCAAGAAACTGAATCAAATGCCTTTTGCATGTCTAATGTGGCTGCCACTGCCTGTGTGGCCGGGTCGATTCTGCTGATTACATTGAAGAGTCTTCGTAAATTTAGGGAGGTGGACCTGCCAGGGACGAAGCCAGTGTTAGGGAGAATTCTCTGTTTAGGCTGAATTTCCTAACCTAGTGAGTCCCCCAGCAGCTTTGCTGGATTTCTGGAGTTTGTTTTTTCCCATCCTGCCAAGAGTGTGACCCTTTTTCTCTCACTCTTGGACATGTATGTGTGTAATTCCTTTGAATGTCAATGTGTTCGATGGGCTGTGGGGTCTTTTACTCCATAGGGTCTCATATGTTTTTCTATGTGTGTCACACTGCACCCTACGTGTCGTGACACAGGGGCACCCTAGCAGGTCCCCCCACCATAGACTCCATACTCGGGGACTGACTACTGTCTCCCCGAGCATGTAAAGTCACCATTGGCTTTACTAGACCTAAATTTGCTAACAGAACTAGTACCAACCATCTTATTGTGGACGTACTGGTAGGAGTAATTCGATTACTCCTGGATCTGTTACTCGAGGGGGCACTGTCCCGTCCCCCCTCGTCGAGTTTTGGCTGGTGGCAGTGGAAACTACTTGTTATGTTCGACCCCGAGCATAACCCTATGGGATTTATCCCATTGTTGAAGATTGATACTTTTCTTGTTAATCTCCAACGTACCACCGATCTACCTATCTTAAATAAGTTTATCGAGTGGTATTTTCTGCCAAAACTCGGTTTGTAAAATGGCGTCTGTGTTCGTCTCTGTGACTCCTAAACCAAAGGTTGAGCCCTTTGTTCCACTTTTGGCGGGCCTCTGGACAGAGACCCTCCAAAGTGGTGCCATTCTGTCTGGGTTACCTCAGGGGTGTGGGAGGGGGTTTAGACACCCTGGACCGAGTTGCCTTGCCAACTCAGGTCGCACTCTGGAGTGATTGGCCCAGGTGGTGAGCCTTCCCGCTCACCACTTAGCGTGTGTTGATTGACAGCTAGGCTGAATGAATGGTGGGCGTCTGCATAAAAGCAGGGCTTTTGGGACTGGATCTTCAGAAGTCGCCACAGGACCTAAAGAATCCGACGAGGGTAACGCTGAGCCGACCTGCACGACGACACCTCCGGTGGAGCCCTGCGGAATCGTCTCACAATCTCCCGACGACAGAGGAGATCTCCCTGCCGGAGAGTCTCTTCCCCTGGCTGGTGGGAACAACCAGTCTTCTTCTTCTTTGTGCTTTTTGTTCGCCCAGGACGCAGTGGTCGAATTGCCCGTGCAGAGCACCCGGCAACCGGATAGCCACTACCCCTGTACCGCGACCGAAAGGTGGTGCCTTGTGACGGAGCACTCCGCGGCTGGTTTCTTCCCTGGTGGTGCACCGGACATCTTTCCTTCGACGACGAGATCATCTCTACTCTTGGCCAAGACCATCGTGCATCCACCACCAGGAACAACTGCCCCCGCCGGAGCTGCCCTCCACAACAAGGTACCGTAACCGCCTGGCTTCCCTTTTCGATCGGTTCGAGTGAGGTATCTGATTCCTCTCCGTTCCGTTGGGTTGCCTCCAAGCTTTATTCACTCTTTGTTCTGAACTGGTTCCACCTGTCGCTAACATTGTGCTACAAAGACTTGAGCGTGTCTTCACTAGAGACTTTCCAGGACATCGTGCCTTGCCTCTCACCGAGTGGGCCTGGCCGCTGAACTTTTACGATCTAATGTGATTATTGCATTCCTGCCTTGCATTTTTCCCGCTTCAGTACGAATCGTGTTGACTTCATTATCTGCCTATCTCTTTTCTCCCTTTTACACGAGTATATTCGAGTGTCATCTAGGTTGGGGTATACACCTCTGTCTGCAAATAAGTGGTGCCGTAAAAACCTAGAGTTGTCGATATTGTGTGTCAGGAGATCGAGCTTTATTCCATTCCGCAGAGTAATTGCATTTTGATTTGTTTGCCGTGATTTGCCTTAGTATTTTTCGTAGACGTTCTGTTATAAATAAATAACTTACTATCTTTATACTAAGCCTTGTTGCGTGCTTACTTGTTTTGCTGTGAAGAATTGCCCTATCTTGTATACTCCCTATACTGACCAACTTTTCTTGAGAGAAGTCTGACTGCTCAGCCACAGCTACCAATTGAATCTGTGTGGTACAGACTGCTACCAAGTGGGTTCATCGCAACACCTGTAGTCCTAAGTCTTTTGCAGTGGTCCCAGAGGGAACTGCACAGGTTTCCGCCTAACACTGGTGTACAGCGGTGGGATTAGTATCGAGTATACAGTTTAGAGTGCTTTTCGACGCTGTAGGACAACTAACCACAAAACTTTACGAAAGCAACTTTCAAAAAACATGTCTACGATAGAAATTTACAGCCAAGAGTCTTTGTTGGATAAAAATTCTGAGAGTCTGCGAGCTCTCTGTAGACAAGAGAATCTTCCTGTAAAAGGCAAGAAGTTAGAATTGATAGAGAGATTGCTGGCGAACCAAAGTCTGGGTACTGGTTCAGAGGAACCAAACTCTCCAGCAACTGTAGATAACAGTGATTGTGTTGATCTGAATCGTAATTCTGATGATAGCGATGAAGAGGCTGACGAGGACGGCGAGGCTAACGAAAATGTCTCCTCCGCTCCTCTATCTGCCTTACCAACTGTGCCTACGGGGCCCATACCAGGTCCCACAAGTAACCCTGCTTATTTTGAACTTGAAAAAATGAAGCTCGAATTAGAATATAAACGGTTTTTGGCTCAATCCGAACGAAACCAAGAACTCGAGTTCAGACGGATGAATGCGAATGCCCAGGCTGAGCAGAAACAGGCTGAGTTGAGACTCAGAGAAATAGAACTTAATCATGAGTTAGAAATGAAAAAGTTGTCTATGGAAAATGCTTCTCTCTCCTCTGGTTCCTCTAGGAGCTCCAGTCCCAAAAGACCCCGGATGCCGAAGGAATTAGTGGGTATGTACGAACCGAGATTGGATGTGTTGGATTGGTTGAAACTGTTTGAATACAATCATGGGCTCCAGGACATCACCGGGAACGCGCTGCTTCCCTGGTTGTTCTCTAGGCTTCCTCCTGTTGCGACTGATGTGGTAATGGAGTTGGGGGAGGTGGATAAGACGGATTATGAAAGTGTGAAACTAGCTTTGATCGCTAGATTCGGGAAGACCCCTTCCCAGTATCTTAAGAGGTTTAGAACCCTCAAAAAGCATGATGGTACCCCTTGGGCTACCTGGGTGAGTGAAGGGTTGAAAAACTTAGAGGGATGGATTAAGGGTTACAAAGTTAACACTTACGAGGGTATGCGAAATCTTTTTATGTTGGAGTCGATTTATGATGCCTGTTCTCCTGAGCTCAGACAGCACTTGGCTGATTCGAAGGAATTAGATTCCAGGGCTCTAGCTAAGGCTGCTGACTTGTGGGTTGCCAACAGGACTACTCACAAGGATTCTGGGGCAACTCAGAAGAAGGACGAGGGAAAACAGCCTAAAAAAGACTCAAAGGAGAATTCGAATAACTCACATTCCAAAGAGGGCCCCAAACAAAACCAGAAGGGTAAGCCACCGGGAAAACCACAGCAGAATAGTGTAACTTCTGGTGCCAAACCGGAAGGAGGTCAGAACAAGCCACCATTCCAGAAAGCATTCGGAAAAAGCTTTGTTTGCGGCTCGACTGATCATGTGAAAGGAGATCCCAGATGTAAGGGTAAACCTTCAGGGGTCCAACTTGTCTCCTTAGCCTTCGCTCCAGAGGAGGAAGTCCAAATGGCAAGTGGAAACTTTCTACTGCTAGCTGACGAACCCATTGGAGTCTCAGCCAGCGTTTCTTTAGTATCTCTGGGGTTGTGGGAACAACAGAATTTAGATGTCTATAATTCTATCCCCGATAATACTAAAGAGTATTATAAAGACAGTGTCCAGGTGAATGGTCAGGAGACGCCTGCCATTAGGGACACTGGGGCCAGCATAACTGTGGTGGATAAATCGTTTTTTCAGGCTGAGGATGTTGCTAAGGCACCCAAACGCCTCACCAAGTTAGCTGGAGGGCCTGTGCAGATGCTTCCCCAATTACCAGTTCTCATCCAGTGTAATGACATGACTGTAAAGATACCTGTCAGCATACAGAGTGAGGTACCAGGACGCGTACTGTTGGGTAACGATTTGAAGACTCTCGGAGTTGTATCGCATACTCCCAGACCTCCTAGTAAAAGGTTACAGGAGCTAACCAGACCTGCAAGAGAGAGGACCATGCGCGGAACTATCGAGGAGATGATGAAGAAAGAGATCACTCCTGCTCCATTGGAAATGGCGGCCGCTGTCTCTAAGAACACAGAAGCAAAAGGGAAACCTAAGACTTCTAAACCGAAACCAGCAGCCCGCATTCCAATGCAGCCGACACGGACTTCCCCGCGGTTGTCCAACGTCACACCCGTAACTCCACCTCCAGCTGAGGCTGAGAGGGAGGTACAACCCTGTGTGGTGGAATTAGACTCTGAGGAAGAGCTAATAGAAGGCCAAGAACTCATTGGAGATCTGGATCCTGTTGACCATCCTGAGCTGCAGTCGTTACTGGCAGAAGGTGGACCCAGCAGGGCAGACTTCAGTAAGGGACAGAGAGAATGTCCAACTCTGGAAGGTCTTCGCCATCAGGCAGAAGCTCAGGCTGAAGGGCAAGAGCCTGGGAAACATAGGTTGCACTGGGAAGATGGCCTCTTCTATAGTGAACCGACCGAGTCTGCACCTGGAGACTACAAACGCCTTGTAGTACCCCAAGCAAACAGACCACAGTTCTTGCAGTTAGCCCACGAGATTCCTTTGGCTGGTCACTTGAGTTTCAAGAAGACTAAGGAAAGGCTCTCACTCTACTTCTATTGGCCAAAGATGGGGGCCGAAGTAGAAAAACACTGCAGAAGCTGCCATACCTGCCAGATCTCTGGTAAGGTTGGGTCCAAGAATGTGGCACCGTTAGTGCCTCTTCCCGTTGTGGGAGTCCCATTTGAGAGAGTAGGGATTGATATCGTTGGTCCCCTTGATCCTCGAACCTCCTCAGGCAACAGGTTTATACTTGTTGTAGTAGACCATGCTACTAGGTATCCTGAGGCAATTCCTATGAGGACTGTTACAGCTCCGGCTGTGGCTAAGGCCCTCCTTGGTATTTTTACTAGGGTCGGATTTCCTAAGGAAGTAATCTCTGACAGGGGGTCAAATTTTATGTCCCACTACATGAAAGCCATGTGGAAAACCTGCGGAGTAACTTACAAGTTCTCAACGGCTTACCACCCACAAACCAATGGGTTGGTAGAACAGTTCAACCGAACCATGAAGAGCATGATAGGTGCTCTAGAAGAACCCCTTAAGCGTAAGTGGGACCTTCTATTGCCATGCCTTCTTTTTGCTTATAGAGAAGTCCCTCAGGAGGGAGTAGGTTACTCTCCCTTCGAACTGCTCTATGGTCATCCCGTCAGAGGTCCCCTGGCCCTGATTAAGGAGGGGTTGGAGAGTGCTCCTTCCCCCAAGCCAGTCAGAGTGACTGACTACGTGATAGGTCTCCGGAGGAGAATGTCACACCTGATGACAGAAGCAAGCGATAACTTGAAAGCTGGACAAGCATTGGTCAAGCACTGGCACGATCAAAAGGCTAACATGGTTGAGTTCGCTCAAGACCAGCTCGTTCTTGTTATGATCCCCACAAGGCAGAGGGCCTTGCAAGATAAATGGATGGGACCCTACCGAGTAGTGGGTAAGCTCGGTGAGGTTAACTATCTGGTGGACTTGGGCAACCCCAAGGAGGCTCCGACAGTCTTTCACACCAACCGACTCAAAGCGTATGTCTCACGACCTGATGTAGGAGCGTTGCTTCTAGCATCATCCGAGGAAGAAGAAGAGAGTGAAGCTCTTCCGGATCTCCTCAGAGGCTTACCTTTGGATGAAAAAATTGAAGGAGTAAATCTCTCCTCCAATCTGACACCCGAGCAACAAGAAGAGTGCAAGTCTATGTTGAATCAGTTTGCCTCTCTGTTCTCGCTCTCACCAGGCTTGACCCCTTGGGGCCAGCACGAGATACTCACTGGTGACTGTCTGCCTGTCAAAAGCAGAGGATACCGCAAGTCAGAAAACGTAAGAACCCACATCAAAGGTGAGGTCAGCAAGATGCTTGATCTCGGGGTAATAGAGCCCTCTACTAGTCCATGGTCTAGCCCAGTTGTGTTAGTACCAAAGGCCGGGTCTAAAGAACTTAGATTCTGCGTGGATTACCGAGCTCTTAACGCAGTCACCACGACTGATGCCCACCCTTTGCCAAGGACAGATGAGTTGGTGGATAAGCTTGGCGCCGCCAAGTTCCTCAGCACATTTGACTTGACGTCAGGCTATTGGCAAATAGCACTGACCAACCATGCCAAGGAGAAAACTGCATTTTCTACCCCCGTTGGTTTATACCAGTTTACGGTAATGCCTTTCGGACTAAAAAATGCACCTGCTACGTTTCAACGGATGGTAAACCAGGTTCTAAATGGGATGGAGGACTTCTGCATGGCATACTTGGATGACATAGCAGTGTTCAGCAATTCCTGGGAAGAACATGTAACCCACCTGAGAGATGTTTTGCAGGCTCTAGGACGAGCCAATCTGACCATAAAGGCGAGTAAATGCCAAATTGGACAGAGTAAGGTAGTCTACCTTGGACATGAGGTAGGCGGTGGAGAGATAAGGGCTTTGCTCAGTAAGATTGAAGCTGTGCAAAATTGGACAACACCGACTACTCAGACTCAGGTGAGAGCCTTCCTAGGCCTCACCGGGTATTACAGGAATTTCATAGAGAACTATGGGACCATAGCTTCTCCACTGAATGTCATCTCCTCGCCCAAATTCCCTAAAAAGGTTAAATGGAACGAGGAGTCCAATCAGGCTTTTGAAAACCTGAAAAAGTCTCTTTGCCAAGCCCCAGTACTCAGAGCTCCTGATTACCGCCAACACTTCATTGTGCAGACAGACGCTTCCAATATAGGGATAGGTGCCGTACTCAGTCAACTGGATGGGAAAGGTAGGGAGCACCCCGTTTGCTACATCAGCCGCAAGCTGAAGGATCCTGAAACAAGGTGGGCAACAATCGAAAGAGAGTGCTTTGCTATCGTGTGGGCTCTGAAGAAGTTTAGGCCGTACTTGTATGGTTCTACTTTTGTTATTCAGACTGACCACCAACCCTTGAGATGGTTAATGTAAATGAAAGGGGAAAACCCAAAACTACTGAGATGGTCGATCTGCCTGCAAGGGTTTGATTTCACCATTGAGCACAGGTCAGGGTGTCACCACCAAAATGCTGATGGTCTCTCTAGGATGTATGTCATCGACTAGAGGTATGAGATTCATCCAGGAGTGGATTAAATCCTCCTGTCCCTTAGTCTGGGGGGGGCGAGTGTTAGGGAGAATTCTCTGTTTAGGCTGAATTTCCTAACCTAGTGAGTCCCCCAGCAGCTTTGCTGGATTTCTGGAGTTTGTTTTTTCCCATCCTGCCAAGAGTGTGACCCTTTTTCTCTCACTCTTGGACATGTATGTGTGTAATTCCTTTGAATGTCAATGTGTTCGATGGGCTATGGGGTCTTTTACTCCATAGGGTCTCATATGTTTTTCTATGTGTGTCACACTGCACCCTACGTGTCGTGACACGGGGGCACCCTAGCAGGTCCCCCCACCATAGACTCCATACTCGGGGACTGACTACTGTCTCCCCGAGCATGTAAAGTCACCATTGGCTTTACTAGACCTAAATTTGCTAACAGAACTAGTACCAACCATCTTATTGTGGACGTACTGGTAGGAGTAATTCGATTACTCCTGGATCTGTTACTCGAGGGGGCACTGTCCCGTCCCCCCTCGTCGAGTTTTGGCTGGTGGCAGTGGAAACTACTTGTTATGTTCGACCCCGAGCATAACCCTATGGGATTTATCCCATTGTTGAAGATTGATACTTTTCTTGTTAATCTCCAACGTACCACCGATCTACCTATCTTAAATAAGTTTATCGAGTGGTATTTTCTGCCAAAACTCGGTTTGTAAAATGGCGTCTGTGTTCGTCTCTGTGACTCCTAAACCAAAGGTTGAGCCCTTTGTTCCACTTTTGGCGGGCCTCTGGACAGAGACCCTCCAAAGTGGTGCCATTCTGTCTGGGTTACCTCAGGGGTGTGGGAGGGGGTTTAGACACCCTGGACCGAGTTGCCTTGCCAACTCAGGTCGCACTCTGGAGTGATTGGCCCAGGTGGTGAGCCTTCCCGCTCACCACTTAGCGTGTGTTGATTGACAGCTAGGCTGAATGAATGGTGGGCGTCTGCATAAAAGCAGGGCTTTTGGGACTGGATCTTCAGAAGTCACCACAGGACCTAAAGAATCCGACGAGGGTAACGCTGAGCCGACCTGCACGACGACACCTCCGGTGGAGCCCTGCGGAATCGTCTCACAATCTCCCGACGACAGAGGAGATCTCCCTGCCGGAGAGTCTCTTCCCCTGGCTGGTGGGAACAACCAGTCTTCTTCTTCTTTGTGCTTTTTGTTCGCCCAGGACGCAGTGGTCGAATTGCCCGTGCAGAGCACCCGGCAACCGGATAGCCACTACCCCTGTACCGCGACCGAAAGGTGGTGCCTTGTGACGGAGCACTCCGCGGCTGGTTTCTTCCCTGGTGGTGCACCGGACATCTTTCCTTCGACGACGAGATCATCTCTACTCTTGGCCAAGACCATCGTGCATCCACCACCAGGAACAACTGCCCCCGCCGGAGCTGCCCTCCACAACAAGGTACCGTAACCGCCTGGCTTCCCTTTTCGATCGGTTCGAGTGAGGTATCTGATTCCTCTCCGTTCCGTTGGGTTGCCTCCAAGCTTTATTCACTCTTTGTTCTGAACTGGTTCCACCTGTCGCTAACATTGTGCTACAAAGACTTGAGCGTGTCTTCACTAGAGACTTTCCAGGACATCGTGCCTTGCCTCTCACCGAGTGGGCCTGGCCGCTGAACTTTTACGATCTATTGTGATTATTGCATTCCTGCCTTGCATTTTTCCCGCTTCAGTACGAATCGTGTTGACTTCATTATCTGCCTATCTCTTTTCTCCCTTTTACACGAGTATATTCGAGTGTCATCTAGGTTGGGGTATACACCTCTGTCTGCAAATAAGTGGTGCCGTAAAAACCTAGAGTTGTCGATATTGTGTGTCAGGAGATCGAGCTTTATTCCATTCCGCAGAGTAATTGCATTTTGATTTGTTTGCCGTGATTTGCCTTAGTATTTTTCGTAGACGTTCTGTTATAAATAAATAACTTACTATCTTTATACTAAGCCTTGTTGCGTGCTTACTTGTTTTGCTGTGAAGAATTGCCCTATCTTGTATACTCCCTATACTGACCAACTTTTCTTGAGAGAAGTCTGACTGCTCAGCCACAGCTACCAATTGAATCTGTGTGGTACAGACTGCTACCAAGTGGGTTCATCGCAACACCTGTAGTCCTAAATCTTTTGCAGTGGTCCCAGAGGGAACTGCACAGGTTTCCGCCTAACAGCCAGCCTGGTCTGGATGAACAATGTGGGACATGTACGGGCCTAAGCGATTGGCAAGTAGTTTGGAAAATATTTTAATATCGCTATTAATCAGCGAGAGGGGTCGGTAACAGCTACACTGCGTGGGGACTTTACCAGGTTTGAGGAGCACCGTAATCAATGCCTCCTGGAGAGACGGTGAAAGTATGCCCATGTCGCACGATTCTTCCCATAGGGTCAGTAGGTGCGGCGCTAGTTGGGCCTTGTATAGTTTGTAGAAATCCATCGGGAGCCCATCAGGGCCGGGAGCCTTCCCCGATGCCAGTGACTCGATGGCCTCCACAATTTCCTCTAGGGTAAAGGGCCTCTCGAGGGAGGCACTAGTGTCGGCTGATAGGACTGATAAAGGGAGGTTCTCTAAGAAGGAGTTGATTTCAGACATCTGGGAAGTGTCAACCTCCGAGTACAGGGAAGTGTAAAACGCGAGAAACTCAGAGTTAATGTCTTGGGGGGAGGTGGCGAGTGTGCCATCTGGTCTAGTAATGGACGGTATGTTGGGGGCACCGAATTCGCAACGTAGCAGCCTAGCTAACATTCTGCCGGGGCGCTCACCCTCGCCGTATTTCCTTGCCGAACGAGGGGAGTCCAGGAAATTAACCTCGCGCTCGGCAAGGCCACGGAACCTGTCCAGCTCAGAACCCAGCATCGCTAAAGTAGCCGGGGAGTGATCTACAGCGTATTGGGATTCATAAACAGATAGGGCTGATTCGCTGGTGGCGATGTCAGCACGGATGCCCTTAAGGATGCCACTGCTCTTAGAGATGGCGACTCCTCTCGTGTGTGCCTTAAAGGCTTCCCAGAGCACAGCGTGTGTGGAGACAGAGTTTATGTTAATCTCGAAATATTCCTCGATGGAGGATTCAAGCTCGGAGGCAAAAACCTGGTCAAGAAGCGCGTGAGGACTCATCCTCCACTGTCTTGTTTTGTTGGCGTTCGATCCCCAGTTTAAGGAGATTAGTACCGGTGAGTGGTCCGACAGTGTCCTGGGGAGAATGGCCAAGTGAGTTACGCATCTAACCAGTAAGTCTGCGACAAGCCATCTATCTATTCTAGAGTGGGAATCATGCACTGAGGAGTAAAAGGAGTATGTACGGTCATCAGGATGCATCAGGCGCCAAGCATCCACCAGTGCCAAGCGGGGGAGCGAAGTCAAGATAGAATAGGCTGCCCTAGACAGTTGGCGAGGGCAAGAACCGGACCTATCCAAGGTGACATCTAATATCGTATTGAAGTCCCCGCCCCATAAAATAGGAATCAGGGGGTAGCGCTCAAGTAGAGTGGCTAGGTGAAAGTAAAAGTCAGGGTCGTCGACGTTAGGACCATATATGTTCAGAATAACTATCTCCTGATGTTGTAATGTACCAGTTATGAGTACAAATCTTCCAAGTGGATCTATGTGGGATTGCTGACAGGTGAACTTCAAACTTCTATGTATTGAGGTGAGGGTGCCTCGACTCTGAGTGGAATAATTAGTGTAATAGCTCTGGGGGCCCCATTGCTTGGCGAATCGTTCACATTGCTCTGAGCGAGCGTGGGTTTCCTGTAAACATAGGATCTTTACTCCGTGGCGTTCAGCGTGGAGCTGAATCTGCCGCATCTTCTTATAATTGCCTAATCCCCTGACATTCCAGCTCATAAAGGTAAGAGAAGTATCAGCCATATTCGTAGGAGTGGTGGTGGAATAAGCAAAGATGGATTCCAGGGACATGAAAGGTGTGTACCTTAGGTGTATGCGGTCGGCTGACTGCATATATGAATTGATTGGGCGCGGTGCCTGCGGGGCCTCCGGAGGCTGTCAAGACATTTTTAAACCATAACGTTCCCTTCCAACCCCCCGCCCACATCCCTCCCCCAATCAGAGGGACGAAACCCGAATAAAACCAGAACAACCATAAACTTTTAGGCATCAACGCCTGGGGGTCTGTTAACAGCCGGGCGATGGCGGCCGGACTGGGAAAAGCGTAAGGAGATTTATGCTACGTAGTAGGTTAAAGCGGAGCATTTAGAGTGGGTGCAGGTTACATCCGGACCAGATCTATAAGCAAGGGCCCACAGGAGAATGGGGTGGGGCCATGCGCTCGGACACGGCACCAAAAGAATCACAGAAGTGGTTGGGCTGCAGTGCCGGGTGGCACCAAGTGGGAGGGCCCAACAAGGAGCGGATAGCACCGCACAAAATGCAACAGCGTGGCGTGGGAGTCACCTACGCAGAGGAACAAAGCACACAAGTGGATAGGTTCAAGAACACTATTGTTCATACACGCAAAATCCCACAATTATTTGTGTAAACTCTGCGTTTCTTCAATGAGACAATACTCATAGATGTTATATCGTAGAGAAAAAAATCTCTCAGACACAATTATTTTATATATTGGAACTGTGTGAGTGGTATACATAAAAGCACAATTCCAGGGAGAAACAGACATCAAAATGGTTTCTTGGACCACAACAGAACAAACAAGAATATGTTTTCAACACACTGTATCAAGGCGTTTTTCAGGCAAAAATAAAGACAGTGTGTGTATAACAAACCCAATCTGTGTGAGGTTTGTCAAAAATGCACAATTCAATGGTGTAAAGTTACAAAGCAAGGTTCTTAAAACAACATAAAACATTTGCAAGGACACAAAAGAGAAATTTGCATGTGTGGACGGCAATATATGTGCTGTAGTTTCAGGGAAATAGTGCGTCTACACCAGGTGTTTTGGCCATTTGGAGTTGAGCTAGATGAACCTCATCATTCATATGGCCATCATCAGGATGGGTTCTGTGTGAAATGACGTCTGTGCTGCAGGGGAGGGAGACCACAATCAGACGGGTGTATGAGCAAAATAATTTAAAAATAATAAATCAGAGGTATTGTGTAATCAATGTGATTAGAAAACACACAGCTTACCTATGGGGTAAATTCACAGGCACTGTATAAGAGATCTGCTAGCCGCATGGCTGGTCTCTAGGTAATGCTGTTATACAAAACAGAACAAGTACTATTGGTGGGGAGTTGAAAAACCCTCCAGTGTCATGTACATAATATTTATAAAAGTACATGCTTTGTTGAATGTAAATGAGTCTTACCTCTCACCGGCAAAATCCAGGTAAGAAGGTCAAGGAGCGCTCTCTCAAAAAACAACAATCTGCCGTTGGGTGCATGGCTAAAAGATAAATATAAAGTAACAATGAGAGTCCAGAACTACAGGATCCTCGTTTTAGTCTAAGCTGGGGACCGTAGAAGTAGAATTACCTTGGATCGTGTATCAGGCAGAACTGGTAGTCTGCAGGAAAAAGACAGCGGGCAGCGTCTCCTCAAGCTGCTGAGTCACTGGGGAGAGCCGGCAGCAAAGTGTTAGTAAAGCTGTTGCCAGGACAGAGAGGCTGTTTTATATGGCAGCCATCTTAGAGTCAGGCTAGGATCAAGTGCCCCAGGAATTGGTGTATAGCACTTGATCCAGATTAGTATAATTTCACTAAAACAAATGAAAAAGCAATTAAGGGGCTATTTTCAATCTAAAGGTTGCCATGGCAACCATCGACCACAAATAAATTCAAGAACAGGTGGAATGGGGTCAATGCATTGCGGCAGTGGTGCATGTCATGTACACATAGTATACATAGTATGCTGAAATAAGAAGTGCTTACAAATGCATAGAAAAATGAATGCATGCTTCATATGGTCCTCAAAAAACACACAACAAACACCAGGCTATACTTGTTGGTGCAGTGCATATATCATATAGTGAGAGAAAACCATATGTTAGGCCAATTCAGACAGTTATTCACACAGATGGAGCAGGGTGAATTAATGCTCTGAAACAAATAGAAACAACATTGCACTGGGGAAAAAAACCAACAACACATGAATCAGTGGTTACAGAAAGGATTTCCATTCTACTGAAACATTTAAACCAGCATGTACGGTGTTCAGTCTGTGTACCCACCGCTGTTCTAACTGGGTGAGTGTTTTATTCAAATCCCCCCCCCCCTTCCTGGCTGGTTTAACTTTTTGGAGGACAAACCACCTTAAATCCGTGTCCCTGTGGTTCTTAGCAGTGAAATGATCGACTAAGGGCTTGTCTGCTACCTTATTTCTGATGCAGGAACGGTGCTCTGAGATCCGCATTTTAATTGCACGAATGGTCTTGACTACATACAGGAGGTTGCATGGGCATTGTATTATGTATATGACACCCTTGGTATTACAGTTGGTGAAATCATTCATTGTCCATTGTACTTTGTCATGTTCAAAGGATTTCTTTTGCGGAGTCAGTGGGCAGGCCACGCAATGGCCGCATTTATGGTGTCCAGAAATCAGGGGTAGGTCCCAGAGTGTATGCTGTGGTTGCGAGGGTGGCTCTATGTAAGTGTGAACAAGAGCATCTCTAAGATTCCTGTTTTTTTTAAAGCGAAACAAGGCACATTTTACAAAGTTCCGGGATGGGTTACCAAGTGCCAGTTCTTCTTGATGGTTTTCTGGATTAGGACACTCGGGCCCAAAAGTGGTAATGCACACGAGTCTTCCCAAATCTTTCTTTGGTTTGTTACCCAGACAGATCTCTCTCGGAGTGTATCTTGCTCTTTTCTTGGCCTGACTAACAGCTTTTCTTGGGTAGCCTCTTTCAGCAAGTCGTTGGGTCAATCCTGCCGCATGGAGATGGAACTTCTCCAGGTCGGAACAGTTTCTACGAATGCGCAAAAACTGTCCATATGGTAGATTGTACTTGAGGCCCACCGGGTGATAACTTGTGAAATGCAATAGGGTGTTGCGGTCTGTTGGTTTTCGAAAAAGCTCAGTTTTTAGTCGGTCTCCCGTCTTGTAGATATGGAGATCAAGGAAATCTATTTGATGGTGGTCCCAATGTATCGTGAACTTAATGTGGGTGTTTCTCAAATTGATCCACGTATGAAAATCTTGTAGTTCCAAAAGTGTTCCCTTCCAGACAATGATTACATCGTCAATATACCTTTTCCATAGAGCGATGTTACATAGGAAAGGGTTCTCTGGTGTGAAAACATAATTCTCTTCGTATTTAGACATATATAAATTGGCAATGTCTGGGGTGAAGGTTGCGCCCATGCTCACACCCTTTACTTGCTTCTAGATCTGGTTCTGGAACAGAAAGACATTTTCTGACATAGCCAATCTCATACACTCAAGGGTGAAATCAGTTGGGGTGGAATCTTGGTCTGTTCTGGAATTCAAAAAATCACGTATTGCTTTGAGGCCTTCTTGTTGGGGTATAGATGTATATAACGCCTCAACGTCCATTGTGACAAGCAGGCTATCGTGGTAAGGAAAAGATCATCAAGCAGATTGATTGTACTGGTGGTGTCTTTGAGATAGGAAGGCATTTTTATGACAAAGGGTTTCAGAAAAAAATCTGTGTAAAGGGACAAGGGTTCAAGGAGGGATTCACAAGCTGAAACAATCGGTCTTCCAGGTGGTTTTTTTGAGTCTTTATGCATCTTGGGAAGAATGTAGAAAGCCAGAATGCGTGGATTGGTTTTGTTCAGGAACATCTTTTCATCTTCACAAATCCAACCTTGGGTGAGAGCGTGTTGCGTAAGGCTTCTGATTTCATCTTGGAGATCCTTCGTGGGATTATGTTCCAAAGGTATGTACTCTTCTCGGTCGCTCAATAAACGTAGGCACACTGTGTTGTAGTCAGAAGTGTCCCAGACGACTATGCCGCCCCCTTTGTCTGCGGGCTTGATGGTTATAGATCTGTCCGTTTCCAGGCTTCTCATAGCACTCCTTTCTTCTCTATCGAGATTGTCCTGGTAGAAGTTTTCTTTTTTGAATCCGGCCATTACTGTCTTGATGACAATCTTTTCAAAAGTGATTATCTCACCCGGTGTAGAGCCCGGTGGAGGGTAGAATTTGAACTGTTCTTTCAGCCCGGTGGTATTCTCTGCGTTGGTGCGTGAAGGTAGTGCGGCCTCTCTAAGAGAGGGTAAATGGATTTCAAAAAAATGCTTCAAACGAATATTCCTAAAGAATTTTCGTAGCTCTAATTCAATTTCAAAAGGTCGTGCCCTTTGGGCAGGGACGAAGGATAAACCCTTGCCAAGGAGACGTAACTCTGGTGTTGTCATGGTCCGGTTGGATAAGATGAAGACTGGTATCCCTGATTCTGTCCTCGGTTCTGATACCATTGGCACGTTCTCATGCGCTGTCCTGGCTGAGTTGGGCGTCTCCTGGGTCGTCCTCTTTGTCCACCCCTGGGAAAAAAGGTTGTGGTAGCTGTTGTCCTGTTGCGCCAGGGAGGCTTGAAGTACTTCCACTTCCACTAGAGGAGGTTCCAGCAAAATGTACTGATTTGTTCCTTCTGCTGTAGTTTTGACTCGCTTGCAGATCGGTGTAGTATGTCGGCCTGAGAAAAGGATAGGTTTTTTCCTCTGAATAATTAGCCAGATCCTTGTTGAATTTATCGACCTTCCTATCAAGCGTTAGATTTTTAAACTTGATGATTTCTAGTTCAAGTTTGTCTAATTTATCCTTTGCATCCTGGATAGATTTATCGTCAAGGAACTTTTTCTCTAGGTCTAGCAATTCTGCACCCTGTTTGTCACATTCCTCTTTGGCGATGTCTATGACCAGAATCAGCCAGTCCCAGCTACATTTGTTCCCCACCCCACTGAAGTTCTTCGTGAACTTTGGGTTGTCTGTGAAAACCCTGGGGATGTTGCGTACCTGGAGGCCTTCAGGGATTATCCCAGCTCTCAGGTATTCTAGCATGAACTTGCCATGTAGTTCTGTTCGGATTATCCTTTTTTTCTTTTGGTTAAGGATTTCTAATTGATCTTCTATCAGACCTCTTGTGAGCACACCGTCCTCGTTACGTAGTGTGGAAGAGGCCCCTAGGAGTTGTTTAAAATAGTCATCCGTATAGGAGACTACATTCACGTTATCCATAGATGAAATAGGACAAAAAGAAAAATGTATTGAACAAAGTTATTGACCAGAGTGGTGGTCTGTCAAAAGCCCACAGCCACGTGCTGTACTAGTTAGATTCAAACAATTGGGCTCCTGGTATGGAACCTATTCTACCCAGGAGGGTTAACTGAAGAACAAAGCACACAAGTGAATAGGTTCAAGAACACTATTGCTCATACACGCGAAATCCCACCATTTTTTGTGTAAACTCTGCCGTTTCTTCAATGAGACAATACTCAGAGGTTATACCGTAGAGAAAAAAATCTCTCAGACACAATTATTTTATATATTGGAACTGTGTGAGTGGTATACATAAAAGCACAATTCCAGGGAGAAACAGACATCAAAATGGTTTCTTGGACCACAACAGAACAAACAAGAATATGTTTTCAACACACTGTATCAATGCGTTTTTCATACGCAGAGGAGCAATGGAGCAACATTTCAACTTTAACAACAGAATAAACTACTGTGAGAAGGTGGCCACCGTGGGGGGGAGCGCCGTGGCTTTCCCACACGTGGCTCAGGTGCGGAGCAACCATAGATACACATGAAACATATAACGAACTGTACAGATCAGTCAGGAATGTGTTTGTCTATAAATTACGAAGCCTCTTCTGGGATGGTGAAAAAGTATGTACGGTTAGAGTGTTCAATCCTCAGTTTAGCAGGGAAGAGCATGGAGTACTTGACTCCTAATTCTCAGAGTCTCGTTTTCACTGCAAGAAAGGTCTTACGCTCTTGTTGCACAGCCACAGAGTAATCCGGGTACAAGTGTATTCTTGCCCCTCCTAGATGTAGCTCCCCCTTGGCCCTGGCCGCCCGGAGCAGGGCATCACGGTCCCGGAAATTTAGGATTCTGGCTATGATGGGACGGGGCGGGGCACCCGGCCTGGGCTTCGCGGTCAAGGAACGGTGAGCTCTTTCCACTGTAAATTGTGCCGAAAGCTTGGGGTTATCTAGGAGTGTTAGAAGGGTGTGCTCCACGTACTCCTCCATGGGCTCCCTGATATTGTCCTCGCGGGATTCAAGGTCGTCATTTTTCTTTTTGACCAACGAGACCCGGCTGGTTAAGGTGGTCACAGCGGCACGCAAGGAACCTAGTTCATCCTCCGCAGTGCCAACCCTTGTTTCGATCTCAGCAACTCTACTATCTGTTCTTTCAATATGGGCCTTTATGGACGAAATGGTCCCGTTCATATCGTCCAATTTAGTGTGTAGCGTAGTGAAGCCCTCGCGCATATACTCGAGCATTTTCTGCGAGTCATCGGGGGTAGAGGATACTGTGGCGGCTGGTGAGTCCTCAGGAGGGTCAAGGGCGTCTTGGCAAACATATTTAGTGAGCTTTGCTTCTTGCTAGCACCAGCACCCTTGGTCATGACGACAGGAGGCGTCCGGCGCCCGGGGCCCTATTTGGTTGTAGCAGGCAGGCCCCAAATCACCACCCCACCGAGCGTTCGGGGGGGGGAGAGAAGGCGAGACCAGCGGGTAAAGACGCTGGAGGCAGTGCCAGGGGGGCTCCACCAAGGAACAGAGTCAGGCGGCAAGTCCACAGGCGTAGGGGGGGAGCCCCGGCATGGTGGTGACCCCAGAATGTTGAACCGGTAATGTGGTGCAGGAAGACGAAGCACGGGTTGCTGGCAAAGGGGTGGTTGGTGAAGCAGCAGAGCAGAGCTCAAGGTGAAGCACTCAACCTCGGTGGGGGGGCTATGAGAAGGCACTCCAGATATCAACATAGGTCCCCCTCCCTAGATCATAGGGCACGGGGTAGGCACACAGTCAGTTCAGGTGTGGGGTAGCGAGTGGGTCCACAGATGGTAGCTCAAGTGGTGAATAGGTTAATGCAACTGTAGCGCCATAGGGAGGTGGCAAGCCAGCGCCGCTGAAGTAGCTAGAAAAAGGTGTCCAACAGGGGGGCACTGGTGGGCTGCCTGTGTGGGACTGAGCACACCGGGAAGCGCAACCAGGCGGTGAATGTAACTGTGGCAGGTACGGTCCCGCAATTGAGCCCATGCACGCATTAGTGCAGTCCAGAAAGTGAGGAGCGCCAAGCCCCAGCAGCACAGGAATGAGGGCAGAGGCAGGGTATCCTGCAGTGGGACACTTAGATTAGCATTAGGGTCCAGTAGTTGTCAATGTTCGGGACCCCCAGCCGGCATCCAGGGGGAACAATGGTGCCATGTGGGTAGACAGGGGCCAGACAGGCGGCCCGAGGGCCCTGGGCGGGGGTGGGGCAGCACCGGTGTATAACCTGGTAGTGGTGCCAGCCCGCGCACCCCGGAGCAGCAGAGAAGCCGCTGCCACAACGGGGGAAAGAGGTGGTGGGCTGCCGGCCCGCGGGCGGGAGATAGGGGCCGCAGGAGCCGGGCACACACTCCCCCCACACGCCCCCTACCTTGCTGCACTCCGGTGCTGTCGTTCGTGTGGAGGAGCGGCAGGGGGGAGGGAGGTGAAGTGGGAGGCGTGTAGTCAGGGCACAGCAGGACACGGCGCCGGGGCACAGGTGTCCACAAACGCCGCCGGTGCAGAGGGGGCCGCGGCTTGGGGTGGAGGGGCCAATGGGCCCAGGATGCCTTCAGAGGGATGATGAGGTGCACGAGGGGCAGCCCCGTCAGCCGCGGCGGTCCGGTGTGCCTCACGGGCTCAGCACCCCTCCCCCACAGCGGCCTGCAGCGCTGCGCCCTCAGGTGGATGGGCGAGCCGCCGTCACAGGAGCCGCGGGGCGGGGAGAGCGGGAAGCCGCAGCCGCAGGCAAGGAAGAGAGGTGTAGTCCGGTCCCCAGGACGCATTCGGAATCCAAACTTTGTATGAATGCGGGAGGAAGGCTCCTGAAGGATCGCAGGCAGCACTGCAGGGTTGTAGGCAGCGTTAAGGGGAAAAGAAACAGGATAAGCTGCTCTGCCAGTCCAGAGCGTTATGCTAGGCAGCCATCTTGCTTCGGCGCAACAGCGCCGCCCCCAACAATAACTTCTTGCATTTGACCTAGGTACCAGATATTTCTTTCTTGTCCCTCGAGGTGACTTATAAAAGGATCACAAAGTATCCTAAACCACACGACTTAAAATATCTTTGCATCAACACGGTTTTAATCATTAATATAGATTGTAAGTGCTTTCTCTATAAATTTACACAAATTTACCAATGCATATATTAATGGTTTGTGGGATCCTTGCATCATTCTTGCCCACACAAATTTTGAACAATCTTCATATTGTATATATGCAAATTGCATTAGTAATTTTGCTCTAATGGTCTTAAAGTGAGGACAGTATAAAATCAAGTGTTTCATAGTTTCATTAGGTTCGGTGCATGAGGGAAAACGACAATTAGTGCTAATGCTTTTATTCCCTTTTTCCTTCCAATTTTCAGTTTTTTCTTTTGTGTAATATAAGTTGAATTTATAGCGTAAAAATGCTTCTCTCGTCCGTTTATAAGGAACTAGATTAATGTAGTCATATCGAGGAATACGTTTCTTAATGTATGCATTATATTCCTTGTACATTTTATATTTGCCCATTTGTTCTATAGTAAAACACCAATCCATTTCAAATAACTTTTTCTTTGCGTAGCCTGGACGATAGTACACATCAACCGTGATGTGTAACTCATTCAATATTGCCCGGATTCTGGAATGATAATGAGCAATTGAAACAGAATTGGTCAGTTCTAGTTTTTTTTTTCATATCCACATACAAGGAGTTCTTTTGAGGAAAGTGTATTTTTGCGTAATTTGTGACTAGTCTCCATTTCCATCGACCAGATAGAGCCACTAGACCTAATTTGTGGCGTAGTATAGCATTAGGCAAAGACATTGGAAGGTGCATAGCGGACTTCAACAGAGTGCCCTGTAATTGATCTAGGATTGTACTCATTTCACATAGACATATGTCCAATGCATAGAGTATTACGCTTTCGATTTTGAGTGTTAAAAATCGATGAGTGGAATTAGTCAAAATTTGAAATATTTTGCATGTATCATTTTCAATTGCGATAGAAGTTGTCTACTCTTATTAGGTTGGACCATGCCTTGATTGAGTTTTGTTCCGATGATTATATCCCAGATAGATTGTACTTGTAATGCAGGGTATCGTGGTATCCAAAATCTTCCACTCATATCTTCCTTTTATTTGCTTGGGACCGAATTTCATTATGGCTGTTTTTGTAGGATTGGGAACTAGATTGTGATCCATAGCAAATTCTTCAAATAGCTGTAGTTTTTGTTGAAGTCTTGCTGGCGTTGGATCGAAGATTATAATATCGTCAGCGAATGCGATCCATTTTAATTGGATAGCACCGACCTTCACGGAAAATAAGTTTTCCTCATGCCATTTCCTATCAAGGTCTGAGAGGTATAGATTAAAAAAGGTCGCTGCAAGGTTGCATCCTTGTTTTAGGCCCACAAATCTACTAATTTGCTTGGTAATTCTTCCTTCTGCTGTTATTTTTATTTTATAGGAGGTGTTAGAGTGTAATTTTATAAACCAATATAGGAGCACCTTTGTTATTCCAATATCAGACAATTTCTTACAAAGCAGGTTCCGCACAACATTATCAAATGCTGATGTCATATCAATCAGACAGGGTTCGAGGTTTTCTTTTTGGCTCCCGCAATCACATTCGCCATGACTGTGGCGTTTAGTGTGGTGCTCATTCCTTTTCGGAAGCCAGTTTGGTATTTTAAGTATAAAGCGTTATTTTCAATGTGCTTTTCGAGATCATATAGCAGCAGGATCGCAAAGATCTTCGCCTCCGTGTCTATCAAGGAGATTGGGCGATAGTTCTGTGGTAGAGCAGGATCTCCTTTTTTAAATATTGGTACAATGTTTGAAGTTAGCCAAGAGAGCAGGCTAGTTCCCGAATTAATAATGGTTTGAAATTTCGTTTTTAGCAGTGCGGCCCACAGGTCTGGGTCTGCTTTGTACAAGCATGGTGGGAAACCGTCCGGGCCTGCTGCTATAGATTAGGTAAGTTTAGAAATGGCCCACTTAATGTCGTCTTTCGACCAATCCAGGAGACAGATCTCATTATAATCAAGTATTATTCGTGGGACATTTATGAATTTGTGCGGGAGTTGAAATTTCACAGTAATTCAATTCTGATATACAGTTTGGCATGGCTAGTGGAGTTTGTTTGCTATTGCTTTTGATTGTGCATCATATCGTGCGCGTGTCCTAATCCGTTATGGCTCTTATTAATGCGCAAATTTCCTCGTTGCACCTTAATATCTGTTCATGTTTAAGATCCTGTTTGTATGCACTCAGAATCTGGTTACGCGATATCTGTTGGTTTTATAAAGTTGTCGTGATATTTCTCAGTTGCCTCAAGGCATTGTTTTTTTTCCACTTCAATGCTTTGCAAGTGGGATCATATGGGTGTAAATGTTGCTTATCTAATTGATTTTTACTAAAATGTGCTAAGGCAGCTTTTATTGTTTCCGATTGAGAGTTCGCCATGTCTGTTATTCATTTTCCTTTTTCCTGATGTAGCTTTTCAATTTGCCATGCTATATGTTTGACAAAGTGATTGCATAGGCTCTGGCTCCACCTGACAGATAGTAGAGGTCGATCTAATTCTGCCAATGCAACGGAAGGATCGGTTTCCAGCGACAGACATCTCAGTTTCAAATTGATGAGAATTTGAGCATGGTCACCGTATACTATTTCGTTAATTATTAACGGTGTTGTTATTGTTGAGAGATTATGTGTTATGTGTTATGAATATGAAATCAATTGTCGAACTTTTTGGCCCTCTTATCCATGTGCTCCTGGTATTGGTACGTACAGTCTCGACCATATCCATATCCCAGTCACTAAGGAATGCTCTCCATTTTTTTCCTCTGCTCCTAGACAATACATTCGGTTTTCTTCCTTCCACCCCGGAGAGCTTCCTGCAATCGGAGTTAAGGTCCCCACCCAATATTAATTCTGCAGCTTGGTATTCTTTTGTTGTAGTTTCAAGGCAATTGTCTACCTCATCTAATATAGCTTCAATTGTCGTGGTTGCCGGGTTCCAGTATAAAGTAATTATAATTACCAGGGGATGCTTGGGTATATTTGTATTCAACAGTATCCCCAAAAGACCCCCGGATTCCCATATGATCTTTGAATTGAACTTTAAAGAATTGTCCACAGCAATTGCAAGGCCTCCAGATGCGCGACCTTGGTTGTTCTATTGGCAGGAGAGCAATGCGTGGTGTATCCGGGCAAAGTGAATTTGTCCTTTTTCATCGATTCTTGCAGCAATATAATGGTTGGTTGATCAAGGTTTGATAACGTTGCATGCCATTTCATTAGATTAAGGTATCTGCATGAATTCCATGAAAGAACTCTTAGCTTGTCGCCATTGAGTGGCTATGGTTTGGTCGGCATGTCTTTCCCTTTGAATATTGAGTTCAACATTGGTTCGAGCCAGGGTATACCATTCGTATTTGCTGCTATGTTTAATAGTTCCTGGATTGCACGATCAACACCACCCTGTTGATTCTGGAGGTATCCTTGAGTGACTCTGGTCTCTTCAATCCAAGGGATTGCATATGTGATAAATTCTTTTGCATCGACCTCAGTTTCAAACGTGCTTAGGGTAAAATCTTCGTCTTTTATTGCATTTCTGCTAAACCATAAAAATGTCATTACAGCTTCAGAGCTGAGATAACATATGGCCCTGTGTTTATTTTTTATTGCTAATGAAACTCTTAGAATGTCCTCCGATTTGAGCATCCTTAGTTGCGGTATTCGCGTGAGTAGCCCAAGTAGGAATGATCGATTGATGCGGTTGTCCCCCAAAGATGTGTGGTTACCTTCAAGGCCGATGATGAATGCTTTTTTGGTTTCGACTTGTTCGTCATTTGCTGAGTCTGAGTCCACTACAGGTCCTTCCGTTAGTAATGTTTTCGTAGAGTCAATGCCTTCCGTGGTGGCCAGGCTAGATGGAAAAACCTTTGACATCATTTTCCCATTAAATGATCCATCGTATAGTGCTTTCCTCAATATTTCCAAAGTTTCTTGATGATTGGTCATAGAATCCATTTTAGTTTGGACTGCTGGTATGGATTTACTCAGTGCTGGCCCATGTATTAATACCCAGTTATTGTCAGGTAGGGCTTGCGAAGTTTGCACTTCTGGAATGGACTTACTCAAGGCTGGACCATGTGTTGATGTACGCTTAATTTCAGCGACTGATTGAGAAGGTGTTAAGATGGATTTCTGAACTCCGTCCTGGAGGGGCAGAGGTTCAGAAGGCCAGCCAAGTTTCTTGGAACAAGCCATACCAATCAGGGTAGCGATGGCGGCAGTCAAGACTAAGTCTCAAGAGGGGTGAGGGTGACTGAAAGCCTGCAATGAGCACACAAAGCAAGGACGCTTACAAATTACTCCAGACAGGTGTTATATAAAAAATATAGACACATTTATTACAAGGCCTTTGTAACATCGACCATAGTAAAGAATCACGATAAAACTCAAGTAAACTAACACATCACAATCAATACAATATATATACAAGACCAACGGGTCTAAAGAGTTAGAAGCACGAAATATGAAGACCACCTAGATGGGGAGGAAAACAGGCAGTGCAAGTAATCGTTAGACCCAGTTCGACATCAGAGGCCACCTAACTAGAAGGAAGTCCGAGCCCTACGAAGAGTGGAGCCTTGTGCTCAAAAGTACCTGCACACGCGGGTGCCAATGGGCAAAGGAGAGTCTTTTCAGGGAGATCAGGCAGTTCAGAGAGGTGAACAAAACGATGATGAACAGTTCCCCGCTACTCAAGCGCGGCCTCCACTTGTGGGCAGAACAGGGCGCGAGTGCAGAAAAGGGTTGCTGTTTACGACAGCGGTGGAGAGCCACAGGCTCCTGCAGGAGAGTGACCGGTTAGGGTATTGACTACTCACTGGTCCCCGATGCAGGCAGACCCAGCTTCTCTGGTTCTGTTTCGGTACTGGCAGGTTCAGATGCGATCAGCAGGATGTCTCGATGCCGTGTAGATTCCGCGACAGCAGGAGTCAGGGTCGAGGGTGTCCCAAATGCAGCGAACATGCACAGGTTTGTTACCACAGCAGGGCAACTCGGCAACCGCAGGTATTCCGGTCCCAAAGCACACGTCTCACTCCAGACCTGGGAATGCCAAGTCTACAAATCGTGTGAGAGTGCCGAGGAAATGGGATTAGCAGTAAGCCAGACGGCGGTGACAGAGCAAGGTTCCTGTGTAGGATGGTCAGTCCACTGGATGGCCCAGGGACGCTTCCGAAGGCTTAGGTACAGGCTTTGGTGAAGATGCCATGAATAGTTGTTCCCACTATTCTAAAGGGTCGAAGTGCCAGTACAGGCCTTCTCATTCGATCAGAGGCAGAGGGATCTCACAGGACGACAGCAGTGCAGGGTGCCAAACCTTCAGCGGGTCACCAGCGATTCCTCGACTCAGCTTCTTAGTTGCAGGATACTTGGCTCCTTATCCTTCGTTCGTGAGAGCTCAGGAGATCGACATGGTAGTGGTGTTTCCAGCCTCCTCTTATCCAGAGTTCCCTTCCCGCCAAAATGGAGAGGACCCAATAGGAGATCAGCTCACAAAACACTCACACCATATGTGGTCCTATCACGGACCACGGTGGTCCCAGGCATTCAACATACTCTAGACTCTCTGGCACCCAGGATGTGTATTGGGAACAGAAATCCCAGCCCACATCCTGGAGGCACACACAAGGGCTGCAGAAGCCCGCAAAAGCATTGTGTTTCGCGGGAAAGCATAAGGACTGCCCCGGGTCGGCTCAACCTGGGGGAAGGTGAAGGGGCAAGACGGTCAGCGGACAGGACAAAGAACCTCAGGGCATGGCCATTTTGGAGGCAAGGCCACCCATTTGGGCCAAACGCGGGAAGTGCGGTTAACATGGCAAAAAGGGGTTCCAAACACAAAGAAACGATAGCTGCCACCAGTCCCGTCCGTGACACACTTGCACATTTCAAGATAAGTCCAGCGAGAGTTTCTAGGGCCATTGGAATGACTAGAGACCCAAGAGCGCGGTAATGTAAGTTACGGTACACTCTTGTTTCATGTTGCTCAAAAGCTGCAACATGAGGAAAGGACTAAGGGAAACGAAGTCTCCCGGTACTGACTGTGTTAAGGGCATGTCAGTTCCCCGTAAGAATTTAGCGAAAGCCCAGAGGAGAGCGGCGGAAGGACGCGCTTCTCTGGCAAAGTCTAGGTCAGAGTGTAAAACAACAGCAAAAAGTTTGGGGGTTGCCACATGGAAGGAAACTTACCTACAATTATAAAATCTTTCCTAACAGAAGGTGTGGTGGTATTTTTCAATTTTGCCATCTCCTTCTCATTGTATAGCAGAGAACGAGCATTGGCTAAGTTTCTTGTTTTTCCTCCTCCGTTCACTACAATTGAATTTCTTTGGTCAAGCGACTCCAACCCTTTTTGATTCCCATTTTTGCCCTTTGAATTATAGAGACATGCTTCACTGTATGGTTTTGGTGTGGGCGACTTTGGCAGGAGGCTTTCCTCGGTGGGAGTGTTGTCTGTTACTGTTCTGTTGGTACAGCTTCTGCCACATATAGGAAAATAGTTATCTATACTCATTTTCTGTCTATTCGGTAGGAAAGTTCCTTGGATATCGGGTATCTTGTTTTTATGGAAATGTTTTTTGTATTTCCATGGCTGCTTGAGACATTTTGGAGGAAGGATTATTCTTTCGATTAGGATAGTTGGTTATTTCCAAGTCTTTATTTTTATTCATTTTTATTTTTTTTGTTAGTGATTCATTTGATTTGGTCTTTGGAGTCGATATTAAAGCCTCCTGGCTTTCCTTTGTTAATTGTTGTAGCTTTATGTGATCTTCATCCATCATTTCTATTGTTAATTCTCCATTCGGTGCACCTAAGGTCCGTTCTTGCAGTTTATTAAAGTCAGCCTTGTTCTTAATTCCTTTTCGCAGCGCATCTTTGCATCTTTTTGCATATCTTTTTACGGCTCTTAGATGCAATTTGTTAGCGCACTGTGACATAAAAAAGGAATTGTCTACGTTTGGTGAAACTTATTTTTCCTTTTCCTCTTGCTTCAGCTGTTCCAATACTTTCAGTAAAGCTGAAGGACTATCAGTACAATCATTTGGCTGAGCTAATTTCGAGAGTTGGTAAGCGATTGTAGTATTGATCTCCTCTACTGATGCTTTGAGTTCTTTCAATTCCTTTTTGCAATTGCAGTACTTAGATGTGGGTGAGATGGATACTGGAGCGGAGTTATGTGGTTGAAGTGTCTCTAGTCTGCATTGTATGTTTTTATCCTGATGGTCCGGAGTAATTGATGACTTCTGATTCAGCAAGGAGGCCTCCATAAGATTTCTTAGGGTATCGGCTGCCATGATGAATCCTTCCATTCGATCCATCTTGGAACATATGTACTGGAGCGTCGCTTTAATTTCCTTTAGTTCCAGGGGAGTCAAATCGTGCCCTTTATCAAGGAGATCCAGTATTTTAATGATCAAATGATCACCGGCAGCGTTCCGGGAGAATGCTGTTCATTGTCATCCATTGGGCTAGATCCCCCAAAGAATTCCGTCTGGGAAGCCTTAATATGCACATTCGCCAATTCAGGGGAGAACGTTAAATGCAGTGGTGGAAGTTTTTCATTTATATGATTGCTATGATAATGGCATTTTATTTTTCATGGAGCCAAATACCAGAGGCGTTAGCAATCCTATGGAGCAGCTCACTTGATCGTCCAGAGCCAGCATTTTCTTCATCGTGCTGTCATGGTATTCTTTATGTCGTATGTCATCAGCTGGAGATTCAGAGCAGCTGCGAAAGTCTTCGATCACTCTCCGAGCTTCAGGGCTGTTAGCATTTCCACATGAGTGAGATTCCGATAGGACAGAGATAGAGGTTCTAGTCGGATCACTAACATGAATTATGGCGACGTGACGTAAGCCTCATGTGGTCCGTAATTGCATTAGAAGTGCTCGGCTTGAGTTTCTCCAATGCTGCGGGTTCAATGTAGGATGTTCTCCCGTGACAGATCAGCAAGTCGATGCTAGTCGATAATAGTGGGACTGTTGTGGTCTCATTGCACCACCCAATACGCAAGCCGCTTGCCATATCTTTTATGTGAAGGGCCCTTAGATAACAGGCGTTTATTGGTTTTACCAGATGGTTAATTATTGGTTACTAATTCTGCAAAATGTATGTCGTCAAATTGCAGCCTGTAAATAGCAACCAAAAATGAAGGCAGTGTCAGCAAGAAAAAAAAAAAAGGATTGGTTAATACCTTAAAAGGCTGATTACCAGGTCTCCCATTAACATCCCCCAAGTAGGGCCGATAAAGCGTGCGAGGATGGGTAAGTCATTTTAATCGGTTTGCCTTCTGCCGGACACGGCCACCAAGCCAGCAAACAGTGCTACTTAGAGCGCGTACTTGATGCACGCACGCTGATGCGTGCGCCGCTCTGCTAATATGGGCTTCTGGGAAGTAAGAGGCGGGGCCACCTAAAAAGAAGTAAATATAGATACATATAGCAGATATAAATGCTGTTTGTAGTTTAAGGGTACATCTTAAGAGTCTTTGTGATGGTAGAATATAGGAATACCCTTTGAATCCAGATAAGGTCCAAGAAAAGAAAACAATGAGGTGAAGTCACAGCGTCCTCGCACAGGGTCTGAGTCCGTTGCCAGCAAACAGCGCTACTTAGAGCACGCACTTGATGCGCACGCACTGATGCGCACGCCGCTCTGCTAATATGGGCTTCTGGGAAGTAAGGGGCGGGGCCACCCTTTGAATCCAGGTAAAGTCCAAGAAAAGAAAACGATGAGGTGAAGTCACGGTGTCCTCGCACAGGGTCTGAGTCCGTTGCCAGCAAACAGTGCTACTTAGAGGCTATTAGCAAATCCCATCATATGGGCCCGACAAAGAGAAAACAGCCTTCTCAACCCCTATTGGATTATTCCAATTTAAAGTCCTCCCTTTTGGATTACATGGGGCCCCAGCAACTTTCCAAAGGCTTATGGATAACTTACTCCAACCGCACTCACACTTTTGCGGTGCATACATTGCCAACATCGTTGTCTAAAGCGAAACCTGAGAAGACCATTCATCCTATCTGTACACCATCATGAAAATGCTCCAACAAGCTGGGCTAACCGCCAACCCGAAGAAGTGTTGATTGGCTCAATCGGCTGTGAAATACCTATGATTCTTTGTGGGAAACCGTAGTGTGCAACCTCAGCATGAGAAAGTGAAGGCCGTCCTAGACGCTCCCACACCTAAGACCAAGAGAGACCTCAGTGGCTTTCTAGGACTCATCAGGTATTACTGTAGGTTTATCCCTAGGTTTTCAGATAAGACCGGTAGACTAACGGATAAACTCAAAAATGCAGAGCCTCAAAAGATTCACTGGACTGAAGAAGACAATGTCAACTATAATAATCTAAAGCAGACCCTGTGCCAAACACCTATACTAAGAGTCGCTGACTTCTCAAAAGAGTTTATTCTGCAAACTGTTGTCTCCCTAACTGGGTTAGGAGCAGTATTGTCACAAATAGATAATGGCTTGGAATACTGCATCTTGTTCGCAGCAGAAAACTCTTCCCCAGGGAGAAGAACTACTTGGTAAGAGAGTTGGAGGCCCTTTGCATCAAGTGTGCCATTATCCATTTACAATATTACCCATTAGGTAGGTAGTTTAAAGTTGCGACCAACCATTCTCCTTTAGCCTGGATAAGCCAGAGAAAGGAATCCAGCTCAAGAGTCATGCAATGTTTCTTAGACCTTCAGCGCTACTGCTTCACTGTGGAACATCGGAAATGGAAGGAACAGGGGAATGTAGACATCCTTTCTTGGTTCCTCTGTGATGCAGTATCGGTCACATCGGATAGGTGATGGGTATGTGAGAAACCAGAGGGTGTCTCACCTACTAGTCCTCAGGGATCTGTCATGCAGGTGGCCATGGCACAGCCATCACTGTTGGATCCCGACCCTGGGGTTGAACTGGTGCGTGAGGATTACCTGGGTAAGGGGTCCTTGGGGAGTGGGTTTGGGACACCTGACGGGAAATGACAGACTCCAGTATTTCCTCAGATATGTCCCAGTATCATGATCAGGCAATTGCCTGACTTGCACCTGATTCCCCTTAACCTTCCCTAAACGGATAAACGGCAGAGCATGAGAGCACACTTTGAAAGAGGCAGAGCACACAAACGAGCAACTCATATCAAGCCACAGCTGAATCGAGCAAGACCGATGCAAAGTCAAGAAGAGAGAACAAGGAGGGAGATGCCCTTGAGCTTTTCGATGAGTGATCGTTGTGCTTCTGCAAAGTGAGAAGCAGCACGTGTAAGGCTGGGAAGTGAGACCAGAGAATCCTGTATTGTGTGTCCGTGATACCAAGGGCCCTCCTACCTGACTGCCCAAGTCTGGGAGGAACCGCAGCCGCCGTGGCATCGTCCTTGGCTCCAAGATAAAGGCTGCAAGTTTAGCATTTCACCCAGCCGGTTAGTTGAAGGAAACTGTGCGAGACCAGACTGTGTTTGAACGAAGGTTGCAGATGGCAAATATGTGTCAGAAGAAAATGTGTGTTGAAGTGTTTGATGCAAGACTTGAGTGTAAAACAGAAAGCTGACAATTTGAGAGGATAAACGAAAGATACAAGATTGTAGAGTGGTTTGGCACTGCGCATGTGCCCAATTGAAGGTCTCCGACTAAATGTATCTTTCCAAGAGGAATTTTGAGATGCAAATATAGTTCTATTATAAAGAGAATCAAAGTGGTCCTGCGAGGGTCTAAGACAAATCCTTCACATAGTCGCAAGTTTTCAATTTTAGTGAATCTTAAAGTGAAAACATACAGTGGCCCGAGCCCGACTGAGGGAGGTCTATTGTGATGTTGAATTAACAGGAGGGTCTGAGCCTAATTGAGCAAGACCCGTTGAGAAATGTGTACCTGAAAGTAGTCAGACTGACTGAGGTAGGCTCAAAGTAAAAGTAATTGAACGTGAACGCTTGAAGAAAGGACCTTTGCTAAAAGTAATTGAAAGTAAGCTTCTGAAAGTGATTGAAAGTGAACTCTGAAGAAAGGAACTTTTGAGTATTTTTCTTTGTACTTTTGATTTGTGAATGAGAAGCGATCCTTGATTGAACAAGAGACTTTTGCGCAGAAAGCTCCCATTTGGATTGAAACTGCTTCCTTGTGCTCAGAAGAACTAAAGTGTGTTCTACGCTCATGTGTGCTGCCTTGTCCCGTGTTGAAAACGTGGGGAAGGGGAGTCAACTATCCAGTCATGCTGATTTATTGTTTCTTGGCACACATTTTGTTACCTATATCATTAGGATTGGCAATAGTTTTTTAAGTATAGGCCCAGAAGGGAGAGAGTGAGAGCCCAATCCTGGAAGCCATAGTGGCCTTGAAGGCATCTCTAGAAAACAAGTTGGACACTGCCATAGCTGCTTTAAAGACGTCCCTGAAGAACAAGATGGATACAGTAATGGTGGATGTGAGTCTCCTCCGAAAAGACGTACGGACACTGGCAGACCAAGTGGGTACGGCGGAACAACAGGTGCAACAAAACACCACCGACGTTGCGACCACCCAGACCCAAATGTCAGATGAGATCTAACTGGTAAAGATCCTGGAACAGAGGGCAGAGGACACGGAAGGGAGGGCCCGAAGGAATAATATCTGAATTGTTGGACTTCCAGAGAGGATAGAGGGTCAGGATCCCACAAATTATGTCACAAATCTTCTGATGCAGGAGATCAGGGCAGAGGCACTATCCCAGGGCTTTGCGGTACAGAGAGCTCACAGGGCCCCGACCAGGAAGCCCCAACCGGGAGCCCCCAAGATCAATGATCACAAGAATCATGAACTTCAAAGATCGAGATACAATATTCACCTCCTCCAGAGAAGGGGGTGGGAGGGTGATAACTAGGAACACCTCCAGAATAACGATCTACCCGGACTATACAATCCTGGTCCAGAGACAAAGTGCATGCTATGGCCCTACCAAGGAACGGCTCAAAGCAGTGGGTATACGCTACATGCTGCTGTATCCAGCAAAGTTGAAGGTGATACGAGAAGGCAGATTGTACTTCTTTGAGATGACAGAAGACGGCCAAGCCTGGATGGACCAACAGGGCATCCAGCAAGGACGACCCAGAAACGCTAATAATGAAGAGAACCAACCCAGGGGACAGCAGGAATGAGCTTACCGAGGGAAAGATGGTTCCAACGCGATAGAAATTGCGCAAGCCAGATGGAATATAACTAAAGGAGCAACGAGTTTCAGCATCACCGCAGGTGATGACAGGACATGCAACCCCAAGACTTTGTTAGTTAGGATGTCAGTTTTGAAGCATCACGCTGCCACAGGCTGGCCACACAGTGGTGGTGGAGCAGAAGAAGCAGCAGAGCCCGAGCAGCATACAAATCAGGATAAGGCACAGCCTTGTGAGGGAGGAACTGATATGGACAAAATGGAGCAAGCCCGAGGAAACTGTCCAGGCTGATGGTCCATGGAGAGAAAGGCACAGAAGGACATCAATGATCAATGTGGAGAAGCAGAACCGATGCCCAAGGGAAAGTGGGACGGCATGGACAGGGGCCAGGAAGAGGAGCACTAGGCAGGCAGGCCTGCAGAAGGACACGAAAGGGGCACATAAACAGAGCATACCAATAAAATGCGTCTGGATGAGGTGAACATTGCAACCTGGAATGTCACAGGTCTCAATGCTTACGTCAAGAGGCTCCCAATATACGCCTGGCTGAACAGGATGAAGGTCAAAATAGCAATGTTACAAGAGACTAAGCTAATGCCTGAGCAACAGACCAAAGTGGCGAAGAGTGGGGAGGCCAAATGTACAGTGCGACATACCCTAATTATGCTAGGGGGTGTCCTGATATGGGTAGACCAGGGGGTCGCATTTCAGTTGATTGAGCAGGACAGAGATCCGGAAGGCAAATTTGTGTTGTCACATGGAATGATGTAAAACAAAGAAATATGTTTTGAAAATACATATGCTCCAAATCATGATGCAACAGAGTTCTCCAAGAAAATTGCACCCAAACTAGCTCAATACAGGGCGACGACATTCATCTGGGCAGGAGGTTTTAACTGCACCCTGGAACCTCTCCTGGACAAATCGGACAAGTACAGGAAACCAGCACCACCAACAAAGGCCCTGCAAACAATCCTGAATCTACTCCATCTGGCTGACGTCTGGAGAAAGGTACATGGACAAGGGAGAGGGTACACACACTATAGCGCCCCCCCATGTGACATACACCTGCATGGATTACTTATTCACGGGCAGTGAATCTCTGAGGGAATTCACAGGGACACAGATTAAGGCAAGGATACTATCAGATCACGCACCATTGCAAGTGACATGGGCATATACTTATAGGAAGGCCCCAATACCAACTTGGCGGCTGAGGGGGGAGACACAGAAGGAGGGTGAGTTCCAGGAACACATGCATGATGCAGTAGTAGACTTTTTCGAGCAAAACGTGGAAAGTGTAGAGAGTACCGGCACAGTCTGGAATGCCTTCAAAGTGGTGATACAGGGAGCAGCGATAGGGAAAACGGGGGGACTAAGAGGAAGCGCCTTGGCGGATCTGGGAGAGGTAGAAAGGGAGATAGAACTAGCTGAACAGCAGGTGGGTATGGCAGGGGAGGAACCTGGAGAACTCACAGAGTTGAGAATGAGATGCGTTGCAATCTTGGAGAGACTCGGGAGATTGGATTATGGGAGGTACATACAGAGACTGCATGCGCAGGGGGACAAACCCAGCCAGCTTCTGGCCTGGCTCACTAAGCAGGAAGGCAGGATAGACCCTATAAACGCAATGAAGCAGGAGAGGAGGTCAGGACCCAAGAGGGTATCAACGATATATATTCTCACAATTCTATGGGAATTTGTATGCTCCCAACCCCGCAGTGGAAATGGGCGATATAGACGATACCCTGGCCCAGATTAGACTACCACGGCTAGCGGAAGAGCAGGTTCAGATACTGGAGGCTCCCCTCATAGTGGAGGAAATCGAGTATGTGATATCAGAGCTCCCATCGGGCAAAGCCCTGGAACCCGACGGACTCTGTGGCGAGTTCTTTAAGGAATATAAGAACACCTTAGCACTGAGACTGTTGGAGACATATCAAGAGGTGTATGCCAAGGGACATTTGCCAGACAGCATGTTGGAATCGGTAATTGTACCCATCCTTAAACCAGGGAAGTCACCTCTAGAGTCTGCATCCTATAGACCAATCTACCTCATTAACCAGGACTCTAAAATTCGTACCGCGGCACTAGCCAACCGACTTAAAAGGGTGATACCCACCTTGATCCACACCGGCCATACGGGATATATCCCATGGAGAAACACGACGTGGAATCTGCGAAGTCTCCACCATGTGGTAGACCAGATGAACAGTAGACGGCGTGAATGCGCAATAGCGTCATTAGACGCCGTCAAAGCCTTCCACTCCGACAATTGGGAATGGATGGTGAAAGTCCTAGCCCATTTTGGGATGGGGGAGGGATTCCTCCGCTGGGTGGAGTTGCTTTATAAAAACCTCAGAGCGAGAGTTAAAACCGGGAGACATATCTCGGTGCATGGAGGATCTATAGAGGCACAAGGCAGGGATGTCCGCTGTCACCAATGTTGTATATATTGGCCGATGAGCCGCTGGCGGTCTTCCTGAGGGCAGAATACGGGGGAAACCGGAGAGATATAGATGAGATCATACACCAAATATCGCTATATGCAGATGATATGCTCCTTTTTGTTGGGAAAGCGCAGGAATCCCTACCATGCTTACTGGAAGAAATAGACGCATTTACTATAGTCTCGATTTTATAGCGATCAATAAAGAGAAGTCCTCCCTTTTCCCCCTAGCTGACCTATGGTGTGTCCTCTTGAGTCAATTGCCAGATCTGGAACTTATATGGGCACCCAAATCCTACTGATACTTAGGGATAGAGGTACATCACGATACCAAGGACGCACACAAATCCAACACACTGGGGGCCCTCGAAAAGACACAGAAGACAATGACCTTCTGGAAGACACTTCCATTGGGGATGATGGGGAGAGAAGCCCTGCTGAAGATGACGGTATTGCCGTGCATGCTATACTACTTCACAAACATCCCACAGGCTATACCTAAGGCTTTTTTCACACAATTGAACACAATGGCACATGATTTCCTGTGGGGGGAGGAGGTACAGGATTGCTTTAAACACCTTACAAAGAGACTATGAAGCAGGGGGTATCAGACTTCGAACAATACTACCTGGCAGGGCAACTGGAGTTTGTGGTAAGATGGCTGGGGGATGAAACATCGATAGATTCACTGCTCATCCAGCTAGCGCTGAAGCAATACTACCTGAAGGAGTTGTTATGGATCGACAAGCCCCTGACCAGGACCCTACCCAACATGGTCAAACTGGGCCTGACCCTATGGAACAAAGCATGGAAACTCCAGGAAGAGCGGAACCCCTGCTCGGCACCGATCCCCCTCGAAGGGTTCATGGGCGTGGACACAAAGACCCTTGCAATATATCGATCCCAGTGGGAAGCCAAGGGCGTAGGTCAAATAGGAGATCTGAGAAAGGAAGGTCAGTGGGCGGAATTCCGAAACATGATGGAGGAGCACGACATACACAGTGCACAGTTCATTCTACACAACTGCATGTTCCAGACAATAAAGAGAAGATGCTGGAAGAAGAGGACTCGGAAGGGGCGCTAGACGCTTGGTACGATGTAACGGAACGGGGACACACGGTCTCTAGACTGTACGAGCAATTGTTGAAATCTAACAATGAACAGGAGCTGCAAATAAGAGACGGCTGGGAGAAGGCGCTCCAGAGGCCTTTTAGTGACCCGGAATGTACTAGAGTCTTACAATACCCAAAGAAGGTGTACAGGAATGCAAGATGCAGGCAGGCACAGCTATACCTCACGCATAGAGTGTACCTCACACCCAAGAGGATGACCGTCTTGAAGGTTGGGGGGCCCCGAGGCTGCCCGCGATGCGCCGTGAGGGAAGGGGACATACTGCACATGTTCTGGACCTGCTCAGTGATAAAGATATTTTGGGAGGGGATCAGAAAAAGGCTGGAGGAGGGCGGACTTCACGTGCGAGCATGGTCTCCAGAGCCATACCTACTGGGTATTTTCCCTAGGGGAGACAGACACAGAACACACCTGGCCGAAATGAAAGATTTAGTGTGCATCTTTGCAAAAAGACGCATAGCAATGGCATGGAACTCTAGCTCGGGACCGAGCATAAGCTCTTGGTGGGCGGATCTCAAGAAATGGTCAGTGGCGGAAGTAGTAGTCTGGAAGAGAGCGGTGCAGAGGGGAGAAGGGGGAGAGTGGGCATAAAATACTTGCATGGAACACCCTGATATAGGACTTGTTTGAACAAGGAGAAGGAAGCGGTACTGAGGGACCTGGAGGTGCGGAGGAAGCTTAAACAGACACCCGCAAAAGAGCGAGATACCCTCGCTGACACAGAGAAGTAAAGGGAATATAGACTGGACTGCGTTGGACAGGTTGGACGGTTACCAAACAGGGCGACATGCCACGGAATCGCGCCAAGACAAGAGATGATGATTATGTTTTGTTTGCTGTTGTGTTGGTTATTGGTTGTAAAACAATAAAGAGGTTTTTTTAAAAAATAAAAAGGTACCAACACTCATTGTATACCACTACACATTCAACCATGAACCTGGAAACATAAACACTCCATACCACTACAAAACAAAAACAATCACGTAACTATAAAATAAGTTGAAATGATTTGAAATATTTTTTACAAAAGATGTAAGGTTAAACCAACAAAAATGTGAAGTCTAAAAACATTTGAAATAACATTAAGGTAACAACAAACTTTATCAATACATTAAAAAATATATATTTAAATACAAATTTCACACCATACTTTACATGTAAAAATAATATATTTTTTTATTGTTGTTGGTTAAAAAGAAACCTTTAACAAATTTCAACAGAGAATAGTTTAGAACATTCCCATTTAAATTACAACGTAGAGTCAGGAAAAAAAAAAGAAAAAATTAAAAACGGCACAACAGAGAAAATTATGTGCAATATGTGATCAGAATAAGCAGAGTGGTAAACAAATGCATGTTTTTGTTGAAAGAAAGCAAAGTTGTTCAAAAGGGTAAAATCTCATTAAGAAAAATGAAGTGCTGCCCAACTCCAACCATTGTTATCAGTAGAAATCATGATTTCATGCCACACAATACTGCTCAAAAGTGTTCTAAAATACTCTAAAAAGTGCTTAAAATAAAAGATTATCTGTTCAGTTAAAGCCTGACATTCTGATAACAAATGGAACAGTGACTCGGGGCCGTATTCTCAACTTGGCGCAGTGAGGGTGCTAAACAGCATGATACACTGCGCCAAAAGAGGACACCCAGGCTCCACTACTGTTCTCAAGTGGGCCTAGGCGCCCTTGTAGAGCACGACTGATCTATGAGGATTGCGCCTGCTTTTAGTTCTAACGGACGCAATCCAATCTCAGCAGCATTTTTGTAAAAAAACAACATATTTGTTATTTTACAAAAATGCTGCTGAGAACACAGATGAACATGTTCCTATACACCAAAGTGAGCAGCTTCGACACTGAGGGATGTTGAAGCTGCTTACTTTAGTGTATAGGAAAGTGTTCATATACACCCTTGTGGTGTATATGAACACTTTCATTTACACCAAAGCAAGCAGCTTCAACATTGTAGGATGCAACATTGAAGCTGCTTGCTTTGGTGTACATGAACGTGTCCATATACAACACACAAATGTATATGAACACTTTCATTTACACCAAACAAGGCTTCCTGTGGCACTCCTCCAGTTTAACGGCACCAAAGAACAAGTTACTTACCAACTGTAGCGTTCTTTCGACTGGATGTTCCTCCCACGTATTCCTCATCTTAGATATATTCGGCAGCTTGCTGATTCTTTTCGGAAATTTTTTCGCCAGAGGGTGCTGTGCTCGAGGCCGCGTAGCTTGGTCCCTCGAAGGCCGCCGACAAGCGTCAATGTCATCCGTCGTATAAAGGGCTCGAGCCGCGCCCGTTGGATTCAGTTCTGTTTTTCCGATGTTGAAGGTCGCATTAGTTGTATCAGGTATCGATAGATGTCATGCTCTTAAGGAAGTAAAAGTGCAAAAAGCGTAAAAACTGTACCTTGGGGTAGGTTGGGAAGGTCGATGAGGAATACGTGGGAGGAACATCCAGTCAAAAGAACGTTACAGTTGGTAAGTAACTTGTTATTTGAACGGATTGTGTCCTCCCACGTATTCCTCATCTTAGATAGACTCCCACAGCAGTAGTAATTTTGAGGAGGGAGTACCACAGTTTTTAATTATTACTGAATGAAGGACGGCTTTTGCAAAAAGGCCTCCTTGGTAATAAGTGGAGTCTAAACAATAATGTTTTACAAAGGTGTGCATGGATTACCAAGTGGCCGCAGCACAAATGTGCTGCAATGGGACACCCATCTGGAGAGCTGTGGAAGTTGCTATGCCCCTGGTTGAATGAGCCCTTAAACCATCTGGAGGCTCTTTCCCAGCCAACTTGTAACATTCAGATATTGCTAGAATTATCCATCTGGATAAGGTTTGTTTGGACACACCAAGGCCCAATTTGTGTCCAGTGTAACCGACAAATAACTGATCAGTTTGTCTAAATCTTTCAAGTCTAGAGATGTACAAGCTGAGAGCCCTTTTAGGGTCTAGTCTGTGGAACCTTTCCTCCTCTTTACTACCGTGCGGAGGAGGATAAAAGGAAGGTAAAATAATCTTCTGTGACAGATGGAAATCTGAAACTATTTTAGGTAGGAAAACAGGCTTGACCTTCAAAATAACTTTATCCGTGTGGGAAATAGTGTGAGGGGGCTTACAAGAGAGCGCCTGCAACTCACTCACCCTGCGGGCTGAAGTTAAAGTCACTAATAAAACAGTTTTAAAAGTTAGAAGCCTTACAGGGCAAGAATGTAAAGGCTCAAAAGGGGCACACATAAGAAACTTTAAAACTAAATTTAAATCCCAAATGGGAACTTGAAAAGGTGTAGGAGGGAACACATTTGTTAACCCTTTAGGAAATTGGATAACTAAGGGCATTTTAAAATATGAAACCTCTTCTGAGGAGCGCTTGAAGATCAATAGCTCTGCCAAATATCCTTTAATAGTTCCAACTTGGAGCCCCGAGGTGGCCAAATGTAATAGAAAGGAAAGCACCATGGGAGTGGTACATTGAAAAGGATCCACATTCTTATCCCTGCACCAGTTACTGAATTTCTTCCAACGACACCGGTATAAGGATTTTGTTGCTGGCCTTCTGGCCGAAAGCAAAATCTCCATAACGTCATCCGGGCGGTCCCAATCCTTATATCTCAACCTATCAGAAGCCAAGTGTGAAGGTTGAGTGTCTTGACCTCTGGATGGAGAACCCAACCTTCCTCTTGCGAGAGAAGATCCTCTCTTTGTGGAAGACATATTGGAGGGCAGATGGACATGTCCAGAAGGTCTGGGTACCACGTCCTCCTGGCCCAATCCTGGGCAATTAGGATCATGGTTCTCCTGAACTTTCTCAACCTCCTGATTACATTAGGAATCATGGGGACTGGAGGAAACGCCTAAAGGAGTGGAAATTCCCAGTCCACTACTAACGCGTCCCCTAGAGCTCCTCTTGGGGGAAATTCCCCTGAGGAATACAGTTCGCACTTCCGGTTTGCCCCGGTCACTAACAGTTCTACTTGAGGGGTTCCACAAAGGACGAAGATCTCTTGAAGAACTTCCTGAGCTAGCTCTCACTCGTGGGAGATTGTGCTCTGCCTGCTCAGAGTGTCCGCCGCCGTGTTCAGCTCTCCGGCCAGATGAACTGCCAATAGAGAGATTCCTTCTTGTATTTCCTAGAACCAGAGCTGCTAGTCTGATTGCTCTCAGCTCCAAAAGGTTGATGTGTAGTTTGGACTCCGATGGAGACCAACGACCACTGATTGTCAGATGATTGGTGTGGGCTCCCCAACCTCTGAGTGAGGCGTCCGTCACTACAGTTATCTCCGGCCATGGTTGCCAAAAAGGTTTCCCTCTGAGGATATTTTCCTTGTGAGCCCACCATAGGAGATCTTGAGCCACCTTGGACGGGACTTGTAGAAGATCTGACATCTCCCCTGAAAACTGGGACCATTGAGTCCTGAGGGCCCATTGCAGGGGTCTCATTCTCAGTCGAGCCTCTGGCACCAGAAAAATGCAGGATGCCATGAGGCCTAGCAAACTTAGGAAGTCGAACGCCAGTAGATGTTGGGTGTTTTGAAACTTTGCTACCATCTGCAGAATGTGGTGAGCGCTCGCCTCGGGAGGCAAGGCTTTCCCTGAGGCAGTGTCCAGGACAGCTCCGATGAATTGGAGTCTTTGGCTCGGATTCATTTGCGACTTCGTTTAATGGAGGGAGAAGCCTAGACTGTAAGAAATGACAGGTCATGGCTAGATGTTTCTGGGCTCGTTCGGGTGAACCTGCCCTGATAAGTCAGTTATCCAGGTAAGGGTAGATGTAAATCCCCTCCCTCCTGAGATTTGCTGCCACTACCGCCATTAGCTTGGGGAAGACACTCGGGCGGAGGTCAGCCCAAATGTCAGAACTCGAAACTGATAGTGAGATCTGCCAATTGCAAATCTCAGGTACTTTCTGTGTTTGAGATGGATTGGCACATGAAAGTAAGCATCCTGAAGGTACAATGAAACCAGCCAGTCCTGAAGCTGAAGAACCTGAAGGATCTGAGAAAGGGTCACCATCTTGAACTTGTCCTTCCTGAGGAATTTGTTCAAATTTCTCAAATCCAAGATGGGTCTCAATTCTCCGTCTTTTTTGGGGCTGAGAAAATAGGGGGAGTACCAGCCCTTGCTCATCTCTGCTACAGGAACATGTTCTATTGCACCTTTCTCTAGCAGGGTTAAAATCTCCTGCACAAGAAGCGGGCCTGGAATTTTTACAGAGTTGGCTCCCAGTGGATGATCTTGAGGTCTTTGATGAAAAGGAAGACAGTAACCATGGGTCACTATATCTAGTGCCCAGGCATCTAACATAATGCCCCGCCATTTGTCCAGATACCGAGCGATTCTGCGTCCCACTGGAGTTTTGTGGGTTAAGACCTCAAAGTGGCTTTGTAGCAGCTGCAGCAGTGGCTGAGGAGGTAGTAGCCGCTGCTGTGGCTGATCTAGCGCCTCTCCCTTTTCCACCACGAAAGGGTTTCCTCTGTTGGCCTCTGACTGGCCTGCCCCCTCCCTTTTCCAAAAGAGGAATAGAAGCAAAAAGGGTGACTCTTCCAGGAAGATGAGCCTGCATAAGAGTGTTGCTGAGGTTGCCTTATAACGAAGGTCTGCAGCTTCTCCAAGTTCTCGTCCGCCTTTCTGACAAACAACCTCAAGCCATCAAAAGGCATATTAATCTGGACTGTACATCAGATGCAAAGCCAGATTTCCTTAGCAATGTGAATCTACGCAAGACTGCGCTAGATGCCATGGACCAGCATATACTCTCTGCCGTGTCCATACCTGACTTGAGGCACTCCTCCATAGCCTCCTTTCCATCCCTTACTATCGCCAGGAAACCATCCCGTTGCTCACCCTCCGGGATGTGATCAGCCACTACATTTAAGCAGTCCCACAGGGTGTAAGTAAATCTAGCTAATGTACAAGTCACATTAGTAGATTTAAGGGCCATACTACCCGAAGTGAAAACTTTCCTCGCCCAGGCGTCAATCTTTTTGTCGTCCATGACAGGGGGCATGGAGGGATAAGAGGATTGCCTATTTGCAGTCACAGCCTGAATCGCCAAGCTTTCAGGTGAAGGGTTTTTAGACAGATACTCTACATCCAAAGGAGAAGGTCTGTACTTTCCCACAAATGTCTTATTTACAGCTGGTAAAGACTCAGGGGTCTCCCAACTTGTCATAACTCTCTTTTGAAGAGCTTTGTGGAAAGGAAGGATTGGGTCTTTCTGAGGTCCTTCATCAATAATATCAGTCATGTCGTCCTGGTCATACCTTGGAAACACTGACTTCCACCCAATAAAATCTATCACTCTTCCCATGAGGTTCCTATACCCCGGCTCTGCGTGGTCAGTGGGGTCAGGCCTTTCAAATTCTATCTCAGGTGAGGTATCTAGGCCACTGGCCGATCTTAGGCAGTCATAAAGGTCTGCCATTTTTTAACTAGGATTTACTAGTTCCTCAGGGACTTCTCTTGTCCCAAATCTAACACCAACTCGTGTAATTTCCTCATCAGAGGTTTGTTCTTCAAAAATAGCAGACATGGATTAAAGAAATTCCTGCCTGGGCTGAGGATGGAAAATGTTTTCTGGTAAAGGTGGCGGCATAGACCTAGATCTAGCCATACATGTCGCCTTGGGTATCGGTATAAAAGATTTCCCCGACAAAGGTGGCGAAGGCATCGATGGAATCGACGATGGCTTCGATATGCTCGAAGGAAACTCCAAGGTCTTCGAGCAAGGCTTCGACACCGAGGCCGAAGGCATCAACGCCATCTTTGGCTTCGACAAAGTCATCGAAGGACACGTCTAGTCGATACCTGACTTTGACGATGAGGACGCCATTTGTCCTCTGTCAACCTCGATTTGTGCACCGATGGTTTCTGTTTTGTTTCATGAGGTGCTGGAGAATCATCCTCCGAGGACGCCCTCGACTTCTTGTCGGATTTAGCGTGTGCTGTTTTAGATTTCCCTCTGTCACTTTTGGAGTGGACAGGGGCATGCTCTTCACGCAACTTTTTTGAGGGGGTCGGGGCCAAAGAGGGGGAAGAAGAGGACGAAGATCTGTGACATCGCTTTTTTGATTTTTTAGATTATGAGGAAGAAGACTTCCTCGAGCGACTCTTCGAACTCGACCGCCTCGACTTGTGACGAGATTTTCTACTCGACTCTCCCGAGTCTTTTAGTGTTTTTGCTGTCTTGAAAGACTCCTCTCCCACCGCTAGCTTACCTTGGCGTTCCGTAAGAGCCTTGTTCGACATCGCCTGAAACGACCCGCACTTGTCGACCCGATGGTCAGGACTAAAGCACCAAAGGCAGTTGCGGTGAGGAACCGTAATGGACATCTTTCTTCCGCACTTCAGACACTTTTTAAAACCAGTCTTGGGTGTTTTCGGAATTGAGGATGAAGACATTTTAAATGAGATAACTGACACGCCGTTTCAAAACACGAAGCAGAAGCTTGGAAAAATGGAACTGAATCCAACGGGACCAAGCTACGTGGCCTCGAGCACAGCGCCCTCTGGTGAAAAAATTTCCAAAAACAAGCAGCAAACTGGCGAATATATCTAAGATGAGCAATACGTGGGAGGACACAATCCATTCGAAAGGGTACTGTATATGTGCGCTAGTTTTAGCGCACATATTAAACTGGCAGAGTGCCACAAGAATAGGCTTACAAAAAGCTTACAAAAAGCCAGTTTACAAATGTGGTGGTTGCTAGGTTGGTTTCCAACCCATCCCAGCAACCGCTACATGTATTCCGAAAGTGGCGCATTCCTTCCGACTTCAGAGGAATGCGCCACTTTCAGAGTAGGTCTTTAGTACCGAAGAGGTCGTTAAGCCTTTTAATGTCATTTTCGGTACTTAACACCTGGATGAGAATAGGGCCCCAGTATTCCCCTCCGCTTGACAGATTCTTTTTTCCCGCTCTGATGTGTCGCTAACAGCCATAATTTCCCTGGTTGGTAACAAATTTAGTCTTAGACATAGGCGGTGGGCCCTCCACATGCCACTCGTGAACTGGATCAGATTACAGGGAGTTTCACCCAATGATCTAACATCTAGCAAAGTTCCCACATATAAGTGATGTTTACGAATTATGAATGAATTGAGAATATCCAGTCCTTTTCCCAGAGTTTTCTTTGGCTTTATGAGGGAAATAAATCAACTTGATGCTAACATCATAATCTGCCTTTAGTACATTACAGCAGGCGATCCATTTATTAAGTGGCAAACAGGTTTTACTGTCCATTCGCATCTTAAATTCCCACCATATAGTGCTCTTGTACGCTGAAATTATTTTGATAACATATCAGGGTTTGCCAAATACATACAAATTTCTATTGAGGTTTGGGCCAACTCATACTTGATGACTGCTGCCGTCACCCCATAGGTAATTTCAAAACATTTCGGCAGAAGCAGCCTTCATGTTTGGACCAGTTAGTTGACAAAAGCAGCAAGATTATCTCTGCACTATTGGTGACCACTGGGAAAACCTTAGTATAACATTCTAAAACCGGGATCAAAGAAAATTCACCATATTTCTGGTAAAGTTGGGCCGCCTGCGAATTTAAAGCTGTGATTATTTACCTGTGATACGAATAAAATTCATTGTGATTAAGAGCTTCATATACGTAAAAACTCAAGTATTTAAAATTAGCAACACGCTCCACTATGATACTGCCCAAAACCCACTTAAAATTAGTGTATCAGAGTTTCTATCCTGGTCGCAACTGAAGACTCGTCTTACTTACATTAATGTTTAGGTAATTGGCTGTAGTATATCCTTCCAAACTTGTGAGCTGACGTTGCAGACTGATAAGCGTAAAATCTAGCAAAACCATATCATCTGCGTAAAGGAGGTAGTTCATAGGTTTGTCTGTCAAACGGGGAGGAAAACAACAAATTCCTTCAAAAACCCTTGAAATATCGGAGATAAAAAACTACAAAGAAGTGGGGCTAAAACACAGCCTTGTTTAAGGCTGCGCCTAGTTTTAATATGATACGATGTGGGATTTATAACGCGCCTGTACACAAGTGTTTCTAGGCGCGACAAGACAAGGAGGGGGAAACAAATGGAGAACAAAATAACGATCTTACTAGGCCTTGTGTCATTCAGATTGCGCAAGTGTGGGAAAGAGGGAAGGGGTGAAGTTCCAAGGATGAGGGGAAGGGAGAGTCAATTAACTCACAAGTGCAGCCAGCGGGTGGCTCATAAGTACAGAGAGAAGGGACTGTAGGGCTGCAGATACAGACACTTAAGTGCTGCTGAGCCCGGAGGAAGTGCTAGGGAAAATGGGCATGCAGGAGCCTGGGCCTGACTTTCGAGGGTGACCACGAGACCAGTGCACGGAGCAGTTAGGTGCATCAGCCAGGTAGAGGAAGAGAGAAAGCAGAAGCAAAAAGGAAGGTCTTGAGATACTTCTGGAACCGGAGGTGGTTCTGCTTAAGTTTGAGAGAGGCAGGGAGGCTGTTCCAGATGGAGGCCCCAGCTGAGGAGATAGATCTGCCAACTCTCTGCTTGGTGAAGTGTCTAGCCCTCAGAGTTGGAGGTGGATGAGCGGAGAGCTCAAGAAGGAAGAGGTTTTGGAAGATAAAGTTGGAGGTAGAGCGGTCCCAGGCCCCAGAAAGCCTTATGGACGATGCAGAGGGTCTTGAACATGATCCTTGCAGCCAAGGGGAGCCAGTGAAGAGATTTCAGAGTTGGAGCAATACGATCCCTAGGCTTGAGGCCAAGGACCAGTCTTGCAGTCCTGTTCTGGATAAGTTGTAAAGGTCAAAGAGTAGAGGCAGGAAGATTTAGAAAGACACTGTTGCAATTGTCCAGCCTAGAGAAAACCAAAGCTCTGGAGACAGTGAGCTTCTGGGGGAAAGTGAGAAAAGGAAGTATACCTCTGAGTATGTGCAGCTGATAGTTAGACTTTCTAACAGGGTTAGAAAGTAAACTGTAAAACAGAAGGATACACTTATTCAAGTGTAAGGTAACAAGCTTAAGTTTATTAATGCAGGCCCGCCAGCGCTGCTCTCACCAACTGACTCTCGCCCTGCGTTCCATCTTCACAAACTCAATAGATGCAGGAGCTCGTGCAGATGGAACACAGACACATAAGGTAACAAGAGAACATGTGTGTAAGACATAATACAGATAACATTATAACAGACTAAGTAAATAATAATTCCTTACATAAACCTGGTCTATTTAACCTCACTCTTATGAAAGTACTGGTGTGCAAAGCAATACTCATGTGCAATAAATCACTTAGGCATCCCCAAGCCTGTAATTCGGACCAAAGCTTTTCAAAACTATCGAAAGCCATGGAGAAGTCGATAAAAGCAAAGTAAACAGGTTTGGACTTCTCCATGGTTTCCTCTTTCAGCACGGCCAAAATAAAACCATTAGTGGTTGTACCCGTGCCCTCCATGAAGCCCGTCTCATAAATATCCAGTTTCTTAACCGACTTAGCCAACGCTAGTAAGCCTCGTGATAACAAGGATGCAAACATTTTCGAAAAGACATCTAGCACAGCTATAGGCCAATAGTTTGATAGATATGCATGAGGGCTCTTTTTGTAAATTGGGTCTATTATAGAGTTTGATCAAGAGACCAGTACTTTCTTGGTCACAAGGACCACACAGAAAATTACCAACAAAATATTTACCCAAAGGTCAATATTCCCTTTCATGACCAGATTGGACAAAGTGTCGGGCCCCGGTGCCCTGGAATTTTTACTGCAGGTAATCAAAGAATATATGATTTCATAGTCTGGGTCAAGCACCCAAGGACCCTCCACAGGAGCAGTTACCTTAAATACATTTCTGCTCCCGTCATATACGTTTCAATAATGTTCAGTTCATTTGGCTTCAGGGATTGTAGTGTTGTGAGACAGATCTCATGTGATGACCAGGGGAAGTGCAAACTGGTCACGTGAGGAGAGGTGGAGTAGAATTGAGGAGGCTTCTACGCCAGCACTCTGAGTGTCAGGTTCTTTTGTGTGTGTCCTTTTTGTCTTCTTTTGATGCAGCAGCCTGACTCATCCTTCACTGTCGTCATAGGTGATATATGTAGCTCACTTAGGGTTGACACCTGGTGCTCGAGCACAGTGGTGGTCCTTGCTAGCAGTAGGATTTCGGCCAGGGTGCGTCTTCCGCAGTAACTTTTTTCTTGAACATCAGAGAGATGCAACCAGCGATGATCTGTGATCTTACTGTCTCTTCACTGCAGTGGTGGTGGAAGTCGCAGTTCCTGACTTTGGATCTCAACCTTGTCATAAACTTGTCCATAGTTTCCCCTTTGATTTGCATGGTGGTGTGGAAGATGTCACTCATAGTCGACATTCTTGTGTATGCCAAAATGTTCAATCAAAATATGCTTGAGCACTAAGTGTAGTAGACGTCCTCTGGCAGCTCAAAAATAATGTCTCTCACTTTAGGGCCCGCTGTAAGCCTGAGAAACCCTTTACTTTGCTTGTCATCTTTAGGGTTTAGGGCATCCAAATACACGTCAAACTCCCTGATCCACATAGACAACCTGGGCCCCAGGTTGGTCATGTCCGTCATGTCAAATGGGAGGAGCATCGGAATGGGAAAGGTGTTCCCTACTTGCTGTGCAATCTGTTGTGCCAGTCCCCCTGGTACTGGTCCCGGGGCCGCCAGCCCTTGATCCTGGTCCCCCATTATGTTCTATAATGTTAGATTTTGTGGGGGCTACTTCCTGGATGTGTAATAATTGCTGGTTCCAATCTGCTATTTGGCACTCCTGGATGCGTAACCTTGGGTACCGACCACGCAGTGCGGAGCGCAGTCTAAGTATCTTCAGGTTCTCATTGATTCAATATGCTGCCTGTGGTTTGCTTCACGTTTAAATGTACAGTCTGCTTCCTCATGCGCAATGGCCTCACTGAAACTGTAGTTGCTGGGCACCTTCTGCAGGGGCTGCCAACTCGACTCGCACCTATGCCGCGGTCTCCTTACCCTGCGTTCTTCACAGCTGACGGTCGCCGGCAAATTCAGGAGGCCCGGGCTACACGTTCTCCTTGACGGTGTTGTTGCGCCTCCTTCCACATCTTTCCCCAGTCACGTAGGGAGCCGGCTTCCAGCTGCCTGTGTTTAGCTCCGGGTTACAACATCCTCACAGGAGCGTTCCTGGGGTCAGCGAGCAGCGCAGCTGTCCACTCACCGCCCGCCACAGCACACAGCTGCTTCAGCTGCAGGCATGGGAGCCAATCTGGCATGCGAGCAGCATGCTCGGGTGTTGGTTCAGCCATCGCTGGATCCCTTCCTCACCAATAATGTCTGGCGTTAGGCCAGACACCATAAAAAAGGGCACGACACACAAAAGAACCTGACACTTCGGATGCTGGCGTAGAACTGTTTTATTGTTGCCGCCTCATTTTCTACTCCACCTCTCCTCACGTGATCAGATCGAGCTTCGGGTTTACTTGTGTGTGGGAAAGGGGTTTAGTGGTGTCATTTATTAGATGCCGAAAATCCCTCGAGTCTTTACTTGGTAGTAATTGAAGCATTCTATGTGAGTCTTTAATCAGCAACTTGTACTTATGTCCATGTACACAATTCTGGTAAACGTTATTAAGTATCACCCTTAAATCCTCGCAATTCCATTTTTTTTTTGGTAATTCAGAGTTGTAGGCATGCTTATGAACGACCACTGGTCTTCTTCTGGGCTTTAACATTTGGTCGTAAACTTTTCCTATTAGGGCATTATACACAACCTTTTCTAGCATAACAAAAAGATTGTCAGCAACAAACATACTATTCAAAACTGTTATTCCAGGATAAATGGTTACCCCCTTCGTTTAATTCAAGTTCCGCTAATTATAAAAAAGTCCATGTAATCATTGCCAAAGTATAGGTTAATAAACAATAAACATAACATGTAGGCATGCTTATGAACGACCACTGGTCTTCTTCTGGGCTTTAACATTTGGTCGTAAACTTTTCCTATTAGGGCATTATACACAACCTTTTCTAGCATAACAAAAAGATTGTCAGCAACAAACATACTATTCAAAACTGTTATTCCAGGATAAATGGTTACCCCCTTCGTTTAATTCAAGTTCCGCTAATTATAAAAAAGTCCATGTAATCATTGCCAAAGTATAGGTTAATAAACAATAAACATAACAAAAATAAAACACATACTAAACAACTTAACATTCTCAAACTATCATATGCAATACGAACTTAGTAACATTATCTTCAAATAGTTTTTCAATGTATGGCACGTTTGAAATTGGACGAAGTTTAGATGGGCCAGCTAGGTTCAACATAGACTTATTCAGCAAAAGGGCGACAACTGTGAACTTTAGCCCCACCAGGACTGTGCCATTGGGTAAAAGAAGGGTCCAAGCATCTGATTGGATGGTGCTGCGTCACTTTGTGTTATGATCTTCATGTTGCATGTTGTGATAATGCATGGACCTCACAATGAATACTAACAGTAAACCATGATTATTGCCCTAGCTCTTTATAATACCCTCTTCTTTTGCCCACAGATCAGTGCTGGGTCACAAGATGACCTGCTCAGTGATAAAGCCCAGTTTCCTTCCGTGTACCGCACTGTGACGAGGGAAGCCTACCTCCAGGTGGCCATCGGGAGCTTACTGAAGCACTTTGGATGGACCTGGGTTGGGATAATTGCCTTTCAGGAGGGAAACAGTGAAAATATCATTAGGAGCCTAAAAGATGAGATTGGGAGAAGTGGAGGGTGTGTCGAGTTCATCCTCACAATGCCCTCGTGGACCCATTTGTTTACAAAGATGTGGATTGTACAGGATGCTGTAAGGAAGAGCACAGCCAATGTGATTGTTTTTTATGGCAGCGCTGAGGACCATGTAGACCTCAGTAGGATGTTAAACCAAGATGGAAACCTGATCCCAGGCAAGGTGTGGATCCTCACAGGAGAACTTGAGCTGAAGAAATTGTACGAGCTTCCCACATTTCCTCTCCAGGGCAGCCTGGCTTTTGTGAACCACAAAGCACACATTCCAGGATTCAGGGAATTCTTGTCAGTGCTGAACCTGGAAACGTATCCAGATGACCCCTTTCTGCCAGCCCTTTGGCAATATACTTTCGATTGTAACGTGATGACAAGGGATCGGCCGGATGACTGTGCTGGGACAGAGAGTCTGAATGATGTTATTTATTTTCAATCCAATCTTAGAGGGCCCTCCAGCGGGTACAACCTTTACAACGCAGTCTATGCCCTGGCACACGCTTTACACGATGCCATTACATCAACGTATGGAAATACTGCCACAGCCGGAGAAGTGCATTATCAAGACATGAAGCCCTCAGAGGTATGTACTAAGAGCACAAAGGGGAACGTATGCAGGCTGTGTAGTGTGGGAGGGCGGGGGAAGAGAAGGAAAAACCAGAGAGAAGAGAGGAGTTAATATGGGGTAGGAGCAGAGACACGTGATGCCACATCTGCATTGCAGCAGCCTCTGACATGTGTTAGTAACAGTACATGATATATAAAGAGCGGGAGACTGGGTATTCTGGCAGAACGACATCTGGTATCCTGAGGAGGATTAATATTCTGGGAAGGCTTGCTGGAAGAGTATACTTACACTAGCGGTTAGGTTTCAGTAAGCACACGTGTGGCAGTAAACACACCAGTTGCAAGGTTTTGAAACTCAATTAAACAACAATGTGCATACAATTATCACTTCGACAGCGAAAGAGCCTTTAAGATTAAAAATCTACCATAAAAGTAAACCCCAGAATATGTATCTTCAAATCATGGAACAAGACAAACATTTGATTTAAAAAGCATCATGTAAGTACTAAACCTATTGATACATGGAGGGTCTTCCACAAAGAGTTTTACATCCTGTGAGTACTTTCTGGAACCTGTGTTGTTTTAACTTAACTTTCTTGTGAGATGGTAGGGCGAGGGTGATCCTGTTCATCCTCATCTGTTGAAGACCGTGGACCGGATGCCAGTAAAACATGCCCTGCCGCAGTAAGAAAACATGCCTAGATGGCTGCACTCTTATTGGCTTTACTCTTGATGGCAGTAAAAAAGATCACGATGCAGCAATGAAATACAGCCAGATTGGCTGCTGCACAAATGATTCCCCACCAACCAGAGGCCACCATCCGGCACACACTCTAGCCCAGAAATTCGTACAGCATACCCTCACACGCCCATCCTTACAGCATTCATACAAGATCTCCTTCACCCTTACACCCATGTAGCAAACACTCTCTATATTTAAAAATGTACCTTTACAGCATAGACTCTCTCAATCACACGTGCACTGAAACAACATACGCTCTCTCTCCTTCACAACACATGCAAACTTAAAGACGCTAACCCTTGCATAAACGCATACACGCATAAACACATACACACATGCATACATACATTTGTTCTCTTACCTGCATCCCTGACATGGTCTGAACTCAGCCTCAGACTAACTCAGGTTACACCATGGCCCATGGCTCCTGCACAGCTTGAATCAGGAACCCAGAAGCAGTTAGAGCTTCATGGTACCTAAACCCGCATTTTACCGCACCTGGGCCTCTGAATATGCGGGCAGGTGCTGGAGCATCACCTACGTGCATTCTGACATGCAGTACCATAGCCTGCATCCCCGGTGGGACATGCAATGCTTGGAAAAACAACACTTGTAGTGACGAGAGACTGCAGAGGGACAAGAGAGACACCTAACTCCCTATCCCCTGCCCTGAAACCGATTTGATGACAAAGCAGAGGGACAAGAGAGACACCTAACCCCCCACACCCCTCGGAACAAAATTGGCGACAAAGCAGAGGGAAAGAGAGACACCTAACACCAACCCCCCCCAAACCGAATTGGCGACAAAACTCACCAACAAGCGAGGAAAGCCACAGGGAGAATGAGCAGCCTCAGTCCCTGGCTGCTACCACACCAGAGACTATTTCAATTACAAAACAGTAAGGCAGTGCGTTGTCACCCTTCTTGTACACAGGAAGCATGGGACTGTTACAAGTGCCACCCGTAATCCACTCAATGACACCTAGATGTGCAAGATCTGAATTATTAATTTCAGTGTAGCTTCTCCGTCCACTAAAACCTTGTATTGTGGTATGCGCTGTAATGTGACATTTTGAGTTAACTGGATGCGTACTGGTTCAACATCGAGCATTCCCAAGTCATTATTGCTAAGGGCCTATAAATGAGTGGGTATACTTTGTGATTCACTGGGTAGTAGGAGTGCTAACAACTGAGATGTAGAAGTGTGCTGCATTGAAATAGTCAAATATACACCATCGGTTGAGCAGTAAATAACAGCAAGTCATTTATTCAATAAATTCAAACCTAACAAGTTTTCACCACAGTTAGTTGTCAATAGAAAAGGACATGCATCAGTGAATGGTGGCAGAGAAATAGGTACCGGTTTGGAGACTGGACTTATTACAGGTGTGCCAGCGAACCGTACAGAAAAATGTTGTTGCCCTAACAGAGGAATATCTGGAAACGGGAGGTGATCAATGGAGCACTTCCGTGCCCCAGTATCAACTAGAAATATGTGTGGCCTATACCCAACTTTCATTGTAACGTATGGTCCTTTCTGATTGACAGGGATATGGGCAGGTACCAGCACCTGTTTTGGACTATCCTAGCCAAAGAATATGTTGTCTGATGTGTAGTCCTCAGAAACATAATTCTGTGAGGGAGTGTTATCGAAAATGTTGGTGGGCTTAGCCGTGTGTTGCGTGTCTGTATTTGCTGTATTATTGCTGAACTGTTTTGGCTAGGAAAACTGGCTTCTATTCAGTCCCTGTACGCCAGTACTACGTCCTCTTCCTCCTCTCGCATACAGATTGTTTCCCTTCTGTTGGAGTATTGGGTATTGCTCCCTCCAGTGGCCTTTCTGCTTACAGTAGGCGCACTGTTCTCATCCACCATCCCAGTGTGTGGCATAACATGTCCCCTATTTGGGGCATATCCTCACAGTCCCCTAGCTACCTGCTGTAACGACACCCTAGTTTTCAGATCTACTTTTTTCTTTTCTATTCTTTCCTTCTCAGTGTTAACTCTGTTCTCATAACACTGAGCCACCAGCAGTATTTCGGAAGGTGTCTTTGTTTGCCAAGCCCTCTCTGAAGCAATGATTTGAGACTGAATTTCGGGCAAGAGAGCCTGTACAAACTTGTCAATCAACAATCTCTTTCCCGATTCAGTGCCCAAATCTTGTCCGTGTTTTCAGCAAATACCTGCTCAAATCTATTGAAATACTCTGTTGCCCCCTCAGATTTCCCTTGCATGCAGGCTGTTCATTTGTCCCATATAATCCTTTTCGCTGGTACTAAACTCTTAAGTTTAGCAAGAATGGTGTTGGTTAATGCTAATATTTTCTCTGGTGGTTTCTCACCTGCTTTTCTTGGTATGTTGGCAGCCATGAGTCCTGGCCATGTTCCCCTCAATGCCCCGTTATCATCTATGTTCCTGATCTGCTTCCATAAATCGGAAGGTAAAATGACGGGAAATAAAGCTATGGGCCTCATTTCATGTTTGCTGGTCCGGTAGTAACGGCGCCGGTAAGTTACCGGCACCGTTACTACCGGACCTGCAAACTACATGTTCTGCTCGTGGGTGCCTTTCCGCCGTACCTGCACCCACAAACAGAGCATGTCGGATGCACCAGCACCATTCACGAATGGTACCGGTGCAGCGGACCTCCCCATTCCCATTGAGCCCTACGGGGAAAAGACAGGCACCAATTGATGGCCCCTATGGGGCTCAATGGGAATGGGGAGTAATTATTTTCGGCACCCGGCAATGGGGATGTACCGGGTCCACCGGGGCTGGAGTACCCTGGTACATCCCCATTGCCGGGTACAAGTAAAAAAACGACTCTGGCGGCAGCCGTGCCGGTAATTACCGGCACAGCTACAGCTAACGTCGATATGAGGCCCAATATATTTTAAGGTAAAAACTGAAGAAGCCAAGACAGACTGTACTTCCTTATAGAACTTGGGGGGATTCTTCCTTATTTATGTCTGGGATGGATAGCTTAATTGTGTTAACATCTTGTCTGGAAAACAGATCATATACAAATTGTCCAATATAGTGTGAGGCAACTGTTCTAGCGGGCACGTCACCATTAGCTGGCTGATCTATTTGTGGGACAAGTGTTGAAGGCACCTCTCTCATGAGCATCTGAGCGGTGGCCTTTTCAATCCTATTGTTGAGCAGTAATGCTAAGTCTAGAGACAGGGAAGTGAGTGCAGTGTCATCTGTGAAGGGGCGCGTATATATTTTCATCACATCTGCTGTACAACACAATTTCCATTTAATGTATTCTTCTTGTAGGTATTTAGCCATTATTTGTAATACCTGTTTCTGAATGGATGGGGAGTATTTCTTAAATGTGTCATGGATCTCCATAGGGGAAACGGATGTATTAGAAATCCATCTAAGAGCGTCTCTAAAGATGATGCATTTCTCTGCATTATCTTCACAGTGTTTGGGGAGAGTGCTTTTCTGAATGAATGCGTTGTTTATTAAAGGACAAGCTATTCCTAAATCATCTAGATTTGCTATCTGTAGTTCATGTAGTTCCTCCTTATATGAGAACAGCTCAGATAGGTGCTGATGTGCGTCTTCTAGTGTATTTATTGATGGTGCATGGTGAATAGTTTAAATGTTGCAATTCTCTGGTTACTGCAGTATTAGTGAGTTTGTACCATTCTTGTATTTTTCCCATGTGTTCTAACAAATATTTTCGTTCAGGGGTATGGTAGTCAGTCAACATATGTGAGACACCTAATTCAGTCCCTTCCAGTATATAGTCTTCTGCTGGTACTTCTAACCTTGACTTTTTATTCTCTGTCAGTGCACTACAAAGCCCTGCTCTCTGATCACTAAGTGGGTGTGAATATTGCAATAGAGGGGTATTGGATTCGGAAGCGGTAGGAGAGCCAAGTTGCAGAGCCCTAAGGAGCACCGGTGTGGGAGGTACAGCAGACCAAGAGTCAGCGTCAGGTACATGTGGCACTGGTCGAGGCACCGCTGGTACATAGGAAGGTGGTTCAGTCGGACATTCTCGTCTTTCACTCAATAGTGCAGCCATTAAGTTATCAGCTGTGTGCAGCTCTTTGGATGGGTATATTTTGCATATGTCTAGCTATATTGATCTATCTGCGCCCTTTCACAGTCTTCCTGTTGCTTTTTGTCATGCACTAAAACCTTTTCTGTTTAGATCATATGTTTTCAAGCTTGCTTCTGTCTACATTTGATGCACTTGGTTGCCTCTTTGCGCCAATCCCTAATCCCATCAAAAGCAGATGGCCTGGCCTTTTTATGGAATAAAACGGACTCCAAATGCTGTATCCTTGCTAGTTCAAATTACCCAAAATTAGGCCATTGCAAATGTGCTACATGTCTGGTCTGGAGATGCCAAACACTATTAAAAACAATTGGGGAGAGTAGCAGTGCCTGCAGTCACACTGATCAAGCTGTGCTGTGCTGGCTGTGGAGGCTTTCTATACTTGCTGTAAATATTGGAGGTGGACCCCTGTGCCCAAATCCCCCTGCTACGCGCAGCGGCGTGGAGTAGCGGATAGTAGCAGTCCCTGCAGTCACCCTGATCGAGTGTGCTGTGCTGGCTGTGGAGTCTTTCTACACTTGCTGTCAATATTAGAGGTGGACCCTTGTTCCCAAAACCCACTGCTACTCGTGGACCGGAGCAGTGCGAAGCAGTGCGGAGTATTGGAGTGAAGCAGTCCCTGCAGTCTGTGCGAGCTGCTGGGGGGGCTGGCTTTGGGCTGTGCCTAATTATTAGCAGAGTCCTGGTAAATTTGCCTGCATGCTTCCAGTAACGCAGTGTCCCGAGGGAGTGAGGATTGCCAATATAATCTACAGCACCTTGAAAGCGGTGGACCACAGGTGAGGGGGAGTACTGCGAGGTAGGGCCACGTGAGGCACTTTCTGACAATTAAACCCTGTCCTTCCCCAATTGGGGGTCTGAGTGGAATTCCATCACCACCCACTCTACGAGTATTGACCGCAATAGGACAGACCCGCGTACAACTCGCTGAGGGCTGGTGACTACCGGCTTTCTGCCTTTCAGCTGGCTCCTCCCCACTGATTGTTTCCGAGGTCTCATCACTCAGCTCATTTAATATCAGAGCCACGTTCTGCAAGCGTGTTGCTGGCGCAGTGGAGGATACAGGGATCCCCTTTTGTCACACCATCAGCATCTATTGGGAAGAAGTGAAAGTGAAACAAAAAAATTACTATGCAAATGAAAAGCCCATTCGGTGCAAGAACACGCCCCCAGGGAAGACAGCTGGCCCCTCCCTCCTTCATATCCATTTTAATCTAGCCTGTAAAGGTATATTGGGGAGACCCTTTTCGGGCCGGTTGATGCTGATAAATGTAGAAAGGGTCTAGTAGTCATCAGTCAGGAAAGCCCCAACCCATAAATACAAATCTTAAAATTGAGTAGGGGTATGCACCCCTTGGTAACTAACTATCTACTGATAAATGTATATTGGAAGGTGAATATGAGTCGAAAGGAAACATTTATTAAGTTGATAATGAGCAAAGTTGATGAAGTTTCGATAGAATGGGAAGATCCCAAGGTTATTATATGTGGTGATCTGAATATCTGTATTTTAGACTAAGAAGGCTGGCCTCTAAAGAAAAGAAATGATTGACGAAAGAGCCCGCAGCTGGGTGTAAGAAACCTCAGCCCAAGAATTGTCCATGCTAAATGCTCAAACTGAAGGTTATAGACCAGGAGCGTGTACATGGGGGCGAGGTCTCCAGAGATCCTGTCTGGACTACTGTTTTGTTTCTCAAAATTTAATTGAAAGAGTGGAAAGGTTTGAAATAATGACGCAGTCATCAAGTGATCATGATCCCTTAGCCATTATCCTGGGTGATCTCGAACCCGTTATTACCCCCAACATGATGCCTCCAGTCGAACTAACTTGGGGGAAAATAGGCTGAGGATCAAATAACGTATTTTTAGGCAATATGAATATTCCATAATAGAGCATCAAAATAATGTGGAATACTTATGGATCCTCAGAGAGTTTAGAGAAGTGGGGAGTAAAGAAAGAAACACTTTTCTACAGCCCATACATGCTTGAATACTCACTAGTAAATGCAAGGAAAGAGGTAAGAGCAGATGTCAGAAGGGCAGGTAGAGAGGGGGGCCCAGATATGGGGGAGAAGATTTGTGCCCGCAAGCAGAAATATCGTAATTGGGTAAGGGCTACTAGGGCAGTAAGAATGCAAACGATGCAGAAATAATGTTAAAACCAATCTGTGGACATAACACAAGAAATATGTGGGAACTCCTGCACAATGAGGGGAACTTTAGAGCAGCCCACATGAATGATGGGCCAGGTAACTGAAGAGAAATGGATTTTGCACTTCATCTCATTGTTTGCTGGAAGCCAGGACAAAATGTATTCAGGTTTCGGGAAGGAGGGAAATAGCTAGAATTACTATTTGGACAAGAAAGAGGTCAGATTAATGATAAATAAACTCAGCTCGTCTAGGGCTGCTGGACCTGATGGCCTCTCCAACCATATTCTGAAGGCGAATACTGAAATGTGGGGGGAATGGTGACCTCTATGTTTAGACAAATTATGCGGATCAAACAAATACCAACAACGTGACATGAAGCCATTGTGTTCCGGATTTTCAAGAAGGGCGATCGGAGCGAGCCAAAGAACTATTGCCCAGTCGCTCTCCTTGATTCCTTGGGGAAACTGTTCACATCGGTTATGCTGCGAGATCTAAATGCCTGGGGCAATAAAGGAGAACATACTTGACCCCATACAAACAGGGTTTGTCAAGGGAACAGGGACCTCCTTAAACCTCCTTATGATTAACATCCTAAAGCAGAGGGCACTGGCCTCCCACTGCTCCGTGTATATGGCATTCATGGACCTCAAGCAGGCCTTTGATGGAGTAAATAGAGAATGCCTTTGATCAAAATTGGCTAAATGGAACTGGCTGCGGGACCTGATAGAGGCCATTAAGGCCCTATACACTAATACCTCGATCCAAGTAACACTATCTGGGAAGGGACATTTGTCGAGGAAAATCAAAACATTTTGCGTACTAAAGCAAGGTTGTACTCTGGCACCTCTGCTTTTTAGCCTATATATGTCGGTGATTCACAAGAAGACATCCGTGCCTTTGGAATCGAGGTTCCATGGATATTGTATGCTGATAACCTAGGGCCTCATTACGGCCCGTGCGGTGTCAGAATGAAGGGGTCCGGTAAGGGACCGGCCCCCTTCATTCCGACAGGGCTGATTCCAAGCTTCCCATCGCGGGACCCGAATTGCACGCCTGGTAAAACCACGCGTGCTTTCCGGGACCTGCGAGGGGAAGAAGGAGGTAACACAAGGGGCACTCATAATGTGCCCGTTGTTACCTCCATCCCCATTCCCATTGAGCCCTATGGGGGCTCAAATGGGAATGGGGAATAGTTCCTGCAAGGAGGAATGACTGGGTCCTCCAATGTTGGAATAACCCGGTTATTCCTCATTGCAGGAACCCGGTAAACAAGCCGGTGTGGCGGCAGCCATGGAGCTAATAGCTCCATGGCTACCGCCAAACTCGTAATGAGGCCCCTAGTCTTTCTAGACCAAACTCCCATTGGTCTTCAGAGAAGGAATGAGTTGTTTATTAAATATCTTAAAGAAAATTATATGAGGATCAATGTCAAGAAATCAAAAGTCATGGTCATGACATCTACATATAGGAAACAAAAGGCTAAGCTTGTATGGAGAGTGGAGGATCAGGACCTGGAGGTCATTGATGCAATTACTTATCTAGGTGTAGTGATTAATAAAAATGGATGCCAAAGGCCAATAAATGTCACTATGGGAGAAGGTAAAGAAGTTAATACAGGGAGTTATTCTACAAAAAAATCCCCATCAGAATGATCCCCATCATTACATTCTACTGCCAGAAAGTGACCCAGATATTGACCTATGGTACAGAGGCAATGATAAATCTATCATGGAATATCTGGGTATCACTTGTGGGCTATTCTTGGCGGAGGATCCTGAAATTACCAAACTCCCTGCCTATGGCCGCCATAAAATATGAGCTGAGGCTACAATCGTTAGCCTCTGAAGTGTGGTGGAAAACAATAACATTATAGAAATATATGGCACAGGGACTATGGGCCTCATTACGACCCAGGCGGTAGGGGGTTAACGGCGCCGGTAGAGCTGCCGGCACCGTTAACCCCCTACCGCCTCATTATGAGGTCTGCTAGCGGGTCCCGCTAAGGACGCCTGGTAAAAGCATCCTTAGTGGGCAGAACAGGATGCTAACAACAGGCCCGTCATTAACGGGCCCGTTGTTAGCATCCTCCCCATTCCCATTGAGCCCTATGGGGGATCAAATGGGATTGGGGATGTACCGGGTTCGGGTTCCTTGAATGGGAAAATACCGGGTCTTCCAAGGTCGGAATGGCCCGGTATTTCCCCATTCCAAGAACCCGGACCCAGTACCCGGTATGGGGTAGCCATGCCACTTTTATTTGTATTTATTTTATTTATAAAGCGCAGCCAGGCCCGGGGGCATACGGGCACGTAAGATAGATCTGGTTACAGTTACATTTGAGTGCAAAAAAAGGTTACGCTGCGGTTACAGGTGGGTACTTAGCATTACAGATACATACATACATAGTCTAAAATAAATACCTTAATTACAAAATGTACCGTCGACAGAGGGTCGTTCTGGGATCTGGAAGGTTAGACAGTCATGGTGTCATAGTGTCCATGTTGTGAAGCCAACGCTTCGTGTTGCGTTTGAATAGGTTAAATGAGGGCTCAGACCTAAGGTGCGCAGGGAGTGTGTTCCATAGTTTCGAGGCTTGTACGGGGAAGCTGATTCCACCCGAGTTATGTAGTTTGAATCTCGGTATGGACATAGTGTTAGCTTGGCTGCTCTAAGAGGTCTTGATGCTGTATGAGGTGTGAGTTGGTTGGTGAGGTAGGCTGGTGCAAGGTTAGCCCTGGCTTTGTGTGTGAGGGCCAAAGTTTTGAGGGATATTCTGTGCTCTACTGGGAGCCAGTGTAGATTGCGTCTAGTCTCAGAGATATGCGACTTTTTAGGGATATTGAGGGCAGCCCTAATGGCATTATTTTGAATTACTTGGAGTTTGTTGATATTTTTGTGGCTAGTGCCTAAGTAAAGGGCATTACAATAGTCTATCTTAGATAGGACTAATGCTCTAGCAAGAGTAATGCAATTGGGCGAAGAGATGAACGGCCTACATGCAGTGATCAATTTGCAAGTGTAGGCGGCTGATGATGCTATTGCATTAGTTTGTTTGGAAAAGGATAAGGTGGCATCAATGCAGATACCAAGTGTTTTAGTGTTGTTTGAGACGGGGATGAGATTACCATCTATGGAGAAGGATTTGAAAGCAGAGTTTTGATTTTTTAGTTTGGCGTGGGTACCAAGGATAATCGGCTCAGTTTTCTCATCGTTGAGACAAAGTCCATGATGTGCCATCCATGCTTGTATTACTGAGTATATTTCATTGAGAGTTTTGCTGTCTGTTTCATAGTTACCCGAGATAGGAATGAGTATCTGGGTGTCGTCCGCATAATTGGTATACGTGACACCCAGATAGTCAAGGATATCAAAGAGGGGCTTTGTGAATACATTATAAAGCGTCAGGGACACACAAGAGCCTTGCGGGACTCCACAAGGTACTGGTGAGGGTTCAGCAGAATCAGTGGGAGAGAAGACCCTCATGGTTCTGTTCGCCAAGAAGGAGCTGGTCCAGGCAGTGGCTGCGTCTGAAAAGTGTGCTGCAGTTTTCAGGTGGTGACGCAGTGTTTGGTGGTTGACCAAATCAAAAGCTGCTGACAGGTCAAGCAGTAAGAGGAGTGCAAGTTTGCCATTGTCTTTTAGGATTTGGATCTGGGTAGTGAGATCTATTAATGCAGTTTCCGTGCCGTGTCTGGGTCGGAAGCCGGATTGCCTTAGTCCAAGAAGATTGTTCGATTCTAGGTAGGCCTGTATTTGCAGGTAGGCTGCTCTGTCCAGTATTTTTAATAAGAAAGGTATGGTTGTTATGGGCCGGTAGTTAGATGGGTTGGCTGGGTCAAGAGTAGGTTTTTTGAGTAGTGGGATGACCCTTTTCTGTAATGCTTTATAAAAGGGGTAGACAGGGTCCTTTTGAGAGCCTTCATTAAGGATGTCCGTCATGTTGTCTTGATCAAAATTAGGGGAATTAGTGTTCCATCCCATAAACTGAATGACTCTATTTGTCAAATTTCTGTACCCCGAGTCTTCATGGTCTGCAGGGTCGGGTGTATCAAAATCTATTTCAGGAGAAGTATCCAAGCCATTGGCTGTTTGTAGGCATTTATACAGGTCAGCCATCTTAGATGTAGGGTCTATTAATTCTTCAGGGACATCTCTAGTCCAGGGACGTCATTTCACCAAAATGCCAGGCGTAGCGGAAGTGACATCACACAGCACCTGACCTCTGATGGCACCACATGAAGGGATGCCATTTGACCCCACCCCAAAGTGACATCACAGGAAGTGATGGAACACAACATTTCACCCCTTGACAAAAGAGAAAGTAGCATCACATAGCATTGTTCCTAAGTACACTACAAAAAATATGGTTACGATATCACTGTAATGTGATATACATTTCATACAAGAAAGGATCACCATATGTATCATTAATATCAGTGTGTATAGGCCCATATTACCAAATTACTGTAAATGCAAGCAGACATCCAAGGCCAAATGATAATGATGTTTTATTATATATCACTTGCGCTTAAGCGCTTTATAATAGAACAAACATACATACAATATCACCCAACCTGTGTTAGTACTCATTTATCAACTTCAGAAGGATGAAAGGCTGAGTTGGCCTTGTCGGGCGTCAAACCTGCAACCTGCACTTCACATACATATTGCAGCAGCCAGAAATCAACCCACTGAGCTATCTTACTGGCTATAGCTATCTTACCGGCTATAGTAAAATGAGCAATTACATGTTTGAATGTTCTCAAAGTCAGAAAACAAATTACACTCTGTAGCGAATACCATTAAACTGGTAACTGAGATTTAACAACAGGCCAGTTCGTCGGCAGGTTTGGTTCAAAGTTGGCCGCATGTCAAGCCGGCATGGATCTACTTTTCAGGCATCTGAGGTTGGCAAAATACATACCATTTGGAGGGTTCATAGCTGTGTATTAAAGTTGGCAAATGTGCAGTGCTCACTCCAGCTCCTATGTCTTTTTCGCAACTCTGCTAATGCACTACCACTCCTCTAGAGAACTACTCATCACAGACGCTGCCCCCCACCTCCACCTTCTAAAATCTCCTAAACGCTGAGCAGTTATGAGGCGGCATGAGAGCTGCACACTAATGAATGCAATAAGGCATAACTGTACGGCCTATTAACCCATGTGCAGGTATTCGTCAAATATGCTACCTGATGTGAGGTAACTTGAAGGTGTGTGCACGAGTTTGGGTGCAATGTCTAGCACTTTCCCTAAACATATCCAATGTATGCACTTTGACGTTATAAGAACCTTAGCGCGGAATGGGTGGTGTCTGGTGGTACAGGTCAGTGGGGGGACGTTAGCAGGCAAACTGTTAACAGAAGTGATTTAATCCCTAAGTTTACCCATCATAATGAACTGACAGGAAGTGTCTGTCGTAAAAAGGTGTTTTGTATGCAAACTACTTGCCATCGACAGAGATATGGGACAACTGCAAAGGATATATGGGACAACTGCATAACAAACCAGCAATGGCGGTTATCTTTAAACAATGGTGAACAACTAGGCTTCTTAAACTATCATTTATAAACAGCACGGATAGAAAAGTCCTGTTGTGTGCATTGCAACCTTTTGCAAAACATTTGCCATAAGATTTCAGTGGCACAACGTTCATTAAAAAAATGGCACCCTTGTGAAACTATAAGCTGTTTTGATGTTCTTTCTTCACCTACCTGTGAGTGAACCAAAGCAGCACAGGCACATGATCAGCAGCCAGCACCAATCCACACAGGACACTGAGAATGAGCAGAGGGGAGAGGGCTACACCTGCCGCCGGGAACATGTCTGCAGAGAAAGGAGGAGAGGTCCGAGACTCCACAGCAAACCCTGGGAATGAAGCAGGCACGTGGCAGAATGCCTTTGTAGAGGCCACACTCTGAGCTGCTGACCCCCTTCCCCCATGTGCACACAACAGCGACCTCTGGCGACCCCTAAATGCCATCCGTGCTCTAGTCCTATATTTCACTCTAGCCGGAGTTATGTCCTCTTCAGGGGAATGCTCCTCATAAATGGATGACATAGACCTGAAAAACTCTTGTCTAGGTTGTGGTTGGTATATCTTTTTGGGTGACTCAATAGGCATCAACCTCGGCTTCGACAAAAGTTTTGGAGCCATATTTAAAGTTGGCCTCAACAATGGCATCGAAGGCGTCAATGTCATCGTCACTGGCTTCGACAACATCGAAGGAGCCTTCGATACAGTCGAGGAAGGTGTTGACGGCATCTTCGAAGTCGGCTTCAAGAGCAATTTCGATAGATGTGTCGAAGTATCGTTCGACATCGACTTCGATGGAGTGGAGATTCCCAGTGCCATCTTGTTAGTCGTCACCTCCGTTTTATGCACCGGTAGGTCTGATATTTCTTTCTGAAGTGTCGAGCAAATTTCTTCCGATGACACCCTCGACAACTTGTCGTATTTCTCACGTTTGGTCTTTGACCTCCCCCTGTCACTTTTGGAGTGAGATGAGGCATGGTCTCTATGTGCTTTTTTCGAGGGGAGCTGGGCCGCGTTCTCGAAAATGTTCATCATCAAAGCCCTAAAGACCTCCCATTTTTTGGGGGGAATCCTGTTTTGAAGGGTATGGGATGACCCTTGCGTCAGCCGAAGAGGAAGAGGATGAAGAAGATTGGTGTTGTCTTTTCTTCAATTTTTTTAGACAAAGAAGAGGAAGATTTCCTCGAACGAATTCTCGATTTCCTCGACCTATGCCGGGATTTTTCATTTGATTCTCTCGATTCTTTTTTCTTTCTCGAAGAAGACTTTGAGGATTCCTCCCCCACTGCCAGTTTACCTCTACATTCCTTAAGAGCCTTGTTGGTCATAGCTTGACAGGAACCGCACTCGTCAACCCGATGGTCAGGGCCCAAACACCAGAGGCAATTTCGATGGGGGTCGGTGATCAACATCTTCTTCCTGCACTTCTGACATTTCTTAAAGCCAGTTTTGGGTGTCGAAAGATTCGACAAGGAAGAGATGTCACAGAAAACTGAAGCGTGGTTTTTGTGACACAAAGCATAGCTGTTGGAAAAACGGAACTGAAGCCAACGGGCACGTGGATGTGGATACTGTGGATGTCGTTGACGCTCTATGGCAGCCCTCGAGGGACATTGACGCCACGACCTTGAGCAGAGCGCCCTCTGGTGGAAAATATTTTTCCGAAGCAGCAAAGCTGGAAGATACGAATATCTAAGATGAGGACACAATCCATTCAAAGTGAGAAATTTTCAGAAAGAAAATCACATTGTTTTATGCACTTCAGTTTACATGACCTCTGCTGTGAAATGCCATGTCATAGATAGATACGTGCTACGTATAGGGTTTTCTGTGAAAACATACATACATACATACCATCAGTGATTTTCATGCTTGTCCATTCTAACTTTCTGATTTTACAAGACAACACACTGTTCTCACTGAAAGGAAACCATTCCTACCAACATCATCTTTTGTTTTCATAACCAAGAGTTACTGTACTGTCCAGCGGCATGCTTTTATAGTTTGTTTAGGATAACCCTTTCCTGGTAAAAACAGAACATCACCTATGTCATACACTATCCTTATTATTTGTATGTGCATTTTTGAGACCCACGCAATTAAGAGCTGCAGATGAAAATATTTGTTCTCGCTTGGTCTGGCCTGTGCCAGATCCAAAGCTATAATAACAATGAGCTCATTTCTTTGCAACAGCAAACTCAGCACTCTTGCGCAACGATTCCTTGCAGCTCCAAATAGGAGATTTTGCAAGATGGAGTGAGTGCATGAAACAAAATGGGGGAGCTTAAGGCTAACCTGAATGAATGCATTTTTACACATGGATTTTTGGGTAAATGCGAACAGATAATGGCTGTCAGGATGTATAGGTATGGAGAAAAATGCTGAACACAGATCTACAACAGTGAAGTACTTGGCTGTGTAGGGAGTGCATTACAGGATGGTAGCCATATGAGGTACAACGGAAAAAGCAGGTAGCACGACTGCAATAACTGCACGTAGGTCCTGTATAAAACAATAAACCTCCTTACCTGGTTTCTTTGTGGGCAAATTACAAGGACTACAAGTTGGTACAATAACACCTTGTTGGAGAAGGGACTCTATCGATGGATGCCTTCTTTAGCCTATCTGAGAATAGGGTACTGGGGTACACATGGCACTGGTTTGGCAGGATTTAGAGTAATTTTGACTGGCTCTGCATTGACCATGTAACCAGTGCCATTTGCATGGTACCCACATATAGTAACACAGAACGAGCAACAAATGTTTTACTGTTGCAGTTGCAGAGGTTACAGTTAGGGCAGCATTATAGGCCCTGTGTTTAGTTATACAAAGTTATGGTCCAAAGTGAGGTGTGCGGGAAGAACTGAAAGAGGTAGAATATGGAGTCAGACAGGTACTATGGTAAGAGCGAAGTCTGTGTGTTAAGAATAGAATGAATGGCAGAATAGAACACAGGCCCTGATGTGGAGCTGCGGCTCTGTGTAGTTCAGCTCCAAAAACAAATCCCATTTCCTGTTCCCCAGGAGAAAAACCGAGGTCAGAGGTACCTGCAGTGTGCACATAACGGCCAATTGTATCCAGCTGCAGGGCCTGAACGTGGTGGGAATGGAATGCAAGCTATAGGGATGCGCCCATTGAAATTGAAGGGCAAAGTCATGAGAGTAGGGCATAAGGTTTTGTGATACCAAGAGGCTAAACAAAGATTTAGATCCCTACTGTCTTCCCCAATGAGTGTTCAACCCATATGAATTACAAATGGGCACACAAATGAAACAAATAAATCCCTGAAACTCAGACTCAAGAGTGGTGTTCCAGTCATGTCATTACTGGGCACCTAGGATTCGAAAGAGATAATGGATAAACCGTGTCTGAAACATCCTGTGATTTGGGATAGGAGGAGTAGAGGTGATGCCAGTAAGTTAAGTACAAGGTCGGGGAGGCAGCTTGGGTGCTCCATGGTGTCTGGTATAATGACATTGTCTAATTAAAAGCCTAGTTGGCCTCGCCAGTTTACTTTGATCGTGTCTGGAATGGAGGGTTGCACATCACGTGGCAGTCTCGATTTATTAATGGGTCAATATGTTTGAACCACCAATCCCATGCCTGGATTCAATGGTAATGATGTAGGGGACCACGTGTTTAGGGGACATTAGTATATTCTATAGGTGGTAGCCAATGAGGGTGGCGGGATGACATTGTAACTTGCTTCTTCAAATCCTGCAATGTACCTCTATATAACCTGTAACTTCTTGGAGCGGTGATGAGCTCTGTGTCAGTTCGGTTCTATGGACCATCTGAGACGCTTTGCCTGTAATAAACCCTTCTTTCCCTTGCAAAGCGGTGCAGTGACTATTTGGCCTTCTGGATTATTTTTACTGTTCGGTTTTTGGGTTGCTATTTTCTTTACAATGGGTTGACCATAACTTGGTCGGGTCTTGGTCCAACAGTCCCTGTCATGAACAGGGATGTCAGCCTGGTCTCCAGGGTTTGAATGGGTAATTTCCTGTAACACTGCCAATACCTCATGCTCTCTGTGAGCTGGGATGTCATGGCACACACCATCGGAGGAACAATAAATGGAGTATCTTAGCTTACACAATAAGTCTAATCCAAACCAATTCACAGGAGAACAGGAACTCAGCAAGAATGCATGTTGGTCAGAATTTGTACCTATCGTGGCCATGAGTGGGGCAGACACAGGATGAGGTAGTGGAGTATCCCATATACCGACAGTGTTAACTACATCATCGCAATGCATCATTCATGAAAACTCAGAGGCTTTTAGTGTGGAGCGTGACACTCCCCTGTCAACCAGACATTACATCTTTTGACCAGCAATAACGCAATCAATGTACGAGGCAGTAGAATCAATCGGCACGAGTTGTGCAACAAGTTCGGGGACCCCTTGGCAATCCTAACCATTGGTCTGAAGTGGTGTTGGCTGGGACATAGGGCCAAATCACAAGTTGGGCGGTAGCCCTTAAATGTGGTGCTAACAGGGTTATCACTACATTTAACAGTCCGTCCAATCAAGAGTATGACGTATTTTCCCCCAGCTCAAAGATGGGGGTAAACACGCTGGAAAAATGCAGATTTTTTGGCGCAATTACTGCACGTTAGTACCGCTGGCAGTAATTGTGCCAAAAATTCCCCATTGGGTCCTTTTGACCCAATGGGGAATGGAGAATAACGTTTAGCGCCTAACCCGTGATCCAGCGGTAATACCGCTGGACTGCTGGCCGGTTACACAAATAAAGTTGGGCAGTATCTCAGTCTGGATACCGCCCAACTCATGATGAGGTCCATAGTCATTCCGTTTGACGTGGTTGATTGACTGCCTCTACCATCATACTGAGGTTGATGTGGGCAGACGGCTTTCCATTCTCCAACCTCTCTGCAGTAATTACACGGATTACTGTATGTGTTCATAGAATACCTCTCAGCAGTTTGCCCTGGTTCATGTAATTGGGGTGCTCCTCTCCCTCTTACCTGTCCTTGGCTTTGCCCCCTGGTTTGGGGCAGAACCCTCCCCTTCCCTAGGAAGGTTGTACACTCTGTATCTGCAACTCCATAAATCTGGCTTCAGTAGTTTCTTTCTGTCTTTCGACCTTTTCATGGAAGTGCTGTGCAGCTAGCAAAACCTCTACCAAACCCTTTCCTTCCCACCCTATTAGCACTGCTTTAATTCTATCCGATATCTTAGGTTGCTAATCCATAACCAACTGAGCCACAACAGCTACAGGTGCAATAATGGCTGCACCAACAATCCCAGAATATTGTTCAAAACATTGTTTGAGACGCACAAGACATTCTGCAGGATTTTCACCCTTGGCCTGTTTACATACATTAATTTGGGATAGATTTCAAGAATAGTTTGTACCAGTCTGTCAGTACATATGTTCAGGTCCCTGGAGGTGACCGGTTCTTCAGTTGGCCAGTTAGCCTGCACTTTCAAACGGGTAAGCGTGTCTGTGGGCATCACTGCTCACAATAATTGATTTAAATCAACACACGTTGATTACCTGAAGCTCCTCTTGGAACTTAACGGGATCTTCTTGTATCTTTGGGAATCTCTGAACAGTATTGAACACATCAGTTGCACTCCAGGGGGCATGTAAAGCAAATAAGGTTGCTCCTCCTCCAGGGGGCTGTCTGAGTGGGAATGCACCAGTACTTGTATTGGTTGTCACATTTGGGAACCCTTCAAACGTTGGTGACATAGATGAGGAAGGCGAGTTAAAAAGGCTGGCTATCTGGGCACATATCGCAGGGGTGAACGGGATGATCATAGGGTTTATTGGGGTGGAACGATTATAGGTTGGTTGTTGGGTAGAGTCTGGGCTAGCCAGTTGGTGGTCGGGTGCAACATTTAAGATGGCAGGGTTATGACTGTCCAGAATATCTTTGGGAGTTTCCTTTAGCAGGGGCTCTCCTTGGATTATGGGATATAAATGTTTGTATCCAGCTTTGTGGGCAGGTACTTGCAGGTTTGAGTACTATGTTTTCAGGGATTTAACTTGCTCCTGGAGCTTTTCTTGGATGTCTTTTTAGTGGCTGCGTCCAACTCTTAGTAGCTTTGGTATACCAGTCTATATATCTGTACCATTGCCATTGGTGTACACGTGTACCTTTCTTTTCTAATGCCTTAAGTAGGTTTGTTATATTATCTAAGTCAAATTTGCCTTCCTGGAGGAAGTGTATAGGTGACTCACTCTGTATAAATTTGTGCCATTGGAATCCAGACCTGGTTAAGAGGAAACTGCTCGACTGGGACTGGATTGAAATCAATGACAAAAGGTCATCACAAAAAGCTATGAAGAATACTCCTCCAGAAGCGAAAAGACGCAATACGCTTCCGTCCTATTTAACATTGTCACCCTGTAAACGCCTAAGAAGGCTATACCTGAAATTTCATTTGAACATCTACGAAACCAAGGAAATCTTAATTCATCGCAGGAAGATTCCTATGGACAATTCGAAATGCAGGTTCTGTGCAATTGAAACAGAAGATCTAAAACATCTGGTGTTGCGGTGCACCGAATTTAAAGTCCAATGCGAAAAATGCCTCGGAAAGGCTGTACTGTAGGGCACCCTTTGTTTGATGAGCCCGCCCTTCAGTAGGCCAAAAGATACGCTCAAAACGGAGCGGATTATAATGTGTTCCTCATTATATTCTACATCCTGTTCCATCAGTGCGTGCCAAAGAGATGTCATCAGCCACTGTACCAGGAGATAGCTGGAGTAGCCTGAAAAGGCAAAGGGGATGGCTGCTGCCTGCTTAACAATCAATACCTCTACCCAGTACTCATGGCACAATGGTCTACATTTCAGCTGATGAATGTGGACAACACTGACTTTTCCTCCATTGCTCTCTGTTTCCCTCAATTATGTTATGCCTCCTGGAATGAGGGATGTCTAACGGAGATGTAATCCATGTATCTTCAGTACTGGGCACATTCCACGATATGCTTTCTGGTAATCGTGTACATGTTGTGATAGCGATCATACTCTTAGGAAATGACCTCCATGGGATACAACCTTCATGGCATAGCTGCCTGTCAGTGTTGCACTGTCATCTTGCTTTGGCCCCTTGAGGTATAGTTTCCTTATGCATTGTTGTACCTGCAACTCATTCTTTATACGGATGGGATTATGCAATTCTGGCATGCCCTGACATTGTCACGCAGGACATTTTTAGTTGCTGTAGGACTTCTTATGTGTAGTGTCAAAGGGTAGATCCTTTATGCACTGGGCTGTGGCAGGGAGTGAGTTTACTGGCATTACACAGGTGGACCTGCCTCCCAGTCATTTCTAGCCTTATACCTTGTGACCCACGTATGAGTTGTTTAAAGGCATTTCTCCTTACCCAGAATAAGGGTCTGCTGCTCTTTGGAGGTCTCCATTTATACAGTAGATAATTCTCCTGAGCTAATTCCTCTGGCAAAATGAGTACTGTTGAATTCCCCCCCATTTTCAGTTCCCTTTAAGTTGGCAAAACAGTAAAAGTGGCAGTAATTCTGTTACCGCCCCTTTTTGCCCTTAGCGCTGAACGGGTGTGGCCCACTATCTCTTCCGCTTTCCATGTGTTTATATTTAGGGCACTGGCATGTGTTTATGTTTAGGGCTCTGGCATGGGTTTATATTTAGGGCTCTGGCATGTGTTTATATTTAGGGCTCTGGCATGAGTTTATATTTAGGGCTCTGGCATGTGATTATATTTAGGGCTCTGGCATGGGTTTATATTTAGGGCTCTGGCATGAGTTTATATTTAGGGCTCTGGCATGTGTTTATGTTTAGGGCTCTGGCATGGGTTTATATTTAGGGCTCTGGCTTGTGTTTATATTTAGTGCTCTGGCATGTGTTTATATTTAGGGCTCTGGCCTGGGTTTATATTTAGGGCTCTGGCATGAGTTTATATTTAGGGCTCTGGCATGTGTTTATATTTAGGACTCTGGCATGGGGTTATATTTAGGGCTCTGGCATGTGTTTATATTTAGGGCTCTGGCATGTGTTTATATTTAGGGCTCTGGCATGAGTTTATATTTAGGGCTCTGGCATGTGTTTATATTTGCATGTGTTTATATTTAGGGCTCTGGCATGTGCTTATATTTAGGGCTCTGGCATGAGTTTATATTTGGGGCCCTGGCATGGGTTTATATTTAGGGCTCTGGCATGTGTTTATATTTAGGGCTCTGGCATGAAGGGCTCCGGCATGAGTTTATATTTAGGGCTCTGGCATGGGTTTATATTTAGGGCTCTGGCATGTGTTTATATTTAGGGCTCTGGCATGAGTTTATATTTAGGGCTCTGGCATGTGTTTATATTTAGGGCTCTGTCATGTGTTTATATTTAGGTCTCTGGCATGTGTTTATATTTAGGGCTCTGGCATGAAGGGCTCTGGCATGAGTTTATATTGGGGCTCTGGCATGGGTTTATATTTAGGGCTCTGGCATGTGTTTATATGTAGGGCTCTGGCATGAAGGAGGCTCTGGCATGAGTTTATATTTAGGGCTCTGGCATGGGTTTATATTTAGTGCTCTGGATTGTGTTTATATTTAGGGCTCTGGCATGTGTTTATATTTAGGGCTCTGGCATATGTTTATATTTAGGGCTCTGGCATGAAGGGCTCTGGCCTGAGTTTATATTTAGTGCTCTGGCATGTGTTTATGTTTAGGGCTCTGGCATGTGTTTATATTTAGAGCTCTGGCATGAGTTTATATTTAGGGCTCTGGCATGTGTTTATGGTTAGGGCTCTGGCATGTGTTTATATTTAGAGCTTTGGCGTGTGTTTATATGTAGGGCTCTGGCATGGGTTTATATTTAGGGCTCTGGCATGTGTTTATTTTTAGGGCTCTGGCATGTGTTTATATTTAGGGCTCTGGCATGTTTATATTTAGGGCTCTGGCATGGGTTTATATTTAGGGCTCTGGCGTGGGTTTATATTTAGGGCTCTGGCATGTGTTTATATTTAGAGCTCTGGCATGAGTTTATATTTAGGGCTCTGGCATGTGTTTATGTTTAGGGCTCTGGCGTGTGTTTATATTTAGGGCTCTGGCATGGGTTTATATTTAGGGCCCTGGCATGTGTTTATATATAGGGCTCTGGCATGTGTTTATATTTAGAGCTCTGGCATGGGTTTATATTTAGGGCTCTGGCATGTGTTTATGTTTAGGGCTCTGGCGTGGGTTTATATTTAGGGCTCGGGCATGTGTTTATATTTAGAGCTCTGGCATGAGTTTATATTTAGGGCTCTGGCATGTGTTTATATTTAGGGCTCCAGCATGGGTTTATATTTAGGGGCTCTGGCATGTGTTTATGTTTAGGGCTCTGGCGTGGGTTTATATTTAGGGCGCTGGCATGTGTTTATATTTAGAGCTCTGGCATGGGTTTATATTTAGGGCTTGGCATGTGTTTATATTTAGGGCTCTGGCATGGGTTTATATTTAGGGCTCTGGCATGTGTTTATGTTTAGGGCTCTGGCATGTGTTTATATTTAGAGCTCTGGCATGAGTTTATATTTAGGGCTCTGGCATGTGTTTATGTTTAGGGCTCTGGCATGTGTTTATGTTTAGGGCTCTGGCATGGGTTTATATTTAGGGCTCTGGCTTGTGTTTATATTTAAGGCTCTGGCATGGGTTTATATTTAAGGGCTCTGGCATGGGTTTATATTTAAGGGCTCTGGCATGGGTTTATATTTAGGGCTCTGGCATGGGTTTATATTTAGGGCTCTGGCATGGGTTTATACTTAGGGCTCTGGCATGTGTTTATGTTTAGGGCTCTGGCATGGGTTTATATTTAGGGCTCTGGCATGTGTTTATATTTGGGGCTCTGGCATGTGTTTATATTTAGGGCTCTGACATGTCTCCCTTTTGTTAATGAACCATACTGTCATCCCTTTCCTAGCTTCTTTATTATCTGAAGAAGATCCATTTCACAAACACTGCTGGTGAGGAGGTGTACTTTGACGCGAACGGCGACTCCATGACCGGGTTCGACATTCTTAACTGGGAGTATTCTGGAGAGTTGACCCAAAGAGCAGTTCCTGTTGGACACTTTAATCCACTCGGGCCTGCAGAAGAGCAGCTGTCCATCAACGAGAGCCAAATCACATGGAACACAGCATTCAACACGGTTTGTTAATGGAGATATTGTATGTATTAGTAGAGTAATACGCATTATTAAAGTAATTGATTATATTTGATGTGAGTGGTGCATAGCAATGAAGCATGGAATGTATTAAATGCATGTGTGTAGGAGCGCTAATTGTTATGCATGCAACAAATAGACAGTCACTCAGTGATAAGTGACATTAAATCAATGGATGGGGGGCACAGGGCAGACAGAATGAAAGTTGTGCAGCAGTGCCCTGAGGTGTGGAATGCAGGCGATGGATATGGTGCTCCACTGTGAAGTATGGAATGCATGTATTAAATGTGGTGCACAGGAGTGATAGAAGGAATGCATACTATGAAACTACAGTGCAGATGGAAAGGACGGGACACACAGAATGCATATGGGCCACAGCAGTGTAATGCATCAGATTAATGCTGCATTCATCAGTGTGGGATGGCATGCATGCAATGAATATGGTGAACAGTGGGAGAAGATGAACTGCATGCAATGAATACTGTGAACAGTGGGGGCAGGTGGACTGCATGCAATGAATACTTTCGACAGCGGGTGCAGGTGGACTGCATGCAATGAATACGGTGAACAGTGGGGGCCAGGTGGACTGCATGCAATGAATACTGTGAACAGTGGGGGCAGGTGGACTGCGTGCAATGAATACTGTGAACAGTGGGCGCAGGTGGACTGCATGCAATGATGCAATGAATACTGTGAACAGTGGGTGCAGGTGGACTGCATGCAATGAATACGGTGAACAGCGGGGGCCAGGTGGACTGCATGCAATGAATACTGTGAACAGTGGGGGCAGGTGGACTGCGTGCAATGAATACTGTGAACAGTGGGGGCAGGTGGACTGCATGCAGTGAATACTGTGAACAGTGGGGGCAGGTGGACTGCATGCAGTGAATACGTTGAACAGTGGGGGCAGGGTGACTGCATGCAATGAATACTGTGAACAGTGGCGACAGGTGGACTGTATGCAGTGAATACAGTGAACATCGCGGGCAGGTGGACTGCATGCAATGAATACTGTGAACAGTGGGGGCTGGTGGACTACATGCAGAGTATACCAGATTGGTTGAATGCATTTGTTTACTGGGGTAAAACAGTGATGGGTGGAATGCATGCAATGCATGGGATTTACGGTAGAGCTCAATGGAACATGTAATCGACGTGGGGCACAGCAGTGAAGTTTGTCATCATTCAACAAATAAGGGTAGAACACTGAAGCATGGCATGCATGTGTGGTCCCCTTTCTCCTTAGGATATATGGGGCTCAGGTGCAGTCGTGCTTACAGGAGTGAGTACAGGCATACCGTCTGCCACTTTCCGAGCATCACCATGACTCGATGTGTGCAGGACCGCTAGATGTTATGCATGCAACGGAAAAGACAATCAATCAGTGATAAGTGACATTAAAGCAATGGATGGGGGGGCACACTGCAGACAGAATGAAAGTTGTGCAGTGTCCTGAGGTTTGGAATGCAGGCAATGGATATGGTGCACCACTGTGAATTGTGGAATGCATGTATTAAATGTGGTGCACAGGGAGTGATAGAAGGAATGCATGCTATTAAACTACAGTGCAGCTGGAAAGGACGGGACACACAGAATGCATATGGGGCACAGCAGTGTAATGCATCAGCTTAATGCTGCATGCATCAGTGTGGGATGGCATGCATGTAATGAATATGGTGAACAGTGGAAGAAGGTGGACTGCATGCAATGAATACTGTGAACAGTGGGGCCAGGTGGACTGCATGCTATGGATACGGTGAACAATGGGGCCAGGTGGACTGCATGCAATGAATACTGTGAACAGTGGTGGCGGGTGGACTGCATGCAGTGAATACTGTGAACAGTGGGGCCAGGTGGACTGCATGCTATGGATACGGTGAACAATGGGGCCAGGTGGACTGCATGCAATGAATACTGTGAACAGTGGTGGCGGGTGGACTGCATGCAGTGAATACAGTGAACAGTGGTGGCGGGTGGACTGAATGCAGTGAATACTGTGAACAGTGGGGGCAGGTGGACTGCATGCAATGAATACTGTGAACAGTGGTGGCGGGTGGACTGCATGCAGAGTATACCAGATTGGTTGAATGCATTTGTTTACTGGGGTAAAACAGTGATGGGTGGAATGCATGCAATGCATGGGATTTACGGTAGAGCTGAAGGGAACGCGTAATCGATGTGTGGCAGAGCAGTGAAGTTTGTTATCATTCAACATTTAAGGGTAGAACACTGAAGCATGGCATGCATGTGTGGTCCCCTTTCTCATTAGGATATATGGAGCTCAGGTGCAGTCATGCTTACAGGAGTGAGTACGGGCGTACTGTCGCCCGCTTTCCCAGCCTCACCATGCCTGGATGTGCTTCCAATAATAACTCTTATATTCTATGGAAAGGAAAATGTATACTAGCAAACGGGGGAGGGGAGGGGAGGGAAGACGGAATCTATAAATTACCTTCTGTCAGACGCCTTAAGTCTCCCATGGGCGTCTTCCACTTATTGTTCAGAGCCCAGGTTCATCGTCTCCCTTCGTTCCTGCCACCATCTGTCTTCCCCCTACTTCAACCCTCACCCCCTCTCCCGCCCCACCTGCACGGAATCCCAAAACCCTACCCCATCTGACTTGTTCGTTCTTGCCCATCTCTATCCGCGCTTCCTTCCCGATGGTTGCCATAGAAATAGAAAAGGGACGTAGAAATGTCAGGCATCTTTGTTCATATTCTTCTATGAAATATTGGGCAAGCACACATTTTACATGCCATTATAGCCCTTGGAAACTAATATCGCTAATCCTTGAATTTGGGGGAGTCGAGCCAGTAATCCACCTGAGCCCTCTCTTCACTGGCAGTGGTGGGCCATTCCTGGCAGTATCTAGGTGTAGAATTAATCCTAACCTCTGACATTGCTCTGGGCAACCCTCCAGCCCATCGTTCTTCCCCTGCCAAGCCATTACAAAAGGGGAAAGACTATATGCAAATCAGGCTTGGTCCCACCCCAAAAGGGGCAGTTCAGTCCGAACTGCTAGGTCACATCCCTTCTGCACAAGACCACAAGCATCGCAGAGAGTCTGACCTTTAAGGACAACACACCAAAATAAAATGTCATTAACCTACAGTGTTTGTACATGATATGTGATGCATGTGCAATACGTGTCGTACTTCTACCTAAAAAGGCGCATGCATGCATTTCGATATACTGTTTTTTTTAGCACACCACAACCTTCTAGCCTGACTCCCAGCTGTCAGTATGAACACTCACTGCAACCAGTTGGAACCTTTTCAGCTGCTCCATTATTTAAAAAAAAAAATATATGAATGCATCATACATTTAAAATGCAACCATGAGATGCCACGCATGCAACAGCACAATCAAATAATAGGCAACAGAATAACAGGATTCCAAAAGAATTACCACCTCACTTGGAATGAGGCCCAGACCCTGGAGCTGGGGAAAGGAGGACCCTGGGGGCTAAGGAAAGAAGAGCGCAGAGGGATGGGAGGAGAGTGAGGCAGCGGCCCGTGGGAATTGGACGCAGCGGGCCGTGGGAATTGGACCCGGTGGGGCTGGGAAGAAAATGTGCAAGGGGTGTGGGTGGAAGAAAGAGCCAGAGGGTGGAGAGCAGAAATAGCCAGAGAGCTGGAACTAGCTGTGGGAAGAAGTGGGTAGAAAATGCAAGGATATAGAGGAAAGAGCTAAGGAGTTGGTAGAGGAGTTGTTGAAAGAGGTGGAGGAGGGAACAAGCATCCAGAAGAAAAAGAAGGTGGTAGAAGGAAGTGAATAGGAGAATTAGAGGATTTGAAGGAGGAGGAAATAGAGAGAAGTGTATACAAGGAATAGATGGATAGTGTTAGGTAGTAGGAAGACTTTACATTGGAGGAACGGTGGAAGATCAGGAGTGAGGAAGTGAATATGGTAGTCCATAAAACGTCAAGAGGCACACCTAAGAGAGTCATAGGAATGAGCTTGTGACAAGGTGGCGATGATGGGCAGCAGAAGCTAGAAACGAAGTGCAAGAGAGAAGTCAACCTAGTGTAAAATCTAATAGGGTCGGCTTCCAGAGCCCAGCATGTACTTGTTGCACAAGGAGCAACTGATACAGTCAGAGGCATATGCTGAGCGTACATTTAGAGGCGAGAGAGGGAGAGAGAGCGAGAGAGAGAGAGAATAAAAGTGAGAGCAACCTTTCACGAGTGCATGGTACACAGGGAGAAGGTGTTTTTCAAGCCAAATGTACTTCGTAAGGTCTCTATTCTTTGACAGCAAATGTGGTTCGGGACGGGTGGGATCAGCTTGATAAGAACAGAGGTTTACCAGCAGAATGTGTTCTATCTCACCCATGTGTTGATATGTTAAATGGGGGGAGGGTTGGGAGGGAGTTATATAAAAGTTAAAATGATGAGCACATGTGCAACAAAGTTGGTATCTGAAACAAGGACCTGCATGAGTGACAATGTATGTTGTGGATTTGTATCATTGGCTCATTTCTAATAAAAAAAGTTTGTAAAAAAAAAAAGTGAGAGCAAGAGCGATGGAATCCTGCAGAACTGGAAAAATAAAGCTACTCACCGTAGTGACTAACGTACCCCTCCTCCAAAGTCCCCTTTTCTCCATACTCGTGGGTATTCTGTCCTTCGGGTCGGGCCATAATACATTTTATAGCATCAAAACATATTGTCTTTTTTTAATATTTACGTGGGCCATCGCATGTGGCTTTAGCCCCGCCTTCCTGAGCCCAACCCAGCGCATTGTGCTTCTGTCCTTTTCTGCCGCCGAGGTCAGTAGACATGTTAGCAATATGAGGGAACATTTTAGAGGGGATGGCAGGCAGGAGTATGGAGGAAAGGAGTCTATGGATTAGGAGTATGTGAGTCACTACAGTGAGTAACTTTGTTTTACGCCTACATCCCGCCCCCTTTCTTTCATACTTGTGGGGGATTCACAAGCACTAATGTATAAAACTGTGTGGATGGAAAAACTCCCTTACTTAAAGAGGTTTCTAAGAACAGCCTGACCGAACTGAGCATCCGTTTGTGAACGAAGGCCGAGGCAACATTGTTTACAGAACAGTGAGGGAGAGATGAAAGTGGCTGCCTAAGCAATGGTTTCCCAAGGAACGTGTTTTGAAAAGCTATTGCAGCAGTTTTGCACTGCACCAGGTGTGTTTGGGTTCCCTCGGGGAACTGCTGTCCCCTGAATTGTGTAAGAGTCCAAAATGCAGGAGGTTATACAGCGGCAAATGGAGGCTTAGAGGCTTGTGTAACTTTCAGATTTCCGAAAGTTACAAACGGATGCGGTTCAGAAATCTTTAGTTCTTTCCAGATAGAAGTTGAGAGCCTTCCTAACATCAAGTGAAGTGGGAGAATGGAAGAAACGGCTCCCAACAATCATCTCCCACCCTTGGCCTAGAGGATCACGGCCCAGACACCCACCACGAGAGGAGTTTGCCCATATACCAGATGGCCAAGTACCCTGGTACAAGAACATACGGATGTGCCCACCCGTGTGCCCGCCAGCCTGCCATACCCTCGCCGACGCCTGCGGCATGGAGGGACTCGACTGAATCATCCAGCACTAACTCACCACATCGTTAGAGAGGCCATGACGACTCAGCCAACGGACAGAATACCCGTGCAACATACACACTGGACACTCCCACACCAATCTGCACGAAGAACATATTCAGTTCCATGACGTAGGTGACGGACACACCCACAGACGCGCATCTTTATTATTTTTCACTTAGGCTTCTCAAAATGCAGAAACGCAAGACGCACAATGAACTCATCTAAAAGCTTGCTTACGCTTCTCCTAAACCCATGTGCAACAACGAAAAGTCTAATGAAGACACGATACTGGGGACAAAGCAATATGGCACCATGACCTAAAGCGCCTGTGTACCAAACGGCTCCACTTATACACCAGGCCCGAGTAGGCCTCAAGCAAGAGTTTTCCATGAACATTGAATGAACAAGAGTACAGTTGCTGAGCCCGCAGAATGAGCCCGACGGAAGCAGACAGTCAAGGGCACGATGTTGCTAACTCGCATGCCACAAGTCGACACCAAGGTCACCCCTGCAATTAAGCGAGGCGCACAGTGGAAAATGCAATATTAATTGTGCAGAATTATGCCTCAACCACGGTCCCACCTCACGTGACCAAGCCGAACCTGACAGAGTGCCAGGCCCGGGAGGAGAGAGACGCCTGGATTCCCCGCTTTGAAGGCTCAGGCAGATACAAGTAAGCGTCTCAAAGGACATCTGCAGCGGTGGGAGTAACCGGCCTTCCAGCATATGAATAAATCTTACATTGTCTACACATATCAATAGTGAAACATTGTTGCAAATGACAGGTGCACCGCGAGCTGGGAACAGCGATGGTCCCAGACTGGGGGGCTCGTGTGTGTACCAATCAGAACATGGGGCTCTTATCACTGACGCCACTAACATTGACCAATCCTCAGGGGCCTTCATGTAACACTTTTCATGTATCAATTTGAAGGGACAACCCAAGTATACCACCTGACTAACCCTCGACCACTAACAAAGCTCTCTATACGTATGCTATACTAACCCTACCACTCGAAGAGCCAATCCAGAGTGGCGATAGGTTTTTTGCTAACTTTCCCAGGTGACGCAAGTAGCGCGTCATACTAAGGTAAAAAGGGCCTGCGAGCCCATGGTGAAGTGAGAGTGTCAGGACGGACGCGTACGTTCCTTGACCCATCCCTGCCGTTTGTTCAATAAACAGCAGAACCACCTTGCTTCTTGCGTGTGCCTCATACTCATTTTTGGGATACACGGGAGGAGTTGGGGCCTCCCTGCCCGGAGGTCCGCGGACGGCTCTGCCGACCCCGGGAGAATTTCCCCCCGACAAGTTGGAGGCACTGCTGAGATCTGTTTGAGGTCTGCTTTTATTTTTATTTTTCCGAGTGCCCCCGTTGCGAGGAGGCCCGGCGGCGCGGCCCCCTCTGCCGCTGCCCCCTTTTGAGGACTACAGGACCATTGCGGAACTGCGAGAAGACCGGACAGCGCAATCCGGATATTGGCCCTCGGGAGCCGGTTGAGAAGTATCCCGCCCGCGGTTGGCGAGTGTCCAGACGTGGTCCAGACGAGGGGAGGTGGCGAGCCGCTTGGAGGGGTGCACGCAGTCGAGCGGCCCCGCATCAAGAGCACTTGGTGAGTATGCCACGCACAACAAGCAATGTGAAATTGTGAGGGAGGGGGGAGGAATTGAATGCGGGAAGCGGGAGGTGTTACACAGGTGCGCGGCGAAGGTTTAACAAATTAGTGTTGGCAATGGATGAATGGTAGCCGGACAAGTGCGAGAGCAGTCCGCTACATTACGGGAGAGAAGGGGGCGGAGCACGAAAACATCACGTGCAGCCGCTCGGAGACACTGATTGGCATAGGTCGCGACCACGTGTAAGGGTGTGTGTGCGTGCGCGGTTTCCTACGATTTGGTGATTATTGATCAATGAGTAGATGAGGATCCCTATTGATCGAGCAAGAAACTCGATAGGTAGATGACGTTTTCCTGTAGGCGGTAGCCAGCTGGTTGCCCAATACAGAAGATAATTGGCTGGTTAAGCCCTCCTGTCGAGGGGCGTATCACACGCGAGGTGACGCAGCATGCGCACTCCGATTATATTGTTGATTACCTTGTTCCAGTCGTGACAGGAAGACAGCTGTGGGGTTAACGGGGGTGGATTGCAAATATATATTTTGAACTTTTGAAGAATTTGCCAGTAGTTTGAAAAAATCGGTGACGTCACCAGTAGGGCTTTTCATAGGATATCTCGAATAGAAGGCACATTTATTTTTTGAAAGTGGAGGGGAGTGGAAACGGAGGTAAACGGTACTGAATTGGCCAGGGGGGAAGGCGGAAAAAGGGGCGTGGCTGCGCACGGAGAACGCCGGCCACAGCAAGTATAAAGGAGGGAGGAGGCGCGAGTGGGGCGGCAGTATAGGAACGTAATAAGGGGCACGCAGCCGCAGGGGGCTACGTGCGCCTCGGCCGCAGGGGGCCGTAAAGGTGGGAAAGAAAGAAAAGAACATATAAACGTGAATGCTATATTTTACATTGTCGGATTATCACAAGTCCCCAAAAATTTACGGGGCCAGGTAAGAGGCTGTACATTATAAACTGCCAGTAAGGTAACGACTACCAAATAGGGGAGGGACCACGAATAAGAGAACTACCATGTCATACGGGACAGGATCGGGGGGGTGGGGGAACACTCTCACTACCCCATTACAACACATATGTAAAACATTATCGCCCCACAGGGAGAATCTGATCAAGTATAGCATTGAATGGACACAGGGGACGGACAACAAAATGACGACACCATGGCCACCTAACGGTAGTTTCGATCCGTATATCCAACATTCACTATTGACCCATCTGCACAACACGTACAAGGGGAAGAAGTTGACACACCATGTGGAGGTGTTTAATTTATGGAGAATGTTCCAAGGGTCCCGACCAGGACCAAACGGAATGTTTGTTATGGGTGGCACAACGGAGGAAGAGAAGATTAAGGAGGAGGGAGTGAATGGGGAAAAGGAGAGTGAAAGCACACAGAACACGGAGAATGGAGGAGAGGGAGGAGAGAAGAGTAACAACATAAGTGGAAAGGAAATAAAAACGGAACAGACAGAAGATATACCCCTAGCAAAGGTGGTGAAAACGGAGGGAGGGGGATTATATCCTCTAACAGAACTACGAGACATGGTTCAATTGAGGGCGGCTGAGGGGTACTCGAACCCGCCATACAGCCCGCCACCGTATACAGCCGCAGGTAACTACACAGGAAGGGAACAGAGTAGCACGACGGGATCAGCCTGCACGAAAATACCGGCAGGAGGAGCAGGTGAGGAACGGATCGCTGGAATAGGACAGGATGAGTGGGTAGCTGCGCAGGTATTATTGAAATTACGAGGTTCATTAACGGAAGAAGAGGAGGAGGTAGTGAGGAAAACGGAGGAGGATGACACCAGAAGGAGCAACGGGACAGGGGAAGAGGGGAAAATAAAGGGGGAAAAGCTGTTAAGGCGGAAGGAAGAGATGTTGGAGGAACGACTAGCAGAACTAAGAGATGAGCAGAATATACTGATCAAGCAGCTCGATAGGGAGGAAAGAGAGAGAGCACAAAAAAAGAAGGAAAGCAAGGATGAGCTGGACAAAATAAGGGAACGGAATGAGGAGAAAAGGAGAGAAGCAGAAAGGGTGAAGGCAGCAGCAGAAAGGGTATCTAGAGCAGCACTACGTGACAAGAAGAGGGAAGAAGAAGAGGAAGAAGAGAAATTGGAAACATGTAGAAGAAAATTACTATCAGAAACGACAAGGAAATACGAAGAAAGAAGGATGATAGAGGGCATATTAGAGAAGGAAAGGGCGAGATGGGAAAGAAAGAAAGAAGAAGAAAGAATAATGGAAAAGATGAATATTAAATCATTGGAGGAATATATAAAGGAAAGAGCAGAAATTGATAGAGGAACAGTGATAAAATGTGAAGGAGAGAGAGAAGAAAGGAGAGGGGGAGTGAATTAAGTAAGTACATATACAGAGACACAGAAGTAGCAACAACATCACAACAAAGGGCAACAGCTGGCAAAGAAAGCAATTAAGGAATAGACCTAATTGACTTACAAACAGTAACAATAAAGGGGAAAAGGACAGAGTGGGGGTTGCCATTAATGGAGGGCTTTTGTAGTGAGGAAGAAGAAGGGATTGAGAGGGAAGGGGGAGATAGTGGAAGGGAAAGTTTAGATAAACTATACATCACTAGGACAAACAGAGAATCACCTTGGGTATGCAGGAGAAAGGAAGAAGTGGAGGGAAGTGAGGAGGATGAGCAAGGGTTAGTAGTAAAACAGACACGTGCAGTAACATCGTCACCCTCCCGCCCAACATGCTCCACTACCCCGCGCTCATTACGTGCGGCAGCCCCATCTAACCTAGCGCCCTTCCCACGTGACCTGACCCCCTATGCAGGGAAGCTTAGGGACCTCCCTGGGCGTAGGCAGAGAGAACAACTACACACGCCCATATTAGATAGAGGGAAAGATATAAGAAAAGGACGAGAGGGAGGTGAACAAGCTACATGCCATATGGAGCCAATTGACGATGTAGACGAGAGAGAGGAAGAGGAGGGGTGTACGGATTCGATTGTGTGGGACCCAAAGGGCCAACAAGGACACAACTTAATGCCACTTCTGGAGAGGGGAGGGGTTAGACCACAATACATCCCCTGGAAGCATGCAGACAAGGAAAATATAAAGTGCAGGCTCCCATCACTAAGTGGAGGTGCGGGTAAATAGATATATGAAATGGAGAAGCACACCGCAGGACAAAAGTTGGCAGTGGGGGATGTCAAGGGCCTTCTAATATCAATATTAGGGGATGCAGCGGATGAGATCTGGAAGAGAGCGGGCTTCCCTGGGGTAACAATAACAAACACGTCACACGATGGGGCACCATTCGCGAACTGTAGACATGCATTATGGCAGGCACTAAGGGTACAGTACCCAGACACATCAGACATAGGGGCAATTACCTCGCGCAAGATGCGTGACAACGAAGATCCTGTTGATTATATCCAGGAAATTCAAGAGAAATGGCGCATGGAAACTAGAGAGCCGTGGGACAAGACACCAGCAATATTTTATCATATACTAGTGCAAGGGCTCCCAGACGTAGTTCAGAAACAACTGAAGAAGGTAGTGGGGATGGAAGCAAAAGCATCGCCAGAAATACAACTCACAATAGTACACCATTGTAGAACATGGCAAGAAAAGATGAGACAAAAGGAAGAGGATAGAAAAACGGAAGAGGCCAAATTAGTGCAGAAAAAACTTAATAAATATACGATGGAAGGTGCATTAATAACCACACCTGCAACAATGACTCAAAGCCCCACACAAGTAGTGGCTGCACAGGATCCCTCTCAAATTCAATCATCACAGACTATAACACAACAGCAGCCACCACTCCCACCATACACAACCAACATGGGAGGTGGGTCCACAACACCAGGAGCTGGGTATTATAATTACAACAGGGGGCGGGGAGGAATGATGAGAGGTAGAGGATACGGATACAACACACAACAGCAGGTGGGAGGACTTAGAAACTACTACCCCACCGGGCAACCAGTATATCAGGACAACACAGGTAATTTTCCATGGCAGAGCAGGGAACCACCAGTGTGCTGGATCTGTGGATTAGTAGGGCACATGTCACGCACATGTAGAGTAAGACCAGGAACACCATCCTGGAATGAACAGGGGCAACAAGGGCACACACAGGAGCAGCAGGGCATCCAACAACAGCAGCCTTTGCAAATGGGAAATGAACAACAACACCTAGTAACTCAACCACAGCCACAGGTATATCAACTGCCACAACAGCCACAGGCATATTCGCCACCGCAACCACAGGTGGCGTTAACACAACAGCCCCAAACACAGCAGGTACAACAACCCGCACAAATCCAAGACAACATCATATCTTCTACCAATACACAGCTACAGCAAACACAACTGGGTAGGGTGACGGTCTTGGGACACAACCCTTACACTGGAAGTGGTCAATCTTTATACCCCCAATAGGACAGCCCACAGACGGCCTTGGTGTGTCCCATCCTGTCAGTAACACCTAACAGTGCGGAGGAACCATGCATAGAGGTGACGATAGGTGACAAAAAATTATCATTTCTTGTTGACACTGGGGCGACCCGGTCCTGCATAAGGCAAGGTAAATTTAAGATGTCAGGTGAAGCCATGAACACACAAGGATTCTCTGGGGCCAGGGGATTGGTTCCCTTTACTGATAACATTCCCTTATCTATAGGGGATTATGACATGTCAGTTCCACTCTTGTACTCTAGGGCCTCACCAGTGAATATACTGGGGAGAGACATCATGAGCAGATTGAATATGACGATCTCCTTTACGGAGGACGGCATAATATGCTCCACCCCAGGAATTAACATGCTCACTGCATGACAAATCATGCAAGCATACTGTGGACAGACAGTGGCTAGGGCTGAGCCAGTGGATGGTGAACTGTTCCAGTACGGGACAGACATGGCATTTGCATGGATGCCAGGGATTGAAGGAAAGGTTTGGAGGAGGCCAGCAGCATACTTGTTTAGACCTGAAACGCCAACGAATGAACCAGAAGGAAAGGTGATCCCGGTGGACATAGAGAGCATAATGGCAACTGCTGATTACATCGCAGTACATGCCCAAGACAGTGAAGGAAGGGCTTGGAGGGCAGTGATAGCACTAGCAGAAGGATGTAGGCTCACCCAGGTGTCAGATGAGGAGCTCTTCTCAGAAGGAAAGGAAGAAGGTGAAATGGTGTTTATGATGAGTGTGGAAATTTGGCTAAGAGTAACTTACAAACAAGTGGCACAGAAAATGGCAATGGCACTTGAGGCACCCACGTCCACCCCAGTTCAATTTTTTGAGGAGGATATGGCAAAGGTACCTACATCATTATGGACCACCAGTCCCTATGACGTGGGATGCATAAAAAGCATTGGGGGAGTGAGGATAAAATTGAAAAAGGGTGCAATACTACCCAGAGTGAAACAATACCCACTATCAAAAGAGGCAGATGAGGGCATATATGAAACAATAACGGCCCTCATAAACAATGGCATATTGTTCCCATCAGAATCACCATGCAACACTGCTGTATACCCAGTGCGCAAGGCTAAAGGGGGGGTCTTGGCGCTTCATACAGGACCTCAGGCCCTTGAACAACATAGTGGAAGCAGAATACCCAATAGCAGCGAACCCGGCCACAATCTTGGCGGCATTCCAGCAGAAGCATCACGATTCACAGTGATAGATCTCAAAAATGCCTTTTTCTCAATACCCCTACACCCAGATTCACAAGATCTGACAAGCTTCACTTACAGAAACACAAAGTGGAAACACACCAGAATGCCACAAGGTTACTGCGAGTCACCCTCAATATTCAACAGAGTAATACAGATGGACTTGGGTAACATTGAAGTGGAAAGTACAGTGTTACAATATGTTGATGACATAATAATTTGCAGCACCAGTGAGAGAAGATGCAGAGAAGACTCAGTGAAAATGCTGACGATACTGGCAGAGAAAGGTTACAAGGTAGACAAGTAAAAATTACAGTACTGTCAGGAACAGGTACTTTATATTGGTCAGCTCATATCCCAACACGGAAGAAAGATTGCACCACAAAGGGCACAAGCCATTTCAAAAATACCCCTGCCACAAACAGTAAGGGAACTACGACAGTTCCTGGGACTATGCAACTAGTGTAGAGCATGGGTATTTGACTACGGCTCGTACATAGGACCCCTACTTGAGAGATTAAAAGAGGCTAACAGAGGGGAGAAAAAGTTGGGGTGGACAATGGAAATGTGAGAGGCTTTTAATGAACTGAAGGAAGCAATATCAACTGCCCCGGTACTAGCCACCCCAGACTATGAACGACAATTTTTCATATTTTCACATTGCGACTCAGCCGTAATGAAAGCAGTGCTGGCTCAAAAAACAAGTATGGGCTACAAACCAGTAGCATTTTACAGCGCCCACCTAGATCCTGTGATGTTAGGACATTTCCCCTGCGAACAAGGTCTCGCTGCAGCTGCCTTTGCAGTGGAAAAAGCATCAGCAATCACAATGGGATGCCCAACCACTCTGTTTGTGGAACATGCACTGTTTGCAATATTAAACAAGCCTAAATTGACACTAACCACGCAAAGGGCGTCAGGCTATGAGATCATCTTATCCAGACCAGAACTATCCATTGTTAGATGCAGCACGGTTAACCCTGCAAGGTTCATAGCAGAAGTAATTGAGGAGGGTGACTATGCACACGACTGTACGCAGACTACTGATATGTACTCATGTACTAGAAAGGTTGAAGAGAACGCACTAGAGGAAGGTGAGCTCTTATTTATTGATGGGTCATCAACAATTGACAAAAGTGATGGGATAAGGAGAACTGGGGCAGCAGTGGTGAAAATGACGGAAGTACCGGTGTGTGTGGCGATGAAATGTGTACAATTCATTACTCCGCTCAAGCAGCCGAATTGGTTGCACTGATCTTGGCGTTGAAGGAAAGCTTTAATAAACGAGTGACCATTTATTCTGACAGTGCATATGTCACATCTACAGTTCACTCAGGTTTGTCCAAATGGAGAAGAAGAGGGTTCAGGGGAGCTGACGGCACTCCAGTGCAACATGCTCTCCTGTTGGCTGAACTACTTGAAGTAATAAATGACCCCCAAGAGTTAGCTTTGGTCAAATGCACCGCACATACTAATGGAGAAGATCATGTCTCAAAAGGAAATGCAGCAGCAGACGCACATGCAAAATATGCTGCATATTTTGGTGAGATTTGGAACCCCCAGAGTCAGAGAGAGGGAGAGGGAGGGGGATAGCTAAAGAGATGTTGATAAGAGAAAGGTACACCCATCTCCCAGCCACACAGATAATGGAATTACAAGCAGCGGCACCAATGGCAGAAAAAGAGATATGGGTAAAAAGAGGATGTACAATGTCACCAACTGACGCATTATGGCGCCAGGGTAACACTGGGAAGATGATAATGCCATTGGCACTATTGAACACCGCCCTGAGCCAATTACACCACCCAGCTCACAGAGGCAAGGAAGTCATTGCAGCACGAATTAGGGAAGACTGGTTCTGCCCCGAGTTAAACTCCCATGTGACAAACTTCATAAGCAATTGTCTCACATGCCAACAGTTCACGGCTGGTCACACTCTGAAGGTGATAAAAGGTACTATACCCCGGCCAGAGGGACCCTTCCTACACATCCATATTGACTATGTTGATATGATCAACGTATGTCAAGGAAATAGGTATATGATTGTAGAAAGTGGAACAGCCCACGTTTCACTGGCCCCCACCTGGTAGAGGAAGTATCAACAAGAGCAGTAAAGCTACAGGACAAACGCGCCTGGAATCATCTACACGACATAAAGATCTGCAAACTCCAGACCCACCCTAGCGTCACCGATAGGGCCGTTGGAAAAACAGCAACAGCGTCTCCCACGGAGGAAGAGACTTCTTCCACAGCTAACGACCCCCACCACCACCCCCGTGATCCCCCAGAGACAACTACCGGCATAGAGAAGGACAATACCCACACAGCCCACCCCATGGTCACACGATCAAAGAGTAAAGTAACCCCCGCCAGTTGAGCCCTAAACCCCCCTGCCTGAATAACCCAACTGAAGGACATTTGAAGGACATTGTCTTGCACATATACACATGTATACACTTGAATGTTCTCTTCTTTTTCTCTCGCACATGCAGGTACCGTGTATTATTGTACTGTCAAGAATATAAATAACTAACAAGGCTCACTGCCCAGGAGTAGATGCTACCCTCAGACGATAACTACCCTGAAGAATTATCACACCAATTTGTCTATCACATAAAAAGGCCAAAGTACCTAAAAAGAAGGAGGGTACGTGTCTACTACACGGCATTCCTCTTGGCCATAGAACAATCAATGCCCCACCTCCACCCTTACTTGCCTGTCCTAAGAGATAGATCACTTAGATTGGCGTGGGAACAGCTCTTCGCCTGGGCATTGAACGACTATCTGATAGGGAGGGCTTGAAAACAACAACTAACACTAATAACGAGCATATTGAGAATTTTCAGGCGGGCAACTTTAACATCGCAAGAATTAGCTGCCGGACTGCAGCAAGGTAAGAGCAAAATGCCGGTGAGATTAGCATCTGTAATAAAAATGATAGGGATATTGATAATCACCGGGTTCTTGGCTGCCTCTGTATGGCAGAACAGCTGTGCTATCAATATTTTGGCTGTTCCCAAATCTAACATGCCCCCACCCCCGGCTGCAACAGGTGTTACGTCAGGTGGTACCAGCAAAATCTCACACAAAGGAGATAGAGTTAAACGCAGCACATACTCAGACCGTAAAGGTATTGACAACTACATACAAGATTCAGCACACGTCTCGAACAACATGTGGTACCAGCACATGACCCAAATAGGTAAACAGACAACAGAAGACAGCTGCTACGTCTGCTCATTGATCCCATACGCCATGAGCGCTTCCCGAACTTTCGTTGCCACAGAAATTGATGAGAAAACAGCACGATGTATAATATACATGGCACTGTTCCAAACGAAAGGGAGGTTCCAAGGGAACACGGTGCACCTGGTATGGAAAACACGAGACACATACCCGTACGAAAACAACTTCCTCAAGGTTTATTTGAGTTACCACAAGGCCAGTTTGTATACTGAAGCGTTCAGATATATAACCAGCGGCCCTGAAAAAGGAGAAACAAAGAAAGTAACACTACAGTGCCTGCCATGTGATTGGTATGCTACTGAAGTCCCTGGTAAACAAGGATGTTGGGAAAGGCCGCTGATAATAATAACAGGGAAGGTGTACCTGGGTGACAAATGGGACACAGGTGTGGCTGGCAGCAATATGATAACGAGAGAAGATACTAAGAGCATTGCTGAACACAACGAAAGATGTTGGACGACTTGGGTCAAATATGTACCTTCTGGAGAGGGGAGGGGTTAGACCACAATACATCCCCTGGAAGCATGCAGACAAGGAAAATATAAAGTGCAGGCTCCCATCACTAAGTGGAGGTGCGGGTAAATAGATATATGAAATGGAGAAGCACACCGCAGGACAAAAGTTGGCAGTGGGGGATGTCAAGGGCCTTCTAATATCAATATTAGGGGATGCAGCGGATGAGATCTGGAAGAGAGCGGGCTTCCCTGGGGTAACAATAACAAACACGTCACACGATGGGGCACCATTCGCGAACTGTAGACATGCATTATGGCAGGCACTAAGGGTACAGTACCCAGACACATCAGACATAGGGGCAATTACCTCGCGCAAGATGCGTGACAACGAAGATCCTGTTGATTATATCCAGGAAATTCAAGAGAAATGGCGCATGGAAACTAGAGAGCCGTGGGACAAGACACCAGCAATATTTTATCATATACTAGTGCAAGGGCTCCCAGACGTAGTTCAGAAACAACTGAAGAAGGTAGTGGGGATGGAAGCAAAAGCATGGCCAGAAATACAACTCACAATAGTACACCATTGTAGAACATGGCAAGAAAAGATGAGACAAAAGGAAGAGGATAGAAAAACGGAAGAGGCCAAATTAGTGCAGAAAAAACTTAATAAATATACGATGGAAGGTGCATTAATAACCACACCTGCAACAATGACTCAAAGCCCCACACAAGTAGTGGCTGCACAGGATCCCTCTCAAATTCAATCATCACAGACTATAACACAACAGCAGCCACCACTCCCACCATACACAACCAACATGGGAGGTGGGTCCACAACACCAGGAGCTGGGTATTATAATTACAACAGGGGGCGGGGAGGAATGATGAGAGGTAGAGGATACGGATACAACACACAACAGCAGGTGGGAGGACTTAGACACTACTACCCCACCGGGCAACCAGTATATCAGGACAACACAGGTAATTTTCCATGGCAGAGCAGGGAACCACCAGTGTGCTGGATCTGTGGATTAGTAGGGCACATGTCACGCACATGTAGAGTAAGACCAGGAACACCATCCTGGAATGAACAGGGGCAACAAGGGCACACACAGGAGCAGCAGGGCATCCAACAACAGCAGCCTTTGCAAATGGGAAATGAACAACAACACCTAGTAACTCAACCACAGCCACAGGTATATCAACTGCCACAACAGCCACAGCCACAGGCATATTCGCCACCGCAACCACAGGTGGCGTTAACACAACAGCCCCAAACACAGCAGGTACAACAACCCGCACAAATCCAAGACAACATCATATCTTCTACCAATACACAGCTACAGCAAACACAACTGGGTAGGGTGACGGTCTTGGGACACAACCCTTACACTGGAAGTGGTCAATCTTTATACCCCCAATAGGACAGCCCACAGACGGCCTTGGTGTGTCCCATCCTGTCAGTAACACCTAACAGTGCGGAGGAACCATGCATAGAGGTGACGATAGGTGACAAAAAATTATCATTCCTTGTTGACACTGGGGCGACCCGGTCCTGCATAAGGCAAGGTAAATTTAAGATGTCAGGTGAAGCCATGAACACACAAGGATTCTCTGGGGCCAGGGGATTGGTTCCCTTTACTGATAACATTCCCTTATCTATAGGGGATTATGACATGTCAGTTCCACTCTTGTACTCTAGGGCCTCACCAGTGAATATACTGGGGAGAGACATCATGAGCAGATTGAATATGACGATCTCCTTTACGGAGGACGGCATAATATGCTCCACCCCAGGAATTAACATGCTCACTGCATGACAAATCATGCAAGCATACTGTGGACAGACAGTGGCTAGGGCTGAGCCAGTGGATGGTGAACTGTTCCAGTACGGGACAGACATGGCATTTGCATGGATGCCAGGGATTGAAGGAAAGGTTTGGAGGAGGCCAGCAGCATACTTGTTTAGACCTGAAACGCCAACGAATGAACCAGAAGGAAAGGTGATCCCGGTGGACATAGAGAGCATAATGGCAACTGCTGATTACATCGCAGTACATGCCCAAGACAGTGAAGGAAGGGCTTGGAGGGCAGTGATAGCACTAGCAGAAGGATGTAGGCTCACCCAGGTGTCAGATGAGGAGCTCTTCTCAGAAGGAAAGGAAGAAGGTGAAATGGTGTTTATGATGAGTGTGGAAATTTGGCTAAGAGTAACTTACAAACAAGTGGCACAGAAAATGGCAATGGCACTTGAGGCACCCACGTCCACCCCAGTTCAATTTTTTGAGGAGGATATGGCAAAGGTACCTACATCATTATGGACCACCAGTCCCTATGACGTGGGATGCATAAAAAGCATTGGGGGAGTGAGGATAAAATTGAAAAAGGGTGCAATACTACCCAGAGTGAAACAATACCCACTATCAAAAGAGGCAGATGAGGGCATATATGAAACAATAACGGCCCTCATAAACAATGGCATATTGGTCCCATCAGAATCACCATGCAACACTGCTGTATACCCAGTGCGCAAGGCTAAAGGGGGGGTCTTGGCGCTTCATACAGGACCTCAGGCCCTTGAACAACATAGTGGAAGCAGAATACCCAATAGCAGCGAACCCGGCCACAATCTTGTGCGGCATTCCAGCAGAAGCATCACGATTCACAGTGATAGATCTCAAAAATGCCTTTTTCTCAATACCCCTACACCCAGATTCACAAGATCTGACAAGCTTCACTTACAGAAACACAAAGTGGAAACACACCAGAATGCCACAAGGTTACTGCGAGTCACCCTCAATATTCAACAGAGTAATACAGATGGACTTGGGTAACATTGAAGTGGAAAGTACAGTGTTACAATATGTTGATGACATAATAATTTGCAGCACCAGTGAGAGAAGATGCAGAGAAGACTCAGTGAAAATGCTGACGATACTGGCAGAGAAAGGTTACAAGGTAGACAAGTAAAAATTACAGTACTGTCAGGAACAGGTACTTTATATTGGTCAGCTCATATCCCAACACGGAAGAAAGATTGCACCACAAAGGGCACAAGCCATTTCAAAAATACCCCTGCCACAAACAGTAAGGGAACTACGACAGTTCCTGGGACTATGCAACTAGTGTAGAGCATGGGTATTTGACTACGGCTCGTACATAGGACCCCTACTTGAGAGATTAAAAGAGGCTAACAGAGGGGAGAAAAAGTTGGGGTGGACAATGGAAATGTGAGAGGCTTTTAATGAACTGAAGGAAGCAATATCAACTGCCCCGGTACTAGCCACCCCAGACTATGAACGACAATTTTTCATATTTTCACATTGCGACTCAGCCGTAATGAAAGCAGTGCTGGCTCAAAAAACAAGTATGGGCTACAAACCAGTAGCATTTTACAGCGCCCACCTAGATCCTGTGATGTTAGGACATTTCCCCTGCGAACAAGGTCTCGCTGCAGCTGCCTTTGCAGTGGAAAAAGCATCAGCAATCACAATGGGATGCCCAACCACTCTGTTTGTGGAACATGCACTGTTTGCAATATTAAACAAGCCTAAATTGACACTAACCACGCAAAGGGCGTCAGGCTATGAGATCATCTTATCCAGACCAGAACTATCCATTGTTAGATGCAGCACGGTTAACCCTGCAAGGTTCATAGCAGAAGTAATTGAGGAGGGTGACTATGCACACGACTGTACGCAGACTACTGATATGTACTCATGTACTAGAAAGGTTGAAGAGAACGCACTAGAGGAAGGTGAGCTCTTATTTATTGATGGGTCATCAACAATTGACAAAAGTGATGGGATAAGGAGAACTGGGGCAGCAGTGGTGAAAATGACGGAAGTACCGGTGTGTGTGGCGATGAAATGTGTACAATTCATTACTCCGCTCAAGCAGCCGAATTGGTTGCACTGATCTTGGCGTTGAAGGAAAGCTTTAATAAACGAGTGACCATTTATTCTGACAGTGCATATGTCACATCTACAGTTCACTCAGGTTTGTCCAAATGGAGAAGAAGAGGGTTCAGGGGAGCTGACGGCACTCCAGTGCAACATGCTCTCCTGTTGGCTGAACTACTTGAAGTAATAAATGACCCCCAAGAGTTAGCTTTGGTCAAATGCACCGCACATACTAATGGAGAAGATCATGTCTCAAAAGGAAATGCAGCAGCAGACGCACATGCAAAATATGCTGCATATTTTGGTGAGATTTGGAACCCCCAGAGTCAGAGAGAGGGAGAGGGAGGGGGATAGCTAAAGAGATGTTGATAAGAGAAAGGTACACCCATCTCCCAGCCACACAGATAATGGAATTACAAGCAGCGGCACCAATGGCAGAAAAAGAGATATGGGTAAAAAGAGGATGTACAATGTCACCAACTGACGCATTATGGCGCCAGGGTAACACTGGGAAGATGGTAATGCCATTGGCACTATTGAACACCGCCCTGAGCCAATTACACCACCCAGCTCACAGAGGCAAGGAAGTCATTGCAGCACGAATTAGGGAAGACTGGTTCTGCCCCGAGTTAAACTCCCATGTGACAAACTTCATAAGCAATTGTCTCACATGCCAACAGTTCACGGCTGGTCACACTCTGAAGGTGATAAAAGGTACTATACCCCGGCCAGAGGGACCCTTCCTACACATCCATATTGACTATGTTGATATGATCAACGTATGTCAAGGAAATAGGTATATGATTGTAGAAAGTGGAACAGCCCACGTTTCACTGGCCCCCACCTGGTAGAGGAAGTATCAACAAGAGCAGTAAAGCTACAGGACAAACGCGCCTGGAATCATCTACACGACATAAAGATCTGCAAACTCCAGACCCACCCTAGCGTCACCGATAGGGCCGTTGGAAAAACAGCAACAGCGTCTCCCACGGAGGAAGAGACTTCTTCCACAGCTAACGACCCCCACCACCACCCCCGTGATCCCCCAGAGACAACTACCGGCATAGAGAAGGACAATACCCACACAGCCCACCCCATGGTCACACGATCAAAGAGTAAAGTAACCCCCGCCAGTTGAGCCCTAAACCCCCCTGCCTGAATAACCCAACTGAAGGACATTTGAAGGACATTGTCTTGCACATATACACATGTATACACTTGAATGTTCTCTTCTTTTTCTCTCGCACATGCAGGTACCGTGTATTATTGTACTGTCAAGAATATAAATAACTAACAAGGCTCACTGCCCAGGAGTAGATGCTACCCTCAGACGATAACTACCCTGAAGAATTATCACACCAATTTGTCTATCACATAAAAAGGCCAAAGTACCTAAAAAGAAGGAGGGTACGTGTCTACTACACGGCATTCCTCTTGGCCATAGAACAATCAATGCCCCACCTCCACCCTTACTTGCCTGTCCTAAGAGATAGATCACTTAGATTGGCGTGGGAACAGCTCTTCGCCTGGGCATTGAACGACTATCTGATAGGGAGGGCTTGAAAACAACAACTAACACTAATAACGAGCATATTGAGAATTTTCAGGCGGGCAACTTTAACATCGCAAGAATTAGCTGCCGGACTGCAGCAAGGTAAGAGCAAAATGCCGGTGAGATTAGCATCTGTAATAAAAATGATAGGGATATTGATAATCACCGGGTTCTTGGCTGCCTCTGTATGGCAGAACAGCTGTGCTATCAATATTTTGGCTGTTCCCAAATCTAACATGCCCCCACCCCCGGCTGCAACAGGTGTTACGTCAGGTGGTACCAGCAAAATCTCACACAAAGGAGATAGAGTTAAACGCAGCACATACTCAGACCGTAAAGGTATTGACAACTACATACAAGATTCAGCACACGTCTCGAACAACATGTGGTACCAGCACATGACCCAAATAGGTAAACAGACAACAGAAGACAGCTGCTACGTCTGCTCATTGATCCCATACGCCATGAGCGCTTCCCGAACTTTCGTTGCCACAGAAATTGATGAGAAAACAGCACGATGTATAATATACATGGCACTGTTCCAAACGAAAGGGAGGTTCCAAGGGAACACGGTGCACCTGGTATGGAAAACACGAGACACATACCCGTACGAAAACAACTTCCTCAAGGTTTATTTGAGTTACCACAAGGCCAGTTTGTATACTGAAGCGTTCAGATATATAACCAGCGGCCCTGAAAAAGGAGAAACAAAGAAAGTAACACTACAGTGCCTGCCATGTGATTGGTATGCTACTGAAGTCCCTGGTAAACAAGGATGTTGGGAAAGGCCGCTGATAATAATAACAGGGAAGGTGTACCTGGGTGACAAATGGGACACAGGTGTGGCTGGCAGCAATATGATAACGAGAGAAGATACTAAGAGCATTGCTGAACACAACGAAAGATGTTGGACGACTTGGGTCAAATATGTACCCATGCTAACGTGGTTAGAGGAGGATGAAGACCCAATAACAATACTGCCACTGACTGCACCTAAGGTATGCTACCAGCATAAAGGAGAAGTGGATGTGGGATACAACACCAACTGTGCAAGTGTGACGGAGTTACCTGAGGGGGGAGCAGGAACAGCAGTGATAATGGACCATTACTGGGCCTGCGGAAACAAGGCATACCACACACTGCCCCCTCTGTGGAATGGTATATGCTCAATGGTACACGTCAATGTACCATCACTAGTGGTGCCCCAAAAACATGTGAATGTGGCAAGTTTTCCCAAGATGGATGAAGGAAACAAGAGGAAGAAAAGATCTGCACACACTCAAAAGGAGCCAGAAAATAAAGACAGCAGCAACAATACTGTCCTGAACAGGAAAAAGAGACAAGGAGAACCCCTGACAGGAAATTATCTATGGGGACGATCGGAAACAGCACTCTCTTCAATCCCTCCAGAACACAGACTATTCAGCAGAGCAGCAATGTTCTTCTCCTCAATAATACATCCGGGACTACAGGCTTACGCAAATGCAAAATGGCTCCAGATAACCAGGTGGGAACTAATGATGACGATTAATTCTACAGTAAATGGATTCAACGCAATAAAGGAAGAGCTGCGAGCAGTAAGGATGGTAGCTGTAACGCTCACCTGATTCTCGCAGAGGCGCCGGTCTTGACTGGGCAACTACCGTATCTTCAAAGGTGATGTGCAGCACCCGGTTGGCTCTTTGGGCTGGACCTCTGTGCCCTGTATGCCTGACGTGCAGAGTAAGATGTCTGCAGATAGAAAATACGGGGTTAATGAACTGGGGTTATTGGGGTGTCCCTATCTCTTTCCTCTTCTCCTCTCCTGTAGACCCCCACAGGTTAACGCTCTCACCTTAGGTAAGTGAATGCCGAGCTCTCCATCTGCCTCGGGGCAGGGTGCTGTAACCAGTTTCTTCACTGGATAGGTAGCGCAGGCCTCTTGACTTCAGAAGACTGCTGTCCGTCGTTTACTGCACGAACTGTAAGTTTCGAGTAACTCAAATGTCTTTAAAGTCTTTAATAATGATGTCTCTTGTTTTGCAGGGTTCCGGCGATGGCGGATGACGGGCTGAAGTGAGTTGAAGATGGAGCCCGTGTGATGAATAGAAGCGCCTGGAAGCACGTGAGTAAGCGCTTGTTGCCAGCTTCACGATGCGCTCTAACTGTCTTTTTATTTTGCAGGTACAAGTTCGGAGCGGCTGCAGGGTGCCGGGATACCCACTGGGTTAGATGTGGAAAGGAGTAATGGCACCTGAGTATTAAAGTTCCCCAATGTCTTTAAACGCACCTTGTTTTGTCTTTCAGATGCCGGAATGCAGTGTGAAGACCTCCGGAGCGCACGAAGGGTAGGTAAGCCTTTGCCTTTCGGATGCCGGAATGCTAACCTGTTCTTTCTTGTCTTTATAGGTGTTGCTGAAGACTGGATTCAGGATGGTAAGCCTTTGCCTTTCAGATGCCGGAATGCTAACCTGTTCTTTCTTGTCTTTATAGGTGTTGCTGAAGACTGGATTCAGGATGGTAAGCCTTTTCCCTTAGGCCCAGGATCAGATGCAGAAGACACGATGAGCGTTCTGCTGCAGAGGATGCAGAATAACGCAAAGCAAGATTCATCCACCGGGTGTGGTTTAAATAGCCTCCTGTAGTGCTTAGGTCCCTCCTTACACAGCCACGCCTAAGTAAGAAAAGAGTTCCTGGTAAGAAAAGAGTTCCTGCCTTCCAGAAGAGTTCCAGTGTTCTGAATCTAGGGAGTGGCTCCAGCCCCACCCAACAGGAAAAGTAGTTCCAAACAGAAGAGGATCAGAGGCTCAACTGGCAGGCAAGTAAGCAGCATGGTCTGCTGCAGGTGAGTCCACCCAAGCATTATGAGCCCGGCGCTTCCAGCGCTGGGACTGGGCATATTTATGAGCCTGGTGCCACTGGCGCCAGGACTGGGTCCAAAAGGTCCCAATTGGGACTGGTTGGCACTCGGAACCTGGGTTATGGATCTGCTTCCAAGGGAGTTGGGAAAACCCTGACCTTTTGGAAGCAGAGATCATGACAGTAGCACTACAGAATAGATATGTACTGGACCTCCTCACAGCAATGGAAGGAGGAGTTTGCGCAAAGATAGGACGATCATGCTGCACATTCATTCCTGCTAACGACGCTGACAATGGCACACTAACGGAAGCAGTATCACAATTGGCCCAGATGCACTCCAAAATGATGGATGAAAGTAAAGGTGCAAATAAGGATGAGAGCTGGTTTTCAATATTATGGTCATGGATGCCATCCTGGCTGTCAGACGGACTGAAGATTATAGTTGGGTGCATTATCCTGGCTGGAGCTGCACTGATCTTGACAAGATTTTGGAAGGCCCGAAAGGCACGCACCACTGACGAAATGATCGAAATGGTTGGTATGCACCCCTTGATGCCAGCAGATGATGGCCCACACACAGGCATAATAATAAAGGAGAGAGAAAAGTTGCGCAACCAGATCATCACCAACCATCTGGACCCACCATCTGTGAAGGTTGAAAACCCAAGAAACCCAAGGAGCTACGTAGGGAAGTGGGTATACTGCACACCTGGAGGAACTTGCGTATATATGTATTGGTCATTTGAAGACCATGTTAACCACTATGGACATTTGGGAGGAATAACAAAAATATGGAGAGTAAGAGGAGATAGAGAAAAGGATATGTTTGTGGTCGACAAGTCGACCAGATGGGGGACTGAAGTGGGAGAATGGAAGAAACGGCTCCCAACAATCATCTCCCACCCTTGGCCTAGAGGATCACGGCCCAGACACCCACCACGAGAGGAGTTTGCCCATATACCAGATGACCAAGTACCCTGGTACAAGAACATACGGATGTGCCCACCTGTGTGCCCGCCAGCCTGCCATACCCTCGCCGACGCCTGCGGCATGGAGGGACTCGACTGAATCATCCAGCACTAACTCACCACATCGTTAGAGATGCCATGACGACTCAGCCAACGGACAGAATACCCGTGCAACATACACACTGGACACTCCCACACCAATCCGCACGAAGAACATATTCAGTGCTATGACGTAGGTGACGGACACACCCACAGACACGCACCTTTATTATTTTTCACTTAGGCTTCTCAAAATGCAGAAACACAAGACGCACAATGAACTCATCTAAAAGCTTGCTTACGCTTCTCCTAAACCCATGTGCAACAACGAAAAGTCTAATGAAGACACGATACTGGGGACAAAGCAATATGGCACCATGACCTAAAGCGCCTGTGTACCAAACGGCTCCACTTATACACCAGGCCCGAGTAAGCCTCAAGCAAGAGTTTTCCATGAACATTGAATGAGCAAGAGTACAGTTGCTGAGCCCGCAGAATGAGCCCGACGGAAGCAGACAGTCAAGGGGACGATGTTGCTAACTCGCATGCCACAAGTCGACACCAAGGTCACCCCTGCAATTAAGCGAGGCGCACAGTGGAAAATGCAATATTAATTGTGCAGAATTATGCCTCAACCACGGTCCCACCTCACGTGACCAAGCCGAACCTGACAGAGTGCCAGGCCCGGGAGGAGAGAGACGCCTGGATTCCCCGCTTCAAAGGCTCAGGCAGATACAAGTAAGCGTCTCAAAGGACATCTGCAGCGGTGGGAGTAACCGGCCTTCCAGCATATGAATAAATCTTACATTGTCTACACATATCAATAGTGAAACATTGTTGCAAATGACAGGTGCACCGCGAGGGGAACAGCGATGGTCCCAGACTGGGGGGCTCGTGTGTGGACCAATCAGAACATGGGGCTCTTATCACTGACGCCACTAACATTGACCAATCCTCAGGGGCCTTCATATAACAATTTTCATGTATCAATTTGAAGGGACAACCCAAGTATACCACCTGACTAACCCTCGACCACTAACAAATCTCTCTATACGTATGCTATACTAACCCTACCACTCGAAGAGCCAATCCAGAGTGGCGATAGGTTTTTTGCTAACTTTCCCAGGTGACGCAAGTAGCGCGTCATACTAAGGTAAAAAGGGCCTGCAAGCCCATGGTGAAGTGAGAGTGTCAGGACGGACGCGTACGTTCCTTGACCCATCCCTGCCGTTTGTTCAATAAACAGCAAAACCACCTTGCTTCTTGCGTGTGCCTCATACTCATTTTTGGGATACACAGGAGGAGTTGGGGCCTCCCTGCCCGGAGGTCCGCGGACGGCTCTGCCGACCCCGGGAGAATTTCCCCCTGACACAAGTTTGTGAAGGACCCATTTAGCGTCTGATGCCATATCTGGAAAAAACACTGGTAAAGAAAAAGACTGATCAATATGAAAGTCTGAAGCAATCTTTGGTAGAAAAGAAGAGTCTATGCAGAGCACTACGTTGTCCTTATGGAAGCAATGGCAACCAGAAAGGCCACCTTCCAGGTGAGCAGTTTCAACTCCACTGTCGCCATGGGTTCAAAAGGTTTATGACAAAGCACTTTGAGCACCACATTGAGGTCCCACTTAGCTTGAGGCAGCTTGACAGGAGGAAACCAGTACAGAAGGCCACTGAAGTGAGGGTGAACGAACATGAGTCACGAACACTGATAGCAGACAAATATGTTCTACATGAACATATATGACTGCCTGTGGATGCAAGGTCAGATATGAAAGAAATAATGCAATCCATTGAGGTCTGACAAGGATCAACCTGTTCATCTAGACATCAGTGACAGAAATGCAACCAGTTGCTCCTACTGAGCTTGAAGTTCCCCCACTCAGAAAGGATCTGGGACAGAATGTTTAATTCCAACTCGTGGTTTGCTACAAACTGGCAACTAGGAGAGTTGGCCATTATGTTCTCTTGCCCCTGGATATGAACCGCCTGCAGAAAAATTCTGCACTGCCCATTCCCAAATCTGAATGGCTAGGTCTACTAGAAGCAGAGATTTGGGGCCTCATCAGGGGTTGGGTGGAGTGGTAAAAAGGCAGTGGTAGTGCTATTACTGCTGCATTTCCGCTCCATTCGATCCTGGGTTTGGGCGGAAAGCTGGAGATTTACCTCCAGCTCTTCTGCCTGTTTTCAGCTGCTTTCGGCGCTATGACCACCAGTGCTATTACTGCTAGAGGTAATAGCGCCAAAAACCCCCATAGAGTCCTATGGACTCTCAAGAAATGGGGAATAACGGCATCACCACAACTCGGGCTCCGGCGCAGTAACGGAAATAGCATTTAGCGGTATTGCAGCAGATTTACTGCCGGGATACCATCCTACTCATGATGAGGCCCTTGGTCCCACCCTGCTTGTTCACGTAGAACATCGCTACGGAGTTGTCCATTCGAAACCAAACAACCTTGTTGGAGAAACTAGGCTGAACAGCATTGAAGGCAAGAAAGAAGGCCAGAAGCTCGAAGTAGTTGATATAGTGATCCCTGTCCTAGGGCAGACCATAGGTCGAAAACATACAAGTGGCCCAACATTGCGCCCCAGCTGAGCAGGGAAGAATCTTTTAACGTAACCTTAAGAGACAGATCCAAGAATGGCATCCTCAATGAAACATTGGTAAAGTCCGACCTCCAGCGGAGGTTGGCTGTAATTTCCAGAGACACTGAAATTAATTGAGAGTGTGGATCCCTTGCCTGGGACCAGCTTTGTCTGAGTATTAATTATGTGTGTCTCATTTTCAACCTCGCCAGAGGGAGGACTAAGATGCAGGAGGCCATTAGTCCTAGAAGCCTCTCAAACCACCACACCAACCTGTGGGTGGAATTGAGGAAAAGGGAGCATGTATGCATTAAATGCCTCATCCTGTCACGGGTCTGAACATTTTTGGCACTGAATGTGTTCCATCAAAAACTCAAGAAAATCAGATCCTGCGAGACCATCATTGATGATTTTCTACAGTTCACTGACAGTCCCAGCTTGAACAGCAGCTGGAGTAGTAACTGCATGTGTACCGATGCTGTACACAGACAGTGACTCCTGAGAAGCTAGTCGTCCAAATATGGATAGACATGGACCCCTTGAATCCTGAGGAACGCTGCTATCACAGCCATCATCTTTGTAAACACTCTCTGCGTTGAGCTCAACCCAAAGGGGAGGACTCAGTATTGAACAGGCTCGCCCCTTACCAAAAATCAGAGGTATTTGTGGTTTTGGGGCCATATTGCTACATGCAGGTAACCATCTTGAATATCTACCATGCAGAGCCAATCGTCCCTAAAAGGGAGGAGCGTATTTGCATGGGCCTGATCATTTTGAATCCTCCTTGGGTAATGTGAAGACTAAAACTGAACAGGTTCCAAATAGTGCGCAGGCCAGCCTAGTTGGACTACTGCACTGTAAAGATGCGGGAATAGAAACCCACGCCCTATTCCACCGGAATAACTAGTTCTATCGCCCTCATGTCCAGGAGCTTCTGAACCTCGGCATGGAGAGAGGGCGACCCTGTCTGATGTAGAGGAGGACGGGATGAAAGAATTACCGGAAGGGGAAGGTAAAACCCAAAAGGGCAACTAACAGAACTCACAGGTGTTTCTTCATGGTCCGCTAAGTCTCCAGGTGAAAGGAGATGTGTCCCTCCACCGGAGTTGCATTGGACCATTCCAAACCATCCTTTGGTATTTTTATCAGATGAGAAGGAACTGGATACAGCATTGGAAGCGTAAGATTGGGAGAAAAAACAGCCTGCCTACCTCTGCTGTTTTTGCTGAGGTCCGCTCAGTGAACGGTCTGGCTGACGAGTTTTGCAGTCCTGGATCCCCTGAAAAGGATCTGGAGCAGAAATCAGACTTTTGGAGTAAGAAGACTTTGCAGCTGAAGGTTTAGATAGGACTGACAGCGGTTTGGTCGTTAAAGTGATAGCTTAGATTTTTGCCAAATCAACATCCGTGGAACTGTGAAAGAGATCTAGAACCTTCTCCTGGACTTCCTTTGAGAACTTGGTTGTGCGTAGCCATGCCTGGCAGGTGATATCAACGCTGATCACAAGGCCATGCGCGGAAGTATCTACATGGTGCGCGGAGGCATCTATCAGATCCTGAGCCAAGACTCTGGCGTTGGACAAGCCATTCTTTAAATCTTCATGTCTGTCATGGGGAATGAACTGCTTGAATTCCAAAAGCTCTCTCCATAATTTTAGATTAGCTGCAGCAAGTGCCACTGCCGTATTTGCATGATGAAGCTGAAGTGCCGCCTTAGCAAAGAGTTTCTTCCCTAACCCTTCCAAAACCTTATCCTCCTTAGACAACACCTGGGAGTCAGAGAGGAGGATGATGAATACTTGCACTGGAGGGATGCTGCAGCAATGACATTCGAAGACGGAAAGGGCATGTAGCCAGGGGAATTTCTTCACATGCCTGCAGTTTGTACCGAACATCTATCATGTTGGGACAAACTCCCAATGAGGTTCGAAGGCTACTAGGAGTTTGTAAACTCACGGAAGGCCCAACACCTTCCCCCAAAAGGAACGTAGACCCAGCCAGACAGCAAGTTCAAACTCTGGTTTATTACAGCCAAAACCAACAGGGACCAGTACAAGGATTGAAGAAAATTCTGGGACATCTCAACGATTCCTGGCTCGCAGGCCAGTTTTGTTACTGCATTGTGTCACAATGACATCACAACCTGGGCTCCTCGCCAGAAAACCTATTGCCATCTGCGATTGGGTGTTGAGTGATAATCCCCCTATAGTGGACCCTATACATGTTAGTTTACTGGCTCTCCTATGTCAGGTGTCAGGCCTGGCGCATCCCAATATTGCCATCACTAAACTATGTTGCAGTGTGAGGGTGTTGCCATTGGTGCTCGTCCGTTGCTACCCACTCCTTGGATACTGAACTGTGGTTGGCTAGAGCTGACGTCCCCAGGCCTGGGATCCAAAATTTCAGCTTGAGGTGTACCTTTTCAATAGTCTACGAGAGTGCCTGTTCACATCATGCAACACTTGTCTCTTGCTGTAATGACTTTGTTGTAAGCTTCTGTCTGTCGGCGTGAGATTGCTCCTCTTTCCAAGCACCAGTTTCGATTCATCATCCAAGCCTGCCAAGTCAGGTGGTGTGAGACCGTATTTTGCATTTCTGGAGCTCTGAATTACTCTGATTTATGAGGAATTATTCGCATTTACTGCAGCTGGTGTTACTGTCGTTCAGAGAATGACATGTCACTTGCATCTGGTGGTCTTGGCAGCTGGCCCTCTCCCACATGGTTGCTCTCCTGTTCAATCTGAATTCAGCTTAGCTCAGCTCTTACTGAGGCGCTTGTGGCCTACTGTGATTTTCCTAAGCCATGGAATGGCTTCTATGTGCTTGTGATATTCTATAGTCTCCATAGGTTAGTTATACATGGTTCTGTCAGGTCCCATAGGTGCTCCTGCAGCTCCATAAAGTTATTTGCATGTAAGCATCTGCGAGCTTTGGTCAGGATCTCTTGCTTCTTGAGATTTCTGCGTTGGTGGGGTTAAGCTAATGACAAAATAATAAAGCAAGGACAGTATGTATATCTGTCCTCTAACTTATGGAACTGTTCTGCATATGTTCTTCATGTATTTGAGTGCGTGTTTTGTGTTCCGATGTGTGGATGGCACATGTGCGTCCTGTCTAGCACTGCTATGTTGTGGTGTTTCGAGTGACGGCAAATGTGGTTTCTTGGTAATTTAATCAATACTGTCAATTGAAGTCCCCTTAGTTGCACCCAGAGGCTGCTCGTCCACTCTGGGTAACATTTGCACTGCTCCTGGGCTGTAGGGTTGGCTGAGCGGGTACCTCTTGACGTACTTGTCTATCATAGGAGCACTAGGGATCAGTCCGAAATAGTAGGGGCCATTGCGGTATTTCCGGTACTTCTTCCGGGCCATGTATTTTATGGGAGCAGGGGCAGTATTCGTCCATCCCTCTTCAGTCCCCCCTCTGGTCGACTTGTCAACCAAATATCAATATGTCCAGCCTTTTGCCCAGGGCTGCCATATCTTAGTTATTCTATGTGTACATTCATCAGTATCTGCATTCAATGACTTCTTCTGCTGTTTTCTTGCACCTTCCAATCATACCTTCACCCCACATAGTGATGCTGCTCCCAGCACGATCGCTCCGGCTATTACCCTCAATCTGTCTGCCAGCCATGATGGCATCCATGACCAGATATACGCTAGACAGCTTTGGTCCTTCCCTGTTCCTCGTGCTTCATACTCCATTTTCCCCGCATCTGTGCCAACTGTGCAACTGTATCTGAGAGAGTTCCATTGTCTTCATCGTTAGCTGGTATGAATGTGCAACATGAACTCTGTATCTTTGTGCAAATTCCTCCTTCCATCGCTGTGAGGAGATCCAGAACATAACTATTCTGGAGCACCACCAACCTTATTGCTTGAGCTCTTCTTTTATGGCGTTGAACCCATTCACTGTAGAGTTAATCATTAACATCAACTCCCAATGAGTAATATGTAACCATTTGGCATTTGTGTAAGCCTGCATTCCTGTTATTAATGATCTGCTAAATAGCCTGGTTTCTACTGGGACCTCATCCAGTGCCGCTTCTGATGCCTCTGAAAAGTAATTCCCCCCTCTCTTTATTCTGCTTAATCCTCTTTACTACTCTGTCTTCTCTATCTGGGCAGGCAGTGCTACCTCGATCGACCTCTTCCTATGTCTGTTCTTGTCCATCGTCGGGAACTCATCGAGCTTCACATCCTTCTTGGGTACCACCAATGAAGGCATGTTGATGTGTACCAGGGAGCATACCCCTCCCCACTCAAGCAGCAGTTTCTCAAACGCTTTTGATCCACATGCCCACTAGTGATCCATCAGCACTGCCATTCCTGCTCTCATTGCTGCAATATTTTCAATTGTCTTGCATCCTACATTTTCACCAACTTCCACATCACCATTGTTCTAGTAGCACCTAGCTGATGTCTTCAGGGGAATTATTGGCATCGGTCCAGCTTCATAATCCACCCAGGTCAGCAACTTTGCGCTTCTGTTCCATTGCTTCAGGCACTTGTCATTTTCTTCTTGCACCTTGTTCACTGCTGGCTCTGCTAGGTTCAGTGCCTTAATTCCCACCACTCCATCTTCCTATCCATAATTAGTGTACACTTGTCCATAAATCAATATCTGTGCTGTTTCCAGGTTCTCCTTCTGTCTCCTTTACTCTTGTCTAAGGACATGGCAACTCCTTCAGTGTGAGTCTTTGTCTTTCCCTTCTCAGGTCTGTGAGTACTGTACTGCAATCCTTCATCTAGCTGCCAATAATTGTTCATGTCTTATGCCTTTATGTAATTATCTTCATATGGGAAGGTCACTTTGGATATCCATCTCAGTTTTGCTGTCTTCCCTTGAAATCTTCCTCACATCTGTACCATCGTGAGATACATCAGGCACTGTGCTCTTGCTTTGGGTATTTCAGTTGCGATGAATGTTCTAGAAGCACCCATTGCGTAGGGTATTAAAGAGCAGACATAACAGCTCTCCCTGGGGGTTTCCTTACCTACTTTGGTCATGTGTTTGTACCTCATGTTATTGGATATCTGTGCTGTGTCTGTGAGATACATGTTAACTCCCTTCATGTCTGTGTTAACACTGCACTTACCTATCCTTACCTTATCAGCAGTGTCTTCTCTTCCACCTGACATGGTAGTTCCACCTGCCTGGGTCAGGGGAATTTTAGTAGAGGGTACAACGGTAGCACTCAGCCGTATAAAGCGGCCAAAACACAGTTCCTATTACACCACTGGGAATCAATAAACACACAATGATAATAATGTTCTTTATTGTCTCTGTCATGACCACTTACGCTGCTAGATCCTTGCAGCTTGATGAGATGATAAAGTTGCCCGCCTGATAATCACAAAGAAAGGCGTCAGTTTGTTAGTACTTGGCAGTACTCTTAAGCTCTGCAAACTAAGTATTTACTTATGGCAAAAGCAAGGACCTCATCCCAAACCTTTCTTACTGAGGGATCTCTTAATGTGGGCAGAATGAGGTATGCACTGTGTTCAAGTTGTGGGTATGCTTGGGCCAAATATTCTACAAATACAAGGAAATATACTGCAGGTGATCGGGCTCTCAACCTCCTTGTTCTTCTTATATAGTGTGCAAACTAAGGCTTCTGGGTGATCAGTGGGAGGTAACATCAGGACAACCCTCTATACAATTCTGACATCATTTGCATGGACCTGCATATGCGGAAGGAAAAATAACAAGCAGACAGTGTTTCAGTTGTCAATGTGCACAGGTATTTCAGTTGCTACTTCATCTGCTTGAGATCGTCAGACCATAGGATGGCCTTCTCTCCTTAGCTCAGTGAGATCTGCATGCATTTGTAGTTCATCAAGGCCCTGTTGATTACTGTAGCTTTGTTGCCAGGTGAGACCACTGCTTTGTAGGACTTGATGTCTTGAACATAATTGCAGACCATTTTCCCAGTAAGCCACACTGCTCTGTCTGTTATGGCCTCAACCACTTAAGGGCCGGAAAATCTTGGCAGGTTCCCATGCCACAAAAAGGTTTTGAGGATGACAACGTCCCCCACCTTTACTGAGTGTTTTGGTCCATTGTTTGCTTCTCAGTCATCAAGGTCTGTCTCTTCGTTGTCTTTATTTCTGCCCCGGATCCGCTGTATCTGGCGAGAGGTAAAGGAAGCGCTAGAAACCAGGGAAGTGATATATGCATACGTTTCTGGAACTAACACGTCTGCACTATTCTCACAATCCTTCAATGCTCTTGTCGGAGGAGGCAGGGGAAGATGCATGCGCCATCCTGTCACTACCTCATGGGGTGTTAAATGGTGGTCGGAACGTCGCTTATTGCGCAATTCATATAGTATCAAAGGCAATTAGTGAAGCCCGTTTTTCTTGGTGCTTTGCTGAGTTTTGGCAATCCACTCCTTCATGACTCCATTCATGCGTTCACACACACCCCATTTGCTTGGGTGGTATGCACAGGCGAATTTGTGTTTGATGCCTAGCAGGTTTGTGATGAGCTGAACAGTTCATTGCCCAAGTGAGGGCCATTGTCAGACCACAGGACCTCACACATTCCCCATCTTGGGAAAACTTCCCTGACCATAAATGTGCTGCCCTGAGGGCATCAGCATGTGAACAGGGCACAGCCTCTGTCCACCTTCAGAATGGGCAGACAACCACTATATTGTAGCGGTATCCTTGACAAACCTGGATCATGTCCACATAGTCAATGTGGAGGTGTAGAAGAACAAGTTACTGACCACTGGTAACATTATTTCGACTAGATGTTCCTCCCACATATTCCTCATCTTTGATACTTGTTGTCCAGCTTCAGCTGCTTTGGAATTTATTTTTGGCAAAGGGCACTGTCCGTTGATGGCGTTGAGTCGATGTCCCTCGAAGGCCTCCATCCAGGATGATGGTATTGAAGGCATATATAGCATGAACAGCGCCTATTGGCCTCATTTCTGTTATTTCCCCTTTAACAGCAGAGATACCCGCAAACAGTGGACGTACTCAGTCTTGATGAAACGGAAGCTGTAATAGCACAGAAAATTCTACTGAGGGGTAGGATGGGAGGCCGATGAGGAATATGTGTGAGGAACATCCAGTTGAAAGAACGTTTATGATGCTGGAAATGCATTGGAGGGACAGGGCCTCCATGTCCTTGTCCTGTACTCCCTTATCATGTGTGTTCTGTATTGTTTGCTGCACAGGAGTCCATATGGGACTCCTTGCAGTACAGATCTTCATCCTTTTGGTTGTGGTGAACAGACCCTCGGGGTACCCTTATGGCACCCAGGGGTGGGGGGCAGTACCCTGTATCCCTAGTGTATGTTTTTGGGCTGGGCTGGTGGCAGCTCCATGCTGAATTTGACAGGTGCTCCGAGTATCCTCCATTTCTGGATTCCCAGGCACTGCCATTGGAATCAGTTGATTCCTGATAGGAAACAAGATGGCCCCTATGGCCTCTTGCTTTCTACTGCCTGTTACCTTGCTTTCCAAAAGTCCTGGGAAGCCCTGACTCTGTCCCTTCCCCTGACTCGCTGTTGGGTGGAAACTCCATATATGGTACATATATGGTCCATATATGTATTTCTTTGTGATTATCAGGCGGGCAACTTTATCATCTCATCAAGCTGCAAGGATCTAGCAGCGTAAGTGGTCATGACAGAGACAATAAAGAACATTATTATCATTGTGTGTTTATTGATTCCCAGTGGTGTAATAGGAACTGTGTTTTGGCCGCTTTATCACAGGTCAGACTGGCTGGAGCCTTCCCAGTGACTGTATGTTGTGGGTACACCCTTGGGGTGAAACCTGGGTGAATGGAATATGTGCCCAATATAAATTTCATGTAATGGGTGTCTGGTATCTGTGTGTGTGGCACAAAGAATGAGACAGCCCTGCCCGAAACTGACATGAATGCATTGTGGTGTGCTGAAAGTCTGGGTGCTAGCCCCAAGCCACATTCCTTGTTATGGGTGTCTGGGTGGAAGTTAATGGCCTGAATGCACTGTGAGCCTGATTGGCTGCCTGTCTGCATGAATGCCCTTCTGAATGGTTTTCTGCCTGAGCCTGGCTCGAGTTGAGTGGTTGAGTCCCAATCATCGACGCCAGCAACGACGACCAGACGCCCTTGCTCGGCTTACTTTCTTCATTAATATGCTTTGCGGCAACAGACTCTTGCCATCGAGGTGCACCGCACGCCTCATCTTCACAGGACGTCCGCCACCGATCGTTGACGAGCACCGCGAAGGTCGAAGCTGCTCCCGCGACTACAGTATTCACCTTTCTTCGAAGAAATCTCGGTGACCCGTGTCTCCTCCCTTAAAGGGAGTTCACTCAAGAAGGGCCTATCGACGACTCATCGAAGACCCCTGCTAAACCAGGTTCATTGAGGTAGTAGAACCTTTTTAGAAGGAACCAAAACTATTTTAAACATATATGGACTGGGCTTGTTGATGCGCTTTATTGACAGGTTGCCCAGGTGGGGGATCTTCACACAGAACTGTGTCCAGGTAACGAGACCAGTATTCTGCCATTGCTTAACTTAGCTGGTCTTCCTCCCGTCGCCTATTGTTCATTCACTTTACTATTTGATTCGTATGTCCTTTCAACTGTCAGCAGTTGGTGCATTTTAAAGGAGCCGATAGATAAGATTGGTACCACATAGACACTGTATATATTTACCATAGTAGAATTGCCAGTGTGCAAAGTGTGTAATTGATTGTGTATATATATGTATCGACCCTTATTTATATAAAGAACTTTGTTATAACCTAACATAGTGTGTGGACATTCCTTTGTGGGGGCTCAGGACTACACTGTACTTAATAACCAGCCTGCATCACCTCCTGAGAGCTTAAGCCTTGATTCCTTGACAATAGCTATCGCATAGAGAATCTTGGCTGGGCTGCTCTGTGCTTCTACTCTGCAATATAGAGGGCAGGAGTACAGAAACCCCCTTTACAACATTACCAGGGTTACTTAACGTATGCTTGGAATGGATTGTGTCCTCCCACGTATTCCTCATCTTTGACAGACTCCCACAGCAGTATTTAGTTTGGAGGAGGGAGTAGAATTTGAATCATGTATTTTCATGGATGGAGTGCAGGACTTCCTTGCCAAAAGCACCAATTTGACCCAGGGAAGATTCTAGGCAATAATGCTTAGTGAATTTGTGGAAGGAAGACCATGTTGTTGCTTCACAAATGTTCTTAATTGGAACACCCTTTTGAAGGGCTGTAGAGGTAGCCATGCCCCTGGTGGAAATGGCCCTTAAACCTTCAGGAGGCTTGTTTCCTGCTAGTCTGTAACATTCTGAGATTGCCAGAATTATTCACCTGGTTAATGTCTGTTTAGTAACAGCCTGACCCAGCTTACGTCCTGTATAGCCAATGAAAAGTTGGCCATCAATACGTAATCTTAGACATTTGTGATATATAAATGTTTAAAGCTCTCCGGGGGTCTAACTTATGCAGTCTTTCCTCCTCCTTGCCAGGATGAGGTGGAGGATAGAAAGAAGGTAGAATAATAACTGACCTATATGAAAATCCGAAATGATTTTGGGCAAAAATGAAGGTTTGACCCTTAAAACAATCCTATCCTTGTGGAAGATAGTAAAGGGTGGCTTGAACAAAATTGCCTGCAACTCGCTCAATCTACAGGCTAAAGTAAGATCTACCAATAGAAAGGTTTTAAAGGTTAACAAACTTAAAGGACATGAGTGAGGTTCAAAGGGTGCAATTATTAGACATCTTTGAACCAGATTAAGGTCCCAGACTTGAACCTCAAAAGGAGATGGAGGAACACATTAGTGAGCCCCTTTACAAATGTTGTCACCAGTGGAATTTTGAAATAAGACCATTCCTCTGACGAGCACTTAAGGATGGACAGCGCTGCCAAGAAGCCTTTGATGGCACAAATCTGGAGCCCTAGGTTAGCTAAAGATAGAAGAAAGGATAAAACATCTGGATAAAATATCTGGTGTTTTACATAGAAAAGAATCTGCATTCATTTCCTTGCACCAGTTGCAGAATGTATTCCAACGGCACAGTACAAAAACTTTGTTTCTGGCCTTCTGGCCGAAAGCAAACCTCCATTACGTCATCCGGGAGGCCTCAATCCTTATATCTCAAACTTTCAGAAACCAAGCGTGAAGGTTGAGTGTCTTGACCTCTGGATGGAAAACCTGACCCTCCTCTCACGAGAGAAGGTCCTTTCTCTGTGAAAGACGCATCTGAGGACAGATGAACATGTCCAGAAGGTCCGGGTCAACGTCCTCCTGGCCCAATCCGGGGCAATTAGGTTCATGTGTTGTCCGAACCTTCTCAACCTCCTGATAACATGAGGAATGACGGGGACTGAGTGGAAACTCCCTGTCCACTATGAACGCGTCTCCTAGAGCTCCTCTGGGGGGAAATTCCCTGGAGCAATACCATTCGCACAAACAGATCTACTTGAGGGGTTCCCCAAAGGGTGAAGATCTCTTGAAGGACTTCCTGAGCTAGTTCCTACTCGTGGGAGACTGTGCTCTGCCTGCTCAGAGCGTCCGCCGTCGTGTTCTCATCTCCGGCTGGGTGAACTGCTGATAGATTCCTTCTTGAAATGCCCAGTACCATAGCTGCATTGCCTTTCTGTACAGTGGTAGTGACCCTACACCTCCTCTCTTGTTGAGGTAGTTCATGGCCACTGTGTTGTCCGTCAATATCAGGACATTTGTTCCCCGCACAGAGGGCAGGAAGGACTTCAGCGCTAGTCTGATTGCCCTCAGTTCCAAAAGATTGATATGTAGTTTGGACTCAGATGGAGACCAGCAACCTCTGACTGTCAGATCATTGGCATGGGGTCCCCACCCCGTGAGTGGGGCGTCCGTCACTACTGTTATCTCTGGCCATGATTGCGAATGGGGTCTCCCTTCAGAATAGTTTCCTTGCAGGCCCACCACAGAAGATCCTGTGAGACCCTGGTTGGAATCTGCAGTAGGTACGACATCTTTCCTGAGAGCTGGGAGCTCATTGAAGGGACCTCATTCTCTGACGGCCCTCTGGGACCAGAAAAATGCAGGATGCCTTGAGGCCAAGCAACCTCATAAAATCGAAGGCTTGGAGACACTGGGCACTTTGAAATTTGGTGACCATCTGCAGAATGTTTTGAGCCCTCACCTCGGGTGGCAAGCTCTTTCCCAAGGATGTATCTAGTACAGCTCCGATGTCCTGGAGCTTTTGAGAAGGTGTCACTGTAATTGAGGGAGCAGCCCAGTCTGTGAAGAGAGTGGCAGGTGACGTTGAGATAATCCCGGGCTTGTTCGGGAGGACACACCCTGATCAGCCAATTGTCCAGGTAGGGGTAGACGTAAATCCCCCCTCTCCTGAGACTTGCTACCACCACCACCATCAGTTTGGTGAAAACCATTGGGGCGGAGGTCAACCCGAATGGAAGAACTCTATATTGATAATGAGAACCGCCAACTGCGAACCTCAGGTATTTTCTGTGCTTGAGATGGATTGCCACATGAACATAAGCATCCTGAAGGGCAAATGGCACCAACCAATCCTGGAGTATGAGGACCTGAAGGATCTAAGACAGCGTGACCATCTTGAAGTTGTCCTTCCTGAGGAACTTGTTCAAGTATCGTAATTCCAAGATGGGTCTCAGACCTCAGTACTTCTTGGGTATCAAAAAATAAGGGGAGTACCATCCCTTGCTTCTCTCCGCTACAGGCACTGGTTCTATAGCACCATTTTCTAGCAGGGTTAAAATTTACTGCACAAGGAGCGGATCCAGAATCCTCAAAGTGTGGTTCCCCGTTGGATTGTTCTGAGGTCTCCTTATGAAAGGAAGGCAGTAACCGTGTCTACTGTTTCCAGAGCCCAAGCATCCAAAGTAATGTCTCACCATTCTTCTAGATGCTGAGACAGTCTGCCCCCACTGGAGAACTGTGACTCAAGACCCCAGAGTGGTTTTGAGGCAGCTGATGCAGTGGCCGATGGTAAGGAGGCTGCTGCTTGAGCTGGCTTTGCACCTCTACCTTGTACACCATGAGGACATCTTTTCTTGCCCCTTTGACTGGCCATTCCTCTCAGCCTTCCAACTGAGGAGTAGAAGCAAAAAGATCTACCCCTCTAAGGATTCCCACTAGGACGAAAAGGCTGAGGTTGCCTAAAGATTTGGCTGCCGCCTTTGAGGTCTGCAACTTCTCAAGTCAGCCTTGTTGCCAAAAAGGTGAGACCCGTCAAAAGGCATGATGAGAAGTCTCGATTCCACATCAGGTGCAAAACCCGCAAATCCGGCCATAACGGTGCTGGTAGCCATGGTTCTGCTGACACTATCCGCAGAATCCAAATCTGATTGAAGAGACGCACACATAGCCTCTTTGCCATCTCTAATAATAGCTAAGAAGCCATCTGTTTCATCCCCTTCGGGAATGTGCTCTGCTGCCATGGAAATGCAGTCCCATAGAGTGAACGTAAACTTTGCTAGGGCACAAGTGAAGTTGACAGATTTTAATGCCATGCTCCTTGCAGCGGATACCTTCTTTGCCCATCCATCTACGAGTTTGTCGTCCCTATCAGGAGGGGTGGTACGCCGCTTGTTTTGATGTGCAGTAGATGCCTGCACCACCAGGGTCTCCGGAGTAGGGTGTTTTGACAAGCAGTCAGGGTCACTACCGGAAGCGTGGTACTTTTTAGTTAAGTTTTTGTCAACTGCCGGATTGGTCTCCGGAGTCTCCCAGTTCCTGACTACCTTTGCCACCTTTTTCTGCAAGGCTATATTGAAGGGTAAAATGGGATCAGAGTGTGGACCTTTGTCAAGTATATCAGTAAGGTCGTCCTGCTCATATGGTAATAGAGGCCTACTCCATCCCATGTAATTCACCACCTTTGACTTGAGCTGCCTGTAGGATACATCTGCATGCTCCCCAGCCTCAGGTTTCCCAAACTCATGTTCAGGTGAGGTATGTACCCGACTTACAGTTTGCACATTTTCATAAAGGTCGTTCATCCTGGACTTCCGAAATGAAACTTTCTGGTACATTGGGCGTACCATATTGTAGGCCAAATGGGGCTTCCTCATTAGACCGCTCCTCTTCTTCAAACATTTGAGAAAGTGACTTAAAAAGGTATTTCTTACGCAGTGGAGCATAGGTTTTGTCTGAAATTGTTATTTTTAGCATAATTGGCTCCGATGCCATAGTGGTCGTCGAGGTTTTCTTTATCGGCGCCATTGATTTAGGAGGGGCTCTCAGCATCGACGGCACAGCTGGTAAATGTGGCGCAGCTGGCATCGAAGTCTTCAGCGTTGATGTCAACGTCAGCGTCGAGGGTTTGGCGGGAGTCGAAGGTGCCGCTGGCGTCAAAGGTGTCGATGGAGTCGACGACCTTGACTTATCTTTATGTCTCAAATGATCCTAAGATAAAAAATTGGATCAATGTCTAGAAGGCTCACAATGTGGATCAGGACTTCTTCCCGGGCTTGATTGCGTGCAAGATTCCAGACAAGACCTTTCCTTTCCGGCTTCTTTCGAAGGCTCGCTAGGAGCATGGCTAGGTTTTTGTTTGTCAAAAATCTCAATCATCTCAGCCCTGAAGGCTTCCCACTCAGCCGGATTGGATTTCTTGGTCAGGCCTCCAACTTTTTGGGGGAAGTGTCTGATGACGAAGTCGACCTATGGTGCCTTCTCTTCGACTTCTTCGAGGACATAGAAGAGTGGTGTGAGCCACTTGTTGACCTGGACCCCTTGGCCTTCTCCCTCCAAGGAGAGTCGGCTCTCGACTCATCAGTCGAAGGTTTCACAGATTGGGTAGGGGATTTCTTAGGGGTTTTGCCTACCTTCAGCTTCCCCTTCCATTCCCTCAAGTCCTTTCCAGTCATGGACTGGCACTACGAGCAGTCGGAGGTGTCATAGTCTGCTCTGAGGCCACCACAATCAGATACAGTGCGCAATACTGACAATTTTTAAAACCAGACTTCGGAGTCGTCAGTGTCGATGATGAAGACATAGTAGTTGATGATTTTAACGAAGACGTCACAAGATGTGAGGCATGACAAATTTCCTTAAAGCTATCGCTGTTGCAGAAAAACGGAACTGAGGCCAACGGGTGCTGCGCATGCTATATATACCTTTGATGACATCATCCCTGATTGAGGCCTTGGAGGGCATCGACTCGACACCATCGACGCACAGCACCCTCTGCTGAATCTTTTTTCCGAAGCAGCTGAAGATTGACAACAAGTGTCAAAGATGAGGAATACTTGGGAGGACACAATCCATTTGAAATGTGCCTACAGGTCTTGGTATGCTCCTCTCACAACCCTCAACGTATGGCCTGCTGTAAATTGTAGGCAGGTCAAGCAGTTGCTAACAAAATCAGCTACATGTTCATTCAAATTTGGGTAAAAACACTTTTCTCCAATGCGTGTAGAAATGACCTCCTTCCCTGTGTGTGTTTAATAATGCAATTGTGCTAATGCTGTTTTCAATAATGCTAGTGGCACAACCACTTTCCCTGTGTTGTTCTGTCACCATAGGGTGTCTGTTGGAGACTTTGAGCATCCTCTCTTTACCCATAGCTGCTTCTCCTCCTGTGGTGCAGCTACCTGCAATTCCATAATCTGTGTTTTTGGTAGTGCATTGCACACTTCTCTCATCACCATGTTCCTCACCCCTCCTTGGGCCTTTGGTCTCTCTTCCAATTCCCACAATTTTCCAAAATACGCTGTGCTCTTTGCCCCATAGCCTGCTGCTTTGTTCCATTTTGAGATAGGATCTTCCCCTTTGTGTGGGCCTGGCATTTTACCAGTGCCACCTCCTTTGGCTATGCAATTACTTCAATCAATTTGCCTAACAAGAGTGCATGCTGCTCTGGGGCCTCATCTGCGCTCCTGAAGCCCCTCCTCAGCCATTGTGCTGGTGCTGAATGTTCTGTTGATGCGACATAAGCGATGTCAGAGTAAATTGTCATATGCTTTTCTACGCTGTGTTCTAGTGCTAATATGAGAGCCAATAGTTCTGCTGCTTGTGCTGAGTAATGGGATGATAATCGTGTGCTCACAACCACCTCACTTGTCCCGTCCTTACTGTTCCAGTCCTTCTGATCCCGTCAGTTTGATGAATAGTTTATGAACCATCAATGTACAGCACATCTCCCCCCTCAAGTACGTCTTCCTCCACCTTACGTGTCTCACTAAACATCTCTCTGTTCTTTCTGCAGTCATGTGCATAATCTCCTGGTTGGAGAACGTCTGCCAAGAATAATGCTGGATTTACTGTCTTGCATTTTACTATCTTCAGTCCTACATATGATAGTATCACTTACTACCCTGATGCTCTTTGTGTGGTCAGTGTGCTCTTTGGCTTATGCAGTATCACAAAAATGGCGTGCTCCACATAAAGAGTGATGGTGCACCCCATTGTAATTGCTGATGACCTTTCCACTGCAAAGGCTGCAGCTGCCAATGACTGTACGCACGGTTAATGTCCTCTCATCACTGGGTTGAGCTGTTCACTGAAGTAAGCAATTGGCTTATGGCCCATGCTTGTTTTCTGAGTCAGTACTACTTTCATCACTACATCGTCAGTGTGTGAAAACAGGAATAGGTCCTATTTGTTGTCTGGGGTCCCTAACACTGGAGATGTGCTTATTGCTTGTTTCAGTTCCTCAAAAGCGTCAGTCATCTCTGTGGTCCATATCAGTGTCTTTGTTCCCCCCTGGGCTTCTTAATGCATTCAATAGTGGCCTTGTGTATGTGCTGTAGTCCAAAACCCATGCTCTGCAATAATTGCACAACCCCAAGAACTGCTGCATTTCCCTCACTGTTTTGGGCCGCGGTGGGGTGGGGTTATTGTCTCTGCTCTCTTTGGGGCAATGGGCCAGCTGTCCTTAGATATCATGTGTCCAATGTAAAGCACTTCCTTCTTTCTGACAGTACTGTAGTTTGGCTTTGTCTACCTTGTACCCTTTGTCAGCTAACACTGTCAGCATGTGCACAGAGTCCCTTCTGCACTCGTCTTCTGTCTTACTGCAATTTAAAATGTCATCAACATACTGTAAAACTGTGCTTTGTGTCTCTATGTTGCCTAGTTCCATCTGGATCACTCTGTTAAAGATAGATGGTGACTCGCAGTACCCCTGTGGCAAACAAGTATGTTTCCACTTCTGGTTTCGGTACATAAAGCTGGTTAGATCTTGTGAGCCTGGGTGTAGTGGCAAAGAAAAGAATGCATTCTTTAAATTAATTACAGTGAAACAGGTGGCTTCCGCTGGAAGGCCACACAAAATTGTCGCTGGATTTTCTGCTACTGGATTCTCTGCTTCTACAATGTGGTTAAGAGGTCTTAAGTCCTGAATGAAACACCATGAACCCTGACGTATTGCATGGAGATTCTGATGGTATCAGAATGCTTCTCTCAATGAGGGCGTTGATTGTCTCATAAATGCCCTAATCTGCCTCCTTGGTTAGGGGGATGCTGTTTTACTCTTGGCAAGATTGCTTCTTGTTTCAATTTGATCTTTACTCCCCTATGCTCTTTATGCACTCCACGTCATAAGGACTTGTGGTCCATGAGCTGTCGGGCACCTTGGCCATGTCCTCCTCCCAGAATGTGGGTGGCGCATCCAGCGCCATCGCCATTCTCTGTGGCGCCTCTCTGTAATCAATCTGTAACCAAAAATTCAGAACATTTTCACTGACTCCGCTGATAAGTTTCTATAGACAGAAAGTTGTACCTATGGCAGCGAGACTATGATCAATATGGAAGACACGATTTGGCAACAACTAGAGGGCATTTTTTGGAGAAAAGCTTTAGCCCTACCACCTTTGTTCCCGATGCCACACATCTGTTTTGAACTCGCCCTTCAATCTCTGGCCTCAACTATAACATGGAAAAAACTTGATCTTTACCATAAAGTAATTAGCGAGCTAAATGTTCCAGCACTTGACATCCACCGGTTCAGAAACAGCAATAGCAGTGAACAACCACTGGCTATATGGAAAAAATGTGTAGACGCCAAAAGAGAAGCAGCGGACATATCGATGGACACGCTATTGAACCGCCCGCAAAAAGCAAAAAAGAAAAATGTGTTTAACGATTGGATCGCTACAAATTATATAAAAGCCCAATATCAAATTGATCTCCCCTGCTGATGTGACAAGAGAGCCCTGAACAAGCTACTGACTTATCTAAAATTATTCCCATCTCTGGATATACTTGAAACCTTCATGAGACTACGGCTAAACATTCTGTCGACACGTGAAATCCTGTCAGCAAGAAAAATGATACCGCCCGATCAAAGATTCTGCCGCTTCTGTAATCACAAGGACACAATAGAAAACCTGCATCATATCTTCATGGTATGCTCGGCATTGACTGAAAAAAGAAATCAATACAGAGAAATGTTTCTCAAATACCAAACACAGCTGTCCCCTGCAGACAGGTGGGCACAACTCCTCTTGGGAAATTATATTAAAAAAATGATTTAAACAATTGTGAAATTCTGGAACAACATCATGGAAACCTCCGAAACTTGAAAGAAAAGGAAGTAAGGAAAGAACTGAAACTCGTCTGCATGTCTGCAGAATAATAACTTTCTTTTCCGGAAACATTCACTTAGTTTCATTTAAAGCACATATAGAACTATGATATGACGCAAAGGAAAGATGAGAGGTTTGTTTATCAAACCATACAATTTTATTAAAAATAAAAAGTAACCAAAATGTCACACTCATTTTAAACATCATCTCCAATTCCAGTCTTTCTTCTCCAAAATGTTCATCATCTGTCACTGTTGTTAGCCTGCACCCTTCTGCAACTGCAATAATTGCTTTCCATGCCATCCCAGAGTCATCTGTTGCATGCACTGATACTGGTACTGATGTGTTATTTATATAGCGCCTTAATCCAAAGCGCTTTACAGAGCACATATTTACATACAATAACACCCAACCGAAATACACTCCTCTCTTGCCAACACTGCCTCTATATCTATGGATACTATTGTTCCCAATGGTGTCTCTGGCCTGAACAGATACTTGTTTGGTACTCACCATACCTTTCTTGCAATGCTTGGCATCCATGCAATGGCGATGTTTGTCCCATTTTGAAACATCTCGGGGTCCACTGGCACCCCTCTCTGTATTGTGTGTCTACAATATGCCTCCACAATCTGTTTTACATTCAACATGTGTATGCCTGGTGTTGAGAACACTATGCCCTTGTCTGTGAATGAAATGGCCATGTTTAGTCTGCTCATGATGTCATGTCCCATTATGTTTACAGGTGTTTGTCGAGAGTAAAGTAAAGGTCGTGATAAGTCATGATTTCCTACAGATAGTAAGATGTTATCAGTAAAAGGAACCACTTCTCGAGGCCCAGACAATCCTTGAGTGTTCATGGCATCGCCGGACAACGCAAATGTCTCTTCCCTAATGCATGACCTAGTCAAGTGTCAACAAGAAAGGAAATAGTTTTGTCACCTAGCACTACCCCTATGCAAGTTTCCTCAGCAGGGTTGGGTGTGATTGACTGGATGGGACACATCAAGTTCAACGGTGGGCTGTCCTATTGAGGAAACATTGATAACCCATTCCATGTAAAGGGGTTGTTCCCCACCATGGTAACCCCTCCCAGATGTCTAAAAACCTGTTGCCACTGTGTCCATGTTTACAGGTGTGTTGTCATCCTGTATTTGTGCCAGCTGCTGTGTGTTACCCCTGATATGTGGTGCTTGCAAATACTGTGGTAGTGGTGCTGCCATTTGTGATACCTGAATCTCTATCTATTATGGTGCTGGTGCTTGAATTTCCGCTCGTGGCATCTGCTGGTATGTGCCTTGCATCTGTCCGTTGTTCTGTTGTCCCTGAGTGTAATAATCTTCCTGCCCCCTTGATAATTCTGCTGCCCCTGATCCCCCAAATTCTGTTGTGCCCGTCTAAATCGGCAAGCTCTTGAAATGTGTCCTAGCTGCCTGCAGATCCAGCACTGTGGTGGTTCCTTCCCCTGTCCTTGGAAACCTCCCCAAAAGTCCTCTGTGCTCTGTTGCATTTGCTGCCCATATCCCAAAATACCCCTGGAAATGCCCCTTGATTGTGAGGTGCCTGTGGCCTGAAGCCACGCCCATTTGTAAACCCTCCCCTGTCTCGGAGTCCCCGCTGTGGGCCGCCCCACCCCTTCCATTGCATACTTGGATAGCTTCTTCTGGACTAGCTTGGCCACATCTGCCTTTCTCCCTTTCACTTTTTGATTAACCTTCTCCTGCCATAATCTACAATGGGTACTATTGTGAGCTGCATTTCTGGCCATCCTTTCGCTTCCATCCCCACTAATTTTTTCAAACTCTTTTGTACTGGCTCTGGTAATCCCTGCACTAAAATATGATAGAATATAGCTATCATTGTGTCCCAAGGCTCTCGCGTTCCGAGTTGCCAAACTCCTGAATCTCGTGAATGTACTGAACAGCATCTTCGTCTTCCCTCATCTTGCGTGACGTAATCGCCCTGATGTCTGACATGTCTGGGTATTGTGTTCGCAATGCCTGACATACTGCTGCTCTGCAATTTGCAAATGGCGGCCCATCATGCGTGTGTTCCACGTCATCACCCCTGGGAACCCCGCCCTCTTCCATATGTCATCAGCTGCGTCACCCAGTATTGAAACTAATAGCCCCTTTATGTCAGGCACATACTGAGGTCTCGTCCCTCCTCTCTCTAACAAAATCATCTGTGAATATGCTGCCCTCTCTTCCGGTGTCCTTCGATACTTTCTAATTTATTGAGGACCTCTCTCGTCCTCAATGTTTAAGCATATCTCTGCTGGTTCTGGTTTGGGTCTCGTTTCCTTTCATCATAAGCTCTAGACAATCGTCCCCTTGAACATGCGGCGCTGTCTCCTCCCTCCTACGTCCTGAGAGATCCCTAAGTCTGTTGACATATGTGTTATGTGTGGTGTACCTGTCGTTTACTTGCTGTGCTTGCTCTTCTGCATCGGCCCCTCCTTCCCCTTGTCCGTAGGACCTACACTCCCTCTATGTCCACTGGTCTGTCCCAGTGGATTGCGGTCTGCTTTGCTCCCCCCTCTCATCTCCACTGTGTCTGTCGTCATTCTCAGATCCTGTGTCCATGTTGCTACAAAAGTCAATTGCAAAACTTAATCTCCTCCATGTCAAGTCTGTGTTAGGTTTCATACTGAGATCAATGTCTACTAGATCATATTTGTTTCCTCCTGCAAAGGCCCCTAGGCCTGCTCCTCTGCCTTGCTCTTGCCTCGTGAATGTGTACTATCTGGTTCTACTCGTCTTTCTCTCCCAGTCCACTGCTTCTAATAACGCTCTTATTGCTCGCTCTCTCGCCAGTCTATCCAACTGCAATGTCCTCTGTTCCCTCTCTCCTAACTTGCGTTTTTCTTGTTCTGCTATCTCCCACCTCCTCTCTTCCTTCTCTAGCTCTCTCTCCTTTTTCTCCCTCGTTTCCTTTTCCACTCTCTTCCTTTCCTTCAGATCCCTCTCTATTCTTTCTTAATGCTCCCTTTCCAAATGTACTATTTCCTCCTCCCTCCTTCGCTCCCTGTCTTCCCATTCCAGTTTTTCCTATCTTCTCCTCTCTCTGTCCATACGTTCTAACCTCACTTCCCTGTACTTTTCCCTTCTTTCCTCCTCTTCCATTAGCTCTGCCCAGTCAGATGTGTCACAGTCCCTTTTCAGACTTTCTATTGCTGCGGTTGCCCCTTCTGCCTCCCCAGTTGTCTTTCCTTGAATTTGTAGGAATAGCTGTGTTGCTATCCATCCGTCTTTGCTTACGCCCTCAATCTACCCTTTTGTGTGCTGCTGTGCTATGCTGTTCACCCCTGCATCACTAATTGGCTGTCCCATGCCCTTTGGCTTGTCCTCTTTAGTGTATGGTGGTGGTGTGTATGTCAGATTTGAATATCCATCTGCTACCCTTAGTTCCCTCATTGGGTACATCCCCTGTTCATCATCTGTGTCGTCAGATACTACGCTTGGAGGGGCAGGGGGAGCTGCGGAGGGATTAACCCCTTCCTCTTTCACCTCTTGCTGGCTTAGCATCCATTGATGCCTCGCCCGTTTCACCCTCTCCCTCATGAAACAAGCGCCATAGCTCGAATATAGCCATGTGTTTGGTCAATTTCTTACCCTTGTAAGCACCCTGTATGTGTGTCAATAGCGATTGCTGCACGTCTTTGGAGAAACTACCACAAGGGTTAGCCATGGTTTAGTTAATGTACCTTTGGTACTTTTGGACCATTCTATACTATACTTGCAGATCATCTCTTTATCGGCTGGAAGATACTTACACAAATGCTGAAGGTGGTAACCCCCCCACTGTTGCCTTGATACACTGCCTCCTTGACCTGACCTCAAGTCGAGGCTTTCAATAAACCGCTGTTCAGGGATAAAAAGTCACAATGCAATGATAATGGCCCTCATTACAAGGTTGGCGGAAATGGTTTACCGGCACCAGTAATGGTGCCGGTAAACCCACTCCGCCCTATCACGAGGTCTCCTCGCGGGATCCGCAATGGGCGTCTGGTAAAACCAGGCGTCCATACCGGGTCCCGCGAGGAGACCAGGGAGCTAACAACGGTCCCGTTGTTAACTCCATCCCCATTCCCATTGAGCCCTATGGGGGCTCGAATGGGAATGGGGATGGACCGGGTCCGGGTTCCTCGGATGAGGAATTACCGGGACCGCCAAGGTTGGGATGACCCGGTAAGTCCTCATTTGAGGAACCCGGGCCCGGTATGCGGTAAGAAGGCAACATGCCGCTAAAAGCGGCATGGTTACCTCCAACCTCCTAATGAGGGTCAATATGTTCCAATTTCTACGAGCCTCTCTGGCTGTGCACCTTGCTCCACAATTGCTGCCTCCTCAGGCACACCACCACAATCCTACACATTCGCCTTCTGCGCACCACTACTGGTTTACCTCATTTGCCAATCCCAAGTTCCCAACACTAGGGGCCTCATTACGACCCCGGCGCTCACGTAATGAAGGGTGCCATTACAGGACCGGCACCCTTCATTACGTGAGCGCTAATTACAAGGTTCCCTTTGCGGGACCCGGACCAGACGTCTGGTAAAACCAGACATCTTTTCCGGGTCCCGCGAGGGGAAGAGGGAGGTAATAACGGGCCATTTGTAATGTGTCCGTTATTACCTCCCTCCCCATTCCCATTGAGCCCTATGGGGGCTCAAATGGGAATGGGGAATGGTTCCTTCAAGGAGGAATTACTGGGTCCTCCAATGTTGGAATGATCCGGTTTTCCTCATTGAAGGAACCCGGTTGTGGAGCCAGGTTTGGAGACAGCCATGGGGCTATTAGCACCATGGCTACCACCAAACTCGTAATGACCCGGTGTGTCCTATATGCAAAACTAAGGGTGACATCACCAAGCTATCAACACAATGGGCCTCATTACGAGTTCGGCGGTAGCCATGCCGCTATTGGCGGCATGGCTGCCGCCGAAATAGCGTCCGTGTCCGGGTCCTCGGAATGAGGACTTACCTGGCCATTCCGAGTTCGGAAGGCCCGGTAATTCCTCCCTCCAAGGACCCGGACACGGTCCTTCCCCATTCCCATTTCAGCCCCCATAGGGCTGAATGGGAATGGGAGAGGGAGCAAACAACGGGCCATTACGAGATGGCCCGTTGTTTGCTCCCTCGCGGGACCCGCTCTGCACGTCTGGTAAAACCAGACGTGCAGAACAGGTCCCGCGAGGGGAACTCGTAATCGGGCGGTACGGGGTTGACGGCACCGGCACCTTTACCGGTGCTGTTAACCCCATACCGCCCGACTCGTAATGAGGGCCAATGGGCCTCATTACGAGTATGGAGGCAGCCGTGCCCTTAATAAGGGTATGGTTGCCTCCATACGGGGTTCCAGCTCTGGGTTCTGTGAATGAGGAATTACCGGGTCATTCCAACCTTGGAGGACCCGGTAATTCCTCATTCACAAAACCAATCCCCATTCCCATTTGAGCCCCCATAGGGCTCAATGGGGATGGAGCTACTAACAGGCACGTCCTTGGACCTCGTAATAAGGCATCCCGTAATGAACGGTGCAGGACCCGTAACGGCACCCTTCATTACGGGTGCGCCAGGGTCGTAATGAGGCCCAATATAGGTAAATTGCATATTGCGTACACCGCAAATAGCCCGTTATTCCCAACCCCACACAAAATACCCACAGCTGTCTTCCTGCTCTACAGGCATAGTATACTAATATTCTTTTGTGATCAAACTGCACCCGTTGCTTCGCCAAACGTGTGAAACGGCTCTCTCCAGGAGACTTAACTAGTCAATTCACCTTCCGCAATCTAAACTAGCTCCCTTGCTAACCCTCACAGGAATACCATCATCTAGGACCAGAGCTAAAATGCCCAACCCAAAGGAATATTTTATTTATAAACTGTCATCATCCAAGCCCTCAAGGACTGAATGTGACCTAAACATAGAAATGGGTACTTCTACCTCCGCTCCAGTCCCTACTAAAATACTATACGATACTCAGACAATGCTTGGTAATACTACACAGTACTTCCCATATTCAACACCTTCCCTCAAACCCAATATTGCTATCAGTCTTGATCAATACTTACATTCTGTGTCTCACTGAAGGTGTCGGCTTAGTGTTGGGCTGGCGCAGTGAACCATCCGCTGCACTATCAACTTGTTGTGACAAACTCCCAGGTAGGTTTGAGGGCTACTAGGAGTTTGCGAACTCACCGAAGGCCCAACAACTTCCCTCACAAAAGGAATGTAGACTCAACCAGACAGCAAGTTCAAACTGCGGTTTATTACAGCCAAATCCAACAGGGATCAGTACAAGGATCAAAGAAAATTCTGGGACATCTCAACGATTCCTGGCTGGCAGTCCAGTTTTGTTGCTGCATTGTTTCACAATGACGTCACAACCTGGGCTCCTCTCCAGAAAACCTATCGCCATCTGGGATTGGGTGTTGCGTGATAGTCCCCATATAGTGGACCCTATACATGTTAGTTTACTGGCTCTCCAATGTCAGGTGTCAGGCCTGGCCTTTCCCAATATTGCTATCACTAAACAATGTTGCAGTGTAAGGGTCTTGCCATTGGTGTTCGCCCGTTGCTACCCACCACTATGATACTGAACTGACGTTGGCTAAAGCTGACGTCCCCAGGCCTGAGTTCTGAAATGATTCTTAGCTCGAGGTGTACCTTTTCACGTTAATATGTACAACTTGGTGTGCGCATTGCAACGTGTTTGTGCCACCCTAGTCTATGAGAGTGCCCGTTCACATCATGCAACACTTGTCTCTTGCTGTAATGACTTTGCTGCAAGCTTCTGTCTATCGGCGTGAGATTGCACCTCTTTCCCAGCGCCACTTTCGATTCAAAATCCAAGTTTGCCGAGCCACGTGCTGGGAGACCGTGTTTTGGCCTTCTGGAGCTCTGAATTACTCTAGTTTATGGAGAATTATTCGCATTTACTGCAGCTGATGTTACTGTAGTCCAGGAAATGGAATGTCACTTGTATCTGGTGGCCTTGGTAGATGGCCCTCTCCCACATGGTTGCTCTCCTGTTCAATCTTAACTCAGCTTATTTTAGCTCTTACTGAGGTGCTTGTGGCCTACTGTGATTTTCCTAAGCCATGGAATGGCTTCTACGTGTTTGTGTTATTCTATAGTCTCCATAGGTTAGTTATACGGTTACAGGTCATTTGGTCGAAAAAAAAGGTCGACAGGACAAATGGTCGACGCAATTTGGTCGAAAGACACATGGTTGATTTTTTTTTTTTGTATTTTGTGTTTTTTTTGGTTAAAGACCCTTTTTTTCTAAACGAAAACCTGAAAAATATATATTAAAATAAAAAATAAAAAATTCGACCAATTGTCTGTCGACCAAATGACCGGACAGCTAGTTATACATGGTTCTGTCAGGTCCCAGAGGTGCTCCTGCAGCTCCATAAGGTTATTTGCATGTAAGCATCTGCAAGCTTTGCTCAGGATCTCTTGCTTCTTGTGGTTTCTGCGTTGCTGTGCTTAAGCTAATGACAAAATGATAAATTAAAGACAGTATGGGCCTCATTACGACCCTGGCGGTACGGGTTTAACGGCGCCGCAAAAGGTGCCGGCGCCGTTTACCCCGTACCGCCTCATTACGAGGTCCCCTCGCGGGACCCAGGAAGTAACGCCTGGTCAAATCAGGCGTGCTTACTGGGTCCCACGAGGGGAAGAGGGAGCAAACAACAGGCCAACTCGTAATGGCCCGTTGTTTGCTCCCTCTCCCATTCCCATTCAGCCCTATGAGGGCTGAAATGGGAATGGGGAAGGACCGGGTCCGGGTCCTTGGAGGGAGGAATTACTGGGCCTTCTGAACTCGGAATGGCCCGGTAATTCCTCATTCTGAGGACCTGGACCTGTACGCGATTTCGGCGGCAGCCATGCCGCCAATAGCGGCATGGCTACCGCGGAGGTCGTAATGAGGGCCAATGTGTTTGTATCTGTCTTCTAACTTATAGAACTGTTCCGCATGTGTTCTTCATGTATTCGGGTGCATGTTTTGTGTCCCGATGTGCGGATGGCACGTGTGCTTCCTGTTTAACGCTGCTATGTCGTGGTGTCTCTAGCAACGTCAAACGTGGCTTCTTGGTGATTTAATTGATACTGTCAATTGAAGTCTCCTTAGTTGCACCCTGAGGCTCCTCATCCACTCTGGAGCAGTGTTTGCACTGCTCCTGGGCTGTAGGGTTGGCTGAGTGGGTACCTCTCAACCTACTTGTCTATCATAGGAGCACTAGGGATCAGTCTGAAATAGCATGGGCGATGGCGGTATGTCCAGTTCTTCTTCCGTGCAATGTATCTTATGGGAGGGGGAGCAGGGGCAGGATTCATCCATCCCTCTTCAATCCTTTTGTTTATGTGACGGCCCTTAAGTGGTTTTTCCCACACCCTGCAGGCCTCTGCCAAAATGTCCCTTTGAACAAAAAATGCCAAACCCCACTGAGTCTTCAATGTCCCTGCTAGAAATCCCGCCAGCAGCACCAGTGGATCAGGAGTTGGGATGTCCAATAACGTCACAAGATCCAGCACCCTGTCATGAAATGCCCTAATTGTAATTGTATTTGGTTATTTATAACGTACTTAATACCCAGAGGGTTCCAAGCGCAGAGATGGGGATCGAACCTGTGTTGCTCTGTGTCGTCTTGCTTCCAAGGTGAGCGTGTTGCCCCTGAGCTATCCTCCTGGCGGATCCTCTTCGTCTTTGTGAACATTCAGTGCCTCCCTTTTGGCGGAATCATCAACAAGCGGTGCAGAGTGTGGAACGGTGAGCACTGGCTCAGGCTCCATTGGCACCGAAGGCCACTCCGTTGGAGGAGGGTGGGGGAAGGAGGCATTTCCACTGACCTGAGGTAGAATAGGAGGCACCTTCCTTGGTGCAGGAGGCTCTGGTGGTCTGGGGGAAAAATCCCATATGCGGTTCTTAAAGTATGCCTTTATAGGGTCAGAGTGTATCAGGTTTTGGAAACGACTGAAAAACACCGCCTCTGAAGACAGTCTCGGCTGTGGAGCAGGGACCGGATAAAAAGCTGACTGTGCCTCCACGAGTCTGTTGAGACCAGTTACCAAGAGAGTTTCCCCATTCATGGGTCCACATAGCGCATCACAGCCGATGTCGGAGGATGCTATAACGATGGTGGAAGGGGCATTCTCAAATTCCATTACAATGGTGGATTGAAAGGATTCCCCCCTCAATGCCCAAGGACGCAGACAGCAAAGATTTGGGCCTGGCATCCATACCTGACACCGCTGAGGGCTTTGACAAAATGGCCGACCCCAAAGGGGCCAACAAAATGGCTGACACCTTCGACACTGGTTAAGGGGCCATTTTGAGACACTCTGTGGTGACATGCATCACAGATCTGTATTGGGGTCACTTCTCAGACATAACCCAATGCAGCTAGCCATCCTTTGAAAAAAAAATACACAGTTCCAGAAACAGAAACTTTTATTTGTCCTTCCCCACGGCTGTCGGGGGAGCTTTTCTCCTGCAACAAGATGTTTCAGTTAGCAAGGAAAGACTCAATGTGTTTCCATCGCCAGCATATTTTTATAGAAAACCAATACTGACACTCCGATTCTGTTCAGATATGAGTCTTACAATATAATATCACAAGCCCCAGATGAGCTGGAGACCTTCCCAATACTGTCGGAGCAGTATCCACTCCAGCCGGAGGAGCGCAGTGCCTCTAGGTAAGCCCATAGGGCCTGGGCACTTTCCAAGGCGAAACTAGAGCACCTAAGAAATTACATGATGCTAACCTTCTTATTCCAGCAGCGCTCGCCATTATTTTCATGCAACCAATCTGCGTACTACAACAGCCTTAGAATAGGCTGATTTTTCCTGATTACTCTAACAAACGCACCCATTGAGGACCATGAGGATCCACATACTCAAAGATGGCCGCCCCTACAGCTGCCTAAGGCCCTCCGCACCTAATCTGTGCCCGCATCCCGCCCCGACACCAGACTGGTGCCTGCTTCCTCTTCTGCACCAATCCAGAAAGCCGGGAGGCATAGCCGGCTCATCGCACGAAGGCAATGCACAAATGCGCCTGTTGTGTGCCCAGCCACAACATCACAAGCCCCAGATGAGCTGGAGACCTTCCCAATACTGCCAGAGGAGTACCCGCTCCAGCCGGAGGAGCGCAGTGCCTCCCGGTAAGCCCATAGGGCCTGGGCACTTTCCAAGGCGAAACTAGAGCACCTCAGAAATTACGCGATGCTAAGCTTCTTATTCTAGCAGCGCTCGCCATTATTTTCATGCAATCCATCAGCCTACTACAACAGCCTTAGAATAGGCTGACTTTTCCCGATTACTCTAACACAGGCACCTGCCGCCATTGAGGACCACGAGGATCCACATACTCAAAGATTGCCACCCCTACAGCTGCCTAAGGCCCTCCGCACCTAATCTGTGCCCACATCCCGGCCCCGACACCAGATTGGTTCCTGCTTCCTCTTCTGCACCAATCCAGAATGCTGGGAGGCGTGGCCGGCTCATCGCACGAAGGCGGTGCACAAAGGCGCCTGTCGTGTGCCTGTCCGGAGCCAGTTTGGAGCATAGATATAAGTACAACAGTACTACATTATAATATTGGCATCCAGGCTTTATATAAACACTACCCACTAAACGGCTGCACAGAAGAGCGTCCCACTCGCATGTGTCTTCATCTCAACTGAACCGCTCCCATCCGCTGCAACGCCACCTGACTCTGCTTGAACACATTACCCTTGCCCTACAGTGCGACGTGTATACCTATAAACCACCAGTCGCTCTAAACCTTTTACCTCCAGTCCACCCCTCCAATCCAGTACTCTGTGCCCACTACCACTTTTATCACTGATACCAGGCCACCACCATTGTGCAATCACCCCACTGGTGCAAAATCAGACTCCTCTTTAACTGTATCCTCGCTATAGCGTGACTAGCATACTGGTCTGATTCTACCTGCAAATGTGCAAGCAGCCTACCTATGATCTGTACCACTGTCTAACTGCAATTGAACTAGCCTACTTGAACTCGTGTTACACCACCATTATTGAACCAGCCTATTTTGAACTGTTGTTGCCCCACTGCTATTGAACCAGCCTATTCTGAACTGTTGTTGCCCTATTGCTATTGAAGCCTACTGCTATTGAACTATCTGGCTTCTCAGTAAATCTCTGTAGCCATCATTCCCATTTCCTTACGACTACAATTGTTACTGTGCACCAAGCGTAACCCGTTACTGCCCAAAAGTGCCCCCATGTTGACTGGGCCCCACCGCTCTAGCCTGGCCCTACGCCAATTGATGTGTTTCATTGCTCCAGCCTATGCCCTCTAGCCTAGCCCCATGCTAATTGAAGCGTTTCACTGCTCTAGCCTGGCCCTATGCTAACTGATGTGTTTCATGGCTCTAGCCTGGCCCTATGCTAATTGATGTGTTTCATGGCTCTAGCCTGGCCCTATGCTAATTGATGTGTTTCATTGCTATAGCCTGGCCCTATGCTAATTGATGTGTTTCATTGCTCCAGCCTGGCCCTATGCTAATTGATGTGTTTCACTGCTCTAGCCTGGCCCTACGCCAATTGAAGTGTTTTGTTGCTCCAGCCTTTGCCCTCTAGCCTGGCCCCATGCTAATTGATGTGTTTCACTGCTCTAGCCTGGCCCTATGCTAATTGATGTGTTTCACTGCTCTAGTCTGGCCCTATGCTAATTGATGTGTTTCATTGCTCTAGCCTATGCACTCTAGCCTATCCCCTTGCCAATTGATGTGTTTCATTGTTATAGCCTGGCCCTTGTTAGGCAGAAACCTGTGCAGTTCCCTCTGGGACCACTGCAAAAGATTTAAGACTACAGGTGTTTGGCAGTAAACCTACTTGGTAGCAGTCTGTGCCACACAGATTCACTTGGTAGCTGTGGCTGAGCAGTCAGACTTCCCTCAAGAAGAGTTAGGCAGCATACAGAGTATTCACAATAGGTCAAAAGAACACAGTAGAACAAGCAAACACTGACCAGAGCTTGGTGTAAAATAGATATAAGTATTTATTTAAAACCACATCTAATAAAACACACAGGCACTAATATTAAGCAGTTCAAAAACACGGTCACTAAAAGATATACACTCCCTTCAACGATTAGTTAGACAAGTCTTAAGTAAAGCAACACTTATTTTCAGACAGCGGTGAGCGCTTAACGAAGATGGCACTCTAATCAATCGGTTTACAAGGGGGAGAAAGGCAGAGCAAAGATAGAAGCAGATCCCAAGACTTTCAGAAGAACACAGTAGGAGAAGAAGGCAGGTTAAAACCGTAAAGTCAAAGTTAACTAGGCCGGACCCACTTTAAGAGGCTCCGGTCGAAATGTGTCCAAGGTCACACGGTTCAAAGTGCCCAAAAGTCTCGAAATCAGTTCAGAAAGAGTTGGACCAAAAGAAAGGGACCAGTTAGATGGTCAAGGCGGCCAGCCCAGTCCAGAAGGTTAAGGGATTATTATTACCTTGTAGCAATCTTTAGAAAGGGAGGCCTGGCGGACACAGTACCTTAAAGTGGTGAGAATGCTCCAGCGGGGGCAGTTATTTCTGGCAGCGGATGCAGGTCGGTGCTTCGTCCAGGGGAAGAGAGGATCTCGTCGGGGAGGAAGACAGGAGTCTGTTGCACTGCCAGGGAAGAAACCAGCCGCGGAGATCTCAGTTAAAAGGAGCAGTCCTTTTATTTGCGGTCCAGTGGTAAGTGGCTATCCGGTTGCCGGGGTGCTTGGCACGGGCAATTCGACCACAAGACGTCCTGGGATGCGAGAAAAAGAAGGTAAACTGGTTGTGCCCACCAGTCAGGGGAAGAAGACTCTCCAGCCGGGAGATCTTCTCTGTCGTCGGGAAGTGGTGAGTCGGTTCCGCAGGGCTCCACCGGTGGTGTCGTCGTAGCAGGTCAGCTTAACTTCTCCCTTGTCGGATTCTCAGGTCCATTTGGCGACTTCTGAAGTTCCAGTCCCAAAAGACCTGCTTTTATGCAGCACACCCCCATTCACTCAGCCTAGCTGTCAATCAAACATGCTAAGTGGTGAGCCGGCCGGAATGCTCAAGAGTGCGACTTGAGTTACCAAGGTAACTCAGTCCAGGGTGCCTAAACCCCCTCCCACACCCCCTGTGGTACCCAGACAGAGTGGCACCACTTTTGGAGGCTTCTGTGGAGAAGCCAGCCAAAAAGTGGAACAAAGGGCTCGACTTGGGTTGGAGTCACAGAAGAGAACAGAAACGCTATTTTAGAATCGAGTTCTGGCAAAAAATACCAACCGGCGAATTAATATTAAATAAATAAACCGGCGATATGTTCGAGGCTATAAGAATTAAATAATTAAAGTTGGTAGCTTTGAACAATGGGAAAATCCCATAGAGATATATTCGCGGTCGAATATAAAAAGTAGTATCCACTGCCACCAGCCAAAACTCGATCAGGGGGCACGGAGACGTGCCCCCTCGACTAACAGACCCCGGGGCAATCGAATTGCCTCGTCCAGTACGTCCACAATATGATGGTTTGTACTGGTTTCTGTTCATAATTTGGGACTAGTAAAGCCAATGGTGACTTTACATGCCCTGGGAGACAGTAGTCAGTCCCAGGGTATGGAGTCTATGGTGGGGTGTCACTATGACACCCCTGTGTCACTGCACTGAGGGTGCTGTGTAACACACATAGTAAAAACACATGAGACCCTATGGAGTAAAGGACCCCATAGCCCATAAAACACATTAAAAGTCAAAGGAACACCACAAATCATGTCCAAGAGTGGGAGAAAAAAAGTCTCACTCTTGGCAGGAGAAAAAAACAAACTCCAGAAATCCAGCAAAGCTGCTGGGGGACTCACTAGGTTAGGAAATTCAGCCTAAACAGATAGTTCGCCCTAACAGCCCTATACTAATCGATGTGTTTCATTGCTCTAACCTGGCCCTATGCTAATTGATGTGTTTCACTGCTTTAGCCTGGCCCTATGCTAATTGAATTGTTTCATTGCTCCAGCCTATGCCCTATAGCCTAGCCCCACGTTAACTGATGTGCTTCAATGCTCTAGCCTGGCCCTATGCTCACCTTATGTTGGTCATATACTGATTGGTGTGCCATACTATACCAGTCTGGCCATATTGTGTGCTACCCTCTCAAATTAGTCCACGTCCCGGAATCCATGCTTTCCACTCATAGGTTCCATCCTATATAAACCTTGATATGACATCACCCATACCCAACCTGTCCACCCGCCTCTTAATTATCTTCACTACACTCACTGCCCTATCTACTATGGAAGTCACCCACGATAGATTCCCAATAGCTGGGGATCAGGTAGATAAGCCATATACCCAACCCTGGTCCCTACGGTTACCAGAGCCTACCTCCTTAACCTATCTAAGTCAGACTTGCCCCATCACCCTCTGTAACCTCAGACTAGGATCCAGAACACCTAAGCCACTACGAACTCACCCTGTTCTAGGCTTTTCCAAGACAGAACACACACATGTACTGCACAACTCTTCCAAAAGGAAACCTAGTTACAGCCAGAAACCTTGCACCAAATCACCTGAAACTATGCCTAACACTGATCACATTAGTGCTACCTCAAAAGGATCACATCACCTTAAGGAAGACCTCATGAACGCCAGATCCTTAATAGCCCACGCCTTTGAAATTGCAGACCTCATTACTAGCAAAAGGCTCGACTTCCTAGCAGTGACAGAAACATGGCTGCACAAAGCAGCTGGCCCAGCCCTAATGCTCCCCATTCCCCCTAACTTCACCATTTTCAGAAACGATAGAGAAACCTCTAAAGGAGGTGGCATAGCCTTCATCTGTAGAGTTCACCTCACCATCAAAGAAGTAGATCATTCGACTGCATATGCATATGCCCTCAGCAGAACTACTCTCCCTCAAACTAGGTATCTCTGCATCACGTACTATTACGGTGCACCTGATATAAAGACCTCCTGGCCCTCTAAATTCCTTTGAAGCAGACATAACTGCCCTTCTTAATACCAATACTAAACCAGGGACACAAATTATCCTACTCAGGGATTTCAATTTAGGATATAATTACCCTAAAGACTTTAATGCCACAATCCTAACAAACAAATACTAGAAGCAGGCCTTACCATCCGGAATAATCATTCCACACATGTCAAAGGTCGTATTCTGGATTGGGTGACAGACATTAATTGTACTGCCACCATAACGGCTATTGAACCAGGCGTCTGGACTGATCCCCATCTGATCCTGCTGACCATCTCTGACCTACCCCAACTAAAAATAGTTAAACCTTTGGCACCTCCAACCCTAACACGCTGCAAAAAAAAATAACAATAACTAATCTCCTCCCTCTGATTCAACCTATCATCAACCACACCAATCCTACCACTAACCCGAATGAATTGGTCGACTTGTACAACAATACTATCAACAAAGCTATAGATGTCATTGCCCCACTAAAACTAAGTAAATCCAAACCTCTTGCCCATCTAAACACCTGGTTTACCCCAAACCTAAAATCCTTGCGTAGAAAAGAACGACAAGCAGAAGCCCACTGGAAAAAAAAAAACCTTCATAATAAAAATCTCCTCACCATCCTGACCAACAATTACAAGAAACAAATCATACAGGCTAAAAAAGAGACCTTCAATGATAGAATTAAGAAAGCGAACTCCAACACCAGGGAAATCTTCACCATCCTAAGAGAATTAGAATCACCCATCACACCTATTGACTCCTGCACCAAAGATAAAATTTGGTGTACCAACATCCAAAACGCCTTATGCAATAAAATCACCCGGCTACAAAACAAAATATCTGCCAAAAAATCCTCACTCCATAATATAGCGCTCTCTACCCAAGAAGCCATCCTACAGGAACTATCCGTCAACCAAATTAAACCTCACAACAAATTCAATTTTAGAGCTATCTCCATTGCTGAAGCAAAAAACAACGTCACATCTCTCAAACCCTATCGCTGTCTGGGCGACACCTGTCCAGCCCCCATTAGCAAAGAAGCTGCTAAGAACTAGCCCCCTTCATTACCTCTTTTATCAATTCCTCTTTTAAATCCTGCACTGTGCCTACCAACCTCAAAAATGCATGGATACTACCCCTTCTAAAAAAAACTAACCTCGACCCCAATACCCCAACGAATTGCAGACCTATAATGACAGTCCCTTTTCTCCTCAAAATCTTAGATAAAGCTGCCTATCTCCAGATACAATCTTATCTGGAGATCAATAACCTACTAGGCACCAGACAATCTGGATTTAGACCGAGACATGGAACCGAGACAGCCCTCCTTGATCTTAAAAATCAACTAGATGAGCGAAAAGACAAAGGAACCACATCTATTCTCCTACTCTTAGATCTATCAGCCGCATTCGACTTGGTAGATCATAAAGTACTTTGCAACCACCTCAAATCGGCTGCCAACTTTTCCGCTAAGGCCACAGCATGGATAAACTCTTTCCTGGACAACAGAACTATAAGAGTCTTCTCATCTATCTCTGCTGCTGACCCAGTCCCCATCACCTGCGGGGTTCCCCAGGGCTCATGCGTCTCCCCTACTTTGTATAATATTTTTACAAAACCCCTCTTCGATATCCTGGATAAACTGGGTGTCTTGTATACCAACTATGCTGACGACAACCAGATCCCCATCTCAATCCAAGGAGACTACGACAAAGACACCATCATCGTAAACAAAATCTACCAAATCATCCAAACCTGGATGGCCACACACGGCTTATGTCTCAACGACGACAAAACTGAGATCTTAATCATTGGTTCCACTAGCAAACTGAACAAACTCTCCCATCTGTATAAATCATTTGACATTAACGGCATTAGAATTAATGTAGCCAAGGAAGTCAAAACGCTAGGCTTCTACCTAGATTCAACGCTTAACCTTAACAAGCAGGTGAATGCCACAGCCTCAGCAACTGGTTACACCTGCAAGTTAATTCATGCCTGCAAGCCATTTCTATCTACGGACAATTGCATTACCATAGCATGAGCCATTATCCTATCTAAATTAGATTATTGTAACATACTCTACTTAAGTACTAGCAAACACAACACCCACAAACTCCAAACCTTGCAAAACAATGCCCTCAGAACAGCACTAGGCATCCCCAAAGATCAACATATCTCGGACCACAGAAGAACTGTGAACTGGCTGTCCATCAATGACCGTATCAAATTCAAAACCCTTAACATTACACACAACTGTCTTAATAACAAAGCACCAGCATACCTCACTGAGAAATTTACTAGGCACACATCTGAACGTCCCATTAGGAAAGCACAAGCCAACAGCATCAGAGTCCCTAATTTCAATCTGAAAAGAACAGGAGGTTCTAGCTTCCAAGTATTGGCAGCAAATTTGTGGAATTACATTCCGGACCCACTTAGCGCCATTCCTTCCTTTCACTTGTTCAAAACGAATGTCAAACTCTGACTACAAACTAATGACCGTTGACACTTCTCCTACGAACGACCCCTCCTATCTTTCTCACCTTAACTGTATATATATATACTAAACACCCTGTATGTAATTTGTAAGATATGTGTCGAGACCTGCCGCGTAGTGGAGAGTAATGGGCCTCTGTCCACAAATCACCCACAGGGAGAAAGTAGAGCAACTCCCTGTGGGAGCTTTGAGGCCACAGGTGGTTTGATGGTTCGCCGGATCTGATCACGCCGAGGACCCCAGAGGCTGTTAAAAGGAAGTTAGGGTTAGCACAGGCAAACACAGTACTTTGATATGAAGAAGTGTGCAAACTCTTTTACCTAAGTATAGCAGGATGGTGCTATAGTGCCTGGGGTTCTGGTGCGAGGAAGCGTCAAAGATCGGGGCAGCTGTGTACCAGATGGGTGGTACAGGGCTGAAACCTGTAGCCCTTCCGGTGTAGCCGAACGGAGCTTGGACTGATCACGTAGAGTCAATGTTCGAGGGGTCCAAGAAGTCAAGAGCCAGAAAGGGGAAATCCGAAAGCAATCCGTCGAGCGTTAGCAAAAAGAGTCCAAAGTACCAATATCCGTGCAGAGTTCCAAGTGACAGTGTCCGTGGAGTAAGAAAGCCAATCCGTGGTTCGTAAGCCTGAGTCCTGATCCGATGCAGCAAAACAGCATGAATCCTGAAACGCCGAACAGAGTCGTGAGACAGCTGTGAAGCGGTGAGCGATTCGAACTTCCCGGCTTTTACTTGCGCCGGCTCCCAATCACGTGAGCAGAACCCTGAGCATGTGATCGTGAAGCCGACGCGGAACCAGGAAGTAACCGCGATCGGGTGCTCCAGCCCGACCGTAGTCTCCATGGGAGATGCCAATGGAAACGAGGCAACAAAATGGGCCGGCCCCTGCGCACGGCCCGAAACCACCGGCGATGACGACTCCCCCACACCACAGGTGAAGGGATAGCTTGGGAGGTGGACTGTGACCCGGGGAGTCTAGCAGTGTGTGTCGGGGTTTTAAGCAGGGTGGTGCGTAGTCGTGTAGCTGATCTGTTGTGCATGACAGAGCCCCCCCTCAATGGCCCACGACCACATGGGCAGGTAGGGTGATCCCGGTGAAAACGTGAAACAAGCCTCGGGGCATGGACATCAATCGCGGGGACCCAACACCGCTCCTCAGGGCCAATACCTGCCCAGTCCACAAGATATGGAGACCACCCCGAACCACACGAGATCCCAGTATACCCGAGACCTCGTACTCCACTGAGCCACCCACCGAAACGGGGCCAGGCGTAGACCGGAGACGGGTAGGGGCAGGACATGGTTTCAACAAGGATGTGTGGAATACAGGGTGTATGCGCCAGGAGGTAGGGACTGAGAGGCGATAGGCCACAGGGTTGATCACAGCAGAAATCCTATAGGGGCCCACAAATCGGGGAAGTAACTTGCGACAACCAGGAAGCCTGAGATGCCGAGAAGAGAGCCAAACCCTGTCCCCCACAACATAGGAAGGTGCCGCAGCCCTCCTCCGGTCCGCTGCAGCCTTCCTAGACTCCTGGGCCTCCCGAAGGTGAGTAAGGGTTTGGGCCTGAACAGTCAACAAGTCACGAGCACAGGCAACAGCAGCAGGATTATCAGAAGGGGCGAGGTCTGGGACAGGCAAGGTGCGAGGGTGTTGACCATACAAAACATAAAAGGGAGAAGAGCCAGTGGAGGAATGCATGGCGTTGTTGTAAGAAAACTCTGCGAGGTGTAGCACACCCAGCCAGGATCGCTGGTGTTGCAAAACAAGGCAACGCAAATACTGCTCCATAGCTTGGTTCACCCTCTCAGTCTAGCCGTCCGTCTCCGGATGGTATGCAGAAGAAAAACGGGAATCGATACCCAGGAGAACTGTGAGTGCCCGCCAGAACCGAGAAGTGAACTGGGGTCCCCTATCTGAGACGATAACTGTGGGTAGCCCAAAGAGGCAAAAGATCGACCTAAAGAAAAGATCGGCCAAAGCCAGGGCTGAAGGGATGCCAGAACAGGGAATGAAACGAGCCATTTTGGAAAAGGAGTCGACCACCACCCAAATGGTGTTGAATCCCTTGGTTCGGGGTAGGTCTGTTACGAAATCCATGGATACCGTGTGCCAGGGCCTGGGAGGTATAGGCAAAGGAAGCAGGAGCCCCACCGGACGCCCTCTGCGGTGCTTACACTGGGCGCATATCGCACAAGTGTTAACATATCCCTCTACATCGTGTTTCATGGAGGGCCACCAGCACCAATGCCTGAGGAGGTCCAACGTGCGTTTTTGTCCGGGATGACCATTGATGGCGCTATCGTGGGACCATTCCAGAGCGAGATTGCGAGCGTCGGTTGTCGGTAACCACAATCTGTTCTGGATATATGGTAGCCCATCATGAAACACCGGGTTCCACTCAGTAACCTGATCAGGATGTAGTGAAACCCAATTGCGAATGGAATCCAACAAAGGCAGAGGAGGGGTGCAAAGACAAATGACATGTTGGTCTAATAGATTTTCAGGGAAAATAGGCAAGGATACCCCACCCAGAGAGCGAGACAAGGCGTCCGCTTTCCCATGGGACAGACCGGATCGATGTTTGATCTGGAAGTCAAAGGCCGCGAATAATAAATGCCACCGCACTTGCCCACTGTTGACACACTTTAGTGAGGCCAAGTCCTGGAGGTTACGGTGGTCCGTGAACACCGTGACAGCGTGCCTTGCCCCCAATAGGTGATGCCGCCAGACCTGGAAGGCATCCTTGATGGCCAACAGCTCCTTCTCCGTGACAGTGTAGTGTGACTCAGTAGCAGAAAACTTCCGGGAATGGAACGCCACCGGATGTAGCTGACCCGAGCAAGGGCAGCGTTGGGACAAAACTGCACCAAGGGCGAAGGAGGAGGCATCAGCCTCCACAATGAACGGGAGTTCCGGGTCAGGATGTTTCAGGACAGGAGCCATAGTAAACGCCGACTTCAGGGCATCAAAAGCCGCTTGGTGTTCCCCCAACCAGACAAAAGGCAACTTGGGGCTGGTTAGGGCAGTAAGGGGGGCTACCAGAGATGAGAAATCCTGGATGAAGCGCCGGTAGAAGTTCGAGAACCCAAGGAATGATTGTAAGGACTTGATGTTACTGGGCTTTGGCCAGTCCAAAACCGCACGGACCTTGGACTGGTTCATTGCCAAACCCCAGTGGTAATATGGAATCCCAGGAATTCCACGCTTTCAGTGTGGAACTGACATTTTTCGGGCTTGGCGTAGAGGGAGTGCTGACGGAGACGTGACAGTACCTCACGGACGTGTGATACGTGATCCTTCATGCTCTGTGAATATATCAAGATATCATCAAGGTATACTGCTACACAAACATCCAATAAGTCGTGAAAGACCTCATTCATGAAACGTTGGAAGGTAGCAGGGGCGTTACAACGTCCGAAGGGCATGACCACGTATTCAAACAATCCGTAGCGAGTACAGAAGGCTGTCTTCCACTCGTCTCCGGAGCGGATTCTGACCAGGTTATAGGCCCCACGGAGATCGAGTTTTGTGAAAACGGTAGTGTGACTCAACCTGTCCAGCAATGGGGTAATCAGGGGAATCGGATATCGGTTCTTGATGGTGATGGAATTTAGTCGGCGGTAGTCCACACAAGGGCGCAGATTGCCCTCCTTTTTGGGGACAAAGAAAATAGGGCTGGCCGCCGGTGAGGTGGAGGGACGTATGTGGCCTATCTTCAGAGCTACTTGAATGTATTCCTTTAATGCTTGTTCTTCCGAGGGAGAAAAGGAGTAGATGCGGCCTGAGGGAATCACGGAGTCAGGGAGCAGATCAATGGGGCAATCGTAGGAACGATGTGGCGGGAGCACCTCTGAGGAACCCTTATCAAAGACCTCATGAAAATCCCTGTATTCCATAGGGAAACCAGTAGCAAGGGCCCCCACCATGTGAGGCTCCAGGGACATAGGAATGTCCTCGTGCAGTGTGAGTTGCGCTACGGCCCCTAGGGCTCGTGTGGGTGACTCAGTGTCGTCAGGTGCGGTGAGACAATAGTTCTGACACGTTTCTGATTCGAAATGAACCTGCCCAGACTTCCAGTCAATCAAAGGGTTATGTTGATGCAACCATGGGAGACCCAGTATGATCCCGAATTGTGGCATGGTAATCAGGTCAAAAGAGATAACTTCCTGATGCATGTTCTGTATAGTTAGGGTGACCGGGGCAGTCTGTTGCCGGATAGGGCCTGAAATTAGTGCTGTGCCATCCACCGCCTGTACCGGCTCCGGATGTTGCTTGGTAATCAGGGGTAGATTTAAGGACCCGGCCAGTTTTATGTCAATGTAGTTGCCTGTGGTGCCTGAGTCTATGTAAATCGAGACAGCATGAACAATGTTGAGTGTTGGTTTTAACATGGCCTGTACCAGCACTGGCCTAATCCTGCCAAAGGTGGGGTACCTGTCCGGGGGAATGGAAGGACTGCTCGAGCCGGCCCCCGGGTCTAGGGTCGAGCATTCCGAAAACCTGGATTCTTGAGCTTAGGGCGTCTGGGACATGACTTTACAAAATGGCCATTCAGGCCACAATAGAAACAAGCGTGTCGTTTCTTCTGCGGTCCCTCTCTAGTTGTGTGATGGGACTTCGAACGCCTCCTATTTGCATGGGCTCAACGCCTGTATCAGAGGAAGAGGAGGGCAAAGTGGTATTGAGGACTCCTGTTTCGAACTGGCGTTCGGAACACCTTGCGTCGATCTGTAACGCGAGGTCCACTAAATCGGTGTGGGTTGTGGGTATGGAAGGGACTACAGCCATAGCGTCTTTCATGGTATTGTTGAGCCCTCTATAGAAGACAACTGCCCTTTTGGGTTCAGGCCAGGACGTCTCAGCAGCTAGCTGATTAAATCGAGCAATGTATTCTATGAGGGATCCCTTTCCTTGAGTCAGGTCTAACAGCTCAAGGTCCCGGGATTGGGCCTTGTGACGTGTGTCGAATACACGAGACATTTCTGTGATCAGCAGCTCAAAGTCATATAGGACAGGGTTGTCGTTTTCCAACAAAGGATTGGCCCACGCTGCGGCGGTGTCGGCCAGATGAGACAAAGTGAACGCCGCTTTTGTGGTGGCGTCGGGAAAAGCCTGAGGTCTACAGAGGAAGTGTAATTTGCATTGATTTATAAAGGTGCAGAACTTTCTAGGGTCTCCGTGGAACCTCTCTGGGGCGGCCAAGGGAAAGGGCGTGGGCATGAGTACTGGCAACTTTGATGCTGTAGAGGCAATAGGAGGTTGGGGAACAATAGGGGGGACAATAGGCTGGACCGCTGAGGGTTGTGCAGTGGCAGCGGCCTCCCCGAACTAAACATCAGCGGGCAGAGGGTGTTGTGTGCTTTGGATCAAGTCTAGCCTCTGGTGTATCGCAGCAGTGGTGGCACCCATATCCGCCCTTAGCACTGTGAGTGCCTGTACCAAGGCAGCCACGTTGTCCTCAGCTGCAGGCTCCATACTCATCACAATGCAACGGCTTCACAGTCTGTCGAGACTTGCCGCGTAGTGGAGAGTAATGGGCCTCTGTCCACAAATCACCCACAGGGAGAAAGTAGAGCAACTCCCTGTGCGAGCTTTGAGGCCACAGGAGGTTTGATGGTTCGCCGGATCTGATGACGCTGAGGACCCCAGAGGCCGTTAAAAGGAAGTTAGGGTTAGCACAGGCAAACACAGTACTTTGATATGAAGAAGTGTGCAAACTCTCTTACCTAAGTATAGCAGGATGGTGCTATAGTGCCTGGGGTTCTGGTGCGAGGGAGCGTCAAAGATCCGGGCAGCCGTGTACCAGATGGGCGGTACCGGCTGAAACCTGTAGAACCTTCCGGTGTAGCCGAAGGGAGCTTGGACTGATCACGTAGAGTCAATGGTCGAGGGGTCCAAAAAGTCAAGAGCCAGAAAGGGGAAATCCGTAAGAATTCCATTGAGTGTTAGCAAAAAGAGTCCAAAGTACCAATATCCGTGCAGAGTTCTGAGTGACAGTGTCCGTGGAGTAAGGAAGCCAATCCGTGGTTCGTAAGCCTGAGTCCTGATCCGATGCAGCAAAACAACGTGAATCCTGAAACGCCGAACAGAGTCGTGAGACAGCTGTGAAGCGGTGAGCGATTCGAACGTCCCGGCTTTTACGTGCGCCGGCTCCCAATCACGTGAGCGGAACCCTGGGCACGTGATCGTGAAGCCGACGCTGAACCAGGAAGTAACCGCGATCGGGTGCTCCAGCCCGACCGTAGTCTCCATGGGAGTTGCCAATGGAAACGAGGCAACAAACTGGGCCGGCCCCTGCGCACGGCCCAAAACCACCGGCGATGACGACTCCCCCCACACCACAGGTGAAGGGATAGCTTGGGAGGTGGACTGTGACCCGGGGAGTCAAGCAGTGTGTGTCGGGGTATTAAGCAGGGTGGTGCGTAGTCGTGTAGCTGATCTGTTGTGCATGACAATATGTCTGCAACTGTAATATAAGAAATATAAGATAACCGTAATTTAAGACATGTTAGATAAGTTAATCATGTAACAGTAACATGTAACTGTAACATAAGAAATTGTAAGATATTTATGTAACTGTAACCTAAGCCTTCTCACTAGCGCCCAGTTGCCGAACGGCCCGGTGCGCTCTATAGATAAATAAACAATACAATACAAACAATAATAAGTCAGGCTTCTATGAGTGAAATGTGTTGCCCTTTCTCATTGGACACAAATGCTACCTGGAATACCTCACTATTACTCACTCCCAATTACCTCCTCCTCTGCTGTTTAGAAAAAGCTTGTTTTTCTCCATTTCAAATGAATCATGGAACTCGTGTTGCAATCAATTAAGAGCTAGTTAGAAGCAGCGTTGGGATGATGCAGGCTGAAGCAAGACTCTGCCGAGGACATAAGGGGCCTAATTACGAGTTTGGCGGCAGCCATGGAGCTACTAGCTACTAGCCCCATAGGGCTCAATGGGAATGGGGAGGGAGGTAACAACAGCCACATTATGGGTGTCCCGTTGTTACCTCCCTCTTCCCCTCGCGGGACCCGGAAAAGACGTCTGGTTTTACCAGGCATCTGATCCGGGTCCCGCGAATGGAAGCTTGTAATCAGTGCTCCCGTAATGAAGGGGGCCGGTCCCGAACCGGCCCCTTTCATTCCAGGAGCGCCAGCCTTATAAGGAGGCCCAAGGTCTGCTGTTGTTTTTCCATTGGTAACTTTGTCCTTATGTATTTCTGACCTTGCTGCCAAGTCCATTTATAAAAAAAACTCTTGCAACATTCTGCTGGGATTGTGGTTTTTTCTTCCTATTTAATTCTATTTATACATGACATTCTGACAAAATCTGTCTGCAATGTCATGACCTTATTCTGCATGTTTTTCAGCATTACATTTTGCTGATACATTAGTTATTATATGTTTTTCTAGTCTCTATTGAATGTGGGACATATCTAAACACAGCATATCTAGTGTTATCTAATCAAAGCGCTACACCCGAATAAGTTAAGTATCCTTTAGTTAACACATTTGAGCAAAATCATCCAAGTCTCTTGAGCTGTTAATCCACTTGTGTTTTAATGGTTAGCCAACACATGTTTCGACCCATAAACATACTGTCTGTTCTTCCTCAGGAATGTCTTCTCTCTGTGCTTTGTGGCCTATATAAGATCAACTAATGTCACCTAAACTAATAGCAGTAGGAATCTACTAGGGTGTCCTGGGTATGCGTGCCTCTAAGCTTTCTCATACTTGCAATATTTGACAGGGGTAACAAGAGCCCTAAATAACATGTTCATCTGTCAATCAAAAGGAGGGGGGTAGTCATTTTTGGTCCACACCTCTTCAGGTCTGTCACAGGCCATCGTGGATTTGGCTATTTTAAGAGCTTTGAATTGATATATTATATGATATGGCATTTGTAACGCGCCTATACACAAGTGTTTCTTTTAGCCCTCCTTGAGCGATCCTCGGCAGAGCAGGTAATTAAGGACATTGGACGCTTGTCCGCTATGCACTCGCAGTAGTATGTTTAGCCGCTGTAAGGAGAACCTCAGAACTTAATCCGGTCTTATTAGCCCTGGAACAGAGATCCTCAGCTTTGCTGGTGCTTCTTTTAGTCCCTTTCAGGGGAACCTCGGGCGAGACCCTGGTACTTTTAGTTGCCAGAGGGGGAACCTCGGGAGCGATCCCAGTACTTTTCGGTCCCAGAGGCATAACCTCGGGAGAGACCACTGTACTTTTAGCCCCTAGAGGGGGAAACTCGGGAGAGACCCTGGTACATTTAGCCCCCTGAGGGGGAACCTCGGGAGAGACCCCTGTACTTTTAGCCCCCAGAGGAGGAACCTTGGAGGAAAGTCCGGCATCTAGTTAAGACCCTACTTTGGCTACCTCAGGGGGAACGCTGGTGACGCTGGAGCCCGTATGCCTCCTCCCAGAACTGGATGATCCCGGGAAAGAGTCACCCAAAACGTGGTGCCCTGAAAAGAAAGGTACTTCTCTTTTCTTCAAAGAAATTTCGTAGGTGTAGCGGAGGAAAGCTGTGGAAGACCCTTTCCCACCTGACAAGCCTTCTTTCGAGTGTCTGGACTGAGTGAGAGTCACAGTAGATGCAAGCATCCTAACAATGGTCTGGGCCCAGACACTCAAGGCAAAAGATGTGAGGTTCGTCCGCTGCATTATGATGCCCAAAATCGTTATGCTCCGGCATAGGCAGAGGAAAAGAATATGACCACAGGAAGACAAATTTGAAGGACAAAAGCAGGGAAGACAAAAAAAACTACGATGCTAATTGCGCCCGATCCCGGGTAAAATGACTGAAGGGCGATGCGCTGGGCAGGGCTCAGGAAGGCGAGGCTAAATCCACATACGCTGGTCCGTTTAAAAATCAAAAAAGGACAATATTTTTTGATGCAATCAAGAAGTGCTCTAAAGCTGGCTGACAAGAATTGCAAAACGAAAACTTGAGGCTGACTCTGGTGGCAATTAAAATCGTACAAAAATCAAGCTTAAAGCGAAATAAAATAACCATGCAAAATTTGAACCCGCGGTATACCACTTCACAGGCAAAAAAGTCTGGCTTCGGGAATGCAGTGATGGTAAGTCAGAAAAATTATTTTTTAGGCAACAGGAAGAAATTACAACTAGAGTGTATAATACATGACAATGAGGAAATAAATTTGAATCGGCGAAATATTATGAAATTGTTAAGCTGTGTCCCAAGTCTCAGAACCATCCAGTCTAATGACATCAATATCGTTAAATCTATCGGAGCAACAATCTGACTGAGTTGCTATACATGTGCATTCTCAATTAATGGCAAACACCCTAAGAAATGCAATGCAAGAGCTATTAACATTTGGCTATGACTTGTTTGACTACAAAGGCTCTGAGTCTAAGACCCATGCGACCTCGCTGAGAGAGAAATCGCAGCAATCAAGTCCTCATAGAGCCAATGAATCATGTAGACAAGTCTTAAAAGAGCACTTCGGGAGATCTAATATAGAAGAGAAATCAAGGAGATCCTTTTTGGACAGTAAAAGTCATTATTCCATGGAAAGAAACAGACAAAACCAAATGATCCGTAATTAGCTCTCTTACGAAGATCAAAAAAAGGAAGGATCCTTGATAACATGGAACACTAGAGGATTTATCCATCTATTTCAAGAGACTGAGTTAAAGAAAAATGAACATACCATAATCTGCCTTCAAGAAACCTGGATGAGAGACATTCTAATCTGCAAGGGATTTTTGATAACATTCCCACCAGCTCTGAAAAATGTAACTGGTCGTCCCTTCTCTGGACTCATAACCTTGATCATAGATATTCCAGGAGGGTCCATCATAAACTCCCATCATCCAAATGCGTTTGTTCAAGGCACTACAATTGACATAACAAAGGAGACTCCAAAGTCAGGAACATTCCTATTGTTAGTGAACGTATATTGGAATCCGGCGAAAATATCCTCAAAGGCCTTTATTTCCTCGGTGACTCTATTAATTGATGAATTCATAATATCTCACTCAAACCTTTCCATCATGGTATGTGGTGATCACAACAACTCATGGGTTGACTCAAGTGGTATTATTCAAGATCTAGACCACAAATCAATAGCAAGTAGCGGCAGAAAATGGTCCAAAGAATTAGCTAGTAGGAACTGTTTCATGCTAAATAGTCAGACACATGGTGACATACCTGCTCATCCAACCTGGCATAGAAATAGTTCATACAAAACCCTGGATTACATTTGGGTCTTTCGCGATCTGATTGCTAAGATTCAGAGACTGGAAATTCTTAAAATGCAACACAGCGATCATAACGCTGCTAACATGCACTGGACCACAAATGTACCTCAGAGAGCCGAACGCTACGCTAAGTCACTTTTTGATAAACTCAGGTCTTAATAACATAAGAATTAGACCGGCGGAGATCGCAAGACTTACTAAGATCTTACGGAAGATCCCATGATCAATGAGGAGAATGTTGAATACACGCCGCTTTTGGTTCAATATAAACAACTGACAAGTGGGCTTAAAGCCGACAAGTATGTACATAAATATCTATATATATCAAAGCAATAAATGACAAAAAGAAAAAGCTTGAGAGCAACATTAAATTGTTGAGAAAATCATGTCCAAACGCTAAATTTGCAAAAGAAAAGAGGAAGCTGCAACAAAAATACAGAAATTGGTTGTTAATGTTTAAAAATGGACGAGAACAGGAGCAAGCTGAGAATTTACTCCGCTTACTTTGCACCCGCAAAAGCCGTGAAACATGGGCGATAATAAATGCGGGTTCCAGATCACAAACAGCCAACACGATAATTGGGGTCAGCGAGAAAGTTTCGATAGATCATTTCTCAATGGTATTTAAAACAAACTCAACTCACGACTCATTGCAATACCTAAATTCCACTGTTCCTTGGGTTTTGCGACACAACTGTGCAGAAATCGAGGATTGTATAATGAAACTGAAAAATTCAGGGGCCCTCGGCCCTGACGGGTGGACGAACCTGACTTTAAAAAAACACAAAACCGAATGGGCATCGTTCATTGAACACCTGTTTTCAAACAGAGCAAGATCAAGAGACATCCCCACTTCATGGCAATCGGCAGTAGTTGTACCAATCTATAAGAAGGGTGACCGTGCAGACCCGGCCAACTACCGTCCGATTGCCCTCCTAGATGTGATTGGGAAGATTTTTGCGTCGCTAGTACAGAAAAGGTTATCGAAATGGGCTAGTGACGCACACAACTTTGATAATCGGCAAACAGGGTTTACGAGCGGTGTGTGTGTAGAACTTAACCTCACACTGTTGAATTTGCTGAAATTGGTAGCCCTGAAAAGCAAAAGACCTTTGTTTTTGGCGTTTGTGGATCTCCATCAGGCCGTTGATTGGGTCAACTGATCAATTTTGTGGGCCAAACTACAAAAATGGAAATGCCCTCCTGACTTGCTTCAGATGTTAATTCAATTGCACACCAACGCCTCTATGAAAGTCCACCTGAACACTGAGGGTGAACCCTCAGAAAAGATCATAATAGAACGAGGCCTCAAGCAAGGATGCCCCTTGGCTGCCTTAATCTTCAAGCTTTATATCGCAGATTTACCTGACGCACTATGTAAACTTTCCCTCCGAAAGTTAACAATTATCCTGTTAGCTGGGTAACATACGCAGACGACATTGTGCTTTTGGATTCTACACAAATCGGCCTGCAACGACTTTTATCCAGTATGGACTCTTACGTGAAAGACAACAGTATTGAAATTAACGCTGAGAAGTCCAAAATGATTGGTTTTGTGACCAAGCAAGGGTCACGAGGGAAGAACTTCAACTGGGTTGTTGCTAAAAAGCAAGTTCTAAGAACTGAAACCATCCGATATCTGGGGATCTTATTTAATAAATCAATAAGAGAATGGGATTTGATCAATGACTTGAAAGAAAAAATAAAAACTCTTGCTCTACAAGGTTCTAAACTGCACCGTGAATATGGCAAATTTACACTCTTGCCAGTGATCCAATTTTATCGTCAGAAGGTCGTACCAACGGTCACTTTGGGCAGCAAAGCTGGCCTTAACATCGACTGAAAGATTTGGAACCTGCTTGAAGGTACATTTTGGAAGAAGGTGTTGTGCCTTCCCTCGAATGTCTCGAGTCTGGCGTTAAGATACGAGCTGAGCCTAGAATTCCTCAATGCGACAGTATTATGGAAATCCTTTGCCTTATACCGGAAGATGTCCGAAAATGATCAAGTCGCTCCATATACAATTCTAAAAGAAAGCCTGACTACTCCATAGAACGGGATTCTAAAAGAGTGGGTGTCAAAAATCTTGAAAATGTTAGCACACGTAGGAGCCTCTGTGGAATTACTACACACAAATCCCTGTGCAGTAAAAAAAAGGTAACTCAGAACGATTGGAGCACGACATTAGATGGACATTTAAACCTAAAATCTGTCATCACATCAACCAGTGACATTCACCCGGTAAATTTACTACCAAAATATTTGCAACAGTTTCTGTCGAGATACCATTGTGATCAGTTCCTTTGCCTATGGCTGGACTTGTTGCCGACGAATTGGATACTTTGGCAAAAACATGAAAAGATACACTAACAATGTATGCCGATTTTGTGGAAATTATGTGGAAACACTGAAACATCTAGTGGCGAGCTGTTTAGCCTTAAACTCTGAACGAACCGCTGCCTTGGGAAAGTTTGCCCCCATTAACAACAACATGGTCGATTGGTGGCCGTTATTTTTAGCTGGTCACAACAAAATGTTGACATGTGCCACTGTAGACTATCTGGACAGACTATTAGCAAAATACAAGTGATCGGTCCTCTGATGAGTCATTGGAGTGCAGTTGTATAAATGAGTTCTTAAATACTGATGATTTACGAATTTAAAATAGTTATGTAGTTTCATAATACTGATTAATGGACATGGATTGCAAAGTTTTTCTTTTATTTTTTTTTCTTTCTGTCTTTTCTGTGACCATTTAGGATTATGTTATGTTAAGTGTGGAAAATTGATAAATATGTACTACAAAGGACAGAATTGCCACAAATATGGAGGAAAGGGGACGGGACATAGAACTATGAATGGGAGCCATGGCGAACCCCTGTCCTCCGTGAGCAGCTGAGAAGCTGGAAGAGACACCACTTGGCAGTGAAGGATCAGAGGCTGCTTCAACTGCAGCAGGAGCTTCAGAGCCCAAAGCAGGAGTGGGTGAGTCTGAGCTTAAAGGCAAGACTAAAACAGGTGTTCCCGAGAGTGGAGGTAAAAGCATTCACAAGCCCAGGACCGCCAAAGTAGGTGAAATGCACCCACAATTGGCAGAGCAAGAAAGCCCATCTCTGCGCAAGTGCCTGTATGTCAAGAGGAGCTGGCCAACTGGACACCAATGAGTGGTCCACACAGGAGAATCAGAGGCAAGGGGACGTCAAGAGTGAAAGAGAGTAAACGGTACCACAGAAGCAAAGGAATTTTGCATGCCTGGAGAAAGAGACCAACAACCAGAAGAAAGCAATAAAAAAGTAGCCTTGAGCCATAGCACTCTGAATCCAGTGAGAGAGCACAAGAGTAAGACACATCATTATGAGACATCGAGTCATATCCCTAGGAATATGTGAAACCAGCAAGAGTACTTTGAACCTGTGAACTGTTGGGAGATAAGAGTCAAGAATAACACAGTGATTTCTGAGATACAGAATCAGATCCCGATGTGTCAGGAAAGCACAAAAGAGACATCTGAGCCCCTGTAATCTGAGCCTGCAAATAACATGCTGCAATCTGGAACACTAAAGCCAATTCTCAAGGACCCAAAACCTTGGGTTTCCTGTGCTCTGATAAGAGTAAAAGAGTCCATTAGAAGAGTGAGCCCAGGACATTATATGCGGGGAAAAGAGCACCTTGAGACATTATACTCTGCTGGTGAGTCAGTGACACTCACCCAATCACTCAGATTTCGGTCACTTTAATAACTATTTAAACTTTAGTGCCAGACCAGAGATACACATTATGCAGTCTATGGGCCATTATGAATCAAAAAAGAAAACCAGTCCTGAACAGCACTGGCGCTTTCCAGTTAAGATGTGTATGAACTTAAAGGTAAACTGCTAACTGGGACCTTGTCTTGAGACTGGTCAGGACTTTGAATGACTGAAGGGGATTTACAAGTCCTGAGTTGCGCTTTTACCATAAAAGGACCCTAATGCATATAGTTGTAAGCTCAATTTGAACCTTTAATAGTTAGAAATAAGTGGTTGAGTCAAAAAGAAAACAAGAAAAAATAAAGTTCAGTTGTATTCACTGTTGAACCTTTTGAAGTTCCAATAGTCTAAGTGTCTGGACCTCGACACGTGTTTCCCCGCCTTGCTTTCAGGCTGTTCTTCAGGAGGTGCAGTGAAAGAAATAATGCAGTGTCCCTCTATCTCTTTATCACATTATGCAAAAGTTCATTGTTCATTTGTTTGTATATTAATTCCTTTGTTCAAACCATTAGTGATGAACCTATAAACCAAGACAAAACTACCGTGTGGGGCCACACTGCTTATAACAGTAGAGAAAGTAATTATCAAATTGATTAGAAATGTACTTACACATTTAGCTTGCTTAGACCACAGAGAATGGTGTTTGTTGCAGAGTTATAGATCCTGTTGATGTATAGGTACATTTATTTGTTTGTCCTGCAATTAACCATATAATGGTGTCAAAATAATAGTAAAGTTTGCTTCATAATGAATATACCTTAGTCAAAGAGTAGCCTGGTTTCATTATATAGATCAGGGGTCTCCAACCTTTTCGTTGGCAAGAGCTACTTGTAGTTAATGGCCAATAGGCGCGAGCTACTAGGGTGGTGATATCTATGAGTATTCGAATTTCGACCAAGATGTTTTTGGGCAGTTAATTTGCTCTTCATATATAAAAGGAATACTGTATGAACACAGCCCATTTTACACAGCATGCAGATTTATGCACCCAGGCCCTTTCTAACCCGCCATCATTTGCACCTCTTGGTGACAATGGCCACATCACACATTTCCCATTTACTTTTGTTATTGATAGTTAACCCCATGTTGGGACGCTACCCAAGCCCTTCAAGCCCAGTTACAGCCCCTCCTCTTACTGTGCACACAGCTTTTGATGGTTTACTTTACAGGAAGAGGAGTGGGAGGTGGCAGGGGAAAAAGTCCAGGGGACTTCAGACACCCCAATAAACACACAGTGCTCATTTTGGGGTTTGATCAAAGAGCTACTGGGAAGCCTCAGGCGAGCTACCAGTAGCTCACAATATACCCCATTAACGTGCTTACCTGTAGGTATTCAAGGTGTAGCCCTGCAAGCATTCCCGAATGGTGCGGTTGCCATTGCTCTAGGCTTAAAAATGGCTGTTATTTATGTAGCGCGATGACGTCATTGTGCGCACCTGCGCAATGTCATCGTGTGCGCGGTGAGTGCCATTTTGAAACAGTATATATATATTATTATTTTTGTTAACATATTTGTGCTTGCGGTGTGAAGTTTGACTCTTCAGATTTATGTATCTAATGAAGTGTGTTGGCCCCAAAACCAATGGTGTGTCTTGGTTCAAGTTAGCCTGCATATAACATTTGATGTTGAGCATAATACAATGATCAGATAAGAAGCTGAACTTTAATCAATATAGAGAACAACATACATTGTAGGTAGTTAACATTTGATGCAATTTGATGGTTAAGAGAGATTGAGATATACAGTCAGAAAAAAATATAGTAACGTAAGTAAAGAGCTCTGTTATAGAAAATGAAATAGTTCTTGATCAAAATTTAGGCAAGAGTGGCATGTTTCTATAGTACAAATCCACTTTGCCTCCCGTTTTCATAGATTTTGTTGCATATTTACACCTCTGGGTGGTGGGTATATTTTTTCAAGTCCAAACAATCTGAGTTCATTGAGATGTTTTTGATTTGTGGTTTGTTTGGAAGTAGACTGCTAATAGTGATCTTGTGTCAAGATTTGATGATGGCTCTGATGTGTTCTCCAATCCTCTTTTTTAGTTGTCTAATTGTGCTGCCAATGTAGATTAAATTGCATGCACATTTGATCCCATAAATTACATGAGTGCTATTGCAGTTGATTAGTTGCTTTATGTCTTTCTTTGTTCCATTAGGCATCCAGATTGTTTTCTTGGCATTATCTGAATATTTACATACCTGGCATTGGCCACATGTGTAGTTTCTTTGTAGTGGTTATTTCAGCCACATTGATTCTGGTGGGGTTGGTTCTGGTTTTTTGTGTTGAAAATGTGACAGACTCAGTATCTCTGAGGCTTTTAGTTTTACGGAAGGTGATGGTTGGATGGTCATCCAGAATTTGATGTAAATCCTGGTCCACTTTAAAAATGTCACCATTTTTCGATGGGATTTTTTTGATGATGCCATTGTTTGTACTATACATGGTGATGAACCATATTATCTGTTGATTTACACTTGCTTTTTGGGGTCTTTTATCTTGTAAGAGTTGTTCTCTGGTTCTGCTGTGTGTTTTATGATAACGTGTTTATGTGGGCTGACTGTATCCTCGTTTTTTTAAATTGTTCATCGTTTGAGATATGTGTTTCTCAAAATCCTCTTGTGTGGTACAGTTGCGTTTCATTCTTTGCATTTCTACAAATTGAATATTGTTGATGATGTGTGTAGGATGATTGCTAGTCGCATGAAGAATACTGGTTACTGCAGTGGGCTTGATGTATAAGGTGGTATGGATCATATTTTCTTGGATGAAGAGGTTGATATCTAGAAAGTTGATAGATGTTTGGCTGCATTGAATGGTTAATTTCAAGTTGTAGGTGTTATCATTTAGATAGGTAAAGTAGTTGAGTAGTGGTTTGCTGCTGTTCCAAATCATGATGGTATCATCGATGTACCGTGCCCAAATAATAACATTGTTGTGAGTGGTGAATGATGGGTGCCGCAATGCGTGCTCAAGTTCGTAATGCTCCATGTATAAGTTAGCATACGATGGGGCGAACTTGGCACCCATGGCGGTACCTTGGGTCTGTTTGTACAGTTGTTTATTGAAAACAAATATATTGTTATTCAAAGTAAAATGTAACATCTCCAAGATCATGTTGCTCTGTTCATAATAGGAAATGGAGCTGGTCTTCAGAAAATAGTCTGTAGTATGTAAACCTTTGTTGTGGAGAATGCTTGTATATAGTGCCGAAACATCCATTGTGACAAGATAGTAGTTAGATTCCCAGTGTATAGTTTCAAACCGTCGGATGATGTGTTTAGTGTCTCTGATGTAGGATGATAGTGAAGCTGCTAGTGGTTGTAAATGTTGGTCAATGTATTCTGATATGTGTTCTGTGGAAGATCCAATGCTATTGATGATGGGCCGGGTTCAGAGTAGGTTTGTGAATGTTTTATGAATTTTTGGCACGAAATACACTGTGGAGATGATTGGGAACGGTGTACTCATGTATAGGTATTCTTCGTCTGTAAGTAGATCCTGGTCTCGTCAATTTTGGCTTATTAGTTTCCAATCTTCTTGAAGTTGTGGGAGTGGGTTAATGGTTAGTTTTTCATAGCATTTTTCATCCTCAAGGTGTTTCATTGCCATCTTTGTATAGTGCTCAGTTTCTAGTAATATGATGATGCCTCCTTTATCAACAATCCTGACTATAATGTCAGGGTTCTCCTGTAGTTCCTTTAGTGCTTTAGTTTGAGGCAGTGTTAGATTGCGGCGAATCTTGTGTTTTGTGCCTTGTAAATAGGTTTGTCTTAGATCCTTCTGGGTGACTTTGAAACAGTGTCTATCACATTGTCCGGTGCAAGTGTTGGTTGAAATTTTGGTTTGAGAGATGTTGTAGCTGAGAGTCCAATATTTATTTCTTGTTCTGACACAAAAGATTCCAAGGTATATTAGTCATCGGGATCGGGTATGTTTAGTAGGTTTACTGTCTGTTCAACATGTTCACTAATAGGGCTGATGGTATACTATGGGCAGTTGGATGTTTCAGTACATCTGCTTGTACAAAGAATTTTTTAAGTTTGAGTTTTCGGCAGAATTAAAATAGATCAACAGTGGTGGAGAAATAGTCATATCGATTGGTTGGACAAAATTGGAGTCCTTTATTTAATGCCATTGTAAGGTGTGACAAGGCGAAAGGTCTATGTTGGTGAGGTTGATTACCAGGTCTTGTGTTGAGGTAGTGGATTCTTTGATATGGTGTGTACTCCTGATGTGCTTGGTTTTTGATCCTTTGACCCTACTGCCCCTTTTAGACTTTGATGTGTTGTTGTAGTATTTCCTTTGTGTATATAGAGTCTGGAGTAGTTTCTCATTTGTTTCTGTTGTATAAATTCTTCTAAAAAAGATGATTTCACATGTGTCACAGTAGATGTTTCAGACGAAGGTATTATATCTGCAGGTTGTTCATCTCTTGATGAAGGTGAGCCTTCTTCTAATTCTGTGTCACTTACAGTATCTATATCTGTGGTGAGCGATGTTGTGGGGATGGTTGCTGCAGGCTTTGGTATTTGAACTGCTCGTTTGACCTTGGTGTTGAGATGTTTGTTAAAGGTGTAGACTCTAAAATTTGTAATGTAATTCATCGCACAGAAGAAAAGTTACTTACCAACTGTAACGTTCTTTCGACTGGATGTTCCTCCCACGTATTCCTCATCTTGTGATAATTTGTTATCTCCAGCTTCGCTGCTTCGGAAAAAAATGTTCTCGGCAGAGGGCGCTGTGCTCGAGGTTGTGACGTTGATTGTCCCTCGACAGACTCCGTACTCTGTCGACGTCACCAATGGTATAAAAAGCTCGAGCCGCGCCCGTTGCTTCAGTTCTGTTTTTTTGATGAAACATATAGGAGGAACACCCAGGCGTGCCCCATGACCGATACATTCTTCGTGAGAGGAAAGTGTAAGAAAACGTAAACTCTACTGTGGGGTAGGATGGGAGGGTCGATGAGGAATAGGTGGGAGGAACATCCAGTCGAAAGAACGTTACAGTTGGTAAGTAACTTGTTCTTCAAATGGATTGTGTCCTCCCACGTATTCCTCATCTTGTGATAGGCTCCCATAGCAGTAGCAATTTTGGAGGCGGGAGTACTAATTTCAGTTTTCGTGGACAGAATGCAGAACTGCCTTGGCAAATAAACCCTCATTAGAGGAGGCAGTATCCAAACAACAATGTTTAACAAAGGTATGCATTGTTTTCCAGGTTGCAGCTGCAAAAATATCCGCTGCCGGTACTCCCCTCTTTAGAGCCGCAGAAGTAGCCATTCCCCTTGTAGAATGGGCACAAAGCCCATCTGGTGGTTCTTTTCCCGCTAATCTGCAGCATTCACCTATGGCTAATATGATCCAGCGGGAAATGGTCTGTTTTGTTACAGATAATCCTAATTTATGACTAGTATAACCCACAAATAGTTGGTCATCCTGTCTCAATTTAGCCATCCTTGAGATGTAAAAACTAAGAGCCATTTTGGGATCTAATCTATGTAATCTCTCCTCTTCCTTGCCCAGAAGAGGAGGAGGATAAAAAGTTGTTAGTACTATTTTTCGTGACAAATGGAAGTCCGAGACTACTTTTGGTAAGAACGAAAGTTTAACTTTAAGGACTATCCTTATAAAAAAATAGTTTCTGATGTTTGTTAATCTGCTTAGAATCACATGCTGTGCATAGGTCCGACATCCAGTGGTCGCTGCGGAGTATTGCATTTTGTTTTTCGTAGTCGAAAAGGGGACGTCGACAAGGCGTGTCTGTAACACTATCCCTATAGTGACGTGCGTTGTACCCATAATCCCTCACGCGTCGAGGTCCCTCAGATTGTTTTTTTCCGCCCAGCTTCTGGTCGCCTTACGCGGAGCTCCTAGAGAGATATTGCAAATACTTACTACAGACCTCGGTCCTTAATTATACTTATTATATTGTTAAAGATCCCTCCCCTCGACGTTAGCTGTGAAGCTTTTCTCCGCCGAGCAAGTTTTCGACGGAGGGGAAGAGACGGAGGAGATCCTTCGGCGCTGCCGAACACGTGGCCTGGCCTCGCCAGCCAACATACAGTAGGGAGAGTGGGGGTTCGAACTTTTATCTTCTCTTTGAGAATGTCTTTCTTTCTCCCCTATCTTTCCCTTGGGGTTGTTATCACCAGTTATTATTGCCTCAGCTATGGAGAGGACACCTTTTAAGTTTTGCCCACGCTGTAGGGGCAAATACACTTGGAAGGACAAACACACGCTCTGTAATCGTTGCTTGCCCCTCGATCATAAGGAGGACAGCTGCGCGGCCTGTAAGCTCTTGAAACCAAGAACTCTTAAAGAACGCAAAGTTAAGAGGTGGGCGGACTACGCTATGTCGAAGTCAGTTTCCTCACCCGCCGCCGCTGTTACAGAAAGTGACTATGAGGGTGATAACTCGACGTCCGTTACAGAAGTCATTAACCCCCAGAAGGAGCGCTCCTCGACGTCCGTCCCCGGCCCCGACGGGCTCGGCTCACGCCCTGCTTATGGGGATGAACACCCCGGCGACAAGGACGCACACAGACCCCATAGGCCTAAGCACACAACCCACGGCTCTTCTTCGTCGAAGACGAAGGATCCATCAGCGCCGAAGGGGACGCAGGGCACTCCGGCGTCTACCTCAGACCGTAAGGGTCTCAAGCCCCACCCGCAAACGCAGTCGCGACCAGTGATTGGGCTTTCATCAAACACAGGCGCTACCCCAAAATCACCCAACGTAACGCTCCATAGAGCGGCCGTCGAGGAACAACGCGTAACGCAGGCAACGTCGACACCAGAGTCCTCTACTGACAACCTCGTTGTCGAGAGCCTGGCGAGAATTGTTTCCGAAGACAAACGTAAGCGGACGACCAAACAAACGTCGAATACCGCACAAAAAGCTATGGAAACGCCGAAAAAGCACAAGAGTAGCCAGGAACTGCCCCCTTCATCTAAGGGCACTTCAGAACTACCGGAGGGCTTTTCAGAGGGCGACGGAAACCTTACTTCGACGTTGTGGGAGCGTTCTAAGCGTTTTGAAGGTGAAAACACTGATTTCCCCCCTCTAGACTATTCAGGGGTCCCCCATGAGACCCTTGAAAGACTCCATTCTTGTATGGAGAAAATGGAAAGGTTTTTGGGAAACCAAAACCCACCCACACCCAAAAGACCAAGAGAATGGCCCCAGGATGACCCTAGGGTCAAGATTCCTAGGCTGTTTCCCCCTTCTACAGACGTATATGACCTCACTGAAGAGGAGCAATACCTCCAGGAAGATGAGGAGTGTTTGGGTGGAGAGGAAGAACATGAGGAAGAGGGGTTTGAAGAAGATCCTTACACTAGTGCAGGAGCTTTCGAAGAAGATACAGCTACCTCGCAGCCCTGGCAATCCCCATCAGGGCAGCCTTGGCAATCCCCATCAGTGCACTCAGACCCTGATGTCTTTCACCCTTCTCCTCCCAAGGAGACACATATTGGAAACACCTCTCCCATAGATGACCAACCTTCACTTAATGCACTATTGCGCAAGGCAGCAGCGCATTTTGAAATAGACACAGGGGAGACTCTTCCTGACATAGACTTTGTAGAGAAAGTTATTAAAGAAAAAGCCCCTGTTAGTCAGTCTATTCCGCTCCTGGCTTCTATAAAGAGAAGAATTACTCCTTCCCTTTCCAATCCTGCCTTAGTCAGAGGGGTCAACCCTCGGATAGAAAAGCTCTTCAGCCCTTCGTCCTCTGACCCTTTGTACATCAGAGGCCATTCTATTCCGGACTCCCTCGTCGTTACTAATACAAGGAAAAGAGCAGGGGTACCACTATCCACTAGTGAGGCACCACCTGACAAAGAGGGCAAAAAGCTCTATGCACTTGGGAAGAGAATCACGACGTGCCTTTTCAACTAGGATTGCAAATAACAATTCCCTACTAGCTAGCTAGGCAGATGCACAGTGGGGCAAGCTGCGCAGCGAAGCGGAGGACGCCCCAGAACCCCTGCGTTCACGCCTGTTAGCTACCATCTCAGAGGGAACTCTTGTAAACCAGGGCATCGTAAAGAACTCCTTAGATGCCGCAGAGACGGCTGGCCGTTCCCTGGTTCAGGGAATACTTCTCAAACGCCATGTCTGGCTGCGCAATTCGGGATTTAAGTCGGAAACCCAGGCTTCCCTGATAAATAAGCCCATAGAACAAACACATCTGTTTGGGAAAGCAGTTGATGAGGCCCTAGAACATGCGAAGAAAGAGTTTGATACTGTAACGCTCACCTGATTCCCGTAGAGGCGCCGGTCTTGACTGGGCGTATACCGTATCTTCTAAGGTGATGTGTAACACACGGCTGGCTCTTTGGGCTGGACCCCTGTGCACTGTATGTCTGACTTGAAGGGTAAGGTGTCTGCAGATAGAAAATATGAGATTAATGAACTGGGTTATTGAATGTCTCTCTCTTCTTCCCTTTCTCTTTTCCTGTAGGATCCCAAAGGTTAACGCGCTCACCTTAGGTAAGTGAACGCCGTGCTCTACATCTGCTTCGGAGCAGGGTGCTGAAACCAGTTTCCTCACTGGATAAGGGAAGCAGGCCTCTTGACTTCAGAGGACTGCTGTCCGTCGTTTTCTTCACGCACGGTAAGTTTCGAGTAATTCAAATGTCTTTAAAAGTCTTTAGTAATGTTGTATCTTTTTTTGCAGGGTTCCAGCGATGGCGAAGATGGAGCCCGTGTGATGAATAGAAGCGCCTTGAAGCACGTAAGTAAGCGCTTGCTGCCTGCTTCACGGCGCGCTCTAACTGTCTTTTTCCTTTGCAGGTATAAGTTCGGAGTGGCTGCAGGGTGCCGGAATACCCACTGGGTTAGATGTGAAAGGAGTAATGGCTCGTGAGTATTTAAGTTCCCCAAAGTCTTTAAACGCACCTTGTTTTATCTTTCAGATGTGGGATGCAGCGCCGAAGGCCTCCGGAGCGTGCGCAGAATTGGTAAGCTTTTGTCTTTCAGATGCCGGAATGCAGTGCGAGGCGTTGATGACAGCCGATGGATCAGGTAAAAGGAGCGCTGTCACTGAAGACCGTAATGCTAACCTTTTCTTTATTGTCTTTATAGGTGTTGCTGAAGACTGGATTCAGGATGGTAAGCCTTTTTCCTTAGGCCCAGGATCAGATGCAGAAGACACGATGAGCGTTCTGCTGCAGAGGATGCAGAATAACGCAAAGCAAGATTCATCCACCGGGTGTGGTTTAAATAGCCTCCTGTAGTGCTTAGGTGTCTCCTTCCACAGCCACGCCTAAGTAAGAAAAGAGTTCCTGGTAAGAAAAGAGTTCCTGCCTTCCAGAAGAGTTCCAGTGTTCTGAATCTAGGGAGTGGCTCCAGCCCCACCCAACAGGAAAAGTAGTTCCAAACAGAAGAGGATCAGAGGCTCAACTGGCAGGCAAGTAAGCAGCATGGTCTGCTGCAGGTAAGTCCACCCAAGCATTATGAGCCCGGCGCTTCCAGCGCTGGGACTGGGCATATTTATGAGCCTGGTGCCACTGGCGCCAGGACTGGGTCCAAAAGGTCCCAATTGGGACTGGTTGGCACTCGGAACCTGGGTTATGGATCTGCTTCCAAGGGAGTTGGGAAAACCCTGACCTTTTGGAAGCAGAGATCATGACAGTACCCCCCCTCAAGGCCCCTCCCAAACCGGGCTTCTCCGGGGGTTTTGGCTTGTCAGGAAATGTTCGGTGAAATCTTTTGATTAGGCGAGGAGCGTGGACATATTCAGCAGGTTCCCAGGATCTCTCTTGGGGGCCGTAGCCTTTCCAGTCAATTAGGTAGAATAGTTTAGATTTGGAGATCTTGGAGTCCAGAATGCTTTTGACTTCAAACTCGAGTTCTCCATCAACTAGGATAGGTTTTGGAGATTTGGTTAGTCGGGTTTGAGGTTGCACGGGTTTTAATAGAGAGACGTGGAAGACCGGATGTATCTTCATGTGCGGGGGCAAGTCCAACTTGACCGCTACTGGGTTTACTATGGTAGTGATGGAATAGGGACCAAGGTATCTTGGGTTGAATGTGCGTGGCCCTTTTAGAGATAGATATTTGGTGGATAACCAGACTTGATCCCCTACTTGATAGTGAGGGGCTTCCTTCCGATGTTGATCTGCTCCTTTCTTGTATTGTTCTTTAGCCCTTTGAAGGTGAGAAACAGCTTCCTTAAAGGCTTGGGTGATTGTAGAATGCAGGTAGTCTACTGCTGGTGTTTCAAGATCTTGGAGGGGATCCAACTCCGAGGTTCGAGGGTGACTGCCGTACAAAAGAAAAAACGGGGTTTTCCCAGTTCCCGAATGGACAGAGTTATTGTAGGCATACTCGGCTATCCAAAGGATATCTTTCCAAGTTTTTTCAGTTTGTTGCAGCATGCAGCGTAAATACTGTTCCAGAGTTTGATTGGTCCTCTCGGTTTGTCCGTCGGTCTGAGGGTGGTGACTGGTCGATAGTCTTACATCAATTTGAGCCGACCGACAGCAACTTCGCCAAAAATGAGAAATAAATTGACTACCTCGATCCGAAATTAGAACCGAAGGAAAACCGTGCAGTCGGACGATGTTTTCGAGAAATTCTCGGGCCAGAGTTGCTGCTGTTGGCAAGCCTTTGAGCGGAATGAAATGCGCCATCTTGGAGAATAAGTCCACGATTACTAGAATCGTATTGTATCCGGAGCATGGAGGTAGATCGGTGATGAAGTCCATAGAAAGCGTGTGCCAAGGGCGAGGTGGGATGTCAATAGGGCGTAAGAGGCCTGCTGGTCTTTCCTTTTGACTCTTGTTTTGGGCGCATACTCCACAGGACATTATAAAGTCTCTGATATCTTTTTTCCAAGACGGCCACCAGAAGTAGCGCTTGATCTTTTCTGAGGTCTTGGCTATACCGGGATGACCTTCCATTAATGAGTCGTGATAACAAGAGATTACTTTTTTCTGTAAATCTGTGCTGGGTAGGTATAATCGTTCTTGGAAATACAATAAGTTGTCCTTTACTGCAAAGTCCTTTCCCTGCAGATGCCAATTCTGTATGTCTGCTGGAGTTACAAGTTGCCTGGCTTTATCCTTAACTTCCTCTATGGATTCTGTGTCGATTACACCCAGAATTCTTTGTTCGGGAATGATTGGTACAGGTTTAGGGTTGATCAAGTGTTCTTCCACTCCCATCCGAGAAAGGGCATCGGCTTTACCGTTCTTTGTACCAGGTCGATAGGTAATTATGAAGTCAAACTCGGCAAAGAATAATGCCCAACGGAGTTGTCTAGAGGATTGGGCTTTTGCAGTTTTCAAATATTGCAGGTTTCGGTGATCCGTAATCACAGTAACGGTGTGGCGGGCCCCCAGCAGATAATGCCGCCAAGCCTTAAAGGCAGACTTGATAGCCAGAAGTTCCTTGTCAGTAATCGTGTAATTGACTTCAGGAGGCGAGAATTTGCGGGACCAAAATGCCACGGGATGCAACTGATTGGTTACCGGGTCCTTTTGTGATAGAACTGCCCCCATGGCAAGGCTTGAAGCATCAGTTTCCACGATGTAGGGGAGTTCAGGGCGAGGGTGTTTTAAGATTGGTGCAGAGATAAATTTAGTCTTCAAATCCTGGAAAGCTTGTTCCGCCTCGGTAGACCATTCAAAACGTTTGTTTTTCTTTAACAAGGCAATGATGGGCTGGACTATTCGAGAGAACTCGGGGATAAACCTGCGGTAAAAGTTAGCGAAGCCTAACATGCTTTGCACACCTTTTACGGAGGATGGTGATGGCCATTTGAGAACTGCATCGACCTTCTTTGAATCCATACGCACTCCGCCAGGTGATAATATGAATCCCAAGAATTCAACTTCAGTCACGTTGAAAACATATTTTTCCAACTTAGCGAAAAGTTTGTGTTGACGCAATCTTTCGAGGACCATTTTCACGTGTTTCCGATGTTCAGATTCCGATGAAGAATAAACGAGAATGTCGTCGATGTAAACAACAACACACACATCTATGAGCTCTCTGAGGACATCGTTCATAAAATATTGAAAGGCGGCCGGGGCATTGCAAAGTCCGAAGGGCATGACCTGATATTCAAATAGCCCATACTTGGTGCGGAAGGCCGTCTTCCATTCATCGCCCTCTTTTACTCGTACCAAGTGGTAAGCTCCTCTAAGATCCAGCTTTGTATATATGCATGCTTTTCTGACTTGGTCCAGGAGTTCAGGGATCAAAGGTAACGGATATCTATTCTTAACGGTGATCTGGTTCAGGGAGCGATAATCGATACAAGTTCTAAGGTCTCCTTCCTTTTTTGGAACGAAGAACAAAGCTGAAGAGGCAGGGGACTTGGAAGGACGAATAAACCCATTTGCCAGGTATTGATCCAGGTATTGTCGAAGGTGAAGGTTCTCAGGCTCGGTGAGGGCATAAATTCTACTACAAGGAGGAGTAGATCCAGGTATCAGGTCTATCTGGCAGTCATAAGACCTATGAGGAGGTAGAGAGTTAGCCTGCTCCTTCCGGAAAACATCTTGGTATTCTAGGTATTCGGGAGGTAACTGGGGAGTCTCTGAAGAAATTGCTGCCAGTGCAACACCAGGTGGAGGGTGACAAGTAGAGACACATTCTGGAAACTGGACCGTTCTTGCTCGCCAATCGATCAGAGGATTGTGTTTCTCTAACCAAGGTATTCCTAGAATAATCTGGAACTGAGGGGCCTTGATCACATCGAACACGATCTTCTCATGGTGTCCATCTTGACTTACTAGCGTCACCTCTTGAGTGGTATGCGTTACTGGCCCGGAGGCTATCTCCGTACCATCCACCGTAGTAATGACGTCCTTTACAGCCTTGGGACAAAGAGTTAGATTCATCCTCAAAACCATTTCATGATCCACATAATTGCCGATGGCACCGCTGTCGACGTAAGCTTCAATTGCATGTAATCGATCCGGATTATCAGGGCTAATGAGGACCATAGGTATCACGAAATGCGAGGTCACGGAACTGGTTTTCACGCTCGGCAAGAGGACCTCTATTCTTGTCGGGCGAGGTCGTTTCCCTGCTCAGAGTTTGTAACTGTGGTAACCGCAGCTCCTACTGCCTTCTTGGCAGGTTTCACCGGACAGTCTCGAAGAAAGTGCCCTGAGTTTCCGCAATATAGGCATAATTGCAACTGTTTTCTCCTTTCCCGCTCCCTTTGTGTTAGAGGACCTTTCAGACCCCCTATTTGCATGGGTTCCCCGGAGTCTACTCCTTTGGAAGGAGTTGGCGGTTTGGAAAATACTCGAGCATCAAACTTGGAACGATCGGCCTTCCTGTTCTGCAGTCTGTGATCTATTTGAACGACCAAGTCTATATAATCCGAACAGTCTTGTGGGGGATTCACTACTTGGGCTAAAAATTCTTTGAGCTCTCCACGTAGACCTCTATAAAACAGCGTAATCCTTTTGTCCTCAGGCCATTGAGTTTCCACTATTAGTCTATTGAAAGATGCAATATAAGCCAAAAGGTCTTGATTACCCTGTCGCAACGAAAGAAGCTCATTGTCCAAGGCCTGCCCCTGTGCATGTCTTGCGAACAGTTTTTCCATACTAAGCTGAAAGGCTTGAAAATCATGGAGAACCGGATCATCTTGATTAACTAGAGGGATCGACCAGTCTGCCGCATTGCCACTAAGGTACGAAAGTACAAAAGCTACTTTAGCTTGATCAGTTGGAAAGGCTGCTGGCCGGCATAAGAAGTGCAACCGGCACTGATTGATAAATACCGCAAACCTCTTTGGGTCACCAGAAAATCGTTCGGGCGGAGCCAGAGGTACATTCCCAGGTAGGTTGATCTGCACTGGATTCATAGAGGATGTTGAAGGAAGATTTGCCCCTGATGCGGGTAGCAGGGTCTGTCCGGCTTGTGACTGTAGCAATTGCCTAGCGAGATCATCTGTTCGCTCCTTGGAAATAATCAGTTCCCTTTTTAGAGCGTTGGTTTCCTGACGGGCTGCATGCACTTCTGCCCTTAGTTCCCCAAGCAACTGGGCTAGCTGGTCGGTATCCGAGGTTTCCATAGCGCCTGGACAGGAGTTTTGTGGTAGGCTTTGCGTTCTGTAACGCTCACCTGATTCCCGTAGAGGCGCCGGTCTTGACTGGGCGTATACCGTATCTTCTAAGGTGATGTGTAACACACGGCTGGCTCTTTGGGCTGGACCCCTGTGCACTGTATGTCTGACTTGAAGGGTAAGGTGTCTGCAGATAGAAAATATGGGATTAATGAACTGGGTTATTGAATGTCTCTCTCTTCTTCCCTTTCTCTTCTCCTGTAGGATCCCAAAGGTTAACGCGCTCACCTTAGGTAAGTGAACGCCGTGCTCTCCATCTGCTTCGGAGCAGGGTGCTGAAACCAGTTTCCTCACTGGATAAGGGAAGCAGGCCTCTTGACTTCAGAGGACTGCTGTCCGTCGTTTTCTTCACGCACGGTAAGTTTCGAGTAATTCAAATGTCTTTAAAAGTCTTTAGTAATGTTGTATCTTTTTTTGCAGGGTTCCGGCGATGGCGAAGATGGAGCCCGTGTGATGAATAGAAGCGCCTTGAAGCACGTAAGTAAGCGCTTGCTGCCTGCTTCACGGCGCGCTCTAACTGTCTTTTTCCTTTGCAGGTATAAGTTCGGAGTGGCTGCAGGGTGCCGGAATACCCACTGGGTTAGATGTGAAAGGAGTAATGGCTCGTGAGTATTTAAGTTCCCCAAAGTCTTTAAACGCACCTTGTTTTATCTTTCAGATGTGGGATGCAGCGCCGAAGGCCTCCGGAGCGTGCGCAGAATTGGTAAGCTTTTGTCTTTCAGATGCCGGAATGCAGTGCGAGGCGTTGATGACAGCCGATGGATCAGGTAAAAGGAGCGCTGTCACTGAAGACCGTAATGCTAACCTGTTCTTTATTGTCTTTATAGGTGTTGCTGAAGACTGGATTCAGGATGGTAAGCCTTTTTCCTTAGGCCCAGGATCAGATGCAGAAGACACGATGAGCGTTCTGCTGCAGAGGATGCAGAATAACGCAAAGCAAGATTCATCCACCGGGTGTGGTTTAAATAGCCTCCTGTAGTGCTTAGGTGTCTCCTTCCACAGCCACGCCTAAGTAAGAAAAGAGTTCCTGGTAAGAAAAGAGTTCCTGCCTTCCAGAAGAGTTCCAGTGTTCTGAATCTAGGGAGTGGCTCCAGCCCCACCCAACAGGAAAAGTAGTTCCAAACAGAAGAGGATCAGAGGCTCAACTGGCAGGCAAGTAAGCAGCATGGTCTGCTGCAGGTAAGTCCACCCAAGCATTATGAGCCCGGCGCTTCCAGCGCTGGGACTGGGCATATTTATGAGCCTGGTGCCACTGGCGCCAGGACTGGGTCCAAAAGGTCCCAATTGGGACTGGTTGGCACTCGGAACCTGGGTTATGGATCTGCTTCCAAGGGAGTTGGGAAAACCCTGACCTTTTGGAAGCAGAGATCATGACAGATACCATCCAGACTCTTCACCAAATTTCTAGGCCCCCTAACAGACGCGCTATGGCAATAGACGCTCCTTTCGTGGCCAACGCCAGCAGCAAAACCAACAGCAATTTTACTCTGCTACCAACTGGCCCTCTAACCAGGGTAACAACACCCAGTTCAGTCAAAGAGGCCAACGCCGTGGCAGAGGAAGAGGTCGCGGCTCCAGCCCCAAAGGTTCCACGCCCAATAACAACAAATGACCCGAAGATTCGGGTCCCCTCCCATGCATCACCGGTCGGGGGCCGGCTAACATCGTTCCTTTCAGCATGGGAGGGAATATCGTCAGACCGCTGGGTATTATCCACCATAGCCCACGGATACTGCATCGAATTCAACGGTTCCCCGAAGTACAGACCCCCACGGAACCGACGCATGACACCGGAACACCTCACCATTCTTCTTCAAGAAGTAGAAGAGCTACTGAAAAAAGAAGCTATAGAGGCTGTCGCCCTATCTCAGGTAACAGAAGGTATTTATTCAGTGTACTTCCTTGTACCCAAAAAGGACTTAACCATGCGCCCTGTATTAGATCTGCGCCCAGCGAACAAGTTTGTCAAACCCCAAAAGTTTCGTATGGTGACCTTGCAGGAAGTAATCCCACTGTTATCACAAGGGGATTCCATGACGACACTAGACATGAAAGATGCATACTTTCATATTTTAATGTTGCCAGCGCACAGAAAATACCTCTGGTTCAAGATAGAGAACAAACACTACCAGTTCAGAGTACTACCCTTCGGGATAGCATCTGCACCAGGGGTATTCACGAAAGTACTGGCAGTGGCAGCGGCCCACCTGCGCAGGTTTTCCATCCCGGTATACCCTTACCTCGACGACTGGCTCATAACAGGGGATTCTTACGAAACATGCTTCTCCAATACCCAAAAGACTGTAGACCTTTTGTTCCAACTGGGCTTCTCCATCAACGAAAAGAAGTCCAGCTTAGACCCCAGCCAAATCAAACAATTCCTAGGGGCTCTAATTCGAACAAAGGACAGCCTCGTCTTCCCCTCCAACGAGAGGGTCCAAAACATGCTGTTTCAGATCCCCCATTATGTAGCAGGTCGAGAGGTGACGGTACGCAAAGCAATGCGCTTGCTAGGGATGATGGCGTCATGTATTCATTTGGTACCTCAAGCGCGCCTGCGCATGCGCCCAATGCAAGAGTGGCTCAACAGCCAGTGGTGTCAGGCCAGCGGACAATGGGACGATCTAGTGGTGGTCTTGCAAGCCTTGGTTCTCTCGCTACGGTGGTGGACAAAAGAAAACCTGTTATTAGGGAAAACTTTTGCCACGCCCGCAGTGGAAGCCACTCTAACCACAGACGCATCCCTTACAGGATGGGGGGCTCACCTATCCCATCAGACTGCTCACGGAGCGTGGACTACGAACTTAGCATCCAAGCATATAAACCTGCTGGAACTACTAGCGGTGTTCAAAGCACTGAAAGCCTTTCAGGAACACCTACAAGGAAAGACAGTGATGGTCCTCACAGACAGCACCACAGCCATGTACTACCTCAACAAGCAAGGGGGCACTCACTCTCCAGGACTGTCCAAGCTGTCCCAGAACATCTGGAAGTGGGCTCTCAAACACAACATGTTCCTACTATCACAACATGTACCAGGGGAACTCAATCTGCTAGCAGACGAACTCAGCAGAGACTTCCCCTTGCCCGTAGAGTACGAATGGCGATTGCACGAAGACATCGTCTTAGACGTCTTCACGCAATGGGGATTCCCGGAAATAGACCTGTTCGCAACTCTAGCGAACTCACAATGCCAAAGTTACGCCTCCAGGTACCCCCAGAACCAGTCCAAGGGGAACGGTCTGTCGATTCAATGGTCAGGGAAATTTGTTTACGCCTTTCACCCGACTCCCCTTCTCAACAAAGTGGTGCACAAGATGCACCAGGAGCAGGTTACCATGATACTAGTGGCCCCAATGTGGGCCCGGCAGCCATGGTTTGCTCACTTGATGGAGATGTCCCTATCTCCCCTAGTGAAACTTCCCTGCCCGTACAACATGCTGTCACAGGACAAGGGCAGGACACTGCATCCATGCCCTCAGACCATGAACTTAGCAGCCTGGCTCCTGAGATCATAGAATTTGGACATCTACAACTCCCGCAGAGATGTATGGACATCCTCAGGGAAGCCATAAAACCTAATACTCGCCACTGCTATTCTAGCAAGTGGAAAAGATTTGTCATCTGGTGTAGAGGTAAGAGCATCAACCCGGTTGACTGCTCTCCCACTAACATTGTTCTGTACTTGACCCATTTACTGGATTCAGGTCTAGTGTTCAATTCCATTAAAGTCCACCTAGCGGCACTTTCTGCATACACCACTTCCCAACTTAAAGTGTCCTGGTGGAAGATACCAGTTATCAAGTCCTTCATGGAGGAGGTAAAGAGAATACACCCTCCGATAGCTATCCCAGCACCCGGATGGGACTTAAATGTGGTACTTTCTAGACTCATGGGCCCTCCTTTCGAACCCATGCACAAGGCAACTCTTAAAGACCTCACTCTTAAGACTGCTTTCCTAATAGCTATCACCTCCATTAGGAGAGTAAGTGAACTACAAGCTCTTTCTGTTCTAGACCCCTTCATAACAATTCACAAGGATAAGGTGGTTCTACGCACACACCCAAGGTTTGCACCAAAATTCATCTTGAAATTCCATGTAAACCAGTCAATAGAACTACCAACGTTCTTTCAAAACCCTTCCAGCTTGGGAGAAAAAAGTCTGCATACACTAGATGTACGCAGAGCTGTCATGTTCTACATGGAAAGAACCAGACCACTGAGAAAGACTAATCAGTTCTTTGTCTCGGTGGCAGCAGGAAGAGAAGGAGATGCAGTCTCAAAATCCACTATATCTAGATGGATTGTTCAATGCATCACTCTCTGTTACACTCTTGCTAAGAGAGAACTACCCTTCAAGCCAAGAGCACATTCCACTCGAGGCACTGGGGCTTCCATAGCGTTCATTGCAAATGTTCCCCTTGAGTCCATCTGCAAAGCGGCTACCTGGAGTTCTGTGCACCCCTTTACAAAACACTACTGTCTAGATGCACACTCTAGATCTGACTCCCAGGTGGGACAGGCAGTATTAAGACATCTTTTCTCTACTGTTCCTTCTCATAACCCACCGCCAACTCCGGGTACTGCTCGCTAGTCTAAGCACAGCATGTGATTCTAAGCAGATTAACAAACATCAGAAGACAATGCATTACTTACCGTAAAAGCATTTCTGATGGTTGTATCTGCTTAGATTCACATGCGCCCACCCTTCCTCCCCGCTCGGATGGAAGGAACATAGACATCCTTTTCTATATCTCTCTCTTTTCTGTACTCACTCACGTCTAGAAGGCTCCCTCAGGGCAGAAAAATACAAACAGAGGGACCTCGACGCGTGAGGGATTATGGGTACAACGCACGTCACTATAGGGATAGTGTTACAGACACGCCTTGTCGACGTCCCCTTTTCGACTACGAAAAACAAAATGCAATGCTGCGCAGTGACCACTGGATGTCGGACCTATGCACAGCATGTGAATCTAAGCAGATACAACCATCAGAAATGCTTTTACGGTAAGTAATGCATTGTCATATGGTGGTTTGCATGAGGGAGCCTGAAGTTCACTGACCCTGCGGGCTCATGATAGGGCCAGAAGAAGGACAGTTTTTAGAGTTAAAAGCCTCAATGGACATGAATGCAGAGACTCAAATGGTATGCAAGTCAAGAATTTTAGTACTAAATTTAAATCCCAAGTTGGTACATGAAAAGGTACTGGAGGGTATACATTAGTAAGCCCTTTTAAGAATTGAATGATTAACGGTATTTTGAAATATGAAACCTCTTCCGAGGAGCGCTTGAAAATGGACAGCGCAGCAAGGTATCCTTTGATTGTTCCTATCTGGAGCCCCAGATTAGCTAGATGTAATAGAAAAGAAAGCACCATTGGGGTGCCACACTGAAAAGGGTCCACATCCTTGTCATTGCACCAGTTACTAAACCTGTTCCAGCGACATCAGTACAAAGTTTTTGTTGCTGGTTTCTGGCCGAAAGCAAAATTTCGATTACGCCATCCGGAAGATCCCAATCCTTGTATCTCAACCTCTCAGAAACCATGCGTGAAGGTTGAGTGTCTTGACCTCTGGATGGAGAACCTGACCTTCCTCTTGCGAGAGAAGATCCTCTCTTTGCGGAAGACGTATTGGAGGGCAGATGGCCATGTCCAGAAGGTCCGGGTACCATGTCCTCCTGGCCCAATCCGGGGCAATTAGGATCATGGTTTTCCTGAACTTTCTCAACCTCCTGATTACTTGAGGAATCACAGGGACTGGGGGAAACGCATACAGCAGTGGAAAATTGCACTCCACTACGAATGCGTCTCCCAGAGCTCCTCTTTGAGGAAATTCCCTTGAGCAGTACTGATCGCACTTCTGGTTGATCGCGGTGGCGAACAGATCCACTTGAGGGGTTCCCCAAAGGGCGAAGATCTCCAGAAGGACTTCCTGAGCTATCTCCCACTCATGAGAGACTGTGCTCTGCCTGCTCAGAGCGGCTGCCGCCGTGTTCTTCTCTCCGGCTAGGTGAATTGCCGATAGAGAGATTCCTTCTCGTATTGCCCAGAACCATAGCTGCATTGCCTCTCTGCACAGTGGTAGTGACCCTACTCCTCCTCTTTTATTGAGGTAGTACATGGCCACCGTGTTGTCCGTCATTATCAGGACATTCTTTCCCTGTACAGAGGGCAGAAAGGCCTTCAGAGATAGTCTGATTGCCCTCAGCTCCAAAAGGTTGATGTGTAGTTTGGACTCCGATGGAGAACAACGACCGCTGATTGTCAGATCGTTGGTGTGTGCTCCCCACCCCGTGAGTGAGGCGTCCGTCACTACTGTTATCTCCGGCCATGGTTGCCAAAAAGACTCTCCCTTGAGAATGTTGTCGTTGCAAGCCCACCATAGAAGATCCTGAGCAACTGCGCTCAGGACTTGCAGAAGATCCAACATATTCCCTGAGAACTGGGACCACTGAGTTCTGAGTGCCCATTGAAGGGATCTCATTCTCAACCTGGCCTCTGGTACTAGGAAAATGCAGGATGCCATGAGGCCAAGCAACCTGAGAAAATCGAAGGCCGGTAAACGTTGGGCATTCTGGAATTTTGTTACCATCTGCTGGATGTGGAGAGCTCTCACCTCGGGAGGCGAGGCTTTTCCAGAGGAAGTGTCCAAGACTGCTCCGATAAACTGGAGCTTCTGGGATGGTATCATGTGGGACTTCTTGAAATTGAGGGAGAAGCCCAATTTGTGGAGGAAGTGGCAGGTGACCGAAAGATGTTCCTGAGCTTGTTCTGGAGAACTTCTCTGATCAACCAATCGTCCAGGAAGGGGTAGATGTGAATGCCCCCTCTCCTGAGACTTGCTGACACAACCGCCAACAGTTTGGTGAAAACCCTCGGGGCAGAGGTCAACCCGAATGGCAGAACTCGAAATTGATAATGAGAATTGCCAATCGCAAACCTCTTTCTGTGTACTTTCTGTGCTTTGGATGAATTGGCACATGAAAGTAAGCATCCTGAAGGTCCAATGATACCAACCAATCGTGGAGTTGGAGAGCCTGAAGGATCTGAGAAAGAGTCACCATCTTGAACTTGTCCTTCCTTAGGAACTTGTTCAAGTTTCTCAAGTCCAAGATGGATCTCAGTCCTCCGTCCTTTTTTGGGATGAGAAAATATGGGGAGTACCAACCCCTGTTCCTCTCCGCTACAGGTACCAGTTCTATGGCACCTTTCTCTAGCAGGGTTAAAATTTCCTGCAACAGGAGCGGATCTGGAATTTTGGCGGAGTTGGCTCCCGGTGGATGATTCTGAGGCCTTTTTTGGAAGGGGAGGCAGTAACCTTGGGCTACTGTTTCTAGTGCCCAAGCATCTGAGGTGAAGCCCCGCCATTCCTTCAGATGCTGAGAGATCCTGCCTCCCACTGGTGTTTTGTGCAACAAGGACTCAGAGGGATTTGGAGGCGGCTGCAGGAGTGGCTGAGGGTACAGATGCCGCTCCTGAGGCTGATTTTGCACCTCTTCCTCGTGCTCCACGAGGGAAGTTTCTATTGCCCCTTTGAGAAGCCTGTCCTCTTCCTCTACCAAAAGAGGAGTAGTATCGAAAAGAACGACCCTTCCAGGAAGATGAGCCAGAATAGGGTTTTAGAGGCTGGCGCAAAGAGGCGCTAAGTGATTTAGCTGCCGCTTTCGAGGTTTGAAGTTTTTCTAGGCTTTCATCAGCCTTTCTGCCAAAGAGCCTCGAGCCATAAAAGGGCATGTTGAGGAGTCTAGCTTGCACGTCTGGTGCAAACCCCGACTTCCTCAACCACGCAAATCTGCGTAGCACAACGCTTGCAGCCATGGATCTGCTGATACTATCAGCAGTATCCAATCCAGACTGGAGACATTCCCCCATTGCTTCCTTTCCGTCTTTGACTATATTCAGGAAGCCTTCCCTTTCCTCGCCTTCCGGAATATGATCAGCCGTCGCCGAAATACAGTCCCACAGGGAATGGGTAAACCTGGCTAGGGTACAGGTAACATTTGCCGACTTAAGTGCCATACTGCCTGACGTGAAAACTTTACGTGCCCAGGCATCAACTTTTTTATCCTCTCTATTTGGACAGATAGTTGGATAAGCAGTTTGTTTTGAAGTGGATGATGCCTGAATGACTAAACTCTCTGGAGTCGGATGTTTATTCAAATATTCAGGATCCGTTCCAGCTGGTCTATATTGTTTTTGAAGAGTGCTATCTGCAGCAGCAATACTCTCTGGTTTCTCCCAGTTTTTCTCCACAGTCCTTTGAAGGGCCTTGTGGAAAGGGAGAACAGGATCTTTCTGAGGTCCCTTGACGATTATATCCATCATGTCATCTTGTTCAAAAATGGGTGAAGTATTACCCCAGCCCATGTACTCAATTACCCTCATCATAGGACCCCTGTACCCAGCATCTGCATGCTCTGCAGGATCAGGTCTGGCGATCTCTAATTCTGGGGATGTGTCAACTCCACTGGCAGAATGTAGAGTATCACTCAGGTCTCTCATTCTAGATTCCTGATCAATAAGTTCCTCAGGAACTTTTCTTGTACCATAATAATCTCCAAGAGCAGTAACTTCATCCTCTTCAGAAGCAGATTCTTCATAAATTGCTGACATAGACTTGAAAAAGTCTGATCTCGGCAATGGAGTGAATCTCCTTTCTTCCTCTACTATTCGCGTCGAAGGAATTGATAAATCCTTCGAAATTGTCGAAGGGGTCTTCGAAGACTTCGAAGACTTTGAAGATGACTTTGATACTGGTGTCGAGGATGTTTTTGGTTTTGGAGTCGAAATTATCGACGCCAATGGCGTCGACGAAGTCGTTGAAATCTTCGACGACTTGTGTTTTTTGCATGGCACTGGAGAAGTGCTCGACTCTCGAAGAGTCTTCGGCGGATTTACGTCGACTCGAGTTCTTTTAGATTCCTCGACGCTACCGGTCTTTGCCATGGTAGTCTTGAACTTCCCTTTGTCATCCAATGGAGCGACTTTAGGGGTATGGCTTTTTCGAGGTTCTTTCGAGGGGGTCGGGGCCACGTTCTCGAAAACCTCCATCATCTTTTTGCAGAATTCTTCCCACTTACTGGGAGAATCCGATTTAGTCGGACATCGAATTTCTTCGGTCGACTCTGAAGAAGAAGATGATGATGAGGGAGATCTATGTCTCCTCTTCATTTTTTTAGATGATGACGAAGAGTGTCTCGATCTACTCCTAGATCGAGATCTCTTTGAGTGCCTATGTCGATCTGATTCCTTTGAATCCGTTGCTTTCTTATGTCTTTTTGACATAGCCTTCTTAGAGGCTTCCCTCCACACCGACGATTTACCTCTCCTATCACGAAGAGCTTTCTCGGTCATGGATTGACAGGACCTGCAGTCGTCGGTTCGGTGACTGGAACCGAGACACCAGAGACAAATCCGGTGGGGATCGGTGATCGACATTTTAGATCCACAATCTACACACTTCTTAAACCCCGTCTTGGGTGTCGAAGGTGTTGAAGATGACGACATTTTCTTCACAGAAAATAGAAGCGTGCCGTTCTCGATAGCGAAGCGATCTGAAAAACGGAACTGAAGCAATGCGTGTGGCTCAAGCTATTTATACCATTGGTGACGTCGACAGAGTACGGAGTCCGTCGAGGGACAATCGACGTCATGACCTTGAGCACAGCGCCCTCTGCTGAGAAAATGTTTTCCGAAGCAGCGAAGCTGGAGATAACGATTTATCACAAGATGAGGAATACGTGGGAGGACACAATCCATTCGAAATTGCCTTTGTTTCTTGATCTTAATTTGTGTGGTGTACTTGTCAATAATGTCATCCAATATTTCATAATTTTTTAATGTTTTTTTCCGGGATGTTGAGTTTCTCTATGTCTTCCTTATTTTTGGTGATGTCCTTTATAAGTTTGTCGTGTTGTCGCTTGGCATTGTTGATTAATCTGTGGATCATTTAATTTTTTAATATTTGAATTTTATTGATTTTGAAACTTAAGGGCGATAAACAGAAGAACGTACACGTAAAATTCACATTGTTACCTCGGTATATCATTGTTGTTGAACATAGGCGGTACTGTGGTCAAATGTGTCCTTCCCTCCCCTTTGCATTAAGTCATTTTGTTCCCTTCCCCTCTCCCCTCACTCCCCAAGACGGTGTGTCGTATTATTCTGGTTCATTGGCATAAACTTGGTCTATGATCTGTACCCCTCCCTGGAAGTCCTTCAAGGATGGCAACCTACTCCACATTGCCACTCTCAACTCTCGTTCTGCTGTCAAACACTCCTCCCGACATCTGCCGTCTTCTGAAAGAACGTGACCTCAATATCCTCGGTCTCACTGAGGCATGGTTCACAGCCAGCTCTGTCACCGCTTTGACACACTCCTCCCTGACGGCTACAAGATCCTCTCCGCGCCCAGGTACATCCGCTCCGGAGGGGGTGTAGCCCTGATCTTCCCTGAGTGGATTCCTGCCTCTGTCATTCCTACGCAGGCCTACTCCTCTTTTGAATGCCTCGTCTGCAGGCTCACTCTCTCCCCTGGCCATTCCCTTACTGTGGCCACTATCTATCGGCCACCTGGTAAAATCTCCTCCTTCCTCTCTGAGTGGGCGGACCTCTCCTCCTCACTCCTGGCCTCAACCACTCCACTCCTCCTTCTTGGAGACTTCAACATCCACCTGGATGTTTCCTGTCCTTCCTCTGGACTCTTTCGTGACCTCTGCGACTCTCTCTCACTCACTATTCTCCCCTCTGGCCCCACTCACTCTGCAGGGCACACTATGGATGTTCTGATCTCCTCAGACCTTCCCCTTTCTGTCCCCCTCACCACTCCCCTTTCCTGGAGTGATCACTTTCTCCTTTCCTCCCATCTCACCCTCTCTACCTCTCAGGCCAAGCCACTTCCATCACTGCCACCCACCTTCTCGGTCATCCGGCCCATGAAGCGCGTATCAGTTGAGGCTTTCGCTGCCAATTTCTCACCCCCATCCCCTTTGGCTGAATCTCACCCTGACACAGCCCTCTCCACGCTCCACTCTGCTATTTCTGATACTCTTGATATCCGTGCCCTTGTCATGAGGATCGTCTGAAGCCCAAGGCCAAGTACAACCCCTGGCATGACTCAGACCTCGTCGCCCTTAAACGCAAGTGCAGGGTGGCTGAGAGGACATGGCGTGCTTCTTGTTCATCCTCTGACATACTGGCCTGTCGCCTGCTCCAAAGGCAATATCGGCTCTCTGTCCACACCAAGAAGAGAGCTCATATCCAAGCCCACATCCCCGCAGCATCTAATAACTCGGCTGAACTCTTTAAAATCTGCAAGGAACTGGCCAATCCTGCCACAGTCTCTACCTCTCCTGTCCCTTCCCAGGCCCTCTGCATGGCACTGGCGTCTCACTTCATCTCTAAAACTCAGGACATCCTGTCCTCACTCGCCTCCTCACCCCCCCCAACCCTATACTCCCTGTTCTTCATCTGGCCCTTCTGCAGCTATATCTCCTCCCTCCTTCTCTGCCTTTCCCCTGTACTCCGCTGACAAGGTTTCTAGACAAGTCCGATCTATGAAAGTCTTGTCAAAACAGGTTCACCCCTGTTCCTCCAAAACCATCAAGGACCACATTGACACCATTGCCCCTGCCCTGGCTGAATTCTGCAACCACTCCTTCGCCACTGGAGTCTTCCCTCCCCCTCTGAAGCACTCCCTGGTGCTCCCTCTTCTTAAGAAACCCTCTGCCGATCCCTCTTGCCTGGCCAACTATCGCCCAATCTCCATCACTCCCTTCCTGGGCAAGCTCCTGGAGAGACTGGCCATCTCCCAGCTAAATCACCCCACTGAGTCTGTTGGTTGTCTTCATGACCATCAGTCTGGCTTCAGAGCTGCCAGAAGCACAGAAACTGCTCTCCTGAACATCCGTGAAGACCCGCTCTCCAACCTTGACTCTAACACCCCCTGTGTCCTCATCTTGCTTGATCTCTCTTCTGCCTTTGACACAGTCAACCATGCCATCCTGCTTAACTATCTCCGTGTTAACCTAGGGATCACCGGTCAGGCCCTGGAGTGGCTGACTTCCTTCCTCTCTGACCAACCCTCCCAGGTCCAACTTGGATCTTTCCTCTCCGCCATTTTCTTCTCTACCTGTGGTGTCCCCCAGGTGTCTAACCTCTCTCCCTGGTTGTTCAACCAATACCTGGCACTCCTTGCCCACTGCATTGCCGCTCTCTGCTCCAACTTTCAGTGCTAAGCGGATGACACTCAGCTCATTTTCAGGCTACCTTCAGCCACCAATTCTCGATCCCTCATCTCTGACTGTCTTCTATCCAGGAGTGGTGCGCTGCCAATGACCTCTGCCTTAATGACAGTAAGACTGAGATTCTCCTCATCGGCACACCCACTCCCTCCTTGCCTGTAGCTCTCTGGCCGGCCTCTCTTGGCCCACTCCCCGCTCCCACCTGCAAGGCTAAAAACCTTGGGGTCATCTTCGACTCCACACTCTCTTTCTCGGCTCACATCTCTGACGTCTCTAAGAAGTCACACTACCAGCTGCACCTCCTTAGAGGTATTCTTCCTTTCCTCTCCTTCCCCCAGAAGGTCACTGTCTCTAGAGCTCTGGTTCTCTCTAAGCTGGACTATTGCAACAGCCTCTTTCTAAATCTGCTTCCTTCCACTCTACGCCCTCTGCAACTCAGCCAGAACAGGACTGCGAGACTTGTCCTTGGCCTGAAGCCCAGGGATCGTATCTCTCCAGGACTGAAATCTCGGCACTGGCTCCCAGTGGCTGCAAGGATTAAGTTCAGAACCCTCTGCATCGTCCACAAGGCCGTCTGGGGTCTGGGGCCTCAATACCTTCAACTCTCTCTTCCTAGATATCTTCCCTCTTGAGCTCTTCGCTCATTCGCCTCCAACAATCTCAGGATCAGTCGCTTCTCCAAGCAACGAGTTGGTGGCAGATCTGTCTCTTCGGCAGGGCCTCCCTCTGGAACAACCTCCCTGCCTCCCTGAAACTTGAGGAGAACCACCTGCGGTTCCGGAAGCACCTGAAAACCCTCCTCTTTGCTTCTGCTTTCTCTCCCCCTCTCCCCTGCTAAAGTCCTGGCTATTACTGAAACTGCACTGGTTACCTGGCCACCCATCTTATCTTGGGCCCTAGCCCAGCCAGATGCATGCCTGCACTGCCTCCCTGGCAACCCGTGCACCTGTGGACTGTTTTCTGTATCCCTACAGTTCCCCACTAGCACTTATGTTCTGCACTCACCCTGCACTTGCCACCTGCTGGCCGTTTATTTATCTTGTTATTCTATTATCCCATGCACTGCACTTCCCCCCCTGCACTTGTCTTCCTCCCCCTTCCTTTGCACTTGCGCGATCATAATGACACTTGGCCTAGTTCCCCCTCCCTTGCCTCGTCACGCTTTGAGACAATTGTGTATAGGTGCGTTATAAATGCCACATCATATCATATGATTATTGTAGGCTGGGACATTAATCTCAATTGGTTTGCATATGTTCAGATCGTGCAACAGGTCTCTTTGCTTGTGGCATGTCGGGTAGTGTCTGAATTTCATTCTGGTGTGTTGCTTACAGGGATTCGGGGTCATTGGATTATTTTTGTCTCTGGCTTGGGATATGTAGGCTGGCGAAGTCACACCAAGTTTTCTCGTGACGTGCTGCCGTCCCATGGAGCGCCGCCGTGATTTTCTCCATTGTATAAATGTTCATTGCGATATTGATCCATTCTTTTTTGACTGGAAGGTGTGGACTTTTCCATTTAATAACTAGGCTGGCTCTCCCAGCTAATAACAGTGGGAATGCCAATCCCTTTATCCTGTTTAGCTCACCGTCTCCTTCTTCTAGGCCAAATAAAGTCAGGAGAGGAGTTGGGTCCCTTTCAATGCTGTCTATTTGTTTGATCCATCCAAGGACTTAATTCCAGTATATGTGTACTTTGGGGCAGTCCCACCACATATGTCAATAGTTAGCATCCATTCCACTTAATTTCCAGCATTTTGGGCTGTTGGTCTGGTACATTTTCAAAAGTCTGTGGGGGTCGTACTGCCATCTGTGGAGTCATTTTATTGCATGTAGTTTGTATTGTGCGGCTATTGATATTCAGGATGGTGTTTTGCAAATTGCGTCCCATACCTGCTGATCGAAGATCATTTATTTTGATGTGGTCAATAGATCTTCCCAATCTTGTAATCCTTCAATGCCGTCATCTTCAAAAGGTGGAAAAATGCATATGCGTAGTCCACGTGGTATGCAATCAACTTGTAGATATTTTTCTAAAGTTTTTATTTGCCACCAGCATGATAGCTTTTGTTTTAATAGTTGCTCCTGTTGTTGAAAGAGCTTGTGCAATGATTGTGTGGTTTCTCCTACCACGGTGTCTACCTTTCAATTTAATCCAGAAAATAGAAGAACAAGTTACTTCTTACCTTGTAACATTCTTTCGAGGGGATGTTCCTCCGACGTATTCCTTATCTTGATAATAGATCACTTCCAGCTTGCTGGCCTCAGAATTTTTTTTTCAGTAGAGGGCGCTGTGCGTCGACGTCCCTCGAGTTGGTGTCCCGCGACAGCCTCCGTATTGGCGCCGACGTTATCATGCGTATAAATAGACTTGCGCAGCGTCCGTTGCTCAGTTCCGTTTTGAAGCTTAAGAGTAGCTGTGCATGAATTGGTTATTGACCTTGAAGGAGCGTAAGCTGCAACCACAAGGGAAGTTTTACTGAGGGGATGGATGGGAGGGACGATAAGGAATACGTCGGAGGAACATCCCATCGAAAGAACGTTACAAGGTAAGAAGTAACTTGTTCTTCAAAGGGATTGTGTCCTCCAACGTATTCATCTTGATAGACTCCCATAGCAGTGGTGTGTAAATGGAGGTGGGAGTAAAATTGCCATATTCCCCTTTAAGAATGAACAGAGTGTAACACAGCTTTGCCAAATCTAGTCTCTTGGCTAGAGGAGGAATCCAGATTATAGAATTTTGTAAAGGTATGTGCGGACGACCATGTGGCAGCCGCACATATGTCTCGAATCGGTACCCCTCTTTGGAGGGCCGAAGAGGCTGCGATACCCCTGGTTGAATGAGCCCTAAGATTTTGAGGGGGCTCTTTCCCTGCCAATTTGTAACATTCTAGAATGGCTAAAATAATCCATCTGGAAATGGTCTGTTTTGTGATTGGCAATCCTAATTTGTGCCCTGTGTAAACTATGAACAGTTGGTCTGCTTGCCTAATCCTACCTAGCAAGTCTGCTAATATAAAAACTCAAGGCTCACCTTGGATCCAGCCTATGTAGCCTCTCTTCCTCTTTCCCAGGATGGGAAGGAGCATAGAATGAAGGTAAAGTTATCTTCTGAGTGATGTGGAATTCAGAAACTACCTTTGGGAGGAAATTAGACTTCACTTGTAGGACAACTTGGTCTTTGTGAAAAATTGTATGAGGGGGTTTACAAGATAGGGCTTGTAATTCGCTCACCCTCCTGGCAGATGTCAAAGCCACTAATAAGACAGTTTTAAGGGTGAGAAATCTTAATGAACAAGAGTGGAGTGGTTCAAAAGGAGTACCCATCAGGAAATGTAAGACTAAATGTAAGTCCCATAAGGGAACTTGGAACGGTCTTGGGGGATAGACATTAGTTAACCCCTTCAGAAATTGTATTACTAGGGGTAATTTGAAATATGATGGCTCCTCCGCAGTGCTCTTGAAGATCGATAGCGCTGCGAGGTAGCCCTTGATCATACCAACTTGAAGACCTGAATTCGCCAAATAGAGTAGAAAAGATAACATCATTGGTGTACCACATGAAAAGTGTTCAATATTCTTTTCTCTACACCAGCTGCAAAATGTGTTCCAAAGGCAGGGGTATAAAGTCTTTGTTGCTGGCCTTCTAGCTGAAAGCAACACCTCCATGACGTCATCTGGGAGGTCCCAATCTTTGTATCTCAACCTTTCAGAAACCAAGCGTGAAGGTTGAGGGTTCTGATGTCTGGATGGAGAACCTGACCTCCCTTCTGCGAGAGAAGATCCTCCCTGTGTGGAAGACAAATCGGAGGGCAGATGGACATGTCCAGAAGGTCCGGGTACCACGTTCTCCTGGCCCAGTCTGGGGCAATTAGGATCATAGTCTTCCGGAATCTTCTCAACCTCCTGATCATCTGAGGAATGACAGGGACTGGAGGAAACGCGTACAGAAGTGGAAACTCCCAGTCTACCACAAACACGTTCCCTAGAGCTCCTCTCGGGGGATATTCCCTTGAACAAAACTGATCGCACTTCCTGCACTTCCTGTTGATACTGGTGGTGAACAGATCCACTTGAGGGGTTCCCCAAAGGGCGAAGATCTCTCGAAGGACTTCCTGAGCTATCTCCCACTCGTGAGAGACTGTGCTCTGCCTGCTCAGAGCGTCCGCAGTCAAGTTCTTCGCTCCGGCTAATTGAACTGCCGATAGAGAGATTCCTTCTTGAATTGCCCAAAACCAGAGCTGCATCGCCTCTCTGCACAGTGGCAGTGATCCTACGCTTCCTCTTTTGTTGAGGTAGTGCATGGCCACTGTATTGTCCGTCATTATTAGGACATTTTTCCCTTGTACAGATGGCAGAAAAGCCTTCAGCGCTAGTCTGATAGCTCTCAGCTCCAACAAGTTGATATGTAGTCTGGACTCCGATGGAGACCAACGACCGCTGATGGTCAAGTCGTTGGCATTGGCTCCCCACCCCGTGAGTGACGCATCCGTGACTACTGTTATCTCCGGCCATGGTTGCCAAAACAGTTCTCCTTTCAAAATGTTCTCCCGACAGGCCCACCACTGAAGGTCTTGAGCCACTTTGTCCAGGACCTGAAGGAGATCTGTCATTCTTCCTGAGAATTGCGACCACTGGGTTCTTAGTGCCCACTGGAGGGATCTCATTCTCAGGCGAGCCTCTGGCACAAGGAAGATGCAGGATGCCATGAGGCCTAGCAACCTCAAAAAGTCGAAGGCTGGGAGACGTTGGGCATTTTGAAACTTGGTGACCATCTGCAGAATATCTTGAGCCCTCACCTCTGATGGCGAGGCTTTCCCCAGAGAAGTGTCCAGGACCGCTCCGATGAACTGGAGTCTATGTGATGGTATCATCTGTGACTTCTTTAAATTGAGGGAGAAGCTCAGTTTGTGAAGGAAGTGGCAGACATAATCTAGTTGAATCTGAGCTTGTTCCGAAGACACAGCTCTGATCAACCAATCGTCTAGGTAGCGGGAGATGTGAATCCCTTCCCTCCTTAGACTTGCAGCCACTACCGACATTAGCTTGGTGAAGACCCTCGGGGCGGAGGTCAGGCCAAATGGCAGAACTCGAAATTGATAATGAGAGTTGCCAATTGCGAACCTAAGGTATTTCCTGTGTTTAAGATGGATTGGCACATGGAAATAAGCATCCTGAAAATCCAGAGATACCAGCCAGTCCTGAAGCTGGAGGGCCTGAAGGATCTGAGAGAGAGTTACCATCTTGAACTTGTCCTTCCTGTGGAACTTGTTCAATTCTCGTAAGTCCAAGATAGGTCTTAGTCCTCCGTCCTTCTTCGGTATCAGGAAGTAGGGAGAGTACCAACCCTTGTTCCTCTCTGCTACAGGTACCGGTTCTATGGCACCTTTCTCCAGCAGGTCTAGAATCTCCTGCAAAAGGAGCGGATCTGGAAACTTCAAAGAGTTGTTCCCCGGTGGATGACTCTGAGGGGTGCGTAGAAAAGGCAGGCAGTAACCTTGGGCAACTGTCTCCAATGCCCAAGCATCTGACGTAATAGCCTGCCATTCCGTCAGATGTTGAGTTAACCTGCCCACTACTGGTGTCTTGTGAGGAGAGTCCTCAGAGTGGTTTAGAGGCGCCTGACGCATATGCCGAGGGTAAAGAGGCACCTGCTTCTGCTGCGGCTTTTGTACTTTTAACCCGTCCACCTCGGGTGAATTTTTTTTGGCCTCTTTGAGCCGGCTGTCCTCTGCCTTTTCCGAATGCGGAATAAAAACAAAAGGACCTACCTCTCCAAGAGGTTCCTGAGGGATGATAGGGAGTTTGACGGATTGCAGCTCCAAGGGATTTTGCTGCTGCCTTGGATGTTTGTAACTTCTCTAGGCTGTCATCAGCCTTCTTACCAAATAAAGAGCCGTCAAAGGGCATATTGAAAAGTCTGGCCTGTACATCTGGAGCAAATCCAGACTTTCGCAACCACGCAAATCTGCGGATTGTAGTACTGTCAGCAGAATCAATGCCAGTTTGAAGGGATTTGCACATTGCGTCTTTACCATCTTTAATGATGTTCAGAAATGCTTCCCTTTCTTCTCCTTCTGGGAGGCAGTCAGCCGCTGATGAAGCACACTCCCAAAGTGTATGGCTGAATCTTGCGAGCGTACAAGTAGCATTAATGGATGTAAGTGCCATGCTACATGCAGAAAAGACCTTTTTTGACATAGCGTCAAATCTCTTATCATCCCCATTACACTTGTGGAAGAGTAGGGTATGCAGATCTACTGTTCGATGAAGTTGCTGCTTGAACAACCAGACTCTCTGGAGTTGGATGTTTGGACAAATATTCAGGGTCAGAAGCAGATACCCTATATTTGGCAGTTAGTTTTTTGTTAACTGCCGGGATAACCTCAGGAGTTTCCCAGTTGGCCGATATTTTCCTCTGCAATGCAGTATGAAATGGAACCACAGGATCTTCCTGTGGGCCTTTAATTAAAATGTCTGTAAGATCATCTTGTTGAAAAGAAGGTGAAGCTGTAGACCAACCCATGAATTCTATTATTCTGGCCATTAAAGTTCTGTAAGGAGTCTCAGCATGTTCCCCTGGGTCTGATTTGGCAAATTCTACTTCTGGGGAAGTATCTAACCCACTTGCATCATGCAAGGATTCTTGAAGGTCCTTCAACCTGTTTTCTTCAGAGATAAATTCCTCTGGTACAGGTGTTGTAGTCCTCTGCAACCCAAAAGATCTTTCATGATCAGAATCCCCCCTTTCCTCATAAATAGAGGACAAGGCTCTGAAATAATCTGACCTTGGGAATGTCTTAAAACCCATTTCTAAAGCAGAAGGGGCCAAGCTTGTAATAACCGGTTGAGAAAACGTCAAAGTTGTCGACGCGGAAGTCAAAGCTTCGAAGAAACCGAAAAAGGCGTCGAAAAGGTATGAAGAGACCTCGAAGAACTCGAGAGGATCGGAATCCTACTCGGAGTCGTCGAGGTTATCGACGACATGCTCGAGGTCATGGTCGAAGCCCTCGGTATGACTACTGACTACGAGGTAGTAACAGCAGTAGGTTTGTCCTTTATCGGCGTCTACATCGGCATCGAAGACGGCGTCGATTCGACCGATCTGTATGTCAATGGGCCCTTTGATAATGGCGTCGATGACGCAGATTTATGAGTTGAAGGGACCTTCGACGATGGCGTTGATGACGCAGTCTTACTGCCTTTGCTCGAGGGTTCATGACACTCTCGGGCAGTTTCTTTCGCCAGGTGCAACGACTCGCGGCGTTTCGATTTTTCGGGTCTTTCACTCAGGGTATCACCTTTAGCCATCTCCGAGGGGGTCGAGGCAGCTTTCTCGAAGACGCTAAGCATCTTTTTACGGAATTCCTCCAACTTAGCTGGAGAGCTGTGTTTCGTGGGGCAGGTGACCATTTCCGGGGAAACAGAAGAAGACGAAGAAGAGGGTGATCTAGGACTCCTCTTTTTCAAGTGTTTGGATCTCGAAGACTGATGGGAACCGCTTTGAGACCTTGAACGGGAATGTTTCCTGTGACGGCGAGGAGACGAATGTCTTGACTCTACCGAGGAAACTTTTGAAACTTTAGTTTTAAGAGTCTTACCTCTTTTGAGCTTCCCCTTACGCTCCTTCAAGGCGTTCTCCGTCATGGACATGCAGTCCTCGCATTCTGAACAATGGTGCTCCGATCCCAGGCCCTACAAACAGATCCTGTGAGGATCCGTCAACGATATTTTCTTTCCACAATCACAACACTTTTTGAAGCCGGGCCATGGGGTCGATGGTTCAGATGAGGAAGCCATCGAATAGAGTAAGATATCTTCGAGGAATAAGTAGAATCTACTTGAAGAACGAACTGAGCAACACGATTCCGAGGCCCACGAAGCGCAGAAAAACGGAACTGAACAACGGATGCTGCGCAAGTTTATTTATACGCATGATGACGTTGGTGCTAATACGGAGGCTGTCGAGGGACACCAACTCGAGGGACGTGCAGCGCCCTCTACTGAAAAAAAATTCCGAGGCTAGCAAGCTGGAAGTGATCTATTATCAAGATAAGGAATACGTCGGAGGACACAATCCCTTCGAAGTTCAGCTTTTCTTCTCTTTGGGAGTAGTTTCTCTCTGTAAAATGAGTGTCTTAAAGTCTGGATGCTGCCTGCTGTCTTTGTACAATATGAATCAAAAAAGAAAACCAGTCTTGAACAGCTCTGGCGCTTTCCAGTTTCAGATTTGTATGAATTTAAGGTACGCTGCTAACTGGGATTTTGCATTGAGACGGGTCAGGACTTTGAATGACTGAAGGAGATTTACAAGTCCTGAGTTGTGCTTTTACCAAAAAAGGACCGTAAAGCATATAGTTGTAACCTCAATTTGAACCTTTAATAGTTAGAAATAAGTGGTTGAGTCAAAAAGAATACAAGAAAAAATAAAGTTCAGTTGTACTCACAGTTGAACCTTTTGAAGTTCCAATAGTCTAAGGCCCTCATTACGACCCAGGCGGTAAGTAAACAAAATTACCGCCATGGCGTAATGAGCCTTAACGCCATGGTCCGATGGCGATAAGAGCACCATATTACGACCCATCGCGCACGAGCATTAAGCCATGGCGGTAACGTAAACTACGCCATGCCGTAAACAGCCCTTACCGGCCTCGTTAACAGCGCAGGGTGACCTACCGCCACCCATCATTGCACCGACCGTAGTCAGCGGTCACCTTAATTAGCGGTGACCGCAATTAGGCGGAACCGGAAATAGCGTAATCGCGGCGGAACGGGAAACAGCACAGCGGCCATCTTAAAAAACACAATCCATTGCCATCCTACCCAACCACACCACAACCAACCCTCAAACCCTGTCATTCCCATAACCCACCCATTTCCACACCCAACCATGCCGAAAGTTGTCAAGAAGGCATGTGACAGGCAGCGGCAGGAGCGCTTCAGTCGTGAGGAACTGCAAATGCTTGCAGACACGCTCCAGGAGAAGGCCGATGTTGTCTTCTCCACTGAGATGACCCGGACAGCCATAGCCCGCAAAAAGGAGGTGTGGGAACTTGTGGCACAACGTGTCAGTGCTGTTGGAACCACCCCACGCACCTCCAAACAGTGCCGCAAGAGGTGGGACGACCTGCGGATCAGGGTCCGGGGCATTATGTCTGCCAACCGTAACCTGGCCCTGGGAACTGGCGGGGGAGCAGACTCCCCACTGAAGATGCAGCCATGGGAGGAGACATGTGCCTCTCTGATTGGCATTGAGTGCATCGAAGGTGTCAGCGAGATGGAGAGAGGGGCCCCGACATCTGGAGACACAGGTAGGTGCCACATATCCAGATATATGGCAGACGCAACACATCAGCAGATGAGCCACACCCTGCGCACATGCAGCATGTACACTGTACAGTAGGCAGACACACACCTGCATGCAAAGCCGAACCTCAAGGGAGGCAACCTGTATGTCACGGCTACTAACTCCACCATCTACCCATTACACTCTTCACAATGCCTGCACAATGTCCGCTGAACCATCAATAACAGTCACCCTCCTCTACTCCACCACAGGCCCGCATTCGGACACTGGCAGGGACGACAGCACCAGCACCCCAGCCAAGAAGGCCAAGAAAGTGGGAGAAGGGAACCATGCATCCACCTCTGCTGGACCCAGGCAGAAACCACGCCAGGCTGAAGAGGCCAGGGCAGCAAAGTCCCCCGAGGAAGGGGTCGTGACAGCGCCTGCAGCCCAACAACACCCACTGTTGCCCACTGAGGGCAATGTGTCAGCAGGGAGCAGTACTGTTGGGGAGACTGCAGCCATCGCTGCCTGCTCCGATAGTGATGTGGAGGATGACACTGGACTTGACCACAACACCCAACTACACTCACCACACCTATCCCCAATCAGCCATCATGGAGATGACACCCAGGGCCCATCGCCAGCTAATTCATGGCCAGCAACTCCAAGCCCAGTGGGAGTCGTGGAAGATGGGAGTAGTCCCATTGGTCCCCCATTGGCACCCTCCATTGGGCCAGAATTCCAGCTGTCGCTGGAGCAGATAGCCAACAGGCAGGATGCACTGGGCACACTCCTCACGCAGCATGTTGAAGAATGTGGAAGTGCCAGTGCAGCCATTGAGAGGAGTGCTGATGGCATCAGGACTGCCATCCAAACTGCCAGCAGGGACATATGCACCGAACTTGCAGCAGTGTGGCAGATGATGAGCCAGCTCATCCAGACAATTGTGGACACATGCCGTACTGAGCAGCCCAGTACATCCTCAGCTGCAAGTTCAGCACAAGCCACTCCCGTCCGCAGGTCATCCAGGACCCTGAGGAGCACAGGCAGGGGGGCCCCAGGTTCCGGGATAGGGGGCAGTCAATAGTGTGCAAAACCATACACACTTCACCACGGGCACTGTCACATGTTTGCAGGGTGTTCAGGGGGGAGGGGGAGGGGGGATTTGGGTGTGTTGGAGTGTTCAGGGGGGAGGGGGAAGGGGGATTTGGGTGTGTTGGAGTGTTCAGGGGGCAGGGGGAGGGGGGATTTGGGTGTGTTGGAGTGTTCAGGGGGGAGGGGGAGGGGTTCTGTTATACCCATTCAGAAGAACAATACACTTTGTCATTACTCACAAACGAAATGTGTGGACATTGCTCATTGCGTATGTGTGCTTTATTGTTTTGCAGTCCACAGTGTTGACATACCAGACACACACAGTGCCCCAAGTGCCATCCATATGTTACACACTCGCTGTGTGTGCTAGAAGTATCGGTCAATGACATTCTGATGCATTATATGCCCCTCCTGTGCATCGCTGCCTCCCTGAGGTGCTGCCCCATCCCCATCATCATCATCCCCATCATCAGGTGGTTGTGGTTCTGCGTCAGGGGGCAGAGGCACGTTTCGTCTGATGCACATATTGTGTAGCATGACACATGCCATGACGATCTTTGCAACCTTCTCATGGCCGTACAGGAGTGCCCCGCCAGACCTGCTGAGGCAGCGGAAACGTGCCTTCAGTAGGCCAAAAGCATGCTCTATCACCACACGGGTACGTGCATGGGCACGGTTGTAGTCCTCCTCATGCTGGTTTGATGGGTTCTGCACTGGTGTGAGGAGCCAGCTCTTCAGGGGATAGCCCGCATCACCTGTAAAATGTGAGAAAAGAATGTGTCAGGAACGAGATTGATTTGTGAACATGACGCACACCCATGCCTTGATTCCGACTGTTACTGTGCACCAAGTGGAGTTGTGGTAATGGATTTACACTGTGCAACCAGTATGTGTTCATGGCTCTCATTTACTGTTTTGCATGCAAAATACACAATGCAGGGGGGACGATTGCCTTGTGAGTGGCCATCCACTGTGTCCGTTCAGGCCGTCATTCATGTGACCTTGCACGTGTCCTGTGAGCATGAAGCTCACATGATAGCAACATTGATGTCTGGCTCATTATGACCCCAGTGAGCAGTACTGGTGTCAATGGGGACAGTTTGTGGGTCTTGTAGTGGTGCATTGATGTTCCTGTCTGTCATGTGCCTCCTTTGTGCGCAGTTGTGGGGGACAGGCCTTTCAGTAGTTGGTGCATGGTGACGTGCATGTTGGTGGTTTTCTTTAGGGTCAATGCGGTCACAATTCGCACAATGCACTTGCAGATGGTTGTGTCGTTTTTGGGATGCACTTACATTCACATGTTGGGATGATTAGGTCAGGCATGATGTGTACACTACTCTGTTGACGTCAGTGCTGCCACAGGGAATGATCTGGCTACTGCTAGTTGCACCCATGTGACGTATGCATCACCCCCCTGTATCTGCCAGATGAAATATGCATTGGTACGTCATTCAACACCCACTTTGCATTTCCATGCTCATGACATTCGACTCACCGAGTAGGTAGGATCTTGGGCCTGCATGTCGCTCCATGTAGCGTGGTATTGTGGAGTTCCGAAGGACCATTGAATCATGGGTTGATCCGGGGAATCTGGCACAACAATGTGTGATGTTCCTGTTGGAGTCACAGACCATTTGCACGTTGATGGAGTGCAAATGTTTACGGTTGCGGTACGGTACCTCCATGGCATGTGGGACCACCAATTCAACATGGGTGCAGTCAATGGCACCAATGCAACCAGGTATGCCGGCCAGTGCATGGAAACCCACTTTGGTGTTGGCAATCTCCTGGGCAGACCGTGGTAATGAGATGTGGTCATCTGTGTGCTTGAGGAGGGCATCGAGCACTTGCGTCAGTGTACGCGAGAATAATGGTTGTGATATGCCATGCAAGTGCCCCACTGTGTGCTGGTAGCTGCCTGTGGCCAGGAAGTGGAGCACAGACACTACCTTCAGTAGGGGGGGGGTGGCAGTGGGTGTTTCAATCATGCTGACGATGTTGTTGCCTATCATGTCCACTATGGTGGTGATGGTGTCCCGGTCCAGTCGGTACAGGGTGTGGATCTGCTCAGCGGTGAGGTTGAATGGGCTGGCTCTGATGCGTGGGATTGGGGGCTGCCTGCGTGGTGGCACTGGCTGTGCTGGTGGGGCTTGCTGGGCCTGCCTTGCCCTCCTTCTCCTCCTGCGTCTCCTCTGTGCAGCCTGTTGTTGTTGTTGTTGTAGTAGTTGCTGTTGTAGCACTCGCATTGCTATCAGGTCCTCCAGCCCCAACATTGCTAGTCCTATTGGTATCATTGTGGAGTGTGACTGGGTGTGGGAAGGGGTGGGGTGTGCTCTTTTTGTACTTCCTGAGTCTGTATTGCCTTCACCTGTGCTGTTTCTGTGCACCTGTGGCAGCTGCATTCACTTTACATGGCCCTTTACGGTTGGTTCACGATGGCGTAATTAGCACCATGGCGGTAAGGTACTTAACGGGCTGGGTGATGGCGTTAGGGGCATGTCCGCTTGGGTCGGCATTTGTGTACCTTTCCGCCATGGGGCTAAGTACGGTGTGGATGTTCGCGTGCGCGCGCCCTTGGCGCAGTCAGCGGCAGCGTTAGCTACGATGCCGCTAATGTCATCGTAGTTTACGGTCACGGGTCGTAATCGGCCCTAGCGGAAGACGATGGCGGTAATCGTTTACCGCCATCGTTTTTCGCTTTGCGCCAGGGTCGTAATGAGGGCCAAAGTGTCTGGACCTGGACACGTGTTTCCCTGCCTTGCTTTCAGGTGGTTCTTCAGGACGTGCAGTGAAAGAAATAATGCAGTGTCCCTCTATCTCTTTATCCATTTATGCGTAAGTTCATTGTTCATTTGTTTGTATATTAATTTCTTTGTTCAAACCATTAGTGATGAACCTATAAACCAAGACAAAACTACCGTGTGGGGCCACATGCTTATAATGGTAGAGAAAGTAATTATGACATTTTACCGCAGGTGGTGGTGGAGCTGAGTGGCTGCTACGACTCTGATAACAGCAGGGTGGCACATATATACAACACCATAGATGCCTGAATGAAAGTCAACTGGATGTGCTTGAATGGGAGCAAAACCGAGCCGATGATCTTTGGGACACATCAAACACGGGCCAAATTTAAGTAATGATATATGACTTTCAAGATCAAAGACTCCCACATTCAGGTCTTAGAATAAGTAAAAACACTCGGGATATACTTGGAAGCTTTATTGAATAGAAAATGTCAGTACTACCTGAGACTTCTAAAACATATCAGACCTTACATGAATGAAAATAATAGAGCAACCAGGCTAGACTATGGAAACTCCCTACTGATAGGAGCAAGCAAGGGCTGCATAGCTCGTGCCAAACCATTCAAAATAACGCTGTAGGAATTTTTAGGAGGAAAGCCAGAAGGGAACATGTCACAGCAGACAGGAAAGCTCTTCACTGGCTAGCACTCGAGGATAGGATCACCTTTAAAACCATGACCATGGTACACCCCTGCCTATTTGGGCTAGTACCTGCCTACTTGAAGGAAAAGATCCCCCACTATACTTCTGGTCGCTCCTTAAGATCAGAGGCATTGGGGCAGATAGCATGTATTCCTGCCAAACGAGCGAATGGGCTAGGCTGATCCTTTCCCATAGAAGAAGCTCAGATATGGAATGGATTACCGATGGACTTAAGACAAGAGAACAACTACACTAATTTCAGGAAAGCTTTGAAAACAAGTATCTTCAAATAAGCACACAGTTATGACCTGAGCTAGCAAACTGATGTCACATCTAATTTGAATGTCTGTGTCTAAATGTACGCACCCTGATGCCTGTGGGCTTCGGCGCGATATATATGAATACATAAAAAATAATTAAAAAAAATAATAATAAATGGCGTATCTATTTATCAAAGATGGGATAGACCACAATGAATGTCTAAAACTATATTTGTACTGTTCTACCACATTAGACAACAACAAACTATCTTTCCCATACTATGCAATCAAATTCCATTCCACAAGATTTATTAAATCTAAATTTGTATGAAAACATAGTAATACATCTTTTGTTTATTCAAAGAACTGCACAGTTAGAAGCAAAGCCAGGAATAAGAGTGGCATGTGTGTCACCTGATGTTCTGCCAGCGTTGGGATTCTTCTTTGCAATTCTGGACACTTTCTTGGTGTTACTCAATGGTGTTCACACTAAGAGCAAAACAATGTGGGACATAAATCACTCGTATATTTAAAACAAAAGAATCTAAACTACAGAGCGGTGGTCATCCAGGCAGCCACGCACATGAATGGACATAAAGAACCAACAAGTCAAAATCCTGGTAAATTTGATAAAGTTGTCTTCCAACCAACAGAAATATACCATTCATCCTCTTGTTTCTCACAAAGTAAGGGGTGACCAAATAGAACTGCAACAAATGCACCACCCCAAAGATACAGCACTATTGGGGAACAATAACAATACGTAAAAACTGTTTTTGACAGGTACTCCTTACAGAGGGTAGTGTCATACCGAATATCATACAAGTTGCATGTATTCTGCATGACTTAGACTAAATCGTGAGTACATGTTTCACTAACATTAGGAAACTGCATCAGCCTCGTTATTTTATAGAGAGCATCTCAGGCCGAGGGACCACAGATACTAGACTTATTTATTTTGAGGCTAAATTGTTGGAGATACCTATTTAAAAAAAATATATAGCTTTTTGATTAATGGCAGACGCCAGCCTCTAAGGGCAGGACCATGTATCAAACCTGTGCTGCTCTCCTTTGTTTTGTTTCCAAGACAAGCACCTTGCCCCTGAGCTATCCTCCTGGCCTGGGTTCCACTGGATTAAAGCCTGAGTCTTATATTTATTTATTTTATGTTTTATTTTATTGTGCACTTGTAAGGGGCTTATACATCAAGTAAATTATGTTTTAAAGCGCCCAGAGGACAACAAGGAGGTATCAAGGAAAATCAAATCAAATATAACAATGAAAGGGATGCTTATAGAGTTCGATAAAAATAATACAGTTAGAGTATGGTTAGATGAAGAGGGTCATCTGTCAGAGCCAATTGAGGTGGATCTGGGAGTGCGGCAGGGGTGCCTGGCTGCACCTTTTTTTCAATTTATATGTGGCTGACATGGGAGAATATTTGGCTTCGTCAGCATTGGCAAGTCCAGTGGTGAATGGGGTGAAGATCACTGGCTTGCCTATGCCAACGATATAGTTCTCATAGACAGCACAGCTATTGGACTGCAACGTCTGTTGAATTGGTCAATGGGAGGTCAACAGATCCCAAGGGTAGAAGATCTGACAAATCTAGGCTACAAAATCTATACCTCACCAGCGATATGCAAAGTAGAAAAAGACATTTTAATGAAAGTGAAACAATTACCTGCGCAGATGAAGAAAATACTAATGAGGTATGGCAGAGTCTCACTTATTCCATTAATAAAATTCTACCAAGCCAACGCAATTCCAGTCATATTGCACGGGGTGGAAGTAAAACCGCAGTTATGGAATGCAATGTGGGAAAGATTTGAGGGACAACTGTGGAAAAATGTCTTGGGCTACCAATGTACCTTTCAATGTTTAACATCAGATTTGAAATGGGTTTAAGATCTTTGAAAGGGCAAATGGTCTGGAAATTAGCCTCACTCTTTCGGCTTATAACAACAGCACAAGAAGGAACACTCTATGCAGACATAAAGGTCCATATGGACAACAACAAATCAAAAATGCTGACAAACCTAAGCGCACAAGTCAAAGTCTGACTAGCCGAGGCAGATATTGGGATCCAGCCATTAATAGACAATCCGGTGAAAGCTAAAAAAGGATGGGATGAGATGGACTGGATCAAAACGATTGAGGGAGTACGCATGGCGCCCAATCCATATCCACACAAGAAAGCAAACAAGAAACTAGGTTATCTGAATAAATATCTGGTGAAAATCCCGGATTGGAGAATTAGAAAGAACTTCCTAAGATTGCGGTTAAATGCAATACATACAGGGGAGGTGCTTGCAAAAAGAGGACTTAAGAGATTCAGCAATCCATTTGTGCCAGGAATGCAAGAATGCAGAAGCACAAACTGCTAGATATCTATTAATGAATTGGGAAGGCACCTGGCAAGCAAGATCAGCCCTTTTTGGAAAATGTGGTTTTGAATCAACACACTACATCCCAGAAATGTTTTGGGAGAGACTGATTGCCGAGCACTCACAGGCCATGACGATAGCAGTAATTCTGATGCTTGAAAAATGTAATATAGTGCTCTGAAAGGCCGGGTGAACACTGTTGAAAAGGATAAGCAGATAACGCAAATTATTTTCAAAGAAATCGGTTTAAAGATATTTTAGGTGAGGAGGGGAAAGGAAGCTGAATTTGGTTTATGGACATGATTTATTGAATATCGGTTTCAATGAGCAATTGGAAAAATGGTATGTTAGGTAATGTGTTTTTCCTTTTTCTCTTTTTCCTGTCTTGTTGTTTCCCTTCACTCATGTCTTATGGATGATTGAGATTTTCTCAATGAGTGGTAATGTCTTTTATGTTTTTATGTGTTGTTTTCTTATGGAATTAAAAGGTTATGCTGACCAAATACAATAAAAAAAATATGTATATATATATATAATAATGAAAGATAGAGATGGACTTACTAGGCCTTGTGAGCATTCAGATCGTACAAGTGCAGAGAGAGAGAAGTGATGATGATGTGTGTGGGGGGTAAGGGCTAGGTGTACCAAGAGTGAAGTGCTAGGGAGTGAGCAGCTGTAACTGCCTTGGTGAGAGTGGGCAGCTGCCAATAAATATGTAAGTTCAAGCATGTGCTGGGAGTGAGTTGCGGTTGAAGGCGATTGGGTGTGGGATCGAGGACCCAGGAGGACACATAAGGACCATGCTCACCAATCTCAGCAACTGTGGACAGAACAGGGAGGAAGGGAAGGAGGAGGTTAAAAGGAAAGTCTTGAGGAGCTCCTGGAATTTGTGGAGATCCAGCTCAAGACAAAGAGGAAGGGGGAGGCTGTTCCATAGGAGGGAGCCAGCTGAGGAAAGAGATCACCCACCAGCTCGTTGTTTGGCAAAGCGCTTGACACACAGAGAGTTGGTGCCAGAGGAACGTAAAGATCTAGAGGGAGAGTATTTAGTGAGAGCAAGGTGTAGACAGCATCGTCTCTGGCCCTAGACAGCCTTATGGATGATGCAGAGGGATTTGAATTTGATGCTTGCAGCAACCTGGAGCTTGAGGAGTTTTTAGGGCTGGAGAGATGCGGTCCCTGGGCTTGAGGTCAAGGATAAATCTTGCAGACCTATTATGGATTAGCTGGAGGGGTCGTAGAGAAGAAGAGGGTAGATTAAGGAAAGTGCTATTGCAGTAGTCTAGCCTGGAGAGAACCAGAGCTCTGGAGACATTGAGCTTTCGGGGGAAAGTGAAGAAGGGAAGAATTCCTTTGAATAGGTGGAGCTGAAAGTGGGCCTTCTTGGCAAGTGAGTGTAAGTGTAAGGAATGTGAATGTAAGGAACTCATGGTGACAACAGTAAAGGCAGACACAAGTGATCACAGTTCAAGGGTGTTTATGAAACTGTAAATGCAGGGTTAAAAAACGCCTAACCTAAATCTAAATTTAAGATGGGAGAAATCTTTGATGATCAAATGAAAAAAAAAGGCAGTCCTTGTTGTGTCTTGTCAAAGTAAAAGGCCTTTACTAAACTATTGCCAATTCCTTACAAATAACTACACAAAGAGTGTGGCATAGGGTTTTCAAATGAAGAAAAATGTGTTCACAAATAATAAGTCAGGATGTGATTGCCTTGAGATCACCCTTCCCCACGTTTATAGCACAGGACAAGGTAGGACTTTGTAGCACAGCACACACTTGGGCCTTCCCAGCACGAGCCAACAGTTCTGTATCAGCTATCAGGTTCTTTGATGGTTAAGTCCCTTTTCAATAAAAGTCTCTTGCCTTCGAAGGACTGATGTTCTCAACAAACAAACACAAAGGGCCTCATTACGAGGAGCGCAGTAAAAATGGGGTCATTACCGGCATGGAGGTACTAGCTGGTCCGTGCTCGTATGATGCAGCTAATAGGGGGTGATTATGAGTGTGCAAGCACGCGCGAACCCCCATGCTGGTAATGGCCATACCGGCATGCCGCTAAAGGCCCTCCAACCCCCCGATAGCGCCATCACGGCACCCGCCGATACTGCTTCCGCCTAGGATGCACCCCTTAATACAGACCCGGTAATAACAACATGCTAATACCGGGCTTGTAATACCGGACCCGGAAGTAACGTCATTGCGTCGGAATGGGAAATGCTGCGGCGGCCATCTTTAAAAACACAATCCATTGCCATCCTCCCAAACCACCAGTTGCATTCAGGAGAGACCAGTGGCAATCCCTTCACCATGTCGAAAGCTACCCGTAAAACAACCTCCCTCCTGCGCAAAAAGCGTTTCGCAGACGCAGAACTTAATATGCTGGCAGACACCCTTGCCGCACATGCTGATGAGATTAATCAGCAGAACCTGAAGCGTGAGGTGCAGCAGCGCAAAAAGGAGATCTGGGAGGAGGTAGCCCGCAAGGTCTCGGCTGTCGGAACCACCCCACGGACAGTGAAGGATTGCAAAAAGAGGTGGGATGACCTCCGCCCCAGGGTTCGTAATATCCTGGCAAGCAACAGGAGGGAGGCCATGGCTACATGCAGGGGTCCCCACTCTCCTGCCAAACTGACCAGCTGGGAGGAGACAGCAAGCATGTTCATTCAGATGGAGTCCATCGAGGGATTTGGGGAGATGGAGAAGGGTGCGGCAACATCTGCAAATGGAGGTGAGTGACCCTGTAGATCCCTGTAGGGGAAACCATGATGTAGCACAAGTGATGTGGAAGAGAGTCTAGGCAAGGCAATGCAGGTCCCAACACACACATTAACATATTCTTGTCCAGATGGAGGGCCAAACCCTGCCACACTGAAATGCATGCTGAGTGCCAATCCCATTACCAACACACAGCCAACACACACGGACCGTGCCCATGTAATACATCACACAAACCCCAATACAACGGCATGCCACCTGCCATGCAGCAAACGCCAAAATGCCCCATCTATACTACCCTGTGTGACACACCTGTAAGATATGAATGCATGATAAATGAAATGCTCCTCAGCACCATATAATGCATCTAGCATGTAACACCATCACTGATGCCCTGCATCTCTTCTACCCCCCCAGGCACCGATGGAGAAGATGCCAGCCAGGATCCCACCACAAGGGCATCCACGTCCTGGCCAAAGACAACGGCCAGCGACAACACCACCTCTGGGGCAGCCTCGCAGCCCACAACAACACCCAGTGCGCCTGACACTGTGGACACTGAGCTGCCTACACCTGCACCAGTGGAAGGCGAGGCCGTAGAACCACTGACCAACACTGATGATGCAGAGGATGAGTATGTGGACCAGGAAGGACTGACGCATGTGGAATTTCCACACTCCCCAAGCCCCGTGCCCACCCCCCACCCCACATTCATCCCTCACCCACCTGCAGCAGTGCGGATCCCTGCCTGCACGATTCAGACCTAAGCAGCATCCACGAGAACAGCACTGCCATTGCAGGCCGCGTCACAGCACCCTCGACCACTGCTGCTCCCTCCATCAGCCTTGAGGCGCGGCTGGCAAAGGTGGAGGCCAGACAGGACTCTATGTTGGACCTTCTCTGGCAATATATCGTGGATGGGGAGCGCACGAGGCGTGGGATAGCCCAGGCCATAGCGGCGAACACAGCCACCATAGCCGCCAACACAGCTGCCGTCAATACCTCGCCATTGTTGATGAAAGACTGGGGGCCATCACACAGGTCCTCACATCCATCCTGCTGCACATGCAGCAGCCACAACCCGCAACAAGCGTGCAAATGACCAGAAGCTTCCTCCCCATCCACCACACCCGCTTCCTCTGCCCCACCTTCCTCTGGACCCTCCAGCCCTGTCTGTCAAACAAGGCGCAGTGCGAGGCACCCTGAAATGCTGCCCCCGGCCAGCCAGAAGTCCCGGAAATAGTGTGGGAGAACTATGAGAGTGGGTAAGATGGTGTTGGCGGTGAATGGGAGTATTAGGGGGAGTACATTGGGGGGTTTCGGGAGTTCACTGGGGGGTTTGGCTAGTTCACTGGGGGGGTTTGGGAGTTCATTGGGGGGTTGGGTGTGGGGTGGTTGCACTTTCTTCAGTTGAAATCAATACACCTGTTGAGTTAAAAAAGAAATCTATGGCTGGACATTATTCATTTTGTGTGTATCAGTTTAATGTACGACGGTGTACAGTGGCCAAATCCCCACATTCCCTGTGTGCATGTCCACATGGACACAGTGTACAATGTGTCACTGACACATTTCTATCAAGGTCCCTTTGGATCAGAAGTATTCGTCAATCAGTGATTGGCGTACTGCATGGCCATCCTGTGCATCATGTACTGGCAGGGGTGCTGCTTCTCCTCCATCTTCATCCTCATCATCCTCATCCGGTGCATGCATGTCAATGTCAGGTGGCAGTGGTACATTTCTCCAGACGCACATGTTGTGCAGCATGACACTGGCCATGGTGATCTTTGCCACCTGCTCAGGTGCATAAAGGAGTGCTTCACCAGACCTGCTTAGGCAGCAGAACCGCGCCTTCAACAGGCCAAAGGTCTGCTCAATAACAACACGGGTACGGGTACGGGTATGTACCCGATTGTACTCCTCTTCAAGGCTGTTCCGCAGGTTCCGCAAAGGGGTAAGTAGCCACAGCTTCAAGGGATGGTTCTATGTGATTTCATCGACGGACTTTTCATCGCAGGGTTTTTTGCCGCGTATTATTATTATTTTTTTTAAAAACATCAATTATTTTTTTGTTTTTTGGGAGGATTTCCCCCTCAAACCCCCCATCCGTTTAATTATTTTAATACTCCCCTAGACACACACCAAATGTATTTAATTTTTAACCCCAGAAAAAATCGATGTTTTTTTTTTCGAAAAAAAATCGCGGCAAAATACCCCGCGATGAAAAGCCTGTCGATGAAATGACGGTATACCCAAGGGATATCCTCCATCACCTGCCAGAGAATACAGATTGGTCTATGTGAGTCACTCTGAGCTGCCACCTTCAGGATACACAGTGGTGAGCGCAGCTATTTGATGTCGACCTGCACATGTCCGTGTACGTATGCACCAATATTGTTTAGATGCATTCAATACTGCAATATGGTGTGGTAGTCTGGATGACGTTGCACAGATGATGCAGGGTGAAATCATGCATGCTGATGCGGATGTACTGTGGTTGTACGACAATGTTTTGCCTCCCATTTTTGCTGTGTATACTACACTGTGCATGGTCATCACTAGCCACATTGGCACAGTTGAAATCCTGTTTAGTCATGCATTGCTTGACATACACATGGTGGCCAGGTTGTGTGTCTTACATGTGGTCATTGATATACGTATTGGTCAAATGTGTGCCACTGATGTGTCTTGTTGGGGTTGGAAGGTTCAGGTCAGGAGTCATTAGCTCTGTGTGCATTCTCCACTCACTGTGCATTCCCACCCAGGTGGAGTATGCATCCCCCCATTCCCACCCAGGTGGAGTATGCATCCCCCCATTCCCACCCAGGTCGGGTATTCTGCTAACCAGATGGAGTGCTGCTTTATGACCTGGAGTGTAGGCAAACACATAAAGAACTCAGGTGGCCTGAGGGGGGGAGACAAAGATGTGTACCCCAAAAGGTACTTTACTAGGTGAAGGGCCTTCGAGGAGATATGTTAATAGAGCAAAATAAGTCCGAATGTGGTCCCCTCACGGGTGATCTATAATTAGAAGATAGGGTGTGATGCGGAAAATGCATCGGAGGGACAGACCTCCGTATCCTTGTCCTTTACTGTTTATCGTGTTCTGTTGTGTTTTCCGCGCAGGAGTTCATGCGGGACTCCTGGTGGTGCAGCTCTCTTTCTTGGTTTGGTAAACAAAACCCATGGGATACCCTTACGGCACCCATGGGTAGGGGTGCAACCCTATGCCCCTAGTGTATGTTTTTGGGCACCTGTGGGTGGCCCACAGAGCAGGGTACGGGCTGGTGGCAGCTACGTGCTGAAATGACTGGGGCCCTGAGCGTCCTCCATTTTGGGATGTCCAGGCCCTGTCATTGGAATCGGTAGATTCCTGATGGAGACAAAATGGCCCCCATGGCCTCTTGCCTTCCATCGCCTGTTACCTTGATCTTCCCGAAGTCCCGGGAAGCCCTGACTCTGTCCCTTCCCCCTGACTGGCTGTTGGGTGGAAATTCCATATATGGTAGTGTGGGGAAGTGCCGACCAGACTGGCTGGAGCCTTCTCAACGACCGTATGTTATGGGTACGCCTGTATCTGGTGGTTGACACAATGACTGAGACAGCCCTGCCCGAAACCGGTATGAATGCAGTATGAAGTGTTGAATGGCTCGGTACTTGTCCCAATACACATAACTTGTTGTGAGTGTCAGGAGGGAAGTGAATGGCCTGAATGCACTGTGTGCCTGATTGGTTGCCTGCCTGCATGAATGCCCTTCGTAGTGATTGGATGCTTCAGTGTGACCCAGCGGAATGAATGGGAGATCAACAGTATATCTGGGGACCTCTCACTGCTAGGAATCGTGTTCAGAAGTGTTCAGAGCTGAAGTCCAAACTACGAAGAATAACTGGAGTGAAACTGACGCTTGACCTTGAAGCCCGGCTGGAAGAGAAGAATTGCTGTTGCTCTCCTTCACAATCTTAAAGCTGCTGTGTCTCCAAGGACTGACCCAGAGAGGACCTGGTAAGGCTCCCTCTTTTTTTTTTTTTTTTTTATTTTATTTATGTGGTTAATAAAATCAACCTTTCAAATATCAAATATCACAGTATCACAAAAAAAAAAAAAGAAGAAACATTAAAATTCATAAAGCACTTTTACAATTTGTTCATTCTCTGCAATTAAGAATCAAATTTAGTGTGTCTCCATTACACTAGCTTAGGTGTACATTAAATATTTCATCTAAGTATCGCACCATTGCTATTTTGATTTTTAAAGCGGTTGCAATATCAATTATCACAATATCAAAAATCACTAGAATTCATAAAACATTTTTTTTTGCAACTCGTTCATTCTCTGCAGTTAAAAATCAAATTTTGTGTGTCTCACTTACACTAGCTTGGGTGTACATTAAATATTTCATCTAAAAATCGCACAATTGCTATTTTGGTTTTTAGGGCGGTTGCAGAGAAAATGCAGTGCCATAAGTTCTTATTAACATGAGCATTTTGGTCTTCAAAAAAGTTGCCAAAGCATTTTTGTCGAATAGAGGCCAAGTTTGTGCAGAACACTAGGCAATGCTCCAGCGTCTCTCTTTTATCAATAACCTTGCAAAAGCGACATACATTTTCGGATTGCGTGATTTGATTTCTTCGTGCCTGAACATCTAATGTCGGCCAAAGGTTCAGTCGAAACCGGAGAAATTTCTGTCGAGTTTTTGGGCAAGGAAATTTAGCCAAATAATCAGACATTGTTCTACATTGCTTGTGGCCAAATAACGCTCGATTAAAGTCCTTATAGTTAAGGCATTTATTTTGGGTCAGAATCCAATCGTATTGCTGAACTTTCTTTTTGGCACGAGCTTCATTGTTCAAGAGAAGCTCCAAGTCAACTGAGGCATCAGACATTGCATTCATAGTAAATGTGCACCATTGTTTTGAAAAGGTCTGCTTTTGTTCTAAAAGGTGCCAAGCTACCTTTCCCAAAATGTCTGCTCGCTCTAGGGACAAAAGACATTTACGAAAAAAGGCACAATATTTCCAAATTACAAAAGAAAACAATGAGAGGGATCCCAATTCAAATCGAATCAATGGTAAAGGTGTACAACTGGGCAGATGTAATACCTGTTTCCAAAACAAAGATTCAATTCTATCCCACCACTCCACCGGTTTGGGACTGCGAGCCTCAGACCCATAGGTCAAGATCGGAATTACCTTCTGTAAGAAGAAGGTGAGAATATGTTTACACGTAAATTTACCAAACTTGGCCATAAGTATCTTTGCTTGTGCAATTAAGGACCGTAATTTGCCCTGGATCTCTATATCAAAGTCAATGCTTGATAGGGTATCCACTACCAAGGTGCCCAAATACTTATAGTTGGTTACTTGTTCCAATGGAACATTGTGTAAACGCCAGCAGAAGGATTTAACTTTACACTTTTCATGCCTTTTGCAAACCATTATTTGAGTTTTCTTAGTGTTAATCGTCAAATGGTTTGTATCTACATATGTTTCCAGGCTATGTAAGAGTTTCTGCAGACCTGTATGGGTTTTTGAGAAGAGAATCAAGTCATCGGCATAGAATAGATAAGAAACATTATGCCGTCCTACTCGAGGTGCATCACTCTCAATTTGACTCAAAGTCACGCCCAAGTCGTAGATAAAAAAGTTAAAAATGGACGACGCCAAAATACACCCTTGTTTAAGCCCTCTATATGTTCGAAATGATGTAGTCAGATCACCATTCAAGTTAAGACGAACCTGCATGGTAGTATTAGAGTGTAATAAACTAATTAAAGACAATAGAGAAGAAGGACAATTATGCCCAATCAACTTGTGCTGTAACAGAGAACGATCAATTGAATCAAACGCCACCCGAAAATCGACAAAGGCTAGATACACGGTCTGCTTTTGAACTGCGAGGTCAGAAAGGAGCATTTGAAGCGTGATGATGTTAGGAATGGTACCTAAGCCAGTCACAAAGCCTGATTGAAATGGATCATTGAGCTGAGCCTGCGAAATCCACCTCTTGAAGTCTCTTAGGATCAGTCGAGAGAAAATTTTGCCTGGCGCATCTAAGAGTGCAATGGGGCGATAGCTGCATGGCTCTTTCCTATCTCCTTTTTTATAAATAGGAACAATAATAGAATGTGTCCATGTCAACGGTAATTTTTGAGACTTCAGGATGAGACTAAAGATGGTAAACAGGATACGACTCCACACTTGTGGGTGGGCTTTAAGCATCTTGTTAGACAAGCCATCAGGACCACATGCGCCTGAATTGCTAGCCTTCTTGATATAAAACAGAATGTCTTCAAGATCAAAATCTATGTGAAATCTAGGAAGAGAGTGAAGACTATCCAAACATATATCCTGAACAGGTAATTTATACAAATTAGCAAAATAAGCAATCCAGGCATGCTCTGGTACTTCATTTGCTTGGATTATTGATTGATAGCCTGAGGTCACTTGATTGAGATACGACCAGGTTTTAGAAATATTCTTACCTTGGACAGCAGCAAAAAGAAACTGGCTATCAATGTGATAAAGTTTCGCACGTCTTGCCTTCACCCAATTTCTATACTTAGTTTTAATATTGGAAAGATGTTTCTGACGAATATTGATTGGGAGGGTCAATACATTTCTCTTCTGTTGTCTAAAGAGGCGTTTATAATCTCTCGTTTCTTTATCAAAGACGTGTGAAAATTGAGCACCAGTAAATTGTTTCGATGATTGTATAGATGAGCACCTAGGGCCTTGGAGCCGTGACACTTGTAGCATATCAGAGTAGCAAATATTTGGAGAGCTAGCAATGAGGGATGTGGCAGCAACTGCCTGTGTCAAATGAGAGTGAAAAGCCTCAACTGACTTCTCGGTCCATCGCAGTCTATTACCAGCATTGTTCACACAAAATTGACTTTGCAACATTCTATCTCTTTGCAAACTGCCACTGCTATTATACTGCCAGACCGCTAAGAGTTGTTTATGATCGCTCAATTCAGAGTGCACAATTTTAAAATCCACAACATCATGAAACAGGGACGCATTCGTGTACATATAATCAATAGTAGATGCCGATGCGCCCCTTGACCATGTTGAAGATGGCGGGATATCAGAGTGGAAAGCTCCGTTCAGCCTTAAAAGATTGTGATGTTTACGAAATTGTTCCCATTGTTTTATACGAATGGAATGACTTTGTTTAGATGAATTAATGCAATCCAAATTAAAATCTCCTGCAATAAGAAGTTTTTGTACTGATCCATCCAATAGGATCACAGTCAACATATCATTTAAGGCCTTCAAGAAGCATTCAGCCGTGATCCCCACTGGATTCCAATAGAGATTTATAATCGCATATAATGTTGTGGATAATTTAAGTCTTGTCATTTGAATAAAAGCATTAGGTGAGGCCCATGGATAAATGCTAGCATTAGTATCAGCCTGTATTGCAGTTAGGAGCCCACCACAAGGCCTGCCACTCAGACCTTTATTGGCCACTAGAGAAATCACATCATGAGCATCCCAAATGGGATCACTAGTCAGCCATGTTTCCTGGAGTAAAACTAGCTTATAATTCGCCAGTGAGCTAAGATCATTATTCAAAAGTTTGGAGTGGCCCCTGGTATTCCAACTAATAATTGAGAAAGTGCAAGACTCAACAGCTTGCCCTAGCTATTGCCGGGTTAATAACGTTTGACACAATGCTTCATCTTGCCGCTCAAAGGCAAGATTTTTGTGGTGGACATGGGGAACTAGATTCTGCTGATGTAGGGCCCCTGGGTCAGTAGCATCCAATGAAACCTCAAAACCTAAATCATACAATTGTTTTTGGGCCCCCCATATAGCGTTTTGGACAATACGTGAGTCCATCCAAATGCGCACAACATTTGTTTTCAGAATGTTACAAAAGTCAACCAAGACCAAGTCATACGAGCTAATGTCTTCCAGCGATGGCACATCAGAAAAAATGCTCAGAATGGAATTGCGATTTAGAACATATTGAGGGCTCGGGTATGGCCTGCAGCTAAGCATCAGGCTGAAATTAGCAGGGCGCTTGGCCATAGGCTTGGTTTCAGGATTATAGGCCACAGGCTCTAAGCCTCTATTTCTTAGAGCCAATGCAGGCATTACACTGGGCTTAGGCTCTTGACGCCAAGCAGCCTGCAACAAGTCTAGAATTTCGGGGGCAATTCCAGCCAGGAGTGACTGTCCAACAGCACTCGTTATACCCCGTGATTCATTTTGCGCTATTGATTTTGCATCTGGTACCGGTGGCACAACTATGGAAGAAGCTACTTTTGTAGAGCTCCCACCAGCACTTGGTAAAGGAAGGTTGATTGCACTTAAGGGGATCTTCGGAGGCAGAGCCGCAGGTTGAGTAGCAATTTTTTGGGCTATGCCGATGTGGTCAGACATATATGCATCAACAGCTCGGCGAATCTCCTGACGATGGATATCCGAATGCAAACTTGCAGTTTGACCACTTGTGACATCATTTGTTCTAGGCATGGTTGTGGTCATAGGAGTGGTGATCTCGGCTTGACTATCCATGTCTTCTGCTAGCTCCACTAATGCATCAAGTGGGGCATACGCAGACATAGTGTTTAATGTTTGTGAAGTGGTGACAGGATTACGTGTCAAAGCCAATTGATGGTATTTTTTTGCAACTGCAGATGATGCAATGAGGGCACTTTTTTTCGGTAGTGCGACACGACGGAGAAAGCTTTTTGTATGAGTATTGCCATTTTTCTTTGCAGCTGGCAAATTTTTGGATTTTTTACACTGGGGATTTTGAGTCGATTTCGCACCAGGCATGAGTCTTTTTGGAGTGAAGATGGTGTAAGGCACACATGGGTCACCTTTAGCACTAGAGCAAGGTCTGGGGTTCGTCGGCTCAACTGAACTCAAATTAGCCTGCGCCATAGAGTCGACAATAATACCTGCAATACAGGGCACTACTGGCGGTGTAGGTGATTTTGCCACAGACGTGGCAACATTATTTACCCAAGGTCCTAAGGGTGCTTCAAAGGAAGTTTGAGAGCCCAAAGATACTTTGATGACAACCGGCTTCTCACCAGTGTCAGTTGAGACAAGGGGCAAATTTTTGTTTTTCTTTTGCTGGAGAATCATAGAGGCACTCTCTTGCCATGTTAGAATTTGATCCAATTTAGAGGAATGCTCACCCATCTTTGAGATAACTGAATCAAAAAGTCTGGATAAGGATTGTAGGGATACATGCATTGCTGATAAAGTGAGTGCCACTAAGTTACCCGAATCCACTATCGCCTCCCCTTTACCAGTAGCTACTGCTGGCATAGGAATGCGACGTGGAGTCGGTGCATGATATGAGTCAACAATTTCCGAACACCTAGAAATGTGATCAGAGAACATAACTGGAGACTGCGACAAATCCAAAGATGCTCTCCCAGGTAGCAACTGTTGAGAGAGACTCGAAGGATCCATATCTAGATTAACCATTACGGCATCATTAATCGCGCAAATTGATGTGTCAGCCTTAGCTCCACCTGGAGCAGTCAGTGGTAAATTATGGAGTATTAAACTATCAGATAGAGATACTCGAGATGCAGAATTGTCACGAGGTATGATACTGGGGTGCACTAAATGCGCGCTATTTGTGCAAATCACTTCACTTGTAGAAGGTTGGCAAGGCACACCCTTAAAGTCAAGACTAGAAGTAGATCGCACTTGTGCAGATACTCTGATATCACTAGAAGCAGAAAAGGCATGTCTGTCTTTACAGAAAACCCTAATATCAGGTAATGGCGGCCTTCTGGGAGCCGCTTTCAAGCTGTTCCGACCGCGCGCACCAACTGGAGTAGAACATCGAGGGGGAACAATTTTATCATTCAGAGGATGTTTAGGTTTCGATAGCAAGGTGTTAAAAGGACCCTTATGACAACCAAGATGCATAACTGGAGGCATCCCCATCGTCAACGTAGGAAATCTTGCCTGCATTATGCAACCACCTATATATACTAATAAATACAAAAAATCTCCAACCAAAGAGTAATATCCAGAACAAGTGCAATCAGAATAAAAATGGGAAGCCTATAGGTATCTTATTACATTAAAAGCACGGGTTCAAAGAACAGACTTGCTGAAACCCTGCATATTTATATTAAAGATATTTAAATCTTTGCAAGAACACCCGTTTTTTACCGAGTCCGACACCTGCACCTCAGCGCCAAACAGCCGCACAACAGTCTCTGGGCTTTACTCCAGCCGGGCTTAACGCCACAAGGGTGCCTCGCTGGTGTTTAAATGCGACTGAAAGGTCACGTGGTCCTCCACGTGACTGCGGCAGGCCACGCCTCCTCCAGGAAGCGTGTAGCGGCAAGAGCTAAGGCTCGCAGTGCCGTTCGGGTGTTTGGACAAGATAACGCTCGAAGAGCAGCGTTCAACTCGGGTTGAGGTTCTGCAGCAGAGTAAGGTTCGCGCCACCCGGGCGCCTCGCTGGTGTTTAAATGCGACTGAAAGGTCACGTGGTCCTCCACGTGACTGCGGCAGGCCACGCCTCCTCCAGGAAGCGTGTAGCGGCAAGAGCTAAGGCTCGCAGTGCCGTTCGGGTGTTTGGACAAGATAACGCTCGAAGAGCAGCGTTCAACTCGGGTTGAGGTTCTGCAGCAGAGTAAGGTTCGCGCCACCCGGGCGCCTCGCTGGTGTTTAAATGCGACTGAAAGGTCACGTGGTCCTCCACGTGACTGCGGCAGGCCACGCCTCCTCCAGGAAGCGTGTAGCGGCAAGAGCTAAGGCTCGCAGTGCCGTTCGGGTGTTTGGACAAGATAACGCTCGAAGAGCAGCGTTCAACTCGGGTTGAGGTTCTGCAGCAGAGTAAGGTTCGCCAAGCTACGAGGGACCATCGTGCACCAGCTGACCTTTGCCAAAGCTCCCTGGTAGACAGACCTTCGACAGGCTTCCGAAACGATACGGGGACTGCTGCGGAACTCCAAGGAGAAGCGCCCGGACTGTTGTCCGCCACTGTCGACGACCGCCGTCGCCGACTGTAGCCGCCATGCTCCCGTTTGCCTAAGAAATTCATTGATCCAAGGACGCTCTCGTCTGCATCGTCGCCGCTGTATCCTGCTGGAGTAGGCCTGACCGTCGACACGCGGAGGAGAATCCGCCAGTGGGTTTCCCGCCACCCAAAAGACCACAGAGCCGCCGATGACTCGACGCCCTTGCTAGGCCACAGTTCTTCAAACCCTTTGCAGTCCAGAACTATCGACGCCGAGTTGCCCCGTACGCCTCTTCCTTGCAGGACATTTACGCTTCCCCGTCAATGAGCACAGCTAGGAACGACGGGGCCACTTCAACGTCGTAGCTCGACCTGTTCTCCGTTGGACGTTAGATGACCCGTGACTCCTGCCTTAAAGGGAGGGCACTCAAGAAGGGCCGTCGATTCCCCGACGAGGAACACTACAACACCAAGGTACTTTGGGGTTGCAGAACTAGTGGAAAGTCTAGTGTTAACAATATATGGACTGGGCTTGTATCTTTATTTACAGGTTGCCCAGGTGGGGGGATCTCCACAAAGAGCTATGTCTAGGTATCGGGGCCAGTATTCTGCCACTTGCTCAACCATCTTACTTTCCTCCCTCTCTCTACTGCTGGTTTCCTCTTTATTCTGATCTGTGTGTCATTCTAACCATATGCACCATATGCACTTTAATGAGATCTAATAACGTTAGTGGTACCACTTTAGAACTGTATCTATTTACCATTGCTGATTTTCAGAGTACATAGTGAGTTATCGTGATATTGTATATACCTTTGAATCTTTGAATATTAATTATATAAAGACTGTGTTGTAACCGATACAGTGTGTGGACATTCCTTTGTGGGTGCTTGGGGACGACACTGTACTTAAGAATCGGCCCGCATCACCTCCTGAGAAGCTAGGCATTGATTTCTTGACCACGCACGAATAATAGAGAATCTTGGCGGGGGTCCTCTGTGCCTCTCCTCTACCATATACAGAGCGGAAGTACAGACACCCCCCACCGGCCGTCTTTACACTGGTGGCAGCGGTGGGATGCTTATGGTTTTAAGAATCAGTGTATAACCGTGCCACTTACGAAGGATATCTGAACTTTGTTAAATTAAGGTTTAGTTGTGTACAAGATTACTGCATTACAAGCAATAGCATCTATTGCAGATGGTAAATTGACTTGGATGAGCTTAGAGGCTCTCCAGAGTGCTTGTGAAGCCAGGGAGTTAGACTTTGTGGATAAGTCTAGGGCTGAGCTGATAGCTGCCCTGGTGGACTACGAGATCGATTGTGAAACTCTTGAAGGGGGGGATGCAACCAATGAGGACTCTACCCCGGGGGTTGGAACCGAAACCTATTCTGGGAATGCCACCATTCCTGCTGCCTCTGTTCCGAACCCCAGCAGTTCCTTAGAGCTTGAGTTATTAAGGATGAATTGGCCTTTGAATATCACAAGTTGGAAATAGATGCTGAGCTTAAGAAAGAGGAGGTGGCACATCAAGTGAAACTCAAGTATAGGGATCTTGAACTCAAAGACAGGACACTGAATGTCAGCAAATCCAGTTAGAGAAAGCTTGAGTGGAGACTTCAGCGAAACCAGTTGAGAGTATCAAGTCCCCAGCAACCAAGTTTATGAAAGATTTGGTTGGTGTGTATGCGGAGGGTTCTGATATCCTCCAATGGATTGAAGTGTTTGACATGGCTTGTGCAATTCATGATGTTGATAAGAGAGATTGGGCTAAGTATTTGTTAGGCCCAGTGCCTCAAACTGGATATGACTATATTCTGAAACTGAGTGTGGAAGAAAGGGGTCAGTATGAGTGCATGAAGTCTGCTTTAATCGCCAAGTTTGGCAAAACTCCTACCCAATACCTTAAACGGTTCATGGATTTTAAGAAACGAGAGAATGTGTCTTGGATTGACCGGGTGAGTGCTGCGCCCATTAACATGATGGGGTGGATTGATGGTTACAAAGTAAAAACGTTTGTTGAATTGTCCCACCTCTTGTTTTTTGAGCAATTTTCGGAAGCCTGTTCACCGGAGCTGTGTCAGTATGTTGCTGACCAGAACATTTTGGATCCCTTTAAGCTGGATAGGTTGGCTGACAAGTGGGTCTCCCACCGGGTGTCCCCTAAGGACTGCAGTGGGAAGGACAATGACAAAGAAAAGGGGGCCTCTCAGAAAGCTGAGGAGTCCCACAAGCAATCACCATTGAGTAAACCAAAACCCTCCTCTCCGAAGACCCAAAAACCTAGTGGGGATAAGTCTGTTGTGGGTGGGAGTAAGAGTAGTGGTCTGCCTGCTGCAAAGCAGGGTCCCAGTGGCTCCAGTACCGTACCCCGCACTCCTGGTACTTGTTGGGATTGTGGGGCTCTGGATCACTGAAGGGGTGACCCCAAGTGTAAGGGTAAGGCACTTGGAGTCCAGGCTGTCAGCCTGACCTATCCCTACTCTGTACCTGAGGTGGAGGCCACTGTCCTTCCCAATAAAATACTGGAATCACTTTCGATGCTCCCGTAGAGATTTCTTTAGTGTCCCTTGGGGCCTGGGACCAGTACGCATAAGTACTGGCGACTATCCCACAGAACACTCGTAGGTTTTTGAGAAGTGTCCTCTTGAATGGCCAGCCTTCTACTGGTTTGAGAGACACTGGGCCAAGCATGACAGTGGTGGACAGGACCCTGCTCAAGCCAGAGGACTATGTAGGTGCTCCTCTGAGAACCACCAGGTTAGCTGGTGGACCTCCCAAATTATCGCCTGTAGCCTTAGTCAACATTACGATTGGAGACAATACAGCGAAGCTTCCAGTCCTGGTTCAGGACAACGTGCCTGCGAACATTTTGTTGGGAAATGATTTGGTCGAGTTGGGGATGATCACGGATGGTCTACCCATGGCTGCGTTGGCAGTCACCCGATCACAGGTCACACAGGGTCCAGCTGCGACACCGGTATCCTTGCCGACAGTGAAACCCAAGGCACGAAGGAAACGGAAAAGTACGAAGGCCACCTCTGTGGAGGGAGCCCCTGCTCTTCCTGCTGTTCCGACAGCACCTATTGGGATCCATGCTCCGGACGGGCTGGGTCCAGTGGTAAATCCCGTCTCAACGTCTGTGGGAGAAGAGCCAGAAGACTTTCCTGTGGGAGAGGTTCTCAACCCGGAGGATCATCCCAACCTTCAATGCTTGTTAGCTGAAGGGGGACCCTCCTGGGCAGACTTCTGTAAGGGACAGAGAGAGTGCCACTCTCTTGAGGGTCTGAGGAAACAGGCCCTGTCCCAGGCAAAAGGATAAGTGCCTAGGACATTCCAGATTTATTGGGAGGGTGAGCTCCTTGTTAGTGAGCCCACTAAGCCTGAACCTGGTGCCCTCAAGAAGTTCGTGGTACCCCAGGTTTACAGGCCCTTCCTGCTGCAGTTGGTGCATGAGGTGCCCTTGGCTGGTCATCTTGGTACCAAGAAGACTAAGCAGAGGCTCTCTGCCCATTTCTACTGGCCCCGGATGCGAGTAGAAGTGGAGTCCCAATGCAGGACCTGCCCAACTTGTCAGTTGTCTGGCAAGACTGGAGGCAGTGTCATTGCCCCACTGCAGCCGTTGCCAATGGTTGGCACATCGTTTGAGAGGGTGGGCATCAACATCGTCGGTCCCCTTGACCCTCCCAGGTCAGGTGGACATCGGTTCATCCTGGTCTTGGTAGATCATTCCACCAGGTACCATGAGGCTATACCCCTTAAGACTGTAACTGCCAAGGTGGTTGCCAGGGCTCTTCTGGGCATTTTCACCAGTGTTGGATTCCCTAAGGAGGTTGTCTCTGATAGAGGATCCAACTTCATGGCGAGTTACATGAAAATCATGTGGAAAGAGTGCGGGGTAACCTATAAGTTCTCCACCTCTTACTACCCAAGACCAATGGTCTAGTTGAGAGATTTAATAAAACTCTCAAAGGCATGCTAGGTGCTTTGGAAGAGCCCCTAAGGAAAAAGTAGGATCTTCTCCTGCCATGCCTGCTGTTTGCCTACAGAGAGGTACCTCAAGAGGGTGTTGGTTTCAGCGCCTTTGAGTTACCCTTTGGACTTCCCGTGAGGGGGCCCCTTGCCTTAATCAGAGAAGGTTGGGAGGCCACCCCTCCAGGACCCGCCAAGCGAGTGGGGGACTATGTGTTAGGCCTCAGACGGAGGATGACACAGATGATGAGTCAGGCAACGGCGAACCTTAAGGCCAGCCAGGAATTGATTAAGTACTGGCATGACCTTAAAGCATCGCAAGTGGACTGGACTCCGGGACAGGAGGTCCTTGTGATGGAGCCTACCAAGCCTCGGGCTTTGGCAGGTAAGTGGACTGGACCCTTCAGGATAATCTCCAAGACAGGCAAGGTCAATTATCTGGTTGACATGGGAGCCTCGGGGGTAGCCCCTCAGGTATTCCATGTGGTGACAGTATCAAAAGAAAAGTAAATTTACATACCAAAGTCATAATTTGTGGGCAGGTAGGTTTGATATGAGGAAAAACAAATAAAAGCACATGTCATTCACGTATAAACATTAAGCCCAATTGGCATTAACCTCATTTTCCCAGATATTCCCACTGGGCTCTACTAATCAGGTGGCACCAACCAACCTTGTTACTGTTCACCAGGGAGCATCTATAACTATATAAGACATAAACACAAAAATATTTAGGAATTACCACGAGCGCTGGAAAGGGACCATGGACATATGGACTGGGCACGGGCTATTGGGTGCGTCACACAATCTGTATATAAATCTCTGGGAAAATGAGGTTATTGCCAATTGGGCTTAATATTTATACTTGAATGACATGTGCTTTTGTCTGAGTTTCCTCATATCACCCAATACCTTTTTTGGTGACAGTATCACTTGCAGCAGTTGCACTCTTTACATTGCTTCCATCCAATGACTATTTTGAAAACAAGTTTTTCACATGACTACATTTTCCTGGCGACACTAGTTTCACATAGAACTGTAGAAATGTGGAGGAGGTAGGAGCAGGTCTTGGTAAACCGAGCAGGGCCACATTTGCCCGGGGCGGCCCGGCATGGATTTCCTGCAGTGGCTCGATGCAGATCCTTGAACCAGGGTCACATTTACCAGAAGCAGCCCAGGTTTGGAGTAAGGCGTGTGGGAGAGGGTCAGCAATTCGGAACGCTCAGGCTGTGTCTATCAAGCTCCCCAGCGGCTCTCCTATGATGGGAGGGAACACCACACTAAGATCCCTGCCATGCGGCAGACACCACGCTTCCCCTCATTGGCTAATTGACCAATTTCCAGGCTTTTTATGAGATTTCCTAGCCATATTGGTTCATATATCCCAGAAGTTGGCCAATGGGGGGAATGCCAGGTCATTCCACTGGATCATAACAATTATTAGGCCCACTTCCATTGTGTGAAAGTCAATGTAACAAACAGTTGTAATTTATTGTCCCACATTATTATCTGTGTGACACTAACACGTGGCCCGGGATACACTAGTTCATTAAGAAAATAGCTCTCAGCTCGAATATGGATGTCACTCCCATTGAACACATTTTCACCCAGCCAACACACCACTTGTGTTGCAAAGACTTTAATGAACTCCCCTCCGGCCCAGGACCACCTTTGGCAACAATCAAAAATGCACTTGTCCCCATTGAATTCAATGGGATCACCTGCCACGCACACCTGATTTTACCTGCATTGTAGAGTCAATGGATTTAAATATATGCTATATCATTGTGATTAATACTGCACAATTCTACCATTTTCATGGTCTCCAGGCACACTGGCAAATCTGAAAAGGTAGGAGTGCTCGGCAGGGTTAGTTAGTGGTATTGAGAGGGAAAACGAAATAAGAGCTTGGATGTACTGTTGGTCACTCCAGTTTGCAAAAAACAGTCACTGTGTACCTGGTTTGCTTTTAGATGTTAAAGGTTTGGCACTGGTTTGATGAATGAGTGTGCATAGGGTGGTTTAAACCTGCAGTTCCAATCCTCACGTCAGGCTGTCACGGACAAGGAAAGGGATTTCATGAATATTGTGGAATTTCACTGTAAAAACCTCCACTCCAGTTGCTCTTCAAGAATTGTCAGAACGTATACAATTTTAGAATGCAGGGGGATTCCTTCATAGTAAACAGCTCACCAGATCCTTCCCTCCTCGTCCAGTTAGACATGCACCCAGCACCCACCAGAATATGCCAGGATGCTTGTGTTTCACCATATGGGAGATGCTGGTGTAGTGCCCAATCTTATTGCAGAATGGTGATCACTAATTCTAACAGGGACCGGTCTAGTGGTCATCCCCACATATAATACTTTACAGGGTCCCACTGTAGCATGAACCACATTTGGCAAATGGGATGTTGCTTTGGTTGGTTTCCATGTAATACTACCATATATTTATTTATTTATTTGTATTTTTAGAGTGTGCAAGCATCCCACAGGCATCGAGGCGCTGAATCAGAGCTTAAGGAGGCTTATTTAAGGGTTACAAAGAAGCTGACCCAGAAAGAACTTATTTACATTTAGGTAGTTACATGTTACAGTATATTGCAGGTTTTACCACATCAAACAAAAAGGTTGGTCTTGATGGCTTTACGCAAGACAGTGTGGGAGTCAATAGCTCTGAGGTGGGGAGGTAGCGCATTCCAGAGGGTGGGGGCAACTGATGGGAAGCTGGAGCCGCCCTCACAAGCTTTGCGAGTCCTGGGAACAGACAGGAGGTTTGAGTACTGTGATCTGGATGGTTTGTGAGTGGAGGGTTTGGTAATCCTACGTGTTAGGTAGGGAGGAGCAAGGTCATGGAGACATTTGTGAGTCGGGGCCAGGGCTTTGAAGATGATTCTTTGTTTAACAGGAAGCCAATGGACTTGTCTTCTGAGTTCAGAGATGTGCTCTTTACACGAGAGGACTGGAGCGGACCTAAGTGCGTTATTTTGAACAATTTGGAGTTTAGCAATATTCTTGGCAGAGGTGCCAATGAATAAGGCATTGCAGTAATCGAGCCTCGAGCCAATGATAGCCCTGGCGATGGTGAGGCAGTTTTGTTGGGACAAGAGGGGTCGGATTGCATTGATAAGTTTGGAATAATAGGCGGACGTGGAGGCTATGGCATTAACCTGTCTGTTCATGGTCATATCTAGAAGCACACCAAGGGTTTCGATAGACGGTGACATAGTGTTTGGAATATTGTCAATGACGAAGGAGGAGTACTGTTTGCTCAATGTATTCAGGGTGGATGGCAAACCAACCAGCAGGAGCTCAGTTTTGTCACTATTAAGGCAGAGCCAGTTTTCTGCCATCCACGTTTGAATTGTTGAGTAGATGGAGTTTAAGGTATTCTGGTCAGATGCGTAATCTCCTGAGAGGGGGATAAGTACCTGGGTGTCATCTGCATAGTTTGTGTATGAGATGCCCATGGAGTCGAGGATTTTAAACAGGGGCCTCGTGAAGAGGTTGTAAAGGGTGGGGGCCGTGCAGGAGCCTTGCAGGACCCCACACTTGATGGTGCTAGGGTCAGCACAGGATGAGTCCGAGAAAACCTTCATGGGTCTGTCTTTTAAAAATGACTATCCATTTGTAGGCATTATCGGAGAAGTTGGCTATTGAGGATAGATGGCGGCAGAGTGTTTTGTGGTTAACTAAAGCAAATGCGGCCGACAGATCGAGGAGCAGGAGCAGCGCAGGTTTACATGTGTAATCCTCCCTAACTTTTTGGAGATTACAAGAATTACATTGACCCCAAGGATTGAGTCCAATGATTTTTTGCAAACCCCACAATTCACTTGGGATAGTGGCCCCAGCATCTCGTTTGGATATTGAATGTACCAATTAGTCTCTCACATTACAGTTTGTTTTAAGGGTAAACAGTGTGAGGTCCATCACCTTTTCTTCTATGATTACTATCTGCCAGTTCTGAGAGTCACTTTAAGATAGTGTGATCCCTGAGTCAAGAAGCTGGGAGTTGCTGGAGACTGTTTAACCTGTTTCAGTTAGAGGGTGTTATTTGCCACGTGTTTGTGTGGGTGGTGGTTTTGTGATGTTCTTGTTATGAAAAAGGAGAAGTGTGGTGTCCCTTTAACAGACACATGTGCGGAGTGACATAACTCTGTCGCATGTGTAAATTAATAAATGGGGCGCATCTCGTGCACCTGCCAGAGCACGCGTGGAGACCGGACGGGAAGCAGAGTCTCCTATGTCTTCTGTTGGCCAGGGGGGCGCACAGTGCAATGGGAGGCCTCATAGCAAGGGGGCCCTTTCCACAGTGGTGCACAAATCAAAGATGTGTCCAGGTCACGAGCGCTTTTTGGCACATACGTAGATGAGGTACAATTCCACCCGCGTTGAATAGCACCTCTTTAATCTCTGCTACTCGTGGCCGTTGGTTGAATAGAAATTACTTCCTGTTGGTGTGCAATGTATATTTCAAATTCAAAAAGCAGGGACTCTATTTCAGAGTGAGACTTTGGGGGTCATTACAAGTCTGCCGGTCCGGGAACGGCAAACTAAGAGTTCTGCTCCCAGGTGCCATTACGGCCGCCAGGTCTCACCTCGCGGGCACAACCGCACCCGTGACCAAATGGTGCCGGTGCATCTGACCTCCCCATTCCCATTGAGCCTCAAATGGGAATAGGGAGCATTCAATTCCTACGCCCGCGAATGGGCAATTGCCGGGTCCAGCAGGGCCGTAATGACCCGGTAATTGCCCATTCGCAGACACCAGAATTTTTTCTGACGTTTGGCGGCAGCCTGCCGGTTTTACCGGCAAGGATACCGCCAAACATATAATGAGCCCTGTGTCTCCGCTTTGATGCCTTCATATAAGGAGACAAGAACACTCAAGACTTGGTTGATTTCCATCATTTCCAATAAGGGGTCACAGAGGTGGACTCTAACTCCACGAGGACGTGCAGCTCAGCTCCAACTCCTTCACTGCTGAACTGCCTAAATGCACACTGCTCACGTAACGTGGTGCAAGCCGCTTTTCACTAGTGGCCTGCCCCCACTTGATCGCAATAGTTGAAAAATTCTGGCTCACTTGAAAACAACTCGGATTGACTCTGAATACCGCCAATGAGCTCCGCTAATGCTGATGCTGCAGTCTCTCTTACTGAACTGCACACTGCTCCCACATGCACGTGTGTCTATTAGTGTAGTGTTAGCTGCAGTGAGCTTGACCTATCTACATGCTGCCCAGGGGTGTGGCACACCCGATATGTTGTGGGGTTTGGCTGAACCCATGCCATAGGGAGTTTGTAGTGGTGTTGGACACCCCATAGTTGTGTTACGTAGAAGTTTTGCAAACCCCGGTCAGTGGTGTATTGGCCAATTGGTTTCAGCTTTGTTTGTTTTAGCAGCGTTGGTGCAAAGTTATGTTTTGAAGGTTGTGCAGCGCATTTGGTCTGTGGAGACGGATACCCTGTACCATCGTGGGAGTGTTTCACTCCACCTATGTTTGTTTTGGTGGTGGGCACTTTGTATTTTTGCTGTGGCATTTAGTGCACTATTCATGGTGTTTGGTGGTGTGGTGTGTTTTCTTTGGGTTTGGCAGTGTGTTGGTGATGTGCTGGCAAAAGCAATGCACTGCTAAGTAGATGGTCTAGTTGGTAGGGTGATGGAAGCCATTGTAGTTAGACTGTTTAGGGGTTGGAACCCTATTGTAGTTGCTGTCCTGCTGTTGCTCTGTACCATTCTCTCTCTTGTTCCGTCATAAGGAGGGAGATTGGTTATGAGTAGTACATGGGGTCCCCTTTGCTCATCATGTACATTTTGACAGGTGGGAACTCTGTTTCTTTAGTCCTGCCCCCGTTTGACATGATTTTGATATCAATTTTAATATAAACAATCTTTGATATCAAAAAGATATCAAATCAATATCAAATGTATATTTTTATAGGAACTGTGTGTGTGTTTTTATGTGTTTTGATATCAAAAGGCTATCATTTATATCAGTTTGATATAAAGTGTATATTAAAATGAGTTTAATATGGGAGAGGGCGTGCGTGCTGTTGCTTGGTCAAGGGCATAGTGAGTTGTGAGGAGTTAGCCGGCGAGTGTGGGGTGTTGGTGATGCGTTGATTATGCGGGAGTGGGTTGGGGGCGTGATGTATGATATTTTATATAAAGCTGGCAGGATTTTGATAAGCCTTTGAATAATTTTATATAAAATGTATATTATTTTTATTTATAAAAATATTTGATATATATTTTTTTTTAATCAAACATTTTGGATAGGAACATTTTTTATATCAAAATTAAATCGGAAATGTTTTTATATCAAAATTTTAAAAATTTGATATCGACATTTTTTATATCCAAATCATATCGAATTTTTGAATATCAAATTGTAAAAAATGTGATATCCAAATGTTTGATATCAAAATATTTGAACTTTTTTTATAACAAAATGAAAAAAATGTATATAAAATATGTTTGATGTAAAAAAATGATATCAAAATTACTAAAAAGTATCAAAATGTTTTGATATCAAAATGATATCCTAATTTTTTTCATGTAAAAATTAAACGTTTTTGATATCAAACATTTTTTATATAAAAATGTAAAACATTTGATAGCCACATTTTTTGCTATCAAAATTATATCTGAATTTTTTTAACCAAAATTACACGTTTTCGATATCAACATTTTTTATAGCAACATTTAAAAAAAATATAATTTTTTTACTGCAAAATTATATCGCACTTATAGGGCTGACATCAAACATTTTTTATATCAAAATAAAAAAAAGTATCTCAATTTTTTGGGTGGCATTGTGAAGGTGCCCTGAACATATTATGCCAACCAGCTGCAAGATGTTTTTTTTAACAAAAAAAACAGCTGAGTTAAACAGCCGGGAATATATAGTTTACAAGCATTATTTTTACTAGAATGAGAATAAGGGTTTTCAAATGAAAAGTGAAGATCTAATTCCAGGGCTACAAAAAAAAAAAACACAGACCCACACATGCAAAATGCTGGGACAATAGATTCTGCCATTCTGCCTGGTGTGCAAAATGCACTGTTCACAGCAACACAGCAGCAGCTGGCCTTTATCTATCAAGATGCCGCAGCTGGGCCGAGAATTCACAAATGACAACACACATGAGGCCCGGCACTCTGACTCAGATATTTTGGGCTATCACTGTAGTAGAAAGGATAAGAAACCACATCAGAATAATGAAAACCAGAGGCTAGTGTAATCATGCGCCGCCATGTGCCTGGTGTGACTAAACTGTATTTACATAGCCCCATTCTTTGTAAAGGAAGCGTAGCCCCAAGGCGCATGGAACCTCCAGCCAGCATGTGGCTGCTGTGTCTAAAGTGCATCTGAATGACCCCATTGTATTGTAAACTCCCCATGACTAGGGGTTTTCAAAGGCCCGCAGCAGGCTGCACGTGAAATAGGCCGGATGGGGTAGTGTTCTGCTGAGGGGAGCTGGATGTCTGTAACACCCAGATTCTGGACCCATGCTAGAACAGCGCTGTGGATTTCAGGAGATTTGGAGACCCCTGTGGACCCCAGACCATCTACAAGTCCGGTGACGACAGAGGCATTCTACTTTTAAAAAAGGCAGTGGATTCTATGCATTTAATGCAAGCTTGTAAATGAATAGATGTGTTTTAAAAGTGTACAATATTTAAACACGATGTGAAAACCATTTTATTTAAAAGTCTATGTTCTAGAATTCAGCCCTGTGCATTTTTGTTTAATGGTGCAAACAGAGATTTTAAAACAAAAATGTGTTTATTCTTTATGTACAGGCAGGATTATTTGCTAGCCTATATTTTTATATAGGGAAGTGTATTTTTATTTAATGGGGTAAACAGACAATTTAAAACAAAGAACAAGTTACTCACCAACTGGTAACCTTCTTTCGACACAATGTTCCTCCAACGTATTCCCCATATTCGATGTATTCCATCCAGTTCAGCTGCTACAGAAACATGTTTCCCTCCACAGAGGGTGCCGTGCATTGATGTCGTTGAGTCGAGGTCCCTTGGAGGCCTCCGTCGAGGGTAATGTCATTGGGTATACAAGTAGCACGCGCGGCGCCCGTTGGCCTCAGTTCTGTTTTTCCTCCTCTTGATTTGTTGTATGGATAATGTAGGTAGCCAGGTGTCAGCCTTGCGAGAGTTGAAGTGGCAATAACCCAGAAAATCTACAGAGGGGTAGGATGGGAGGGCGATGAGAAATACGTTGGAGGAACATCCAGTCGAAAGAACGTTACCAGTTGGTAAGTAACTTGTTCTTCGAATGGATTGTGTCCTCCAATGTATTCCTCATCTTAGATAGACTCCCAAAGCAGTGTAGAAAACTCTCTGGAGGAGGGAGTAGATTTTTAATATTATTATTATATGGCCAAATATAGCACTGCTTTACCGAAAGCAAGCTCTTTAGACTGGGAAGCATCCAGACTATAGAATTTAGAAAACGTGTGCAGCAATGACCAAGTTGCTGCTTCACAAATACATTTTGTGTGAACACCTCTTTGAAGGTGAGTGGAAGAAGCTATGCCTCTGGTGGAATGGGCCCTTAAGCCTTCTGGTGGGTCTTTGCCCGCCAATCTGTAGCATTTTAAAATGCAAGGCACAATCCAACGTGATATGGTTTGTTTTGACACCGATTGACCAAATTTCCTTCCGGTGTAGCCAATGAAAAGTTGATTGTCCACTCTAAGCTTGGAAAGCCTAGAAATGTAAAAGCTTAGAGCTCTTCTCAGATCCAATCTATGTAATCTTTCCTCTTCCTTACTGGGATGAGGTGGAGGGTAGAATGCGGACAGAATAATTTTCTGATTTAAATCTAAATCTGACATAACCTTAGGCAAAAATGAGGGTTTAACCCTCAATACTACTCTGTCCCTGTGGAACACAGTATAGGGTGGCCCAAAAGACGGTGCCTGCAATTTGCTCACAGTTCGTGCAGATTTTAAAGCAATCAGGAAAGCTGTTTTCAATGTTAACATTAATGGACAAGTGTGCAAGGGTTCAAAAGGGGCACATATTAAAAACCAGATTAAGCTCCCAAACTGGGACTTGGAAAGGTAAGGAAGGAACACATTAGTGAGTCCCTTTAAGAATTGTGTTATCAAAGGAATTTTAAAGTAGGACCATTCTTCTGAAGAGCGCTTGAAAATGGAAAGCGCTGCAAGATAACCTTTAATGGTCCCAACATTTAGGCCTCTATGTGCCAGGGACAAGAGAAAGGACATAGACTTCCGGGATAGAACATATAAAAGGATCAACATTCTTTTCTTTGCACCAGTTGGAAAACTTTTTCCAACCCCAACAGTATAGAGATTTTGTTGCCGGTCTTCTTGCCGAAAGCAACACCTCCATGACATCATCTGGAAGGTGTATTTCAGCCTTTAAGATACCAAGCATGAAGGTTGAGAGTCTTGACCTCTGGATGGAGAACCTGGCCCTCCATTTGTGAGAGAAGGTCCTCTCTTTGAGGAAGACGTAACGGAGGACAGATGGACATGTCTAGAAGGTCAGGGTACCATGTTCTCCTGGCCCAATCCGGGGCAATTAGGATCATGCGGTTTCCGAACTGTCTCAATCTCCAAATGCCCTGAGGAATGACGGGAATCGGAGGTAACGCGTATATTAGCGGGAAGTTCCACTCCACCATGAATGCGTCACCTAGGGCTCCTCTCGAGGGAAATTCCCTTGAGCAATACCTTTTGCACTCCCAGTTGATTCCGGTTGCAAACAGGTCTACTTGAGGGGTTCCCCAAAGGACGAAGATCTCTTGAAGGACTTCCTGAGCCAGTTCCCACTCGTGGGACACCGTGCTCTGCCTGCTCAGAGCCTCAGCCGTCATATTCTCCTCCCCGGCTAGATAAACTGCCGTTTAGGAGATTCCTTCTTGAATTGCCCAATACCAGAGCCGCATTGCCTCTCTGCACAGAGGTAGTGACCCTACACCTCCTCTTTTGTTTAGATAATGCATGGCCACTGTGTTGTCTGTCATTATCAGGACATTCCTTCCTCTGACAGATGGCAGAAAAGCCTTCATTGCTAGTCTGATTGCTCTCAGCTCTAAAAGGTTGATGTGTAGTTTGGACTCTGATGGAGACCAACGACCGCTGATTGTCAGATCGTTGGCATGAGCTCCCCACCCCATGAGTGAGGCGTCCGTCACTACTGTGATCTCTGGCCATGGTTGCCAAAAAAATGTCTCCTTTTAGGATGTTTTCTGTGCAAGTCCACCACAGAAGATCCTGCCGAACCTTGTTCGGAATCTGAAGAAGATGCGTCATTTGACCTGAAAATTGGGACCATTGAGTCTTTAGATCCCAGTGAAGGGATCTCATCCTCAGGCGTGCCTCTGGCACTAGGAAGATGCAGGATGCCATGAAGCCGAGCAATCTTAAGAAGTCGTAGGCCTGGAGATTTTGGGCATTTTGGAATCTGGAAACCATCTGAAGAATGTCTTGAGCTCTCGACTTGGGAGGCGAGCTCTTTCCCAAGGATGTGTCTAATACAGCCCCTATGTACTGGAACTGTTGGGAAAGTGTCATTTGTGACTTCTTGAAATTGAGGGAGAAGCCCATTCTGTGGAGGAAGTGGCAGGTGACTTTCAGATGATCCAAGGCTTGTTCGGAAGAACGGACCCTGATCAATCAATCGTCAAGGTAGGGGTAGATGTGAATCCCCCCTCTCCTGAGGTGCGCTGCCACCACTACCATTAATTTGGTGAAGACCCTTGGGGCGGAGGTCAACCCGAAAGGCAGGACTCGAAACTGATAGTGTGAGTCACCAACTACGAACCTCAGGTATTTTCTGTGCTTGAGATGAATTGCCACATGCAAATAAATATCCTGGAGGTCCAATGACACCAACCAATCCTGAAGTTGAAGGGCCTGAAGGATCTGAGAAAGAGTGACCATCTTGAACTTGTTCTTCCTGAGGACCTTGTTCAAGCCTCTTAAATCCAAGATGGGTCTCAGTCCTCCGTCCTTTTTGGGATTAAAAAAAAATGGAGAGTACCATCCTGCAGACTTCCTGCTGTAGGAGAGGGTCTGGAAACTTCAAAGAGTGTCTCCCTGGTGGATTGCTTTGAGGGTGCATTATAAAAGGAAGGCAGTAACCATGGGCTATTAATTCTAGAGCCCAAACATCTGAAGTAATGGCTCGCCATTCTTGCAGATGCTGTGACAGCCTGCCTCCCACAAGTGTTTTTGTGGCGGTTGCTGCAGCCGTTGATGGCAAAGTGGCTGCAGCTGGGGCTGGCTTTGCACGTTTTCCTCGTCCACCACGAGTGGCTTTTTTCTGGCCTCTGACTGACCATTCCTCTCGCCTTTCCATATGAGGAGTAGTAGCGATAGGATCGTCCCCTCCAAGATTGTCCTGATGCATGAAAAGGCTGAGGTTGCCTAATAGCAGTTCCTGAAGACTTGGCAGCTGCTTTTGAGGTCTGCAACCTCTCAAGGCTCTCGTCAAAGGTGAGACCCGTCAAAGGGCATGTTCAGAAGATGGTTTCGCACATCTGGTGCGAAACCAGACTTCCGTAACCACGCAAATCTGTGGATTCATGTGCTAGTGCCCATGGACCCGCTCACACTATCTGCAGTGTCCAGTCCAGACTGAAGGGATTCCTGCATGGCCTCCTTTCCATTATTAACATTGGCTAGGAATCCTTCCCTTTCATCCCCTTCTGGTATGTCCTCTGCTGCCATTGCAATGCACTCCCACAGAGTGTACGAAAGTTTTACCAAGGCACATGTGGAGTTAGCTGATTTTAACGCCATACGTCCAGCTGAAAATACCTTGCGTGCCCAACCATCAATGCGCTTGTCGTCCCTATCCGGAGGGATAGAATGGTACGTCACCTTACTTGAAGCTGTGGCTGCCTTGACCACCAGACTCTCAGGAGTAGGGTGCTTAGATAGACAGCCGGGGTCGCTACTGGAAGGGTGGTATTTTGAAGTGAGGGACTTATTCACCGGAGGAATAGAGTCCGGGGTCTCCCAATTTTTGGCCACCCTATTTTGTAAGGCTACATGGAAGGGTAAAATCGGATTTTCGGTGGGACCATGCTCCAATATATCAGCCAGTTCATCCTGGATGAACTGAGTTGGTGGTCTAGCCCATCCTAAGTTTTCGACCACCTTTGTCATTAGTTGTCTGTATGAGGGACTGGCACCTTCCCTTGGATCTGGCCTGCCAAAATCTGTTTCAGGTGAAGTATCAATTCCACTTGTGTTATGCAAGGTTTCTACCAGATCCCCCATCCTGCTTTCCTCAGAAATCAGGCATTCTGGGACATTTGGGGTGCCATATTCCAGTCCAAAAGGAACATTCTCCTCATCAAAATTGAAGTTAAGGATTTGAAAAATTCTTTCTTTAGAAGAGGTTTAAAAACCTTTTCTGGGAGAGGTTGGAGAGGTGTATCAGTGGAACCTGAAGGCATTACAGCCTTTGCAGCCTTCTCTTTTGCTGTTATTTTGACAGCTTCTGGCTGAATTAGCTGAGTTGGAGCCTTTGCAATATTTGGCGCTTAGGACTTCGGGGTCGACGTTGACAAAGGCGTCGATGGTGCCGACGAAATAGTGGTCGTCGACGGAGCTGGCTTCGAGGTCGTTGAAGCGCTCTTCGGAGACTTACCCTTCGAGGTGTGTCGGGTTCTGGACGGCGTCGATGACCCCGAACAGTCGACTCGACTCGAGCAATCTTTTTCCCTCAGCGTCCTGGAGGGTCCCCGATCCTTTCTCCTTCAATCACCCGGACTTGAGGGCGCGCAAGTGTCGGAACGGTAACGCTCCCGGCCAGCTTCCGAAAGACTGAGGCTTAAGCTTCGACTTTTCAAACACCTCTATCATTTTTATTCTAAATGCTTCCCATTCTTCGGAGGAAGAATGTTTTGTGGGGCATTTCATTTTTTTGGGGATTTGTCCAAGGACGAGGTGGAAGGGGACCGGTGCCGTCTTTTCCTGGACTTTTTAGTCAAAGACGAAGAGCGGTGTGAACCACTTTGGGACCTAGACCGATGCTTTTGCCTTTTGCGTCGAGAAGATTTCTCCTCAATGGACCTCGACTGGATGCTTTTCGGTCGGGTTTTCGACCTACCTGCAGTTTTCCCTTCCTCTCTCGCAAGGCCTTCCCCGTCATTGCCTGACACTCGCACAGGCCTCCATGTCGTGGCCTTCACCGAGGGCACCACAGACATTCTTGGTTCGGGTCCATGATGGACATTTTCGAACCGCAGGATTTACACTTTTTGAATCCCGAACGCGGGGTCGTAGTCGGGTGTCGATGACGAGGACATATTGAATATGTTCAGTAACTGCGTCACAGAACTACTTGAGGCGCGCTGAGTCTCTGAAGCAACACGTACTGGGGAAAAACGGAACTGAGGCCAACGGGCGCCGCACGTGCTACTTGTATACACGATGATGTCACCCTCGACTGAGGCCTCTGAGGGACCTCGACTCGACGACATCGACGCACAGCGCCCTCTGCCGAGACAAACATTTTTCAGAAGCAGCTGAAGCTGGATGGAATACATCTAAGATGAGGAATACGTTGGAGGACACAATCCATTCAAAATGTTTACTCTCTATGTGCAGGCAGGATTAACTGCCAGCCTGCATTTTATACATTTAAGTTAAAATGCGCCTGGAAATTGAAAAACTCTCTGGAATCTGCCTGATGCGATAAAGTCATTTTGTAATCCGCATTTAAATGTCGAGCTTGTTTACGAAGTTTCCGGCAGTGGGGACATTCTATGTGTAAAATGAAAGCCTTGCGCTAGGGTCTATCGTCGCATACAGAGCTGACACAGCGCGCACAACATTTACTTGGTTTTATGCAAATAAACTTTAAATGTTGCGCTCTGGCTATGCACACATAAGGCACTCTGAACGATCTCCCACTCCCCGGAACTCCTTTGTGTAACAGAGACATGGCAGTCAGATGGATCTTTATCATACTCTTCCTTACGAGTTCACTATTTTGCATGCCAACCATGCCTCGGGGCACCCGGTAGGTGGGGTAGTGCTGATTTTCAAGAACCAGTTTCAGTGCTCAGTGGTTACGCTCCAGTGCAAGATTAAAATGGAGCACGTGTTTGTGCAACTGTCTGTCTTTGTCTCCTACTGTCACCCATTATTTTTTTAATTGTTTATCATCCCCCGCAGTTTGATTCAGCTTTTTCTAAGGATTTTGCTAATATTGCTGCAGCTCTGCAGCTGGAATATCCTCACCTTACCATTCTTGGCAACTTCAATCTGCAGACGGGCGATCCTTCGGACAGTCACGCTGCTAATTTACTTACCCCCTTTCTGTCCTTCAGTTGTCCCAAATTGTATCGTGCCCCACTCACATACAGGGTCACACCCTTGACTTAATTTTTACAGAAGCTAGCAGCATACTGCTTTCCTGGTTGTCTGTTCAGACCATTCTGTTATTCCATTTCATGCTTCGGATTCCTTTCTCCAGACCGACGGCCAGGCCGGCTTGTTTTTCTTTTCCCTCTTGGAGTCAAGTAGATTTGACCTGTTTGGCCAGTCAGACTAAGACCCACTTTGCAGCTTCTAATATCAAGTCCTGTGCAGACCTGCTATCAGCTTTCTACTCTGCCCTTATCCTAGCAGCTGATGATCTTGCCCCAGTCAGGCAGTTCAAAAGGCCTCGGAAGGTGGTGGCCCCTTGGTTTACTGCACACCTGCGCTCTCTTAAACAATTGTATAAACGTGCTAAGCACAAGTGGCTTTGGGGCTATTCCGAGTCTGAAAAATCTCTTTTGAAACCTGAACGGCTTGTGTACCGTCAAGCTATCAAGGAAGCAAAACAGGCTTTCTTTTCTAATCGTATTCATGCAGCACAAAACCACTCGAAAGAACTGTTTGCTGTAGTGAGGGAGCTGTCTCAGCCTGCCATGAGAACACCTACGGTGCTGGGGTCACACAATCTCTGCAATATGCTCTCTGACTTCTAGTGACTCCTCCTTTATCTTCTTTCCTATGGCCAAGGAGGCTCAAGTTCTGCAGGTGATCAGAATTTTAAATTTGCTTCCCCATTCGGCCCAGTCCCCCTTCGAGTCTTGAAATCTATTGGGCCACAGCTTGAAGGGGTGCGTACTGGCCTGGTTAATCATTCACTACAGACTGGTGCCATTCTGGGGGTTTTGAAGCATTCACTGGTCACACCCTTGCTCAGAAAGCCTTCATTGGACCTAGCTGTACAATTAAACCTTTGTCCCATCTCATTGCCGCGGTCCCTGATGAAAATTCTTGAGTCTATTGTGAGGCCTCAACTGAGAGACTATCTGGAGTTCCAGTTTATCCTGAACCCCTTTCAATCTGGCTTCCGCCCCCTTATGGGGACTGATACTGTTCTGGTGACCGTGATTGACGACCTCTCTCTGATCCTTGATCAGGGTGGGATTGCTGTTCTCAAATTACTTGACCTCTCTGCTGCGGATGACACAATTCACCATGCTATTCTTTGTTAGCACTTCAGTCCCTGTCCTTGGCTGCCTTCTCTTCTGCCCCGGTTCCTCTTACCTGTGGCGTCCCTCAGTGCTCAGCCATTTCACCCCTCTTGTTTAATATCTATATACTCCTGCTGGCTAAACTTATTCATGCTCATGGCTGGAGATTTTCCTCCTATGCTGATGACACACAAATTATTTTGCATGTTGATCATGATCAGGTGATGGCGGCTACCCACTTAAATAACTGCTTGTCCGACATTGGAGTTTGGATGCGTAGAAATTGCCTCATACTCAATGCAGACAAGACAGAAGTGATGGTACTGGGAGCAGATCCCTTGGAGGGTTCTGCCTGGTCCACAGCCTTCTGACTGCCTGCCTTGTGTGCTCTTTCCAGCCCTGTGGCTATGGTAAAGAACTTGGCCATTACCATTGCTGCCTCCCTTTCTGCTTCCCCTCAAATCAAGGCGAGATGCAGTGTTGCCCATTTCAAGCTTAGGCTCCTGAGGAAGGTCATTTCTTTTGTGCCCGCTCCTCTCCGTGGCTTGGTGGTTTCCACCTTTGTCATGGGAGATCGGGACTATTGAAATGCTACTCTTTTTGCTCAGCCCAAGAATCTTCTCCACAGTTTGCAGGTTGTGCAGAATGCGGCCGCCAGTTTGGAGATGGGATTGTCGAAATATGCCGAACCTCAAAGGTGTTCCAGAAGCTGAAATGGCTCCCGCTTGCTGGCAGGATTACATTTAAAATCCTTTGTCTGGTTCATCGGGCTTTGCATGGCCTGGGAGACAGCTTTTTACGCCAGAAGATCAAGCGTTATTTTCCTGCCCAGAATCTTGGTTCCGTTCGCCAAGCCTTGCTCCAGGTTCTGCATTTTCGTAAATCTACAGATGTGGGAGAGTTTTTCAGTGGCGGCCCCAGTGTTTTGGAATTCCCTCCCCATGCCCTTGCGGAAGATTGAGGACCATCTCCACCTCTGAAAGGCTTCAAAACTTTCTTGTTCAATGCAGTAAATTGTGGGGCTTCTCTTTTCCTTTTCCTCTCTGCTGGTTGTCGGGCCTCCCTTCGATTGGGGGCACTCTGTTTAGTGCCAGGATGCCTTCGAGCCACATACACCCTTTATAAACTGTCATAACATAACCTTTGAAAATCAGTGCATCAGAGTATCATTCTTTAAAATGTATTCTGAAGATTCAAGATACCGTCATAACATTGGATATAGTTTCTATGTTCAATTTGAAAGGGAACTAGCAACTCTATGTTCTGGAGTTCCTCATATAGTAAAAACTGGAGCCCACATTCTCAATATGTCATCTCTTTAACAACTTAAAAAGTTAAACGACAAAGATGAAATATTGGACTCTATTACAAATATCTTGGCAAATGTGTGGAACAAAAGAATACTGCTTCCGATGCGAGGCTGACATTCACCGTCTGCTGAAGTACTTACGTCCCCACACATGGCTTGTTACACAGAGCTGTGCATAATACACATGGGGTGATTAACATGCCTACCTATGCACTGAAAATCGAAACAAAAGAGGAATAGACTTAAAAAGCAGTGAAGAACTTTGTTGGTTAGTTACAGTAAATGTTTCACATTACTTCCACCTCTGTTTTGTTGCTATGTTACCTTTCATCTGCGGCAACACAATTGTGTTCCACTTGGAGAAGTAGAACACTACTTTTGGAGAACAGAATACCAGTCTAGAGGAGCACCACATATTCACATGCTTTTGTGGTTAGAAAATGCTCGGAAATTGGTCCACCACAGTGATGAGACTGTCCTACAATCTATACAAAAATAAATTACATACAAAATCCCTACAGAAGAAATATGCCTACGAACTCGAATTGTGTGTTGTCAACTATGTATGTGTGGCAAATATTGGTGATGCCCATATAGCAACGAAGGCAAATACTACACTGAGGGCCTCATTATGAGTTTGGAGGTAGCCATGGTGCTATTAGCGCCATGGCTGCCTCCAAAATCGTGTCCGGGTCTGGGTTCTGTGAATGAGGAATTACCAGGTTATTCCAACCTTGGAGGACCCGTAATTCCCCATTCACAAAACCAATCCCCATTCCCATTTGAGCCTCCATAAGGCTCAATGGGAATGGGGGTGGAGCTAATAACGGGCCCGTTATTAGCTCCATTGTCCCCTTGCAGGACCCACAAAGGACGTCTGGTCTGACCAGACGTTCTGAGCGGGTCCCGCAAGGGAACCTCGTAATAGGGCGGAATGGTTTTACCGGTGCTGGTAAACCCATTCCGCCAACCTTGTAATGAGGACCTAAATGTTGTTTTGGATTCCCTAGACCTGTTTGCATCAAACTCTCTGCAACTCTACCTCTCTGCTTTGAACTCTCTGAAATCCACTCTTGGTAGAGTGAAAACGGAATTCTACTTCACCCTCATTGACTCTCACTCCAACCATCCTCACTTGCTACAGGACACCCTAAACTCACTCCTCCTAAACCTATGACCATCAACTCCACTTTCACAACCAATGACCTAACTGAGTACTTCACTGTAAAGATTTCCAATGTTAGAGGCTCTTTGCTGACCTTCCTTATACTGCCTCCTCCAACATTCCACAATCCGCCTACTCTACCATCATCCTCTGCCTCTATCTCCCACTTAAGTCACACTAATAATGAAGACATCCTATCTCTACTGATAAAGGCTAACCCCTCTTGTGCCCCATCAGGGATGTATGTGAAATAAATGAAAAAAATAACAGTAGAAAAGTTTTTTGGGGTGGAAAAACTAAAATAACTTTTGGGTATTTTGCACTTTTTTTAAATTAATGATGCGTGGGGGACCCACCGCACACACTGACTGCCCCCTACCATAACGTATACCCTTACCCCACCCCAACTATTTAGTTAATAAAAATGTTTAAAAATCCTGCAAAAATGTGACCAATAAAACTCAGTCATTTCTACTTCTTTATATTCTAATTCAGTCATTTCTGCAGATACCCCCCTCATCAAACCCTCTTGCTTCTCAGCTAGTCAACCCTATATCCCCTTTAGTGGCCTTTCTCCTCGCTGAAGTGTTCAACCTGTCCTTCAACTCCACTTGCGTTCATTATATTTTAAAACAGCCCCGGTCATCCATCTCCTAAAAAAGCAAGGTACTGATGCCAGAGGGTTCTAGAGCACGGCATGATCAGGCGTGGATGCCCTGCTTCCTGTTCCAAAGAAAAGGAGCTGCAATTGTATTGATGTGAGCCAGCAAGTCCAAAGCATGATTGCATCTGCCCTGATTAAATGTGATCAGTCTGGCAGAGCAGGTGTCTGGGTGGGTGAAGGGGTGGAATCTTTTTATCCATTTGATACGGTCAAATAATCAACCTGTAACATAAGACACATAAAGCATCAAAGCACGTAACATAATACATCATGAAACAATTATAAAACACAATTAAAAATTAAAACAAATACATTTCATGATTGCATTTCCAAGATCCAAAAACAAAAGAAAAAAAAACTTTATCCTAAAATTCACAAATCCTTACTCTTAAAAACAAAAAAAAAGTAATTTAAGAGAGGTCTATGCTTTACTCATGTCCAATTGATTTAGAAATGTCACCAGCTCACATGGTAACAATGCCTCATTACCAGAGTCCAGTCTATTGCAGAAATCCCACCAGGTCTCTCGACACAAGATGTCGGAACGTTTGGACCTCATCACAACCCGGCCAACGTTACAGAATGTCGTATTTGCTTTACCTGTAGAAGGTATGGCCAAAATCTCATTAGTATAGAACAGGTTCAGACGGAACCTTAAAAATTGATCCCGCCTAAAGGATAAGGAAACTTCAAATACCTTGCGAGAATGCCCAGAGGTTTATCTACAGTGGTCATATAATGACACAGACCATAGCTACACATTTGATCAGTGGTTCTATCCGGAAAAAGCAATGCTTTTTTAACCACACTAGAACGCAATAGTAATAAATCGCCCGACTGACCACAAACACTGAGGATTTGCTTTCCTAATTTAGCCGCTAGCATCCAGGGTTCAGCAATCTTTCATTTCCCCATATCTACCAAGAATAAACATGCAATGTGCAAAAATACCAAAGTTATGAAACAATTAGCAAATATAAGATGACACATTTTGCTTAAAGCTAATGTCTGAAGGCTAGATTGTAAAACATTGAATGCTTGCATTATGCACAGGTAGGATGCAGCCAGCACCAGGTAACAACAGCCCCAAGGCGCACAAAGTCTGGGGTCTAGTCTCACAGGAGGAAAGGAGCGGAGAAGAAAGGCCACGTCCAGCTGCATCATACCTATACTAGCATTCAAACTGATTGACTGGCGCAAGGAAGTCTAGCCCCACCTTCACAAGTCAATGCTGGTGTATATGATCAGAGTGCAGTCTTCGCATGAGTGACTGGCGCAAGGAAGTCTAGCCCCACCTCCACAAGTCAATGCTGGTGCATATGATCAGAGTGCAGTCTTCTCATGAGTGACTGACCAAGGAAGTCTAGCCCCGCCTCCACAAGTCAATGCTGGTGCATATGATCAGAGTGCAGTCTTCTCATGAGTGACTGACCAAGGAAGTCTAGCCCCGCCTCCACAAGTCAATGCTGGTGCATATGATCAGAGTGCAGTCTTCGCATGAGTGACTGACCAAGGAAGTCTAGCCCCGCCTCCACAAGTCAATGCTGGTGTAAATGATTGCAGTCTTTGCATGAGTGACTGGCACAAGGAATGCTTGCCCCGCCTCCACAAGGCAATGCTGGTGCATATGATCAGAGTGCAGTCTTTGCATGAGTGACTGGCACAAGGAATGCTGGCCCCGCTGCCACAAGTCAATATTGGTGCATATGATCAGATTGCAGCCTTTGCATGAGGGACTGGTGCAAGGAATGCTGGCCCCTTCTCCACAATTTAATGCTGCAGAATTTGATCAGATATGCAGTCTTTGCATGAGTGACTGGTGCAAGGAATGCTGTCCCCGACTCCACAAGTCAATGCTTGCCCCCTGGATTATCCCGCCCCTACAGAACACACTTTGGCATCTGCTGTTAGCATCTAGGAATGTCACGGGGGCCCTCTTGACCTCTGCCAACTGTTGGCTGCACTTATGTCCCTCTGCTTTTGTCACTACGCTTTAACAGATTTCTTTGTACTCACAGTATGTAACTTTGTTTTCCCAATTTCACTGCATTACTGCATTACTCTGTAACTAAGTTCTCAAGTATCCTTGTAATGTCTGCGCCCAGCTACCATCGGGTTTGGTTTTGCGCTATACCAAATAAACAAACAATGCTGGTGCATATGATCAGATTGCAGTCTTTGCATGAGTAACTGGCGCAAGGAATGCTTGCACCGCCTCCACAACTCAATGCTAGTGCAGTCTTTGCATTCTGCGCAATTCTGTGGCATCTCTATTCTAGCACCTCTTATTTTCCTTGTTTGATGGTTTATCAACCAATCATGCTTTTCATATTTTATGCATCCCTGTATGCACCGCGGATGCATGCAATCTGGTAAGATAGCTCAGCCGGTTGAGTGCCAGCTCCTGTGAACTGAGTGTGATCTGCAGGTTGTAGGTTAGAATCCAGACAAGGCCAACTCACATTTCATCGTCCATTGTCAATAAAAGAGTACCACCTTTCGCTGGGTGATATTGAATGTAAAGGTAATGTAAAGGTTCTATACCCAGCTCTTTGGTGAAAGTGCTAAGTAAGTAGTAACTGATTATCATTAATCAGTGTCCACATTCTTTTTGTAGAGAGCCAGGAGAACAAGTAGTGTGCTCATGAGGCACCTGCGGACACCTCCTCCCTTGGTTGACCTCCAAGACCTATGGTCCACGAGGTCACTGGCAACGTGCAACAGCCGTGCCACTGATCACTGGTGGGCAGCAGCAAGACTTTCCCCTCAAGATGAAGGAGTGGGCTTCTTTATAGCTTTACTTGGACAGGACACTTGTTCACAGCAATTAGAAATCAAGTATATGGGTCAATGCAGGGCGCCATCACATGCCCTGCAACCCCTGCACAATCTCCTTCACCCCCTTAGCTCTCAGTCCAATAGCACGTGTGTCACTCACTATCCTGCCAGTGGTGGGTGGCTTGTTTCATGGCCAGCACCTGGTTGCTACATATTAGCTCATTTACACCTTCCATTGACGCCACAGCTCATTTTCATTCCTTTGTATGGAGGAGAGGAGGGGCGGAACACAGTTTGCATGTCCGCGCACTCCGCCCCCCCTTCCGCTCCACCATACAATTGCCACAGTATTTTCACCGGCATGCATTTTAATGCCCTGTAAATGCTGGGGATACATATGCAGCCCTCCTGCTTTATGCAACAGCACAAAAACTGGCAGAGTCAGCCGAGTCTCTGGGCTGATCATTCTGTTTGTTCTACTGTGCTGTGGCGGCTTAGCGCCGACACCCTCAGTGGGGTGGCACAGTGGCAGACCTTGTTGCTCTCAATGCCCCCCCCAGCTCTCATTCCACATTTACGACTCTCACTCCTGCCCACCTACCCTCCTCCCAAATTAGCCCAACCCCCATCCATCCAATGATAACCTTGACTGCAATTCATTTCTGTGGTTGGTTTAGTCTAAGTGACATTCCCATTATCAGAATCGTGTACTCTTCATAGAGCAGTTTACGGCCCCCAAGATAGTAAGTATTTCACGAGTAGTTGAAGGGCTTGGCTTCCTAACCCAGTGGCCTAACTTCCCTCCCCCACTTCTGTCCCCCTCCTTGGGCTGGGTGCATAGGCTACGTGTCCTCTAATGCCAGGGTATATCGTCGAATTGGTTTATTCTGTGATTTGTCTCGAGGGTTGCTGTGCGACTCGTTCCCACCTCACGTGAACCTTGCACGCTAGCCCTTGTCCTAGTATTGGTCCTTTGGCAACAATTATTAGCATTGTATCCCTTAAAGTTCCCATTGTCAGCATCACACGACCCTTTAATCCTGTCTGCAACTCCCAACCTTGGCCGCACCAGCGACCTCGAACGTTGCTTGTATTCTCCACCTGGCGACACCTTAAACGTGCGCCAACTGCACGTGAATGGGCCCCGCAGCCAAAGAGTATTGCCAACCATGTACAATAACCTGCCCAACGCTGGCGGCACATCTCCCCCCCCCTGTAGTGGACCCGTAAGCGAGACTGCCCGCCTGCTAGTGCTGTGATCAAATTTGTTGCAAGCCAATATCACCCCCATCCCTATTGAACATTACAGGCCTGTGCACTGTAACTTCCTACTCGCAATCCTACCTACCACCCCCCCTTGCTGGCTTCGCTCCCTACCATCGCATCTGTGTATCTTCAGTAATGTAAAGGCCACAGTTGTGCCATGCCGACTTGGTCCTTTAAGGCGGTGTCAAGCCTCCTTATCAGCGGTCCCTGTCTCACACCCTCCCAACACAACCTGCGCAGCGGTGCTATTGCCTACTTGTGACCCCTTAACCTGTCAAGGGCTCGCAATGAGGGATGGGCGGGCAACTGGTTGTTCGCTGGGCGGAAAAATGCATCCGTCCAAATTAATAGCAAACCCCTGTGTGCTGCAATGCGCCAGAAAGGAAATGCCATGACCCCCCCAACCCCTCGGCATCCCCAACCTGAAGCCCGTCGAACACCACCGGCCTCTTCCCCGTTCCAATCCACTGAGCAGCCCTCATCCAAGGCCTTACCCGACGTGCCCCAACACGCTCATCGGGACCCCCATCCGTATCAGACCTAGCGACCTAGCTAACGTGAAATGCATAAACCTGTTCCCATTCCAAACCCACAACAAAGTACCTATTTTACCTGGATGACATTCCATATGCATCCCCGCCCCATGCCGCTTTTTACATGCTGCATATGCCAAATTTAGTAACCAGGGCCCCACGACCCTGCCACCACTTGAAATTACTGCGCCCTCGCACCCCCCTCTCCCCGGTTCCCGAGTGCTGCCTCATCCCGTATTGCGATGCCCACCCGATTACATTACCCTCGTAGGCACGCTAGCCTTTTCCCTTGTGGCTAAGGCCCATCATGTTAACTCCCGTACGCTACTGAGCCCCCCTGCCCCCGATCCAGACAGCTGTCGACATGCCCATTTCTTGTGAGGCCTGCCCACCCCCTTCCTCTTAACCTGCTGCGAGGCCTCGCTGCTGACCCTCTAACGCCCCGAACCCAAACCTAACGACCCTATGCCCCCATCCAACCAAACCTGCATATCCTTAAATTTACCAATAACCCCAGTGCTGCACAACACTGAAGTAACCTGAATGCTCGGGGCATTGTACGCTAAAATGCTGTTACCAGGAAAACCTGTTTTGAAATTACTCTGTTCAACACGTGTATTGCACTTGACGCATGTGCACTTCTCGAATGTTATTATCTTAACTGGGTCTCAGTTTCGAGCAGTGCGTAATTGCCTGATTCATCATTGGCTCTCTTTAAAAACCTGGACTAGAGATTGCAATAGAGTGACCTTCACCAAAACATTTCACCTAACAATGAACAAAGCAGAGCCACAATAACATATAGTGACTATTCTCCATCAGAACGCACTGAAAGTGAGAAAACCTCCCCACCCCACCCAGCACTGAACACCATTTACACCGTTTACAGCCCCAAACCGTGTTCGCCCTATTTAAAATCATACGCACCCTGCCTTTCAATTACCAGCCAAGCCCCCCATTCCTAGTTTTCCACATTGCAGCACCGCCTAATGCGTTTTGTTTTCCACGCCCAGTTAGACATATGGCAATTACCCTACATACCACCCAACCCCACCTAGCTGGCAGCCTCACGTACATACGGGGGCCTGCTTCCATGCCTGTAACGCTCACCTGATTCCCGTAGAGGCGCCGGTCTTGACTGGGCGTATACCGTATCTTCTAAGGTGATGTGTAACACACGGCTGGCTCTTTGGGCTGGACCCCTGTGCACTGTATGTCTGACTTGAAGGGTAAGGTGTCTGCAGATAGAAAATATGGGATTAATGAACTGGGTTATTGAATGTCTCTCTCTTCTTCCCTTTCTCTTCTCCTGTAGGACCCCAAAGGTTAACGCGCTCACCTTAGGTAAGTGAACGCCGTGCTCTCCATCTGCTTCGGAGCAGGGTGCTGAAACCAGTTTCCTCACTGGATAAGGGAAGCAGGCCTCTTGACTTCAGAGGACTGCTGTCCGTCGTTTTCTTCACGCACGGTAAGTTTCGAGTAATTCAAATGTCTTTAAAAGTCTTTAGTAATGTTGTATCTTGTTTTGCAGGGTTCCGGCGATGGCGAAGATGGAGCCCGTGTGATGAATAAAAGTGCCTTGAAGCACGTAAGTAAGCACTTGCTGCCTGCTTCACGGCGCGTTCTAACTGTCTTTTTCCTTTGCAGGTATAAGTTCGGAGTGGCTGCAGGGTGCCCGAATACCCACTGGGTTAGATGTGAAAGGAGTAATGGCTCGTGAGTATTTAAGTTCCCCAAAGTCTTTAAACGCACCTTGTTTTATCTTTCAGATGCGGGATGCAGCGCTGAAGGCCTCCGGAGCGTGCGCAGAATTGGTAAGCTTTTGTCTTTCAGATGCCGGAATGCAGTGCGAGGCGTTGATGACAGCCGATGGATCAGGTAAAAGGAGCGCTGTCACTGAAGACCGTAATGCTAACCTGTTCTTTCTTGTCTTTATAGGTGTTGCTGAAGACTGGATTCAGGATGGATGCCTTTTTCCTTAGGCCCAGGATCAGATGCAGAAGACACGATGAGCGTTCTGCTGCAGAGGATGCAGAATAACACAAAGCAAGATTCATCCATCGGGTGTGGTTTAAATAGCTTCCTGTAGTGCTTAGGTCTCTCCTTCCACAGCCACGCCTAGGAAAGAAAAGAGTCCCTGCTTTCCAGAAGAGTTCCAGGGTTCTGAACCTAGGGAGTGGCTCCTGCCCCACCCAACAGGAAAAGTAGTCCCGAAAAGAAGAGGATCAGAGGCTCAACTGGCAGGTAAGTAAGCAGCATGGTCTGCCGCAGGTAAGTCCACCCAAGCATTATGAGCCCGGCGCTTCCAGCGCTGGGACTGGGCACATTTATGAGCCTGTCGCCACCGGCGCCAGGACAGAGTCCAAAAGGTCCCAATTGGGACCGGCTGGCGCTCGGAACCTGGGTTATGGGTCTGCTTCCAAGGGAGTTGGGCAAGTCCTGACCTCTTGGAAGCAGAGATCATGACAATATCCCAACATGTCTCAACTCCGCCCCCCCTTCACCCTCTTACCCCTCCCTTCCCCAGGGCCCCGACTCCTCGTCCGCACCATACCTTCGTGCAAGAATGATGGTTTCTTCGCCACCCGATTCCTACACCGTATTTTCCACCTTCATAATCAACACCATGTAAATAAATTACGGCTAAACCCCGGAATCCCCACCTGTACCATGCCGAAAACCTGTTAATCACAACCCCCCGTGGGACACCCATTGAAACCAAGCCATCTAGCCACTCCTTTGCGCACCCTGTTGGTTTGCCCCCCTGATTGAATTGAAATTGTGTTCCATTTTCCCAAATATGCCAAAACATCGCCTCTAAATATCTTAGTTCCGTTCCTTATTCCGAAAGTAGCAAAACATGCCATTAACTATATTTGGCCAAGAGTTAGAGCCGGGCGCAAAAGATTGTTCTAAAATCCACCAACGGATTTGTTGTCTTTTATTTTAAACCCAATTTTTACAAACATCATTCGTTGTCCCGCTACACATTGAACACATTTCAATGTTAATCCTTCTGAATTAAGATAAGCGAAGTGAACGAACAACATTATGTACCACTTCTCTAGTTCGAAGGTGTTTCCTAAATATATTTTGAATAAATCGCACCCAAATGTATATCTCCCGGTCCCATCAAGGAATTTGATTTTAAACTGCACAAAATGATGTGCTACTTTGCTCTACAACTGCACCAAATCATGCCCAACCTGCCCTGTGCGCCGTGACCATGCGCCAATATAGCCTTTTATAACTTAAGAACCTCGTGGTTGTGTTTTTTTGTAATTAATATTTTTTTTTCTTTTTCTTTTTATTTTTTTATTTTTAGCGCTGCATCGTGTTCTAACCAGCAATTGCCCCATTGAATCACCCCCAAACGTGATAAGCCTTTGAGTGCAGTTCCAATCAACCAATTGCGGCACCCCTCAGACGCATACATTCTCCGTCAGCAGCTTGGGCCCTGTACCTTGCTCCCAACGGACTGAAACCAAAAAGTACACACTGACCCAAAACTTATCCCTCTTACGACGACCCTGCCTGCATCCTTCGCCCCCTCCCAATCGCTTTTGGGCCTCTATACCCGCCGGTCCCGTGGCAGCGAAAGAATGCAGGCTGAACCAACCCCCCCCCCGCCCCGCTGTATCCGGTAGTGTGTATACCATCGCCCATCCCCGGTCTGGCCCCTTTGCTGTGACGACCAAACTGAAAAGCCCATATCCAACTTGCCCAAGACTATCTTCCCGCTTTTGCATCACTGTGCGCTCCAGACCTCGACCGCTCCCCTCCCCCCAAACGCCCCCATGTGCATGCCATTAAACCCTCCCCCTGAGCCATCATGGTGTCCCCCCCAGAACCCCCCCCCGCCAACCCCTGGGCCCTGCTGTACAGCAGCGGAACCTTGGCCAATGTCCGGATTGCCTAGTTCACATGATGCAAATACAATTTTATTTTTTATTTATTTTTTATTTTTTTCTTTTTTTTATTTCAATTGAAACAACCAATGCGTATTCGAGAGGCTACCATTTCGAATGCCATTTGCCCCTACCTAGATTGGCCTCTTTGCTGCGTCCTGCCCATTCTTCCCCTCCTACCTCTCCATCAATCTTGCACTACCCTGAGCGTGCCGACAACTCGCCCATCGCCTTTCGAAGTCTCATAATACCATCCCGACATTAGCACTGTGCCTCTTTGTAATAACCGAATTGACATCACGTTTTCTGACCTCCTCAAGCATAACTCTCGTTGACCTTGCATCTTAGCACTAATAATAGGCAAGCTGTCCCATTCGATTATCAGACCCCCGCCTTCGGAGTCTCTTATATATTGCATGCAACCGCATATCCCCTTGCAGTAACGGTAATAACACCTCCTGACTCCGCCCCTCAAAACATCTCGCTCCCGTGCCCCTCGACCATTGCCAGCACCTCTTGTGCATCGCACTTCGAAGCCCCACCACCAAGTGGCCCAATTATCTTCCTATGCCCCCCTGCTCATTTGCATTAACTGCGGCAGAATTCGCCCCCTCCCCCACCTCTCACCAGCGCTACCCGTGCCTCTGTGAGTGTTCCCATTCTAACTTCTTACTGGCGTGTTAGTTGGCCTGGCTCCGTGCTGCTTGGAACCTAAATCACCAGCGACTTTGTTAACACACAATTGCTCAGCCGGGTGTTGGGAAGGGTGGACACGGAAAACACATATATGACCCATGTAGTGGGCATTTGTTAACATAATACGGTTGTGCAGCTTTTGTGGGGGACTCAGAGCGCATGTAAGCGCGGCTCCAGGAGTGCTTCCCGCCCCCACCGCCTTATTCCTTCACCTGAGTGCACCCCCAGCAGGCCAGCGGGCCAACATGGTGTCCTTCCCCCACCCTTTCCTACCTACAGCGACGCGACCCGATAAATCTATGATGCGTCCCGAGAAATCGTTTCCACTTTGACCCGCGTGCTACAGGCCCCCGTCCCCGTAATCTTCTGCGTTGCCATCCGGCAGCTAAACAATGTACCAGCTCGCCCCATGCCAGGTTGCCCCTCACTATTTGGGCCTGTACCTGCCTGTGCAAAGCGGCGGCCGCACGCACACTCGCTCCACCTCTCTGCATTCCTTCCTTAACCACTCCGGCCCCAGCTGCCTAACTTGCCGACTCCGACTGTGTTCTGTTCTAATAACACCCTCGGGCCCCACAGTTAAGCATTTATTCTACAGCCTAGAGCCGATGCACGGAAGCAGCACGTCTCCTACCCCTATAACCAATTGAGCTATAAAACTGGCTTTCCTCATTCTCGTACCTCCTATCTCCTTATCAGCACTGCGATTCTCCTGCCCGACTCGAACCGCGGCTCCTTCCTCAGGCGAACCTCGAACTCCTTCACACGAAACCGGAGCAGGAATCGAATCCACACGAACAGGAGCTGCAACGTCGGCGAGGAGCCGGCAAAGAGAGACCCCGCGACCCTTGTCCAGGTGTATTTATAGCGCCAATGGGCACGCGGGAGATGACGTCACCCACCCCCTCCACCCCCGACTCCTCTTGCCGCCGTGCCGCGTGAGGCAGTCGGCACTAAGGGGGGCCCCCGCCCGTCGGTTGTTATTGCGAGCACCTGGAGGAGGAGCCGGTGCAGGGACAGTCCTTTCTTGCTGCCCATAAAACATCCCAGCGTCCGCGATAAGAAGCTGCCGATCCCCTGAGCTCAGTCCAACTTGCTGATTACAAGTCGAAGGAAGCCGAACATGTAGAGAAACTTGAAACCGGATTCCTCTGGTGCAAGAATGCTTGATGCCGCCCCGCTAACACAGCAAAAGCTATTGCACCAATCTCAACTACGGCGTGAACCGGAACAAGAGCCTGAGGCCTCTCGAGGTGAGTGTAATAGCAGCACTGACTGTGTTTGTATCAGAAGGCATTGATATATCACAACAGCTTTCCCCTAATGGTGCATGTTCAACACCAGTGAATTTTCAATGCAGCATTCAAGCAAAATGTATGACAGTTCCCATTGAATGTATTAAAACTAATATGACACACTTGGGGAATTCAGGAGTTACTCCGTTTCTTACGGCGGGTACATCCGCAGAGACAGTCTTTACTTTTCACGAAACGGAGGGATGTTTCCGATTGTGACCTTCTAGAGATTAGCAAATTTACTGATAAACTGTTGATTGCAACGCATGAGCACAATGCTCAACAAAATGAAGAACCCTTGAATGATAACCAAAGCCTCCCGGACCTTCTGGGAAGTGCACCAGTGATGCACGGAGAGTCGACAATAAATTGTCTTGCTGACACTGCAAATGTAAATGTGCCTGAGTTAACTCAGAGAAACAGTATTGAGGATGAAGAAAGGGATCAAGTGGATGTTATTGATGATCCCGGAAACATAAGGTTCATCCTTTGAGTGAAAACACAATGCATCCTGAGAATTCCAATTTGAACTCTTCAGGGCCTAATATGAAAGGGGCAAGCTCTCATACCCCTTCCTTTTCGCAAATAGCAGCAAGAGAAGCAAGACTATCAGAGGGATTAAAGGCGGACTTCCTAATTGTTAAAAAGAAATTAGAACGCTCGAGTGGGCTCTCTGCGAGGAAAGGTGATTTTGAACATTCTCTTTTACCGATACCTGCTTGCAGTGTGAAAGACGGGAGATCTGGTAATGTAAACCTTTATGTATCAGAAGAAATATCGAACATATGCTCACCGGCAAAATGTGGGAAGGAAAACATGTTGACCCCGGATATGCAAAGGAATGGAAAAAAAGCATATTCCTTTCATCTACGTTCACCCAAAATGCGTAATGAGGAAGTGGCAGAGCAAGGTTTGGCTCCACCTGTAACTAACGAAAAAAGTGGATTCCTGTTTGCCACAACAAAACACAATTAATCTAGAATATGGCAATAAACAACACTTATCTGTTGCAGCTGGCATTCAAAAGCATAATAATGTTATGGCAGCAACTTCATTGGCGTTGTCTCCATTCATCAAAATATATGAATCACTACATGAGGCCTCAAAAGATCAGATTTCAATATTGGCACTAATTAACAGTAGAATAAGTGCACTAGAATTAATATCGACTCAGTTGTCCAAAAGATTAGATTTAGAAGCAGAAAATACTTCTAAATGGGAATATCGATTAAGTGAGATTGCAAGCAATGAAAGACTACAAAATAAGGATTTGATGGAGGCAGTAATGTAAAACGTAAAATGGATGAGGCATAACACTACTGGGGTGAGGACTCAAAATAACTTATATGATTGTGTCTGTAAAAAAACACAACAGTCGGTAACTCCTGGATCAGAAAAAAAAGACTGTGTAACAAACTTAGTGCAACAGGTGACTGAGTTAAATAAGCTCAAACCGCAATTGGGAGTAAAAGAGAACTTATCACAGGTCAACTGCGATATCAGTCAAAGTAAACCTTGCCACGTAGTTAGCGACGATGACCCAGCTCCTGTTGTGTTAGTTGTAGCAAAAAAAACAGACAACGATGTTGATGCAAGCCAAAGTCAGGATATATCTTCAAAAATGGTGAAAATTCAAGTATCAAAGCCCACGGGCCTGAAACTGACTACTTAAGTCCCAACACTGTGGATTGGGTGCAACACTAGAGAATGCAGGTGTATCGACAAATATGACGTTTGGGATTTTCAACAAAAACGCTCCGATAGCTGGGGTACTGTAAAATCAAAACAAACTGAACAAACTAAAGGCCCAAGGAAGAAACTACTGGTTGGAAAGAACAATCAGTCGAGCCACTCAAAAAAGTTCATTTGTAACTTAACAACGCCTCCTCCAATTTCTATGTTTGAACGGGGGTACCAGAAGCCTAAAACAAATATTGGCCCAATAATTGAGTTTAAAGAGCCGTTAGAATTAAAAAAGCAGCAGTCAGTCTGCAATCCTAACAAAAGGCCAAGACTGGATGACGTTTCAGTTGAAGAAATAGACTCCTTCAATTCAGAAGATCTGGCCAATCTATCAACTTATACTAGTGGAGATGAAACAGTGGAAGAGTTCTCTGATGTAACGAGTGGCATTTTGGCGACGGTTGCAGATAATGTAAGCCCTAAATTCTGCTCTATAAAGATTGGTAGCGACTCACCATTGCAAAGAAGATTTGAAGTTCCTAAAAGGAATCTCGTAGCAAAAAGAACAAGTATTGAAGGAAGAGCATCACTAAAATTAGGGCAAAATAAACAAACTAAGATAGCATCACCGGTTTTGTTAAATAAGAGACTAAACCCAAAATTCACAGATGCCCAGGAAAAGAATAAACAGAGAGATGATGGAAGGTGCCAGAATGATTATGCCAGTACTGGTAGGATAAATAATAGCACAAGAAAATTTAAACTTGAATATATCCTGTGAGACAAGGTGGAAATTAATCTAAATAGGAAAAATATAATGAGTCTTCTAAATTGTGTTCCTTCACAAAGAACAATAAAATCGGAAGATATTAAGATTGTAGAATACCTGTCAGAGACACTCTGATCGAGTATTGCTTCACGTTCATTCCTACTTGGTGGCCAATATTTTAAAAGCAGCCAAAATGGAATTACTTACACTGGGCTATGAAATTGGATATGCTAGTGACTGTGAAGCTTCGTCCCCAATAAAAAATGCAGGCATCTGACTTGGATAAAGAGGATGAGCTAACCAAGAATGAATCAAGGAGAGGCGTTCTTCAGCCTCAGTTTGAGCTAAATGGAATTGCTCAACGTTTCTGCAGACACCCAAGTAAGGATAAAAGAATGGAACAATTGAATAACCAAAGATGATTCGAGGTGGACTCATACTAGGATAGCAAGTCAAGACAAGTGGACCATCATTCGTTAATTTCATGGAACACACGTGGATTTGTCCATTTATTGCAGGATGATGAATTGAAAACTGCTGATTAACCTGTTTGTTTACAGGAGACGTGGATGCGGGTCTCGCCAGTATGTGAAGGCTACACAGTTAATTTAAATCCAGCTTCGAAGAAACAATGTGGTCGTCCTTTCTCCGGACTTCTGATATTAATGAAAGACATTCCCGGGTGGACATTGTTAAAATTCTTCCACCCTAATCCGTTTGTTCAGGGAATAATTATCCAAATATCTGAAGGCGATGCAGGTTTGATCAGCAACATACTCTTAATAAGATTTCCACCAAACAGTTCCTTTCCTCAATCTCAAGATTGGTGGACGATTTTGTGCTTGGGTATGGGATCTGTGCGGTGATAATCTGTGGCGATCTGAACTATTCATGCTTGATGGTGATGGTCTAATAAAGAATTGTTATTCAGAAGGGGATTGTAGCCGAGGGAAATGTTGGCTGAACACTATGAACGCAAGGAATTGTAAAATGCTTAATGGACAAACTACCGGTGACATTCCGGCTGGTTACAACTGGCATCGTCACACACATAAAACTTTAGATTATATTTGGACAACGAGTTGTTTTAAAAGAAAGATCATATAATTGAGGATAAAAAAATGAGAAAGTGATCATGATGCTGTGGTTATGCTTTGGAATGAATTCTCACCAAAGACTGAACTTAATGGAAACTATAAGCAAAAATTGGAAATAAATCAAGGCCTAAATCGGCTCAGAATGAAACCGGCAGATATTGCAAACTTAACTGAACAATTTACGATTTACAACATAGAGAACGGAAGTGCTGCGGATTATGACGCACTTCTAGTTCTCTACAAAACAAAAAAGAGTGGTCTTAGGTCTGATCATATGACGCATTCTCATCCATTTAGCAAACAAATAGCTGAGGCAAAAAATGCCTTGAAGGAAGATCTGAAACGTTTCAAAACTGAAGTCTCAAATGAGATGTTGTAGATCATGACGAAAAAACGTAAGCAGAAATACAGAAATTGGATGTTAAATTTCAAGCTTATGCGAAGACAAGAACAAGCTGAATCAATGTTAAACAATCATAAACTCAGGTACTCAAGCACAAAAGGCTAATCTAGAAAATGGGGTAAATGAGTCTGCATGGATTGCACATTTCTCTGCAGTATTTCAAATTTTAAAAAAGGAACTCAAAATACATGATAATGATCCAGATATCGAATGGAAAGTGCCCTATACTAAAGAAGATATCGAAGAGGTGATCATGAAATTGAAAAACTCAGGTGCAGCTGGACCTGATCGGATTTGTAATCTGATGTTAAAGAAGCACAAATCTAGTTGGGCTATGTTTATCGAGGTGTTATTTCAGGAAATTAGGAAGTTGAAAAAGATCCCCAGTTCTTGGCAATCGGCGGTGGTTGTGCCAATATTTAAGAAAGGTGATCGTGCAGATCCGGCCAACTACCGACCGATTGCCTTATTAGATGTCATCGGGAAAATATTTGCAATGTTTTTGCAAAAACGACTTGCAAAATGGGCCAAAGACAATAACATCATAGATTTAAGACAAACAGGTTTTACCAAGGGTGTCGGAGTAGAACTGAATTTGAGTCAGTTAAACTTCTTAAAATTGGAGGCACTAAAGAATAAACAAAATTTATACTTGGCCTTTATCGATATGCGGCAAGCATTCGATCGGGTAAGCAGAGAAATTCTCTGGAAAAAACTGCAAAAATGGAAATGTCCAGAAGATCTACTTCAGATGATAAAACAACTTCATACGGCCCCATTCCAAAATGGCCGCCGGACTGTGAGGACGTACTCCTCGAGTCCTCCGTGCAGGCTGAGAAAATAAATGGTGAAAACTGCGGCTGATGAAGCTCTAAGCAACCCGAAGGCGAAGCTTAGTATGTGCGGATCGAGCTCCCAGACAGCGCACACCGAAGCGAGGGATCCGATGCGGGCGTGGGCGCTCACAACATTCAGGCGTGCACTCAGCGGGGAGAGTGCCAGCCCCCTGCCAAAGGCCGTGGAGAGAGGCAGGAAGACCGCGACCGGCAGACCCACACGCCCGGTCGCAGACGCCCAGAGGAGACACCCCGCCCCAAGACAACGAAGCCCGAGCTCCCGCCCTACAGCGCTCCTCGGTGGTGCGGCAGAGCCCACGAAGCGCCCGCTGGAAACCTCGGAGGGAGGCAGGTGTCGAGCAGCCCAGCGCGCCCTGGTGCGGTCTTCCAGGGAGGCAGGCGGCCCCGAGACAGCAGCGACAGGCAGCCCCAAGCCCCTAAGCAAACCGCAGCAGAAGAAGCATAGCACACGTGGACCGAACACCCGGATAGCGTGTGCAGGAGCGGGCGCCGGAGCCTGCATCATCCAGGCGCACTCCCAGTGGTAAGGGCAAGATCAACCCCGCCAGAGGCCGGAAAAAGAGGAAGGAAGATCAGGACCAACAACCCCACGCACCCGGGTCAGTAGCGACGGGCACTCCTGCATGCCCATATATGGTCGACCGAAGCCCCGACCCCCATTAAGCACGCTCCCTGAAGCAGAGAAAGGTGAGCGGTGGGGGGGGGACTCTTTTCATCCCCCAGCCCGACAACAGGCCACTACGGTGCGGAGCCCGCGAGGTGCCAGCGGCCTCAGCAAAAGGAGCCCCAGTGGAGTGGGGAGAGACAGAGGTGCGGACTGAGAGGGGAGCGGCAGACGTTGGGGGGGGAGTTCTTCTCATCCCCCAGCTTGACAACGGACAACTTCGGTGCGGAGCCCGCGAGGTGCCGGCGGCTCCAGCAAAAGGAGCCCCAGTGGAGCGGGGAGAGACAGAGGTGCGGACGGAGAGGGGAGCGGTAGACGTTGGGGGAAGACCCGAGACACGGAACCGGAGAGCTGTGGCGGTGGAGGAGAGAGGAAGCGCCGCTGAGGTGGGGTACCCCCCCCCCACGGAAAGCCAAGAAGGTCATATTTGGACCAGCGGGGGCCACACATAACGAGGTGTCACGAGGTGTCGGGAGGTGGGCGACCCCCTCCAAATGTTTTACACGTGGAGCGCAGGCTGGAGGTGATGCGGTAAGCAGAGCACATTTGGAAGAGTTAAAGGTGCCCCATAGGCCTGAGCTGAGCTAGCAGCCCAGTAGCTGACCACCGGAGTCCCGAGGGGCACAGAAGATCCTGCCTCCCGTGGGGGCGGGAGGAACAGGGCGCCCATAATGAACAGTGATCCGAACCCATAACCCGTAATCCAGCAATGGACACCTAAAACGTGGAAAGGCAACGACCGTGTCTGCAAAACACTCACGGCCTCGGTCAACCCAATTGCCGACAGCAGCTGACCGCCTCAGATGCCGAATACCAAAACCAAAACGGGCCCATCAAGAGCACGGACCCCGGCCAGGCCCCAGGAGGGGCAGATAGAGAAGGGCTGGTGACAAAGGGGCCGCACGCAGGCGGACTCACCTTCCCCTCCACCAGCGCCACCCGCCGAAACACAGGCCCACCCAACTAGCAACATGGCAACCGACAAAGACAAACTCTTAAATTGCCTGAAAGGTATGGAAGCCAGAATGACGAAAGCCTTCCATACTCAAATGGAACAACTTAGGGAGGACCTGAAATCGTCCCTCCAGGAGGTCAACAAGGACATGGCGGAGATGGGGGAGAGAGTAGATATTGTGGAAAGAGGCCTCTCGAACTTTGCGGAGGAAACGAATCAAAACAGCCTACTCCTAGACCAGTTGGCTACCGCAACGAACAATTTGGAGCTCCAGGCAGAGGATCTGGAAAACCGCTTGAGAAGATCAAATATCAGGGTCAAGGGCCTGGCGGAATCAGTACTGGATAAGGACTTAAGAGACACGATGCAACTCTGCTTTAGCAGCCTACTGGCCGATGCCCAACCTGAAGCTATCGGCTTCGCCAGGATTCATCGAGTTGGCCCGACACGTAGCGAACCAGGTTCGCGTCCCAGAGATGTCTTAATAGCAATGACTTTGTATGGTCTGAAGGAAGAAGTGCTACACGTGGCAAGGACAAACGGGGACCTCACGATCAACGGGTCCCGTATACAGCTATACCAAGACCTCGCCTGGATCACTCTTCATAAAAGGCGCCTAATGCAACCAGTCACAAAAGCCCTTCGGACACACCAAGTCAGATATAGATGGTTGCACCCGTATGGCCTGTCATTCACATGGGAAGGCAAACAGAGGAATATTAGGCCCTGTGCAGAAGGTCTAGCTCTCCTACATCTGGAGGACGAACAACAGGAGGCTCCCGAATGCCCTCGGCCGAACGCACCAGGCCAGCCAAGCAAACCATGGGAATGGTCGACGGGGAGAAGGCAAAGACGAGGGAGAAGCGGTAGGTCGGGCAGTACCCAACCAGTTCAAGTTCGCGAACCAAAAAGCCCACCAGATCCGAATGCAGTCAAGCACACAGACATTGAGTGAAGCGCCACTTAAAAGTAAGAAGGCTGCAAAAGAACTCTGAAGTGCCTGCACGGAGGTAGGAGGTCATTAATCTTGGAACCAGGGTCGGAGTTATACTACTTCTGACCTACGTGAACTGGGGAGAATCTAGAGGCCTTGCATCCGTTGGTTCAGCAGAGGAGCCCATTAGGGGCCCAGGCCTCATACTCTCCCAGGATGCGGGGAGAACGAAAGGGGGGGGAAGGGGTGGGGAAGCATTCGAAGAACAGGAAAACAAGGAACCCAAAAACTATGAGCAAAGAGGGGCCACCTCCACAACCGGGTTTAATGCGATGAAAACAAAAGGAAGTAAATTCCGGAGCAGGACACTGGATCCATATACTGAATCCCATCTCCTAGGAGCCAGTGGCTGATGTGAACATAATCTCGCTTAATGTCCAGGGCCTAAGTTCCCCTGCTAAAAGACGATCGATCCTAGGCAGGCTGGAAGCCATGCAAATGAAAATAGCGATCCTACAGGAGACACACCTGCTCCAGCAAGACGAGAGAAGGATGCACAGCAGAGCATTCCCTCTCCAGTTTTTCGCCTCAAGTCAGTCTAAAACGAAAGGGGGGGCAATCTTATGTAGCAGGGACCTGGGATTCCACAAACAAAATATCATGAAGGATCGGGAGGGCAGATACCTGGGGTTGAAAGGTACCATCAATGGCCAAATGTACACGATTTTTGCAGTATATGTCCCCAACGATAAACAGGACCAGTATATTCCCAAACTACTTCAGAAGATCGGAGGATTGTGTGAGGGCAGAGTGATAATAGGAAGTGACTTTAATTGTGTCATGGACCCAAAGTTAGATAAATCACTCCCCCCGACGACTGCAGACCAGCGAAATAGACAAGCCCTGGGTAAACTCTTCAGAGACCTGGAGGTGATAGAGACATGGCGGTTCTTCCACCCAGATTGCAAGGAATACACACACTACTCGGCGGTACACAAGGGATACTCTAGAATCGACATGATCCTAGTGTCCTCCACCCTGATCCCCTATGTCAAGAAAATAGAAATTGGAGTCCAATATCTCTCAGATCACGCCCCAGTGGTACCCTGCATAGAACTGCAGGAAAACACGAGTAGGCCCCGTCCACAATGGAGGCTGAATGAAACAATCCTGCGAGACGTAGCGCTTAGGGCACACATGGAGGAAGTCATAAGTAATTGCTTCCAGGAAAATGACAATGGGGAGGTGGACTGGCGGGTAGTATGGGACGCGGGGAAGGCAGTTGTTAGAGGTGAATTCATAGCCCAAGCAACGCAATACTACAGGGAGAAAGCCCTTATAACGCATAAACTAGAGGAAGAGGTGAGAAACGCTGAAAAACTCCATAAGACCCGTCAGACGCCCAGAGCCTGGCGAGACCTCAAAAAAGCTAGATCCAAACTTGAAAACCATATGGCGGACAAAACAGCGCAAATACTACTAAACGCTAAACAGTCATATTACCTACACGGGGGGAAAGCGAGCAAATTCTTGGCAGCCAAATTACGCAAACAAAAAGTGCGCAACCACATTACCCGGTTGAGAAACAGTAGTGGGGTTCTGCAAACGGGAGATAATGAGAAACTAGAAACGATGGTCCACTTCCACAAAAACCTGCTGTCTAATGGGAACCTGAACGCAGCAGAACAAGTATCCTATTTGTCGGCCATAAAACTGCCACAGATTTCCGTTCAGCAGAAAGAACAATTAGGAGCCCCATTCACAACACAAGAGGTGGTGGACGCGATAGCAGCACTATCCAGGGGGAAAGCACCCGGCCCAGATGGTTTGGGGAACGGGTACTACAAAGTGTTCCTTACCCAGTTGTCAACCCCACTCACTCGCCTTTTCAACCTAATTAGGGATAAAGGAGCAGTCTCAAAGGATATGGGTCACTCGGTCACAATTCTCCCCCTAAAGCCGGGGAATGACCCGGTGGAATGCTCCAGCTACCGCCCCATAGCCCTCCTCAATACTGACGCAAAACTGTATGCTAAAATTCTCGCGAACCGGTTGGCAACAGTACTGCCCGAGATAATACATACAGACCAGGCGGGCTTCGTACGGGGTAGACACACTCAAGATAATGTTAGGCGGGTAATTGATATCATAGACTGGGGCACTAGGAGCACCCAGAAATTCGCCATCGCTGCACTTGATGCCACACGTGCGTTCGACAGCATTGACTGGAAATACATAAGCTTGGTACTAGATGGTTTCGGCTGTGGGCCGTCATTTACTAAGGTGGTCCTGGCTAATTACCAGTTCCCATCCACACACCTAATTGTAAACGGCTACACATCAGAAAGACTCAATATCCGGAGAGGTACTCGGCAGGGTTGTCCCCTCTCCCCCCTTATATTCGCCATGGCAATGGAGCCATTTGCCCATAGGATCAGGGAGGACCCGGGTATTAGTGGGGTACGAATAGGGGAGACCCAACATAAGATAGCCTTATATGCAGACGATGTTATGCTTTACATGGCAGACCCAAAGCACACACTACCCAACATAATTAAAGAACTGCAGAGATTCGAAAATACATGAGGGTTCACAATAAAGCACGCCAAATCCAAAGCACTGAATGCAACCGAGGATAGAAGGAACATAACATACCTAGAGGAATGCCTGGAATACCTAGGAATCAGCATCACCAGGTCCACAAAAAACCTGCTCAAAGCTAACATCAATCCTCTTTGGAAGCGCCTGCTAGGAGACTTGCAGAGATGGGACCTCCAGGAACTTTCTTGGTTTGCTAGAATAGCGGCGACAAAAATGACCTTGCTACCCAAACTGCTGTACGTGGTAAGCTCCACCCCGGTGGTAATCCCCCTGAAAATGATTCAGCAACTCCAAAATGCTGTGTTCAAATTTATCTGGGGGAATAAGAAGCCAAGAATCCAAAAAAAGATCATGATGCGCCCAACCCTTCTGGGGGGTCTGGGAGTGCCGGATATAGGGAGATAAGTCCTAGCGGCCCAATTGGCGCAGCACTGAAATGGGTGGGTAGTGACCCCCTCCCAGGGTGGGGGGAAATAGAACAGTTCGTGACCGACACCCCATTACGTGTGCTCCCATTCCTTAAGCAAAAAGCACGAGAGAGGGGAGGCATCCTATTGGAAGCGACAAAGATGACACTTCACACCTGGGATACGGCAATCCATCGCAGAAGGATCAAACCAGGTCTGGGCCCGATGTCCCCTATTATACACAATCCAGATTTCTCGCCTGGGCTCCAACTGAGGTTCTGGGATGGCTGGCAGGGAGCAGACATCGCGTCCTTACGAGACTTGTACCAAGATGATGCCCCACTCTCCTTTGATTTATGCAAACAAAGATTTGGCATCACCGAACAGCACAGATTTAAATATATACAAGTGCGCCACTGGATCTCGCACCCTGCAGTAAAAAGGGCCGGACTACGCCCCCCAGTAGGCTTAGAACTCACGATACGGGAAGGGGCACAGGGAAAAGAGATCAGCAGATTGTACAAGTTATTAGATAAATCGCAAGCAGATGAAACCCTCCAATACATGAAAGATTGGGAGCGGGACATGGGGGAGGAGATCACTCAGGAAGAATGGTGCCAAATCTGGAGGAGGGCTCACAAACTATCCAAGTCCACTGCAATCAAAGAATCAGCCTATAAGCTATGCTATCGTTGGTATCTGCCCCCAAGTAGAATCCATAAAATGAACCCCACGTACCCTTCAGACTGTTGGCACCGGTGTGGTGAAAGAGGTGACCTATTCCATATGTGGTGGACATGTCCAAAGATAAAAGTGTAATGGAAAGAAGTTCTGAGTCTAATCAAAGACATAACAGGTGCAGGCCTACCTCAATCCCCCAAGGTCATCCTGTTGGGCGCAGTGGCAGGAGGGACATACGCAGCCTCAGGGAACAGAGCGGCCCTCATCACCCACCTGCTGGCGGCAGCAAGGATGACAGTCGCCCAACGATGGAAAACAGTGGAAGGCCCTACAGCCCCATGGTGGTGGATGAAAGTGTGGGGAGTGATGGCGATGGAGAACATTTGCGCCACAAAATCAGGGACATGCCTGAAATTCCTAGCCATATGGGATCCACTTCAGGACTACGTGGGGGAGAGGGAGGCCCAATTCTTTAAACCCAGGATTTTAAGAAACATTCACATCAGATAATGACAACAGAAGACACTGAGGGACGGGCTCAGGAAACTGCCTTGCTCTGGTTATAACCTTGACTCAGTTTGGTTCAGTATTTTCTAAAGGTAGAGGGTGGGATAGGGCGGGTGAGGGTGGGGGCACTGGAGGGGGAAAAGTTGGAAGACAATAGTTTCAAGGCCAAAGTTCGGGGAGGTCAAACATTTGGTTCACACAGATGTTAATTTCTGTAATACTGCTGTAACCGAAAGCTAATTGTTGTCTTACAGTTAAAAATGAATGAAAATAAAGTTGGATAAAAAAAAAAAACAACTTCATACAAACACCTTGATAAAAATAAGACTAAATGGCGATGGAAAACTGTCCGCGAACATCTCCACGAATAGAGGTGTGAAACAAGATTGCCCTCTGGCAGCGCTAATTTTTAAACTATGTATAGCAGATTTGCCAGAGGCACTCATGAACTGTCGCACCTTTCCACCAAAGTTAAACGGCCATGAGATTTCCTGGGCAACATACGCTGATGATCTCGTCCTAGCAGATTCCACACAGATTGGTTTACAGCGTCTTGAGACCTATTTACGAAACAATAACATGGAAATTAATGCTAGTAAATCCAAAATGATCCCATTTGGGCATAAACAAGAATTGATGGGAAGAAAGTTCAAATGGTATGTTGCGCAACTAGAGTTAGGAAAGATACAGAACATCCGTTACCTTGGAATCATTTTTAACACCTCAGTGCAAGAACAACAATGGTGTGAAGATCTAAAATCAAAAATGACTAGTTTGAAACTTCAAGGCGCAAAGCTTCACCAAGAGTATGGTCAATATACCTTGATTCCGATCTTCATGTTCTACCGGCAAAAGGTGGTAGCTGCGATTACATTCGGCTGCAAGGCTGAGCTTAGTTTGGACAACAAGATATGGACTTTGTTAGAAGGTCAATTCTGGAAACGTGTGTTGGAACTTCCACAAAACACTTCAGTGAATGCGATTAGATATGAGCTTGGGTTACAGTCACTGGAATCAGTAGTGATATGGAAAAGTATGTCCTTGTTTAGGAAAATAACCGACGGACTCAGTACCCCAGTATAACATTCTAAAAGAAGATACTAGGAAACCTAACAAAGGGCTACTAAAAGTTTGGTCAGATAAAATGCTAAAACAACGCTAAATATTGGCGCCTCACTGAAATTAGTCCATGAAAATCCAAACGCAGTAAAAAGAAAAACTGAAATATCATGATTGGATGATGACAACTTCTCAAAGTGGAAAATTGAAAATTAGTCTTGATGTGGAAAGTGAGAACCGAGCAGTAGATTTTCTAGCAAAATACCTAACCAAGTTCCCCTCAAAATATCATCGTGACAAATTTATAAGGTTTCGTTTAAATTTGTTGCCTACAAATGAAAACCTATTTGTTAAAAAAACTCCCAACACTATCGATAATAGATGTCAGTATTGTCATAAAGAGAAAGAAACATTGAGACACGTGATCACCGAATGTCCTATCATCAAAGTTGAGAGAACGATATGGTTGGGAAAGTTTGCTCCTTTAAATGAATATATGAATGAATGGTGGACGGTGATACTGTCCGGAAATAGATTCAGGTTGATATGTGCAGTAATAGATTTTCTGTTCAGAATAGACGTTTAGCTTCTCTTTATCTCGGTTGGTAATTAGGATTTAAAATGGAAATGTGTAATTGATGTTTTGTAAAAAGTTTTTTGTAAAACTGAACAAATAAAAAAAATAAAAACTGGCAGACTCTGTAGGGATCATTGTACACGATGCCTGCTATGCTTGCATGCCATGCAATGTATACAATTAAACGGTGCCTACCGTGCATGGTAGGCAGATTTTAACTGCAATTGTAAACGCTTCTCGCCATCCGCACATGGTAGGCAGCGTTTACTCATTTGCACCGCAGAGTGGAAATATGCAGGGCAGAAGGCGTGTACATGTGTGTTTGCCGACTTTTAACCTGCACATTTGCACTCTGCGTGCAAATGAACCAGCACTTGGCTGTGGGGAGCCGCCTGCGTGCATGTCTACATGAGCGCTATAATGTTCTCCGGACTAGTTCTGGTCCATACAAATCATGTGCTAAATTCCTCTGTGTGCGGTTCAGTCTGGATCCAATTCAGGAACATAGGCGAATAATTGGAGGTTGGGCAGGACTCCTAGATGCTGCTACCAGTGAGGAAGAGGAACCAACATGGTAGCCCAGCAAAGGCACTTTGAAGGTTTAGGGCAGGGACAGGCAGACTATGCTTGAAAACATGGGCATATGCCCTCATTACAGTCCTTCCACTTATCGACTTATCGAAGCTTGAACAGCACTTGCAACCTGTGTGTTTCCTAAACTGGTAAATGACGGCAAGGAGCTTGCAAATAGCTACTTTGCGGCCTTAGGTTCGAGGAGCTTTGCACACTTTGCAACATGAGCACAAGTGTGAGGCTCACCACAGGGGGATACAATAGTAACATAATGCACATTTGGAGTAGCCAAGCAGATATCTAGGATGTGCGCGTACCTAGCACATTTAGAGAAATACACATACATGGTAATTGGGCAATTGGGCCTTCGAGATAAGCACACATAGGGCTATTGTACATGGTAGGGAGACTACGTTCTGATAGGTGAAAAAGCACGTGAATGCGGTAGTTGCCACATGCATGTGGTGATTGGAGCCAGGCAGCTCAGGGTGGGAACCGCACTCACTCATCCAGTAGTGAAGGTCACTTTTGGTTTTGTTCACATCCCCATAGAATGGCAAGATTCCGGTGCAAATGAAAAGATCCAGAGATGACAAAGCACCCTTCCTTCTCCACCACAGCACATAGCTGCCTAGAGTTTATTGGGACCCAGAGGAACCAAGGCAAGAACTCGGGTCAAATCCACGGTCCTTCTCGTTGAAGGCTATCACAGTAAAATCCCTTCGCTAAGGTACCACAGAAAACCTCATTCATCTGATTTCCCCATTCCCTTATGGCAAACACAACCAGAGTGCCCCATACCTGTTAACTTAGAATCCTAGTGAGGGTACTGTTGGGATGCACGTTCAGCTCCCATACACGGCCAAACAACTCAAGCAAATAAATATCTATTAGCGCATGAGAATGTGAAGGTACGCAGCTCTACGGGGATGGGGGCACAATTGGGAGCAACAAATGTATCTTCAAGGTAGTTATAGAGGCTTAGTTAGGCCCAGGTATAGGGCATGGGTGATATTGTGTAGCAGTAGTGAAATATAATGCTTAACGCTGACTACGTAGACACAGGGCCGGGTGTCATGATGAATACCCCCGGGCATCCAGACCACGTCCATCAGCCCCGGGAGCAGGCATCATGTCGCCTTGAGAAAACCCAGCAACCCCTGCTAGGGGCTGTCTGGGTTCAGTCCTGGCGCCTATGACGCCAGGCTCATATGGGACATCAGTCCTGGCGCCATAGGCGCCAGGCTCATAGGTGCACACTTACCTGATGCAGACCATGCTGCAAGAAGATCCAAGCCCATGTGAGGCCTGGAAGGGACTACTTTACCTTAGGGACTATTTTGTTACTCGGGTGTGGTCGGGGAGGAATACCTACCTGGGACTACTTTGGAGGCTATTTAAACCACGCCCGAAGAGCAGCACACGCTTCGCGTTATTCTGCATCCAGCAGCGTAACGCTCACCGTGCCAGCAGCAGCATCCAGCTTTCTGCGACGCCCGCCTCGAACCTGGAGCACCTAGAAAGAAGGAAAGAAGCATAGATTAGAACAAGAGTATTACCTGATTTCTTACCTGATTCCGGATTCATCGCATCTTCAAACCAGAGGAACGCATCTTCAAACCAGAGGAAAGACTTTGTTTTAAACGCGTCGCATCGCCAGCAGCAGTGCCGCGCCATACTCACCGTTCCACGCAGCATCTCTTCGATCCGGCGCTGTCTCCATCTTTACATCGCCGAATCCCGGCACCTAAGGGGGACAAGAAACAACAAGGTGAGCAGAGAGAACAGACAGAGACAATCTCTTTAGCCGCCATATGCTTACCTGATTTTACAGCCGGAGGTATAATTCCTCAGCACGCCACATCTTCTAATGCCGCACCTGTAAAATAAGGAGAAAGCAGCAAGTTTAACCCTTGGCATTATTTACTGGACAGTTTTGGGTAACACAGACTTTTACCGGAGCGCTTTCAGCTGTCAATCTTCTTATTGGGTCAAAGCTGCAAGATAAAAGAGGAATTGGACAGGAGTGAATTCCAGACATTTTGAACTCTTACGAACTATATACTTACGGCTCTTCGCCAGGACCTTTGGAGCCAGGATTCATCTACAACTCTTCCAATATCTTCAGGCCAGTGAAGTAACTGGTCATCAACGCACCCCTGCGTGCTTCGTAGGATGGAGGGCTCATTCTTCAAGAATATAAGGTGAGATTGCTGAGGGCGCTTCAGAGGTGATTAGTGGGAAGGACAGTGGGGGTGCTATCACTAGAATCCACGAGTGGCTAAATCTATCTCTCCACTTGTAGGAGAATATTTCTACGGGCAAAGCAGACAAGATTAGGAGGGCAGATCCAGTCAGTCATCGCTGCACTACGCATCACGTGGGTGGAGGCCGCAGCAGTCCGTGTCCGACCGACGCCCCTGTGGGAGCCAGGTGAGTGTAACACCGAGGTGCAGGAGATACTGAAGCATTGCCATACTGGAAGTGAATTACCTGTTGGAGGTGTTGCAGCTTTGCAAAATGAAGAGTTCAAATCATTTTCCCTTTCCCAAGTCCCAGGAGTTGAAGCTGAGTATAGCGACATTGCTTAATTGTATCAAGCTGTAGGCCTGTGGAATAAGATTGAAATGTGAACGGCAAAGTGATGGTAGGGCTGCGCCTGTCCCAAAGGACAAATCCATGGGAGACAAGTAAGAGGTCTCGAGCTACCAAAATGCTCAGTGTAGATTTAGAGTACTGGTGCCCCCGGCACAATGGCCATCCTATTTGGACTGGAAGGCGGCTGGAAAATAGAGTACGTAAATCCTTTAGAATGGGGCCGATGTGGTTCTCGGGAGTGAGAGCAAGGAGGTGTACCGCGGATGGTCAACTGATAAGGGGCGAGCGAGGAGCAGAAAATCCAGTGATTTGTGATTTGAAGAGCGAAAGGTGATGCCAATATATCTAGTCCAAAGCTGAAGAGGCATGACTGGGGCATCTACGCGTTTGGTATAAAAAAAACGCACTATTATTTCTATGGGCAATTTCGCCTCAGAGTTGTCCACTGAGCTCATGCTAATGACCAGGTGCATACCATGTGACTAGGCCAATGGGGCGGGTAACATTCCAGGTAATTTGCCTATCCAATAATTGGATAGGTGACAGAAAATGGGAACCACGTTTTGGAGGGTAGGAGTAGATTAGGATGTGAGACTATAGAGGACTGGTAGTATTTATATAGGTGGTAGCCAACGATGTTGGGGTAATAACACTGTTCATTGTTCTACGGGACCTCCTGATACCTTTTTTCTTTTTGTATACAAAAGAAATCTTGTTTTCCTTGCAAAGCGGTGCACCAAGCCTTTTTCCCCTAATGGAGTTTTTTTTATTGTCTTGTTGTCTGGGGGTCTTGCTTTACAGTACTGAGTAATGAACAGCGCCCCTGGGTGATGAGCTGGTATGGCATGACAGAGGCAGGACAATATACCCCATGGTTGTTAAGAATTGAGGATGAAGTTATATCCCTGGGAGAAGAGGAGGTGAGGCATGGCTGAGGCAGGACAATATAAAGTGAGAAAGGAGTTATATCCCTGTGAGAAGAGCAGGTAGGTCGTGGCACGAACGGGACACTATACCCTTAGGTTATTAAGAAGTGAGAAGGGAGTTATATTCCTGGGTTGTCAAGAAACAAGCAGAGCACCATATCCTAGAGTGTGTGTATTAGGGAATCTTAGTGAAGATCAGCATTCCCTTTGTTAGGTTCCTTAAGATAACTCATCATGACACCCTGAAGCATAGTTTATTTTCTCAAGAAAACCTTTTCCTCAGGACACAGAGTCATAGGAGAGGCTTCCTTCCTAACTTCCATTCCCTTCATCTGTTAAATTATCCATCCGGACACTTTTAATGTAGTCATCCCTCTTTAGTTTTAGGTCAAGTCCTTAGGCCTTGTGGGAGTTTATCCCATCCATCCTGATGTTGAACTTTAATTCTGTCTCATGTGCTCTGTTGACCCTACATTGCATTGGTCCAGTGGTGAGCACTGCTCTACTGCATTTCTAGGTAAGGTGGGTATAGTGTGTCTGAACTAAGGGAAGTCTTTCCCAACACCCCCACTGCTATGATAAAAAGCCATATGGTGTTTAAAGTTGCGTACCATCTGTTGGGTCGCTTAGGGCTGTCCTCCTTTACTAGTCTATGGAGGGGGACTTAACACCTTTGATATTTTACTATATGAATACTTGCATCTAGAGTCTGCTTAGAAATCAATATGGTCTTGGGTGTGTTCTTAAAGTGATATAACTAATGGTCAGTCACATGGACCTGACCTCTGATGGCTAATGTACGGAGGGCAATATGATGCTTTTGTAAAGCTTACTATCTCCGCAGCTGCGTATAGAGACAGCATACAGCCATACCGTTTGGTTATCTGCATAAAGTAATGCACATTGGGTTGGGCTGCCTAGACCTGGCCTCTGATGGCTAGTGTAGTGATGGCAATAGTATGTCTTTTGATAGCTTAGTATTTCAGCACCCACATCTAGAGACTGCCTAGAAAGCCATATGTACTTGAGTGTGTTCTTATAGTAATAAAATCTTGTGTTGGGTCCGATGGCTAGTGTATGGAGGGCAATATATTTTCTTTTTTTAAAATATTTATTTTCATTTTATTCTTAAAACAAAATAGCTACATCAGATCATTAAGACCAGCATACAAATACAATAGCAATCAGATAAACAAAAGAAATAAAAAACAACACTCCAACAGTGAAAAACAAAATATACCATTTCTAGCTCTCCCCCCCTCCAAGTCACCCTATCACATGTTCTGAGTTAATCTAGGAAACTAATCATTAAATGCATATTAATAGTAAAATGTACCAAAAACACAGACTAAATTCACCAAACCACCCATCCCCCTCCAACCCAACTTACAACAATATACAATTCAAAAAAATGAAGAGGCTAGTATCGATCCAAAAACATCCGCCACATCTTCTCAAAAAGATTCACTTTCCCAATTCACCTGTAAATGGTCTTTTCTACATTTGCCAGCTTGTTCATTTCAATAATCCAATCATCCAGAGATGGAGCAACCCTAGATTTCCAACCACGTAAGATTACTTTCCTCCCAACTGCCGCACCTCTGAAGAGCCATTTCTTCTGAGAACTAGTCAAATCATCCAGTCCCTCATCCCCACCTAGAATCATTGTCTTAAAGTCAATCCTTTCTCCTAGCACATCCAGACAGGCCCTACAGATTTCCCGCCAAAAAGCACTCTTATGCAATTCCATAACGGATGCTCTATACTACCAACTTGTTGCACACAGCCCCAACATTCATCAGAATCAGACAGACCTCTCTTATACAAAAGTTCAGGTCTCCAGTAGACCCTGTTTAATATTGTAATTCGTCTAGATCTCTCACCAATATTAATAGAACAGAGATTAACATTTGTGCACATATTTTGCCATACTTCCGTATTGATCTCGCAACCCAGACTCTCACTCCTTTCTACCCAAAGACTATCGTTCTCCTTATAATTTGCCATAATCAACTTGTATATCCTGCTTGCAAGACCACTCTCAACTGCCCGGGAATTGAGATAAAAAATACCTAGATTCAGATCATTCAACCAATCGACCTCTCCAATAACCCTTTTCAATTGTCTATAAGCTCCATTTGAAAAGCCAGGAATACTCCATTTTGTCGTGACTTCCTTGGCCGGAAGCCATCTACCATCTTTCCCAAGATCCCGGATCCAGTTGATCCCTCCCAGGAACCAGACTGGCCAGAATAATGATCTCCCCTTGTATTTAATCGCCGCGTTATGCCAGCTAGAGGCACTTGGCGCCTTTAAAGCATCCACCCCTAACTACCTGTTTAAATCTCTCCAACTGATATGCAGAAATTCAGTAGTGGGATTTTGTACCCCTCCTGCTATCATTGTTGTAGAAAGAATTGTCCTAGGGATCAATGGACCCACACGGCTACCTTCAGCCATCAACCAGTCATCAGAAACATCTCCAAGAAATGGAACAATGAATTGAGCCGTGAATGCCAGATGGTATGCTTGACAATTAGGTAATCCCAATCCATCCTATTCTAACGGCAATTGAAGCTTCCACAATTTAAGTCTTGGTGGTTTTTGATCCCAAATAAAAGTGTGCATTAGTCTGTCGATCTCCTTCCAGTAGTGTTGGGCATTCTTCAATGGTATCATACCGAGTACGTATTTGATTCTCGGAGTAGATGTCATTTTAAGAGCGTTTACCTTACCCCAAAGTGACAGATTTAGTATTGCCCATCCCTCTAAATTCATCTTGAAATCCTTGCAAAGATTTTTTTAAGTTTTCATCAACCATGTCCTCAACCAATGGTGTCAACCAGATTCCTAGATAGTTTAATCTCTTCTCGCACCACTTGAAACCTAGAGCCGTTATTGAAGACTTACAACATAAAAAATGTAAAGACATTGCGTCGGACTTTGTCCAGTTGAGTTTATATCCAGATGCTTCATTAAATTTGGAAAATGTTTCCATCAGAATGGGTAAAGAATTCCCCAGACCTTGCAAATTTAGCAATACATCGTCTGTGTAAAACCAGATCTTCTGTACAACTCCCCAGCACTTAATACCACTCAACCCACTCTCAAACCTAAGAGCAATCGCTAAGGGTTCAATCGCCATAATGAACAAGAGCAGTGAAAGAGGACAGCCCTGCCTCGTGCCTCCCTCTAAGATGAAAGGCTCTGACCTTAGCCCATTGGTTTTAACATCCGCCGTGGGGTTTGCATATAGCAAAGTAACCCAAGATATGAACCTCTCACACATATTCATTTACGTAGAACAGTAGTACAAATAATTCCAGTTGACACGGTCAAAAGCCTTTTCGGCGTCTAGGGAAAACACAGCTGCATCAACCCTTGAATCAATGGCCTGAGACATAGTCTGGATCTGTTTACGAATATTACTTGAAGTCAGCCGATTTCGAATGAAACCGGACTGATTTTCATGGATTATTTTTGGAAAAGAAACTGAACTGATTTTAATGGATTATTTTTGGAATAAGTTTTTCAAGCTTCATAGCAAGGATTTTTGCCAAGATCTTGTTGCCAATATTAATTAAACTAATGGGGCTATAGCTAAAAGGCAAATTCCATCTTTTCCTTTCTTTAGAAATACTGAAATCATGGCATGATTTTTAGTGGGAGGCAACATGCTGCCCTTCAGCGAAGACTCAAACATATCTTTCACTAGAATGAGGGCAGACCATGCGAGGATCTTATAAAACTCGACTCAGAGCCCATCCGGTCCCAGTGTTTTCCCAATATTCAATCTACTTATCGCTTTCCGTATGTCATCTACCATCATTTCTGATTCGAGAGACAAATACGACCTTTGCTTGAGATTTTAGGAATATCAAGATTCCCAAAAAACGCTCTCCCACACCAGAAATGCCAGTCTCATTGCGATAAAGGTTTATGTAATAAATTCTAAAGATCTCATTAATCTCTTTGGGATCATATGTGATCAAACCTTTAGGACCTGAGACGACGTTATGGCTCTATCAGAAGTCATTTTCCTGAGAATGTGCACTAACCAACGATCACACTTCTCCCCATTTTCAAAATATAAACACCTCAAATAGTATAGATTCCTCTCTGCCCTTTCCGTTAGAATAGAGTTCATCTTGTTTTTCAATTTCCTCAGTTCCTTCACTTTATCCGGCTGAGATTGATCTATCATCAATTCTCTTGATAAATCCTGAATTTTCAAATCTAAGTCTTCTTTAGCTCCCTTAAGGCTTTTTTCTTACTGCAGGAAAGACCAAGTAGCAAGCCTTACATGGTGCACTTAAAGGCTTCCCATACTATTTTAGCATTTAGCTCCCCGGAGTGATTATCTTCTACAAAATAGTCAACCTCCGAAGAAATGTTTTCAAGAATCTTTCCATAATGTACAATAGAGGAATTAATTTGCCAAGTAAACGTCCTATGCAACTCAAAATCTAGTTCCAAATGCATAGTTACCGGTGCATAGTCAGTCAATAAAATATTACCCATAGTGCTAGAACGACAATGGGGCGCACTATCATGTCTTTGGGGGGGCTTACTATCTTAGCACATGCCTCTAGAGAGAGCTTAGTAAGCCATATAGTTCAGGTGCCTGCATGAAGTAATATAACTTGTGTTGGGTCACCTTAACCTGGCTTCCCATGGCTAGTGTATGCAGGGCAATATCATGTCTTTGGGAAGATTACTATCTTGGCACCCACCTCTAGAGACAGCTAAGTTATCCATATGGTTTGGGTGCCTGTATCAAGTAATATTCCTTCTATTGGGCCGCCTTGACCTGGCCAACAATGGCTACTGTATGGAGGGCAATATAATGCCTTTGGTGAGCTTACTACCTTAGCAGCCTCCTCTAGAGAGAGCATAGTAAGCCATATGGTTTGGCCTGCATAAAGTAATATTCCTTGTGTTACGCCGACTGGACCTGGTCTCCGATAGCTCATGCAGTAAGGGCAATACAATCTCTTTGGTATCTTATTTTCTCAGCAGCTGCCTCTAGAGACTGCTCACAATCCAAAGACATATTTGAACCAAATGTCATTGGTTTTACAAGAGACACTGCCCTTACCCTCGGGATGATTTTAGCAGAAAAAGATTAGTAGTAAAGGAGTGGGAGTTTGATGACCTCAATGATTGAGCTGGTTGATAAATAAAATCTTTGTGCATAAGTACCACTCTTTCGTATAACATATTAATTCTCAAATATAAATGTCTTGCTTTTAACATAGAATGGATTACTAGTGGATGAGGGTGGATCCTGATTCTTAGCACTCCAATGATTTGACGATAAGCAGTTGTGACAGTGTTTTTTCAGAATCATAGTTTCAAATAAAAAGACTGAATACAGTCTTCACCTTCCACACCTTGCATATTAGGCACTAGGTTGAATCTCTCCAATACAATGTTTTCTCTTCCACTCATTGACCTTCTGAGCTAATGAAACTGTGCTCTCTCTCTCTCTCCCTCTCTCTCTCTCCCTCTCTCTCTCTCTCTCTCTCTCTTTCTCTCTCTCTCTCTCTCTCTCTCTCTCTTTCTCTCTCAGATGCTGATCATTGTGTTACGTGCCCGGAAAAGATGTGGTCAAATACACGACAAGATGGATGCATCCCAAAGGAGGTTGTATTTCTGTCCTACGGGGAGCCGTTGGGAGCCTTGTTGGCCGTCATTGCTGTGGCCTTCTCTTTAATCACAGCTCTAGTTCTGGGCATCTTTTTACATTTCAGAGACACTCCGATAGTGAAGGCCAATAACCGTAACCTCAGCTATGTCCTCCTGCTCTCACTGATGCTCTGCTTCCTCTGTTCCTTGATTTTCATTGGTCAACCTCAGATGATCACCTGTCTTCTCCGACAGTCTGTGTTTGGTGTCACTTTTACTCTTTCTGTGTCTTCGATATTAGGTAAAACCCTGACTGTAGTTATGGCATTCCAAGCCACCAAACCAGGAAGTGGGATGAGACGCTGGATGAGATTCGGGTTTTCCAACTATCTAGTCACTTTGTGTTCCGGTATCCAAGTCGTTATCTGTATCGTCTGGCTGGGGCTAGCTCCCCCTTTCCCGTCCTATGACACACAGTCTGTGATTGGTCAGATAATACTGGAATGTAACGAGGGGTCAAACATTGCATTCTACTGTGTTCTGGGGTACCTGGCATTCCTGACCTGCTTCTGCTTCATCATTGCCTTCCTAGCAAGGAACTTACCGGACAGTTTCAACGAGGCCAAGTTCATCACCTTCAGCATGCTGGTGTTCTGCAGCGTCTGGGTCTCCTTCATCCCAACCTACCTGAGTGTCATGATCTCTGCTTCCAAGAGGTCAGGACTTGCCCAACTCCCTTGGAAACAGACCCATAACCCAGGTTCCGAGCGCCAGCCGGTCCCAATTGGGACCTTTTGGACTCTATCCTGGCGCCGGTGGCGCCAGGCTCATAAATGTGCCCAGTCCCAGCGCTGGAAGCGCCGGGCTCATAATGCTTGGGTGGACTTACCTGCGGCAGACCATGCTGCTTACTTACCTGCCAGTTGAGCCTCTGATCCTCTTCTGTTCGGGACTACTTTTCCTGTTGGGTGGGGCAGGAGCCACTCCCTAGGTTCAGAACCCTGGAACTCTTCTGGAAAGCAGGGACTCTTTTCTTTCCTAGGCGTGGCTGTGGAAGGAGACACCTAAGCACTACAGGAGGCTATTTAAACCACACCCGATGGATGAATCTTGCTTTGTGTTATTCTGCATCCTCTGCAGCAGAACGCTCATCGTGTCTTCTGCATCTGATCCTGGGCCTAAGGAAAAAGGCTTCCATCCTGAATCCAGTCTTCAGCAACACCTATAAAGACAAGAAAGAACAGGTTAGCATTACGGTCTTCAGTGACAGCGCTCCTTTTACCTGATCCATCGGCTGTCATCAACGCCTCGCACTGCATTCCGGCATCTGAAAGACAAAAGCTTACCAATGCTGCGCACGCTCCGGAGGCCTTCAGCGCTGCATCCCGCATCTGAAAGATAAAACAAGGTGCGTTTAAAGACTTTGGGGAACTTAAATACTCACGAGCCATTACTCCTTTCACATCTAACCCAGTGGGTATTCGGGCACCCTGCAGCCACTCCGAACTTATACCTGCAAAGGAAAAAGACAGTTAGAGCGCGCCGTGAAGCAGGCAGCAAGCGCTTACTTACGTACTTCAAGGCGCTTTTATTCATCACACGGGCTCCATCTTCGCCATCGCCGGAACCCTGCAAAACAAGATACAACATTACTAAAGACTTTTAAAGACATTTGAATTACTCGAAACTTACCGTGCGTGAAGAAAACGACGGACAGCAGTCCTCTGAAGTCAAGAGGCCTGCTTCCCTTATCCAGTGAGGAAACTGGTTTCAGCACCCTGCTCCGAAGCAGATGGAGAGCACGGCGTTCACTTACCTAAGGTGAGCGCGTTAACCTTTGGGGTCCTACAGGAGAAGAGAAAGGGAAGAAGAGAGAGACATTCAATAACCCAGTTCATTAATCCCATATTTTCTATCTGCAGACACCTTACCCTTCAAGTCAGACATACAGTGCACAGGGGTCAAGCCCAAAGAGCCAGCCGTGTGTTACACATCACCTTAGAAGATACGGTATATGCCCAGTCAAGACCGGCGCCTCTACGGGAATCAGGTGAGCGTTACAGAACACAAAGCCTACCACAAAACTCCCGTCCAGGCGCTATGGAAACCTCGGATACCGACCAGCTAGCCCAGTTGCTTGGGGAACTAAGGGCAGAAGTGCATGCAGCCCGTCAGGAAACCAACGCTCTAAAAAGGGAACTGATTATTTCCAAGGAGCGAACAGATGATCTCGCTAGGCAATTGCTACAGTCACAAGCCGGACAGACCCCGTTACCCGCATCTGGGGGAAATCTTCCTTCTACATCCTCTATGAGTCCAGTGCAGATCAACCTACCTGGGAATGTACCTCTGGCTCCGCCCGAACGATTTTCTGGTGACCCAAAGAGGTTTGCAGTATTTATCAATCAGTGTCGGTTGCATTTCTTATGCCGGCCAGCAGCATTTCCAACTGATCAGGCTAAAGTAGCTTTCGTGCTTTCGTACCTTAGTGGTAATGCGGCAGACTGGTCGATCCCTCTAGTAAATCAAGATGATCCGGTCCTCCATGATTTTCAAGCTTTTCAGCTCAGTATGGAAAAACTTTTCGCAAGACATTCACAGGGGCAGGCTTTGGACAATGAGCTTCTTTCGTTGCGACAAGGTAATCAAGACCTTTTGGCTTATATTGCATCTTTCAACAGACTGATAGTGGAAACTCAATGGCCTGAGGACAAAAGGATTACGCTGTTTTATAGAGGTCTACGTGGAGAGCTCAAAGATGTGTTAGCCCAAGTAGTGAATCCCCCACAAGATTGTTCGGACTATATAGATTTAGTTGTTCAAATAGATCACAGACTGCAGAACAGGAAGGCTGATCGTTCCAAGTTTGATGCTCGAGTATTTTCCAAACCGCCAACTCCTTCCAAAGGAGTAGACTCCGGGGAACCCATGCAAATAGGGGGCCTGAAAGGTCCTCTAACACAAAAGGAGCGGGAAAGAAGAAAACAGTTGCAATTATGCCTCTATTGCGGAAACTCAGGGCACTTTCTTCGAGACTGTCCGGTGAAACCTGCCAAGAAGGCAGTAGGAGCTGCAGTTACCAAAGTTACAAACTCTGAGCAGGGAAACGACCTCGCCCGACAAGAATAGAGGTCCTCTTGCCGAGCGTGAAAACCAGTTCCGTGACCTCGCATTTCGTGATACCTATGGTCCTCATTAGCCCTGATAATCCGGATCGATTACATGCAATTGAAGCTTACGTCGACAGCGGTGCCATCGGCAATTATGTGGATCATGCAATGGTTTTGAGGATGAATCTAACTCTTTGTCCTAAGGCTGTAAAGGACGTCATTACTACGGTGGATGGAACGGAGATAGCCTCCGGACCAGTAACGCATACCACTCAAGAAGTGACACTCGTAAGTCAAGATGGACACCATGAGAAGATCGTGTTCGATGTGATCAAGGCCCCTCAGTTTCAGGTTATTCTAGGAATTCCTTGGTTAGAGAAACACAATCCTCTGATCGATTGGCGAGCAAGAACGGTCCAGTTTCCAGAATGTGTCTCTACTTGTCATCCTCCACCTGGTGTTGCACTGGCAGCTACTTCTTCAGAGACGACTCCCCAGTTACCTCCCGAATACCAAGAATACCAAGATGTTTTCCGGAAGGATCAGGCTAACTCTCTACCTCCTCATAGGTCTTATGACTGCCAGATAGACCTGATACCTGGATCTACTCCTCCTTGTAGTAGAATTTATGCCCTCACCGATCCTGAGAACCTTCACCTTCGTCAATACCTGGATCAATACCTGGCAAATGGGTTTATTCGTCCTTCCAAGTCCCCTGCTTCTTCAGCTTTGTTCTTCGTTCCAAAAAAGGAAGGAGACCTTAGAACTTGTATAGATTATCGCTCCCTGAACCAGATCACCGTCAAGAATAGATATCCGTTACCTTTGATCCCTGAACTCTTGGACCAGGTCAGAAAAGCATGCATATATACAAAGTTGGACCTTAGAGGAGCCTACCATTTGGTTCGAATAAAGGAGGGCGATGAATGGAAGACGGCCTTCCGCACCAAATATGGGCTATTTGAATATCAGGTCATGCCCTTTGGACTTTGCAATGCCCCGGCCGCCTTTCAATATTTTATGAACGATGTCCTCAGAGAGCTCATAGATGTGTGTGTTGTTGTTTACATTGACGACATCCTCGTTTATTCTTCATCGGAATCTGAACATCGGAAACACGTAAAAATGGTCCTCGAAAGATTGCGTCAACACAAACTTTTCGCTAAGTTGGAAAAATGTGTTTCCAACGTGACTGAAGTTGAATTCTTGGGATTCATATTATCACCCAGCGGAGTACGTATGGATTCAAAGAAGGTCGATGCAATTCTCAAATGGCCATCCCCTTCCTCCGTAAAAGGTGTGCAAAGCATGTTAGGCTTCGCTAACTTTTACCGTAGGTTTATCCCCGAATTTTCTCGAATAGTCCAGCCCATCACTGCCTTGTTAAAGAAAAACAAACGTTTTGAATGGTCTACCGAGGCGGAACAAGCTTTCCAGGATTTGAAGACTAAATTTATCTCTGCACCAATCTTAAAACACCCTCGCCCCGAACTCCCCTACATCGTGGAAACTGATGCTTCAAGCCTTGCCATGGGGGCAGTTCTATCACAAAAGGACCCGGTAACCAATCAGTTGCATCCTGTGGCATTTTGGTCCCGCAAATTCTCGCCTCCTGAAATCAATTACACGATTACTGACAAGGAACTTCTGGCTATCAAGTCTGCTTTTAAGGCTTGGCGGCATTATCTGCTGGGGGCCCGACACACCGTTACTGTGATTACGGATCACCGAAACCTGCAATATTTGAAAACTGCAAAAGCCCAATCCTCTAGACAACTTCGTTGGGCATTATTCTTTGCCGAATTTGACTTTATAATTACCTATCGACCCGGTACAAAAAACGGTAAAGCCGATGCCCTTTCTCGAATGGGAGTGGAAGAACACTTGATCAACCCTAAACCTGTACCTATCATTCCCGAACAAAGAATCCTGGGTGTAATCGCCACACAATCCATAGAGGAAGTTAAGGATAAAGCCAGGCAACTTGTAACTCCAGCAGACATACAGAATTGGCCTTTAAAGGGAAAGGACTTTGCAGTAAAGGACAACTTGTTGTATTTCCAAGAACGATTATACCTGCCCAGCACAGATTTACAGAAAAAAGTAATCTCTTGTTATCACGATTCTTTAATGGAAGGACATCCCGGTATGACCAAGACTTCAGAAAAGATCAAGCGCTACTTCTGGTGGCCGTCTTGGAAAAAAGATATCAGAGACTTTATAATGTCCTGTGGAGTATGCGCCCAAAACAAGAGTCAAAAGGAAAGACCAGCAGGCCTCTTACGCCCTATTGACATCCCACCTCGCCCTTGGCATACGCTTTCTATGGACTTCATCACTGATCTACCTCCATGCTCCGGATACAATACGATTCTAGTAATCGTGGACTTATTCTCCAAGATGGCGCATTTCATTCCGCTCAAAGGCTTGCCAACAGCAGCAACTCTGGCCCGTGAATTTCTGTAAAACATCGTCCGACTACACGGTTTTCCTTCGGTTCTAATATCAGATCGTGGTAGTCAATTTATTTCTCATTTTTGGCGAAGTTGCTGTCGGTCGGCTCAAATTGATGTGAGACTATCGACCAGTCACCACCCTCAGACCGACGGACAAACCGAGAGGACCAATCAAACTCTGGAACAGTATTTACGCTGCATGCTGCAACAAACTGAAAAAACTTGGAAAGACATACTTTGGATAGCCGAATATGCCTACAATAACTCTGTCCATTCGGGAACTGGGAAAACCCCGTTTTTTCTTTTATACGGCAGTCACCCTCGAACCTCGGAGTTGGATCCCCTCCAAGATCTTGAAACACCAGCAGTAGAATACCTGCATGCTACAATCACCCAAGCCTTTAAGGAAGCTGTTTCTCACCTTCAAAGGGCTAAAGAACAATACAAGAAAGGAGCAGATCAACATCGGAAGGAAGCCCCTCAATATCAAGTAGGGGATCAAGTCTGGTTATCTACCAAATATCTACCTCTAAAAGGGCCACGTACATTCAACCCAAGATACCTTGGTCCCTATTCCATCACTACCATAGTAAACCCAGTAGCGGTCAAGTTGGACTTGCCCCCACACATGAAGATTCATCCGGTCTTCCACGTCTCTCTATTAAAACCCGTGCAACCTCAAACCCGACTAACTAAATCTCCAAAACCTATCCTAGTTGATGGAGAACTCGAGTTTGAAGTCAAAAGCATTCTGGACTCCAAGATCTCCAAATCTAAACTATTTTACCTAATTGACTGGAAAGGCTACGGCCCCCAAGAGAGATCCTGGGAACCTGCTGAATATGTCCACGCTCCTCGCCTAATCAAAAAATTTCATCGAACATTTCCTGACAAACCCAAACCCCCGGAGAAGCCCGGTTTGGGAGGGGCCTTGAGGGGGGGTACTGTCATGATCTCTGCTTCCAAGAGGTCAGGACTTGCCCAACTCCCTTGGAAGCAGACCCATAACCCAGGTTCCGAGCGCCAGCCGGTCCCAATTGGGACCTTTTGGACTCTGTCCTGGCGCCGGTGGCGCCAGGCTCATAAATGTGCCCAGTCCCAGCGTTGGAAGCGCCGGGCTCACAATGCTTGGGTGGACTTACCTGCGGCAGACCATGCTGCTTACTTACCTGCCATTTGAGCCTCTGATCCTCTTCTGTTCGGGACTACTTTTCCTGTTGGGTGGGGCAGGAGCCACTCCCTAGGTTCAGAACCCTGGAACTCTTCTGGAAAGCAGGGACTCTTTTCTTTCCTAGGCGTGGCTGTGGAAGGAGACACCTAAGCACTACAGGAGGCTATTTAAACCACAGCCGATGGATGAATCTTGCTTTGTGTTATTCTGCATCCTCTGCAGCAGAACGCTCATGGTGTCTTCTGCATCTGATCCTGGGCCTAAGGAAAAAGGCTTCCATCCTGAATCCAGTCTTCAGCAACACCTATAAAGACAAGAAAGAACAGGTTAGCATTACGGTCTTCAGTGACAGCGCTCCTTTTACCTGATCCATCGGCTGTCATCAACGCCTCGCACTGCATTCCGGCATCTGAAAGACAAAAGCTTACCAATGCTGCGCACGCTCCGGAGGCCTTCAGCGCTGCATCCCGCATCTGAAAGATAAAACAAGGTGCGTTTAAAGACTTTGGGGAACTTAAATACTCACGAGCCATTACTCCTTTCACATCTAACCCAGTGGGTATTCGGGCACCCTGCAGCCACTCCGAACTTATACCTGCAAAGGAAAAAGACAGTTAGAGCGCGCCGTGAAGCAGGCAGCAAGCGCTTACTTACGTGCTTCAAGGCGCTTTTATTCATCACACGGGCTCCATCTTCGCCATCGCCGGAACCCTGCAAAACAAGATACAACATTACTAAAGACTTTTAAAGACATTTGAATTACTCGAAACTTACCGTGCGTGAAGAAAACGACGGACAGCAGTCCTCTGAAGTCAAGAGGCCTGCTTCCCTTATCCAGTGAGGAAACTGGTTTCAGCACCCTGCTCCGAAGCAGATGGAGAGCACGGCGTTCACTTACCTAAGGTGAGCGCGTTAACCTTTGGGGTCCTACAGGAGAAGAGAAAGGGAAGAAGAGAGAGACATTCAATAACCCAGTTCATTAATCCCATATTTTCTATCTGCAGACACCTTACCCTTCAAGTCAGACATACAGTGCACAGGGGTCCAGCCCAAAGAGCCAGCCGTGTGTTACACATCACCTTAGAAGATACGGTATATGCCCAGTCAAGACCGGCGCCTCTACGGGAATCAGGTGAGCGTTACACTGAGCTCCAAGGGCAAGTACATGGTGGCCGTGGAGGTCTTTGCCATCCTGGCCTCTGGCGCGGGGCTCCTGGGCTGTATATTTCTACCCAAGTGCTATGTGATTCTTCTCAGGCCAGACATGAACACCAAGGAATATGTGTCACAACGAGGAGTTTCAATTGGTTGTCATTAGTGGGCGCCATCTCTTTTGAAAGCTGAAAAATATTTTACGTAAATCAATACATATGAAAGCAACAGTCAACTGACAAAATAAACATGTTATGACCTACTACAGTAATCCATCATATTTTAGCATTTTGTATTCTGGGCTCCATTATTCACTTTAAGGCTTCTGTTTGTGGGTTCTGCGGAAACTTGTGTAATATTTCCTACATGGTTTTACTGAATAGGTGGTGCTGATCAGGTCCTACTTTCTGCTGTGATCTGCCTGTAAGAGTGAGCAATGGGAATGAAATAATGCAATGCCTGCGGCAGGTCTTGGGTATTACTCTGTATCAGGGGTCATAGGTGGTGCTGATCAGGTCCTACTTTCTACTGCGATCTGCATGTAAGAGTGAGCAGTGGGCGTGAAGAAATGCAATGCCTGTGGCAGGTCTTGGGTATGACTCTGTATCAGGGGTCATAGGTGCTGCTGATCAGGTGGTCGTTTCTGCTGCTATCTGCCTGTAAGAGTGAGCAGTGGGCGTGAAGAAATGCAATGCATGTGGCAGGTCTTGGGTATGACTCTGTATCAGGGGTCATAGGTGGTGCTGATCAGGTGGTCGTTTCTGCTGCTATCTGCCTGTAAGAGTGAGCAGTGGGGGTGAATAAATGCAGTGCCTGCGGAAGATCTTGGGTATGCCTCTGCGCTAAACCTTGCGAGAGCCAAGTCCAAGGCTCGGAGATGTTGAGGAAATTATGTCACTTTCTGCCTCAGCAAACTCCCATCACTTCACCCATGAGAAATGCATCATATTTACAAGGAGGGTCACACGGGATCATTACTGCAGCCTCACCACACACCACTGAAGCTGTTCTACAGAAATCTATGCTTGTTTGTGTTTCAATAGTTATTTTAGTTTAAGACATCAAGATGACATCATATTGATTTGGGGTGCATATTAAGGAACATCCAAGCAGCCTAGAGGTAAGTACACAGGAAGACACTTTAGTTGCTGACAACATACAGGATGAAGCTTGGAACGTCAACTCCTTGGAATCACCCCAAGCATTAAATGGGGAAAATATTATCTTATGTATACATATCTTTGCCACGTAAAGACAGTCAAAGTCATACAACTGTTTGCCACAAAGAATGCTGCTATAAACCTAAGAAGGGCGAGTTTCCTCATGATAGTTCTAGCATCCCTAATTTAAGAGTACTAATCTTGGAGACCTGGCATTATTAAATGTGTACAATTACCTGGTCCCATCAGATGTGCTAGTAACATGCCTGCGTTTTAGTCAGTTACATTTCTTGTAGATGTAGAGCAATTACAAATGCAACATTACAATACAACAGACTTAAAAATAAATTCAAAATATAACTATGCATAATACACGACATCATAAGAAGGTACAGAAAAATGCTGAAACTGAAATAAAAGCAATAGCAAAACCCACTATTTCTTCTATTAGTATCCCATGTTAAACCCAACTCTGGGCTGCACAGGTCTCCTGGGGAAGAGTCAAGGTATACCTGTAGTCTCTTTGCAGTTCCCAGCACCTACAACATTGCTATTACCATAAACACCGGAATCCCTTCTCCTGAGTTTCAAACTCGCCACATATTTATTTATTTTTTTCATTTGTAAAGCGCACATACAACCCAGAGGCAATGAGGCGCTGTTGCAGGTCAAGGAGGCAAACTGAGTCCTACAGTCAGGTAATTGTAGCATAGACAAGAATGAGCAAAGGTAATAGTACAGTTACATTGAGACATAGCATTCTCGTACATATTAGTCATACTGTGCATGCTGTAAGGAGGTATGGTGTGGGTAACTTGCTGACGTGATGGGAAGGGTGGACGAGGTAGGAGCAGTGGTCGAAGTGTAAGAAAATAAGTAGTGGAACTACTACCCCTGCTAGCCTGTCCCGCTCCTCACAAACCCCATTGTCCTGCTCCCTCCTACACACAATATAAGCCCCCAAACACATTTGCCTACTGTTTAAGGGAATGTTTAGTGCAGTGCACTGAAGATGCAAGTTTCAACCTCTTCCTACACTGTTATTTTTAAACAAAACTGTTCCGGAACGGTTTCTTTTTAAAATAAAAGTATAGGAGCTGTAAAACTTGATTTAAAAAAGTAGAGGAGCACCGCTCCCGACCGCTCCCGCTCACTTCGACCACTGGGTAGGAGAAGAGATGAGTTTAGAGGGCTTTGCGAAAGATCCAGTAGGATTTCTCAGTTATCATGGAGGGGGGGGGGGTTCATTCCAGAGTTTGGCTGTGCAGTAGGGGAAGCTGGAGCCTCAGCTTTACATCTCCTCACTTTGGGCACGAAAAGAAATTGGTGATTCTTTGCACGAAGTAAGGGGGCGCTGAATTGGAGAGCTACTTGTGGGCAATGAAGAGTGTTTTAAAAGTGATCTGCTCCTGGATGGGCAGCAAGTGAGCTTCTCTTCTGGCTTTGGAGATGTGTTCTCGTTTCGAGATATCAAGGAAAGCTCTCAAGGTGTTATTTTGTTTGCTGGAGGGGGAAAGGTCTCGTCTCTATTGAGCTTGCGAGAGCTTTGTGTTACCGCAGGAGGTAGTGGGTTGGATGTAGTTTTGACTTTGGAGGGCTGAGGGATAAAGAAGATGATGTGATGATCAGACCAAGGACAGGGAGTAATGGTGCTGGTGGTGATCTTACAATTGTGGTCATCGATCCAGTCTAGAGTGCGTCCTTTCGAATGTGTGGGAAAGGTAATGCGTTGACAGAATCCTAGGGTGTTGAGGGTTTCAAATAGGGACGATGCCTGTGGGTTGTTAGGGTCATGGAGCCCAAGGTTAAGGTCTCCAGGCAGGATCATTTTAGAGGAGGCTTTAAGGTTGTCCTGAAGAATATGAAGTAGGTTTTGCTCGAAGTTTTGTGAGGGGCACGGTGAGCAGTAGAGGATTTGGATGGTGATGGTCCATGTCGGTGAGGGTGAGGATTTGAGTGAAAGGAGGTAAGAAGAACCCTCGATGGAGGACTTGCATCTTCTGATGGGAAGAGATTCTCTAGCTATAAGGGCTCCTCCTCCTCCTTTAGCGGAGGATCTGTCATTTCGGAAGACGGTTTATCCCAGAGGTATTGCTAGTGAGAGGACAAGGCCACAGGCTTTGTGAAGCCAGGTCTCAGATATGGCTAAGGTGTGAAGGTTCTGTTTGGAGATAAGGTTGTTATTGTCTAAAGCATGTGCAGGCAGTGATCATGCGTTGATGAGGGTTCAATTCAAAGGGGGCTGGCTGGCTGTGGTTGGGACAAGTGGGCCAGAGCCCTGTTTGTGGTTCCACCTGGCCCACATATGACAAAAGAGATCCACAGAGGTTTCAACCATTTGGAACCGTGGTAGGGAGTGCAGTACTTCATACACCACCTGGCCCGCATATGACAAAAGAGATCCACAGAGGTTTCAACCATTTGGAACCGTGGTAGGGAGTGCGGTACTCCATACACCACCTGGCCCGCACATGACAAAAGAGATCCAGGGAGGTTTCAACCATTTTGAACCGTGGTAGGGAGTGCGGTACTTCATACACCACCTGGCCCGCATATGACAAAAGAGATCCGCAGAGGTTTCAACCATTTGGAACCGTGGTAGGGAGTGCAGTACTTCATATACCACCTGGCCCGCATATGACAAAAGAGATCCACAGAGGTTTCAACCATTTTGAACCGTGGTAGGGAGTGCGGTACTTCATACACCACCTGGCCCGCACATGACAAAAGAGATCCACAGAGGTTTCAACCATTTGGAAACATGGTAGCCAGTGCGGTACTTCATACACCACCTGGCCCGCATGTGACAAAAGAGATCCGCAGAGGTTTCAATCATTTGGAACCGTGGTAGGGAGTGCGGTACTTCATACACCACTTGTCCCATGTATGTCAAAAGAGATCTGCAGTGGTTTTAACCACATAAATCTGTACCAGGGGATGCTGTACTTCTTACACGCCTGTCCCACATACATCAGAATGATGCACAGAGGATTTAACAATTTGGAACCGTGGTAGCCAGTGCGGTACTTCATACACCACCTGGCCCGCATATGACAAAAGCGATCAGCGGAGGTTTCAACCATTTGGAACCGTGGTAGGGAGTGCGGTACTTCATACACCACCTGGCCCGCACATGACAAAAGAGATCCAGGGAGGTTTCAACCATTTTGAACCGTGGTAGGGAGTGCGGTACTTCATACACCACCTGGCCCGCATATGACAAAAGAGATCCGCAGAGGTTTCAACCATTTGGAACCGTGGTAGGGAGTGCAGTACTTCATACACCACCTGGCCCGCATATGACAAAAGAGATCCACAGAGGTTTCAACCATTTTGAACCGTGGTAGGGAGTGCGGTACTTCATACACCACCTGGCCCGCACATGACAAAAGAGATCCACAGAGGTTTCAACCATTTGGAAACATGGTAGCCAGTGCGGTACTTCATACACCACCTGGCCCGCATGTGACAAAAGAGATCCGCAGAGGTTTCAATCATTTGGAACCGTGGTAGGGAGTGCGGTACTTCATACACCACTTGTCCCATGTATGTCAAAAGAGATCTGCAGTGGTTTTAACCACATAAATCTGTACCAGGGGATGCTGTACTTCTTACACGCCTGTCCCACATACGTCAGAATGATGCACAGAGGATTTAACAATTTGGAACCGTGGTAGCCAGTGCGGTACTTCATACACCACCTGGCCCGCATATGACAAAAGCGATCAGCGGAGGTTTCAACCATTTGGAACCGTGGTAGGGAGTGCGGTACTTCATACACCACTTGTCCCATGTATGTCAAAAGAGATCTGCAGTGGTTTTAACCACATACATCTGTACCAGGGGATGCTGTACTTCTTACACGCCTGTCCCACATACGTCAGAATGATCCACAGAGGTTTTAACAATTTGGAACCGTGGTAGGGGATGCAGTATGTTGCAATGCATGTCCAGCTCAGAGTCCCGCTAAAACGATTAAGAAAGGTATATTAGTAGACGCGAGAATGACCACACACGTTCAAAAGGGCTGAGGCACACAGAGTACATCAAGTAAATAGGGCTTACTGTTATAAATATGAAAACACAAGTAGGCCCAATATAGGGCATGTGCAATATAGAACTAAAGAGATGGAAATACAATGAAAAATGATTAAAACCTTGCAACCTTGCACTCATCCTGTACCGCAAACAGCACTAAAGTCCCGCCATCTTGTAAACTAGGCCCATTTCACTCTGAGCCAGAGAAATGCATATGCTAATATCCAGGAAGCAGATTCCTTTCCCCACTCCCTATCCCGAGAAGGGAGGTAGTGGCCCCAGACACAGAGACCTTCAGGCCGCATAGATAACATGCACTTGTATCGCGTTAATGGTCTGCGAAATCCGAATGGAATGTGAAGGACTGAGAGTGGGCAGGGCTGTGCTCGGTCAGAAAGACAGACCCATGAGAGGTACCCCTGTCATCTTCCTTTTTGTATACAAAATAAACCTTGTTTCCACGCAAAAGGGTACACCAAGCTTTTTTCCCTAGAGGGTTGTTATTACTTTCTGGTTGTTTGGAGGTCTTTCCATTCAAATTAGTGACCCCAACGTGATCCCAGACCCTCCACAGGGATGCAGAATTCATGGCTGCACAAGCCGAGGGGCTGTGCTCACCTGCAGCAGCCAGTCTCCTTGTGCACAACCTGGAGAGGTTTACAGGAGCCATGTTACCAGAATTCCTGTCTGTTCTTTGGAGCGGGGTTCCGCTCCTGGATTGTGCAGGCCACTGATGGGACCCTGTGATGGAGGCATTCGGGAGATCACATTGATTTAAGTGCACCTTTTGCAGGAGAAAACAACGTTGGTGCAGAGGGGATAATCGTGACTGTTGATGGATGTGGAGGCGAGTGGTGACACAGTGACTGACAAGTGGGGGTTTTGTGTAGAAAGACCATGTGGCAATTTGTTTTATGATCTATTTTTGTTATTATTTGGAGTAAAGAGGATAACGGAGTAACAAGATCCTTCCCAATCGAGCGAAGAAGGCAGCACTGTATTATTAAGAGGAAAAGATAAATAAGGGTGGAGGATCCGTATATTGAGTGTGCTTGGGATGTCTCTGCCCGATATAAAGGTGGCATGAGAACGTGAAGTCGTTTTTTGATATTATATATACAGACTTGAGCTGGATCTCCTTAAGTTCTGGAAATGCCTCATGACTTTCCTCTTCTCCTCCTCCTTCCCTTTCCCTCTCCCCTGCTAACTCCCCCCTGCTGCTACGACTGGTTGCCTGGTCTCTTCTGAGTACTATAGGGGCCAGGCCCTCCCCCTACCAGTACTTGCCTATGGGCACCTCCCCCAGACTAGCCTACTGTGACTGGTCCACCCCTGCTCCTTGCACTTACCCATAGCCCTGTCTCCCTTCGCACTTACCCTGCCTCAGACCTGCCCCCCCCCTGCATTTGCATGATCCTAATGTCACGATTCCTAGCAGGACCGATTCTTATTGTTTATCCTTCACTGCTCCCCTTCCCCCTTTGTCTTGTGGCGCCTGGAAACACTTTCTACTGTATAGGTGCCATACAAATGTCCAATTGTCATGAGAGAGTGGGAAAAAAGGCTCTCACTCTTTCCAGGTAAACATTAAAATCCTAGAAATCCAGCAAAGTTGCTGGGGGTCTCAAAAAGGTAAGGGAAATTAGCACATTCTTGAGAATTCTCACTAACAAGCATGGTATGGCATTTATAAGGTGCCTATACACAAGTGTTTTGAGGCGCGACGAGGCAATGGAGGGGCACAAAGGGAGGACGGACAGCGATCCTATTGGCCAGGTGTCATTCAGATCGCGCAAGTGCACGGGAAGGGGGAAGGGACAGTGCTGTACATGGGAAGATGATAAAGGTAAGTAAGTAAACGGCCAGCATGTGGCAAGTGCATGGGTAAGTGCGGGCATCAGGTGTCAAGGGCTGGTAGGGGGACTGTAGGGATACAGAAACAGTCCCGAAGTGCAGGGGTTGCCAGGTGGGCAGTATAGGTTTGTGATGCTGGCGGGGGAAGGACTTGGTCCCGAGATCAGAGGGTGTCCAGGTAGCCAGTGCAGTTCAGGTTACAGCCAGGATGTCAGCAGAGGAGAGGAGGAGAAAAAGCAGAAGCAAAGAGAAAGGTTTTTAGGTACATCCGGAACCGGAGATGGTTCTCCTCAAGTTTGAGGGAGGCAGGGAGGCTGTTCCAGAGGGAGGCACCCATCGAAGAAAGAGATCTACCACCAACTGGCTGCTTGGAGAAACGACTGACCCTGAGGGAGTTGGAGGCGGATAAGCGAAGAGCTCGAGAAGGAAGATATTTAGGAAGAGAGATTTGAAGTTATTGAGGCCCCAGACCCCAGAATGCCTTGTGAACGATGCAGAGGGTTTTGAACTTAATCCTCGCAGCCACTGGGAGCCAGTGCAGAGATTTCAGTCCTGGAGAGATACGCTCCCTGGGCTTGAGGCCAAGGACAAGTCTCACAGTCGTGGTCTGGATAAGTTTGAGGGTGGAGAGTAGAAGCAGGCAGATTTAGAAAGAGGCTGTTACAATAGTCCAGCCTAGAGAGGACCAGAGCTCTGGAGTCAGTGAGCTTCTGGGGGAAGGTGAGGAAAGGAAGAATACCTCTGAGGAGGTGCAGCTGGTAGTGTGACTTCTTACAGACGTCCGAAATGTGAGGAAAGAAGGAGAATGTGGAGTCGAAGATAACCCCAAGGTTTTTTGCCTTGCAGGTGGGAGCGGGAAGAGGGTCAAGAGAGGCCGGCCAGAGAAGTACAAGGAAGGAGGGAGTGGGTGTGCCGATGAGGAGAATCTCAGTGTTACTGGCATTAAGGCAGAGGTCATTGCCGGCACACCACTCCTGGATAGCAGACAGACAGTCAGAGATGAGGGAAGGAGAGGAGGAGGCCGAAGGTAACCTGAAAATGAGCTGAGTGTCATCCGCATAGCACTGAAATCTGGGACAGAGAGCAGCGATGGGGTGGGCAAGGAGTGCTAGGTATTGGTTGAACAGCCAGGGAGAGAGGTTAGACCCCTAGGGGACACCACAGGTAGAGAAAAGGATAGCGGAGAGGAAGGACCCAAGTTGGACCTGGGAGGATCTGTCGGAGAGGAAGGAAGTCAGCCATGCCAGGGCCTGACCAGTGATATCAAGGTTATCACATAGACGGTTGAGCAGGATGGCCTGGTTGGCAGTGTCAAAGGCAGAAGAGAGATCAAGCAGGATGATGACGGAAGGGGTGTTAGAGTCAAGGTTGGGGAGCAGATCATCACGGATGTTTAGGAGAGCAGTTTCCATGCTTCTGGCAGCTCTGAAGCCAGACTGATGGTCATGAAGACAACCAACAGATTCAGTGTGGAGATTAAGCTGGGAGATGTCCAGTTTCTAAAGGAGCTTGCCCAGGAAGCTAGTGATGGAGATTGAGCGATAGTTAGCCGGGCAGGAGGGGTCGGCAGAGGGTTTCCTAAGAAGAGGGTGCACAAGGGAGTTCTTCAGGGGGATGGGATGACTCCAGTGGCGAAGGAGTGATTGCAGAAATCAGTCAGGGCAGGAGCCAGTGAGTCAATGTGGTCCTTGATAGTTTTGGAGGAACAGGGGTGAAGCTGTTTCGACGAGACTTTCATAGATCAGACTTGTCTAGAAACCTTGTCAGCAAAGAACAGGGGAAAGGCAGAGAAGGAGGGAGGAGGGGTGGCTGCAGAAGGGCCAGAGGAAGAGCAGGGAGTAGGGGGAGGGGATAGGAGGAGAGTCAGAACAGGATGTCCTGAGTTTTAGAGATGATGTGAGAAGCCAGTGCTGTGCAGAGGGCCTGGGAAGGGACAGGAGAGGTAGAGACTGCGGCAGGGTTGGCCAGTTCCTTGCAGATTTTAAAGAGTTCAGCCGAGTTGTTAAATGCCGCAGAGATGCAGGCTTGGATATGAGCTCTCTTCTTGGTAAGGACAGAGAGCCGGTAATGCCTTTGGCGCATGCGGCAGGCCTGTTTGTCAGAGTATGTACATGAAGCATGCCATTTCCTTTTGGCCACCCTATACTTGAGTTTTAGGGTGATGAGGTCAGAGTCATACCAGGAGTTGCACTTGGCTTTGGGCTTCAGGCGGATTCTCATGACAGGGGCAATGATATCAAGAGTGTCACATATAGCAGAGTGGAGTGTGGAGAGGGATGTGTCAGGGTGAGAGTCAGCCAAAGGGGGAGGGGAGGTAAGAAGGTGGCGGCGAAACCCTAAACTGACACCCGCTTCATGGGTCAGATGACCGAGAAGGTGGGTGGCAGTGATGGAAGTGGCTTGGCCTGACGGTTAGGGAGGGTGAGGAGATAGTGCTCGCTCCAGTTGAGATGAGTGGAGAGAGGAAGAGAGAGGGGAAGGTCTGAGGAGATCAGACATCCAGAGTGTGCCCTGCAGAGTGAGTCAGCCCCGAGAGGAGAATAGTGAGTGAGAGAGAGCCGCAGAATCAGCTGATTCCTTGGATTTTGTCTAGGCCACCGCCAGTTGCAGCTGATGTAATGGAGATGGGAGAAGTAGACAGAAGAAATTGTCTCTTGAGAATGGTTCTCTCCCAGAGTCTTCTAGGTCTTCCAGTCCTAAGAGGCCTTGCATGCCCAAAGATGCAGTAAGTATGTATGTGGTTAAGCTTGATATTTTGGATTGGTTGGCAACTTTTGAATATAACCATGGGATTTAGAACATTACAGGGAAACATCTGATTCCTTGGATTTTTTCTAGGCTACCACCAGTTGCATCTGATGTTGCAATGATGATGGGAGAAGTAGATAGAATGGAGTATGAAAGTGTGAAACTAGCTTTGATAGCTAGGTTTGGGGAAACTCCTTCCCAGTATCTTAAGAGGTTTAGAACCATCAAAAACCATGATGGTACCCCTTGGCCTACCTGGGTGTGTGAATGCTTGAAACACTTAGATACTTGGTTTAAGGGTTACAGAGTTAACACTTAGGAAGGTATGAGCAATCTGTTTATGTTGGAGTCTATCTATGATGCCTGCTCTCCTGAGCTGAGACAGCATTTGTCTGACTCTATGGAAATTGATCCAAAGTAGTTGGCAAGGGCTGCTGACTTGTGGGTGGCCAACAAGGCTACTCACAAGTATTCTGGGGCGACTCAGAAGAAGGATGAGGGAAAGCAGCATAAGAAAGAAAACAAAGAGAATTCCAATACCTCCAATCTAAAAGAAGGCCTCAAACATAACAAGGGTAAGCCACAAGGGAAACCAAACCAGGCTTGTGTAAACCCTGGTGCTAAACCAGAGATGGGTCAGGCCAAACCCCCATTCATCAAGACATTTGGAAAATGTTATGCTTGTGGGGTAACTGACTATGTGAAAGGGGGTCCCAGATGTAAGGGTAAACCTTCAGTGATCCACACTGTCTCCTTAGCCTTCTCCCCAGCAGAAGAAGTTCAAATGGCAAGTGGAAACTTTCACCTACTGGCTGAGGAACCCATGAAAGTCTCAGCCAGTGTTTCTTTAGTGTCCCTGGGACTGTGGGAACAACAGAACTTAGATGTCTACAATTCCATTCCAGACAATACTAAAGAGTATTACAAAGACAGTGTTCTTCTAAATGGTCAGGAGAACCCTGCCATCAGAGACACGGTTGCCAGCATTAATGTAGTGGATGAATCTTTTCAGGTAGAGGATGTTGCTAAGGCACCCACATACCTCACTAAACTTGCTGGAGGCCCTGTCCAGATGCTTCCAAAGTTACCAGCTCTCACCCAGTGCAATGGCATGACTGTCAAGATACCTGTAAGTGTCCAGAGTGATGTATCTGGGAGAGTCTGGTTGGAGAATGACTTACAAACTCTTTGAGTTGTATCAAGCACCCCCAGGCCTCTCAGCAAAAGGAAACAGGAGCAGACAAGGAAGGCCAGAGAGAGCACCTTAAAAGGCTCCCCAGGGGAACTTATAGAGGAAACTATAATCCCCAATCCACAGGACTCACTGACTGTAATTTCTAAGAAAAAAGAGGAAAAGGGGAAACCTAAAGCCTCAAGGAAGAAACCAGCCAGCACTCATGTGCTACCTACAAGGACATCCCCGAGAGGACTGTCCAAAGTTACACCTGTGACGACTGCACCAGCAGAGGCTGAGTGTGAGGAACAACCTAGTGTGGTTGAATCAGCTGCTGAGGAATCGGAGCTGGAAGAGGACCTTGCTCTTGTTGGAGATCTGGATCCTGCAGACCATACTGAGCTGCAGTCTTTACTGGCAGAAGGTGGACCCAACATGGCAGACTTCAGCAGAGGTCAAAGGGAGTGTCCTACTCTTGAAGGTCTTCGCCAATAGGCAGCTTCCCAGCTGGAAGTGCAAGAGCCAGGGAAGCATAGGTTATACTGGAAGGATGGCCTATTCTACAGTGAACCTACTGAGTCGATTCCAGGGGACTACAGAAGACTTGTAACTCCTCTGGAAAGCAGACAACAGTTCCTACAGTTAGGCCACAAGTCTCCTTTGGCTGGACACTTGAGTTTCAAGAAGACTAAGAAAAGGCTTTCTCTGTATTTCTACTGGCCTAACTTGGGGTCTGATGTAGATAAATTCTGTAGGAGCTGTCACACTTGACAGAAATCTGGCAAGAGTAGAACCAAGAATGTGGCACCCTCGGTGCCTCTGCCAGTGGTGGGAGTCCATTTTGAGAGGGTAGGAATCGACATTGTTGGTCCCTTAGACCCTCCCACTTCTTCAGGTAACAGGTTTATCCTGGTTGTAGTAGACCATGCTACTAGGTATCCTGAAGCAATACCTATGAGGACTGTTGCAGCTCAGGTTGTTGCTAAGGCCCTACCAGGGATTTTTACCAGGGTAGGTTTTCCTAAGGAAGTCATCTCTGACAGGGGATCCAATTTTATGTCCCACTACATGCAGGCCATGTGGAAGAACTGCGGAGTGACTTACAAGTTCTCAACTGCCTACCATTCACAGATAAATGGACTGGTAGAGAGGTATGATAGGTGCTTTAGAAGAACCCCTTATAAGAAAGTGGGACCTTCTACTGCCATGCCTTCTATTTGCTTATAGAGTAGTCCCTCAAGAGGGAGTTGGATTTAGTCCCTTTGAGCTTCTCTATGGCCATCCAGTTAGAGGTCCCTTGGCCCTAATTAAGGAGGGGTTGGAGAGTGCTCCTTCCCCCAAGCCAGTGAGAGTCACTGACTATGTGATAGGTCTCCAGAGGAGAATGTCACACACGATGGCAGAAGCATCAGATAACTTGAAAGCAGGTCAGGCTTTGGTGAAGCATTGACATGACCAGAAGGCCAACATGGTTGAGTTTACTCAAGACCAGCAAGTTCTAGTTATGGTACCTACAAGGCAAAGGGCCTTACAGGACAAATGGATAGGCCCCTTCAAGGTTGTGGGCAAACTTGGAGAGGTCAACTATCTGGTGGACTTAGGCATTCCTAGGGAGGCTCTCATAGTCTTTCACACCAACTGTCTAAAAGCTTATGTCTGAAGACCAGAAGTAGGAGCTCTGCTTCTAGCTTCAGCTCAAGAGGAGGAGGAGAGTGGACAGCTACCTGACCTACTGAGAGGACAGCCTTTAGAAGATAGGATTCAATCTCTCTTCTAATCTGACATTGGAACAACAGGAGGAGTGCAAGTTTCTGTTAAATCAGTTTCCCTCCTTGTTTTCACTATCACCAGGCTTGCCCCTTGGGGCCAGCATAATATTCTCACTGGTGACTGTTTACCTCTGAAAAGCAGAGGTTACAGGATGTCAGACCATGTAAGGACCCACATAAAGGAGGTCAACAAGATGCTTGATCTCAGGGTTATAGAGCCTACAAGTCTCTGGTCTAGTCCAGTTGTACTAGTGCCAAAGACAGGATCCAAGGAGTTGAGATTCTTTGTGGTCTATAGAGCTATTAATGCAGTCACAATGACTGATGCCCATCCTTTACCAAGGACAGATGAACTGATGGACAAACGTTTGGTTCAGCCAAGTACCTCAGTACATTTGATCTCACTTCAGGCTATTGGCAAATAGCACTGACAGACCATGCCAAGGAGAAAACTGCATTCTCCACCCCAGCAGGCCTCTACCAGTTTAAGGTAATGCTTTTTGGACAAAAGAATGCACCTGCAGCATTCCAAAGGATCGTTAACCAAGTTCTGAATGGGATGGAGGACTTCTGCATGGCATACTTGGATGACATTGTAGTGTTCAGCCCTACTTGAAAAGAACATGTTGACCACTTAGGATATAATTTCAAGGGTCTTGAGAAGGCCCATCTGACCATAAAGGCGAGTAAGTCTCAAATTGGTCAGAGTAAAGTGGTCTACCTTGGATATGAGGTAGGAGGAGGTGAAATCAGACCATTGCCTAGCAAGGTACAAGCTGTACATAACTGGGCCACCCCTACTACTCAAACCCACGTGAGAGCCTTCCTAGGCCTCACTGGTTACTATAGGAACTTTATAGATAACTATGGGACCATATCTTCTCCCTTGAATGTGATCTCCTCACCCAAATTTCCTAAAAAAGTCAGGTGGAATGAGGAGTGCACTCAAGCATTTGAAGGACTTAAGAAAGCCCTTTGTCAAGCTCCAGTTTTAAGAGCTCCTGACTACAACCAAACCTTCATTGTGCAAACAGATGCTTCCGATACAGGTATAGGTGCAGTTCTGAATCAGCTGGATGAGAAAGGTAAGGAGCACCCCATTTGCTTCATTAGCAGGAAGCTGAAGGAACCTGAAACAAGGTGGGCAACCACTGAAAGATAATGTTTTGCTATTGTGTGGTCACTGAAGAAGTTTAGACCATACTTATATGGATCTACTTTTGTGATTCAAACTGACCACCAACCCTTTAGATTGTTGATGCAAATGAAAGGGGGGAAACCCTAAACTACTGAGATGGTCAATCAGCCTGCAAGGGTTTGATTTAACCATTGAACACAGGTCTGGGTGTCACCACCAAAATTCTGATGGTCCCTCCAGAATGCTTGACCGACTGGAGTAAGGATATTCATCCAGGAGTAGATTAAATCCTCCTGTCTCTTAGTCTGGGGCGGGGGGGAGAGTGTTAGGGAGAATTCTCAAGTATGTGCTAATTTCCCTTACCTTTTTGAGACCCCTAGCATCTTTGCTGGATTTCTAGGATTTGAATTTTTACCTGGAAAGAGTATGAGCCTTTTTCCCCACTCTTTCGTGTATTTTTATGTGTGTTTTACTTTTGTGTTCTTTGGATATGGAGTTTTAAAACAACTCCATAGGCATCATCCTTTTCTTGTGTGTCACACAGCACCTTCAGTGCAGTGGCACAGGGGTGTCTTTCAGACCTCCCAAGCTTTAAATGCCTTCTCTGGGACTGACTACTGTCTCCCAGAGCATTTAAAGTTAAATTGACTTTGCTAGTCTTTTTAAATACATAGACCCTGCACACACTATCTTCCTATAGAGTGCTGGAGGGGGTGCCTACCATCCCCTGTGTCTAAAAACTCATGTAACAGTCAAACGTTACCCTTTCCAGTTGAAATGGCTGGTGGCAGTGGTTTTAGAACACACTACTGTGATTTTTCCCGACCGTGTACACCGGTAGCTAAAAATCGGGTCAGCCATGTTTTCTCAATATGGCACACAAGACCCCTCTGTAAAAACAGACTACGGTTATCTTTTTTGCTGTTTCTTTTAGGAAAGGTCCTTCTTGTGTTTAACTCTGCGCGCCTGAGTGTCTGGGGTGGACAGGATGTGAGGGAAGTGCCCAAAACTCTGTGTGCTTAGTCTCCTAGGAGACCTGAATGCACTCTGGTGTGATTGGCTGGTTGACTGTCCGGCAAGCTAGGCTGGAATGATTGGGAGAAAACTGTTTAAAAGCAGGTCTCTATGAATTGGAAGGCAGAGTCGACCACTGGAACGAAAGAACCAAAGACGAGCTGAAGGAAGATAACTGCTGCAACTCCTGGACCATTGGCTTGCCTGGTGAAACCCTGCTGCAGGTCCGAATTGCCAGAAACTCCATCAACAGAGACGCTCCTTCAAGGACGACTTCTTCCCTTGAGCTGGTGGGAACAACCAGCTCGTAAGCCACCTGGACATCGTCTCCCTACTGGTCAAATTTTCATCAGAGTGCTGTTGAAAACCGGATAGCCAGTGAGATGGATACCAGTTTGTGGACTTTAAGGCACTCACACCTTAAACTTGACATTTTGCCAAGCTTGTGGCCTCTTCCCTGGGCAGTGCTGGAACCTCCTGACGTCCTCCTTCTTGTCCCCACAACTGAAGCTCAGGAATAGCGAGATCTGCAGGAACTGCCAGGAACAACTACCTCAGCTACAGCTTTTATTCATACTTAAGGTACTGTGCAAACGCAGTGTGGAAATCCTTTCTGCCGCAGTGAAAGTTTGGGAAACTTTCCCCACTTTTGAGTCTTGCTCGCTCTTAAACCGACATATAACTCCTTTTCTGGCAAACTACTTCTAAGAACATTGGCAAAGATGGAACCGTTTACTACCAGAACTGTTCTATCCTATCCAAGATACTGACCATTGATTTTGGCCCAGGCCTATTGAATTGAACTGAAACTATTTGCCCTGCCTATGAAAGTAGTTGTGCTCCAATTCTTTTAACCTTTGTCTTTCTACCCCTTTTGATAGTTAATGAAGTGCCATTTTGCTCCCACTTCAGGGGAGCCTAACTTGTTCAGAAACTTATTGGTTGTGTACTGTAGTGTATTATAGTGTGATATTGAGCTGCTTCCTACTAGTGGAATGTTTTCTAACCAAATGTGTAAATAAATGTATAATCTTTTACCAAAAAACCTTGAATAGTGTTTGTTTGAACTACTGTGACTGCAAATCCTTTGTGTAACATCTTGTACTGCTCACATCCCTTTTGAGATAAGCCTGGCTGCTCAGCCCTACTACCACAAAACTGTGTAGTACAGACTTATACCAAAGGTGAGATTGTGCTTACACCTGTATTCTTAATTGTGTCTAGTGTTCCCAAAGGGTACTGCATGTAATTCTGCCTAACCGTGCTTATGGAATCGGTAGGTGTTTCTTTGTGAGGAGAAAAATAATACTGGGTATGATTACTTAGTTGCATATGGTAATAAAACTGTACACTTTGTTAAACAAGATAGTGTGGTACACTGTTGTTGTGTTGTGTTGCCATGAAATAATCATTGGGAGAAAGACCATTCATAATGGATTACAAAGAAAATACTATATTTACATACAGTTTCGGGCATTTAACAGTTTTAAAGAAAATACATGTTACAGAATATATGTGTGTGGTAGCATGGATATATTATGTGAATGTAAGTGTGATAGGATGTTTGTTGAAGTGTGTTATAATTAAGGCTATGCTTAACGTAGTCAGATATCCATTGGTGTATTCTAACTATATTGGATTTTATAAGAAGTATTACAGTAAGAATAACTCTGATGTATAAAATAAGTATATTTATGTGATGGGGAAAGGGTAATAAACCTTTGATAGTGGAATGTGCTGAGCACTGCTGATGTTAGGAAGGGAGTGTGGTGTGATAGAATAAGCAGGATCATTATGATGTTTTGAGGAAAATAATGGTTGTTATAAGGGTGCGATTTACACCAGGTTTGTCAGTGTGTAATTGAAATTGGGTGAGGAAGTGTGTGTATGGGTGGTAATGTTAGGTATAAAAGTGAGAGATGGATGTGTTGTTAGGCAGTAAGGAATTAATGGTGTATTGAATAAAGAGCATTCTCACCGGGGAAAGGCAGTCTGACTAATCAGAATCTGTCTTTCTGAGGTGTGATTCGGCCTTCACCAGACGCGGCGGTGGGAAACAAAAAAGCAAAACAAAAACGCTGCTGCCATTAAAATCAAAAAAAGAGACTAGGTCCCTTCTCGGATGACAGTGGCCATTTTGAACATGTTTTCAATGGCTACCGTCATCCGAAAAGGGAGCAAGTCCCTCTTCCATTTTAATGGCAGCCATTCTTTTAATCATTTTTTCTCTGACAGGAGATGCGCTAGCACAGCGCATCTTCCTTCAGACTAAAAAAAGAAAACTATCCACACCCCGGTAAATCCTGGGGTACAAATAGCTTTCACGGTCCAGCGCCGGGATGAACATGGTGTTTAATGGCCTGCTGTCTGAACGGAGGCCCTACAAATCGTGTGCTGGAGGGCTGTTAACGGCATGATCGTGCTGCCGGCGGGCGTGAAAGCTATAATGTTTAGATAGGAATAGAAAGAGTGTGAATGCTGTATTTGTAACTTGTTGCAGTGTCTTTAAAGAATAGAGAAATGTGGCCTACTGGTAATGGTATGGCAGTTTGTAGTTGGAGCAGTGTACAGTGTGTTATAGTAGTGGTTGGAAAAGAACATTACTTCATATGTAAGGAGACTGCCACCTGATGTGACCAGGTGCATAATGCTGCAATACATGGCATTTGATATAATGATTAAAAAGGCAAGTATATTTATTGAGAAGCTTATTACAGGGTGAGTGGCAGTAACCCTACATATATATATATATTTCTGAGGCTTGTGGAATCTGCTTAGATCACATGCTGTGCATAGGCCGACATCTAGTGGAAGCTGCGGAGTATTACAGTTTGTTTTTCGAAACTCGAAAATGGGCGTCGACACAGGCGTGCCAGTAATACTATCCAGTAGTGTGACGTCCACTGTACCCAAGATCCCTCACGCGTCTAGGATCCTCAGATTGTTTTTTTCCGCCATACTGGTCGGAAGCATCTTGCGGAGTCTCCTGGCCTTAGCCATACTTTTGCTAATAATTGAAATTTATAATTCTTTATAGACATCCTTCTCCACCCCAACGTCGACCCTCGACACTCGACGACGGCTGGAGAAGACATCGACCGTCGGCTGCTGCACGACGGATCTGGGCCTCGGAAGGCCGCTGCCTCGGCCCGGGCCTGGTAGGCCGCTGGCCTCGGCCCTGCAAGTAGGGAGAGTGGGGGGTGGTACATACTCTTCACTCTTGGTATATAGGTACACCTTATATATTTCCTACACTTACCAGCCCGCTGCCTCAAGGTGCGTATGGAGGGTACCCCTTTCCAATTCTGCCCCAAGTGCAACCGCAAATACCCTTGGGTCGACAGGCACGCCACGTGCAATCTCTGCTTGCCGAGGGACCACCCCGAAGCGAACTGCAGAGCGTGTAGTAGGTTTAAACCTAAAACACTCAAGGACCGTTCGACAAAGCGTTGGGCCCACCACGCCAGGCAGGCGGCCATGGCAGCGGAGGGCGCCTTCAGCGATGGCAGCGACGCCGTACTTTCAGACGGCGGGGGCATTACGGAGTCGAAAGACAGCCGAGCGCAGGTCCCCGACCGCAGAAGGTCGTCCGGCAGAGCGGCTATGGGGAAGACCCCCGGCGACGCAAGCGCTACACCTACACACACTAAGCACACTAAGTCCAACCAAACCTCGACGACGTCGACTTCTCGGAAAGAGGCACATATAGAACGGTCCGACTCGGTGTCCTCTGGGCGCTCTCGATCGAGATCGCATCATGACGCAAGGCAATCATCCACTCTTGCCAAGAGTGCCTCGCTCCCTAGATTAACGGAAGTTCGATCGTCGGAAGACGAAGACGACTTCCACCCCCAGGCCGCGGTCCAAGAGACCGAGCCCGCAGTTAACACCAGCGAGGCCCCACGCTCGAGAAACACAGATACCTCTCCCGACCCTCGACGCCAGGCGTCGAAAGTCTCTGGGGCCTCCAAGGGGCAGGGAAAACATTTTTCCACGCACGGGGAGGGGGGAAAACAGCGGAAAGCACATTCTTCCACTCCTGTAAGACCATCCTTCCCCCCTAAGCAGACAGACAAACACAAGTACTGGGACATCAACATCCAGCAAGGTTACCCCTGATAAGTCCCCTAAATTGCCTACTAAAGTCATCCCCTGTTCCAAAGAATGGTCCAGTGAAGACATAGACAGGGTCATGTCAAGGATGTCTTCCTTGGCTGATTTTTACGACAAAAATCCAGAGCATTTCCTTTCGTATGACCCTCAAGGGGCCACACCCTCAGGTTCCTCTGATCCTATCCCACTAAGTAAAAAGGCCCGGTTCGAAAGACCTGAACCCTTCGAGGTGCAGCCTTACTCTACTCCATACTCTACTCCACACCCCAGGTACCAAGGACAGCCTTTCCCTGAGGGGGACCAGGAGTTTGAAATTATGGAGGAACAAACCGGGACTGAATACTATGCGGATGATGAGGACCAGGAGGAGGGAGAAGATGAGCAGGAAATTTACAGAGTAGATTCCCCGGTAGAGAGCGAAGCCCCAGTTACCGACTCGCCAGTTGATAACCAGCCCCTCCTTAATGAAGTTCTCGCTCGCACGGCAGAACATTTTCACATCGACACCCACGGTGTACAGGAGGAAAGGGACTTCGCGGAAGAGTTGGTGGGAGAGAGGAGGCCGGTCGCTCAGACCATCCCTATCCTTAAATCCATCCAACGTAGAATAGATCCGTCCCTGGTGAACCCTAACCTCACCAGAGCAGTCAACCCCAGGGTCGAAAAACTTTTCCGGACAGCCCAGTCTGACCCTCTCTATATAAGAGGACATCTTAAACCAGACTCCCTAGTTGTTACCAACACTAGGAAGAGGGCTGGAACACCCTTATCGTCGTCAGAAGCTCCTCCCGACAAGGAGAGCAAGAAACTGTACGGGTTTGGCAGAAAGGTAGCCTCAACGTCCGCCTACCAAGCAAGAATTGCTAACTCCACCACCCTGTTGGCCAGTTACAACTGCCATCAATGGGAAGAGGTCGCGGCACTCATAGCATCTGCTCCTGAACCCTGTTATCAAAAGACATGCGTGGCTACGGCAGTCGGGGTTCAAGACAGAAACTCAGGCTTCATTAATAGACAAGCCGGTGGAACCCGATCTATTGTTTGGGAAAGCGGTCGAAGACGCACTTAAAAATGCCAAAGACGAATACGAAACACTGAAATCCCTTGGCCAACTAACCAACAAACCCCCTAACCAGAGGGGGAACAGTAATTTTCGTCGCCCACGCGGCCAAAATTCACAAAGAGGCAACTATGCCCAGGGACAGGGTACACAGTGGAACAACAGCCAGCAGTCTACCCAAAGTTACGGCAGGGGTAACAAAAGAGGTCGTGGGAGAGCCAGAGGCAGCCCCAACAAGGGAGGTGGCACGCCTCCACCAAAGCAGTGACGCTCAGTTCAGGGTCCCTTCTCACGCAACCCCAGTAGGGGGACGCATTTCCAACTTCACCCAGGCTTGGGAAGGGATCACCTCAGACAGATGGGTGCTGTCAACAGTGTCCACAGGATATTGTATAGAATTACTGCAGCGTCCCCGGAACCATCCTCCACGACAAAGAGTACACTCCTTAGAACATCAGAAGATCCTTCTCGAGGAGATCGCCATTCTGCTAGAAAAGGACGCGATAGAACTCGTCCCAGGACACCAGGTAAACAAGGGTATCTATTCAACTTACTTCCTTGTGCCAAAGAAAGATTTGACAATGCGCCCAGTATTGGACTTACGGCCTGCCAACAAGTATGTCAAGCCCTAAAAATTCCGTATGACCACGCTACAAGAGGTAATCCCCCTCCTAAAAAAGGGGGATTACATGGCAACCTTGGATATGAAAGATGCTTATTTTCATATTTCCATGCTCCCGGCGCACAGAAAGTACTTGCGCTTCAAGGTGGACAGTCACCACTACCAATTCAAGGTACTGCCCTTCGGGATAGCTTCAGCACCAAGGGTATTCACCAAGGTACTGGCGGTGGCAGCTGCACACCTACGCAGGGAGGCAATCCCAGTGTACCCTTATCTGGACGACTGGCTCATAACGGGGGAAACCCCAGGAATTTGCAGGTCAAACATTCAGAGGACTATCGACCTCCTCCACGAATTAGGCTTCTCAATCAACGAGAAGAAGTCAAGCCTGGTGCCAAGCACCTCAAAACAGTTCCTAGGAGCAATCCTAGATACTCAGAAAGGGTTGACCTTCCCTTCGGAAGAGAGAATTCGGAATATACTACTGCAAATTCCACATTATCAGTCAGGTCAACAAATAACGGTACCCAAAGCAATGCGGTTACTGGGCATGATGGCGTCATGCATTTACCTGGTCCCCCACGCGCGCCTGCACATGCGTCCCATGCAGGAATGGTTGGCGAAACAGTGGTCTCAGGCAAGTGGTCAGTGGGACGATCTAGTGGTCGTTTCGCCAACACTTGTACACAGCCTACACTGGTGGACAAGAGAGAATCTCGCAATGGGAAAACACTTTTACGATCCCGAAGTACAGGCAGTGGTGACTACAGATGCATGCCTGACTGGGTGGGGAGCTCACCATCTCCACCACACAGCTCAGGGTCTCTGGTCTCACTCAGTAGCCAAGAACCACATCAACCTGCTAGAGCTTCTGGCAGTATTCCGAGCGCTTCGGGCGTTCGAGCCCCATCTACTAAACTTGTCGGTGCAAATCCGGACGGACAGCACGACAGCCATTTTCTATCTAAACAAGCAAGGAGGGACTCGTTCGCCAAATCTGTCCAAGCTTGCCCAGAAAATCTGGATATGGGCACTCAGACGGAACATCTTCCTGTCATCGCAACATGTTCCAGGGGAGCTCAATTCCCTAGCGGATGCTCTAAGCAGAGACTCCCTCCCAGAAGAACACGAATGGGTCCTTCACAGAAAGATCGTAGAAGATCTCTTCTCTCAGTGGGGTTTCCCCACTATAGACTTATTCGCCACAAGCGAAAACAAACAATGCCCAGGATTTGCATCCAGGTTCCCCCAGCCAGACTCCCAAGGGAACGCCCTGTGGATGAACTGGTCAGGGATGTTTGCGTACGCTTTTCCACCAACTCCTCTCATCAGGAAGCTGGTGTACAAGATGAACAAGGAATCGATGACGCTCATCCTAGTTGCTCCCATGTGGGCAAGACAACCATGGTTTCCACACCTACGCAGGATGGCGGTGTGCAAGCCCATCAAACTTCCAGCCTGGTACAACCTACTGTCCCAGCAACAAGGTCAAACAGTGCACCAGGAACCCAACTCAATGAACCTGGCAGCATGGCTCCTGAGGTCATAGAGTTTGGACATCTCAATTTACCACAGAGGTGTATGGACATCCTAAAAGAATCCAGGAAACCAAACACAAGGCACTGTTACTTTGACAAGTGGAAGAGATTCGTTATTTGGTGCCAGAATAAACAAATCAACCCTGTTGATTGCACTCCTTCCAACGTTGTGACATAAAAGCTCCACCTGCTGGATGCAGGATTGGTTTTTAACTCTCTGAAAGTACACCTGGCAGCCCTCTCGGCTTACACCACATCCCATAACAGGGTGTCGTGGTGGAAAGGACCAGTAGTTAAAGCCTTCATGGAAGGAGTAAAGAGACTTCACCCTCCTATTTCGAACCCACCGCCAGGATGGTGCTAGCTAAGCTCATGGGCCCCCCTTTCGAACCCATGCATAAAAGTAGTCTCAAACACCTGACTTATAAAACGGCCTTCTTAGTAGCCATTACCTCTATAAGAAGGGTCAGTGAAATTCAGGCTCTGTCAGTGCAGGATCCTTTCTTTACTATCCACAAAGACAAACTGGTTTTACGCACACACCCTAGGTTCTCACCTAAATTTATATCAAAGTTCCATGTAAACCAGTCCATCGAGCTTCCGGCTTTCTTCCAGAACCCGCAAAGCTCGGCTGAGGTGAAACTACACACCCTAGATGTGCGTAGGGCAGTCCTCTACTATGTGAATAAAACCAGACCGCTAAGGAAAACAGATCAACTGTTTGTCTCCGTAGCTACAGGCAGAGAGGGAGATCGCGTCTCTAAAGGCGCTATCTCGAAGTGGATTATCAACTGTATACAGCTGTGTTACTCTCTTTCTGAAAAAACTCTGCCTTTTACAACAAGGGCCCACTCTACTAGAGGCATTGGGGCCACTCTGGCTTTCATTGCAAATGTTCCCCTCGACACCATTTGCAAAGCAGCTACTTGGAGCTCTATTCACACTTTTACTCAGCATTACTGCATTGACACTCATTCCAAGACAGATACACAAGTGGGACAAGCGGTTCTAAGACACCTGTTTGCTCATGACCCTTCTCACATCCCACCTCCTTCTTCTGGTACTGCTTGCTAATCTATGCACAGCATGTGATCTAAGCAGATTCCACAAGCCTCAGAAGGGATACATTACTCACCGTAATCGTATTTCTGATGCTTGTATCTGCTTAGATTCACATGCGACCCACCCTTCCTCTCCTCCGAGAGAAGGCGCATGATTGCTTGTAGTCTTACCTTTCTGTCTATCTGCTTGGATTATCTGTACTCACGCTACTCCTCATGTTTCCTCATGTCAGAAAAAATACAATCTGAGGATCGTAGACGCGTGAGGGATCTTGGGTACAGTGGACGTCACACTAGGGATAGTATTACTGGCACGCCTGTGTCGACGCCCATTTTCGAGTTTCGAAAAACAAACTGTAATACTCCGCAGCTTCCACTAGATGTCGGCCTATGCACAGCATGTGAATCTAAGCAGATACAAGCATCAGAAATACGATTACGGTGAGTAATGTATCCCATATATATATATATATATATATATATATATATATATATATATATATATATATATATATATATATTATTGCACTACTAAAAACCTATGAAATTCAGTGAAAAAACTTTGTTAAAGGGACGTTATGGTTCCAAGTAAAACCGAAAAACCCTTGAAATTCGCCAGTTATGGTAAGCTAAGCAACCATAACTCACGCCACCACCGTGCACTGCTAAGACTAACACCCACGACATCAAAGATGACATCACAAATGTCATTGATGACATCACTGATGACATCACATGTCTGGCTCACTCTTTTTTCTTTTGCTGACATATCTAGGCCACATGGTTTTCTTCAGTAACAGTCAGAAACTAAAAATTGTATTTTATTTGTAGACGTATCCCACAAGTAGGTTCTTATAGTAATTCCCTTAGAGTCCAGTCACATCATATGAAACATATACATAGGGGAAGACACAAGATTTAAAGACAGCATTATTTTCATGCAAATAAATGATTGCTCTGTTTCAAAGCTGCTATTTACCCTATGTATATGTATATTGGTATGTGTTCTTGTCTCTTTGTGTTTTGTCTATTGTAATGCAATTATGTAATATATGGGTTCTGTCCCGGGAGGATAGCTCAGCGGCAACGTGCGCTTCTTGGAAGCAAGACGACACGAAGCAACACAGGTTCGTCCCCGGGTCCGCGCTTAGAAACCTCTGGGTGTTTAAGCGCGTTATAAATACGTAACTAAGACAAAAAAAACAATTACGCAACTAAGAAAACAAATAATTCCTGTAACAGCGCCTCGATGCCCGCGGGCTGTGTGAGCGCTTTAAAAATGTAAAATAAATAAAAAATTAGCTACTTATTACATATTTCACAGTACACAAAAATCTATTAAGAAAACAATTATCATTTCATTATTCAACATATTAACATTACGAATATTATACCTTCATCTTGTACGCTGCACACAATGCTATGTTTGTGCATTAGTAGTTTAGTATACTAGATAGAACCCCATAATAGAATGCTATTTATATCAATGCATCGTTCAATGCACTAATTAGAGTATGATATTTATTGCAATGATCCTTGACACTTTTTTCGCAACATTATAATAAGAATCCCTTGTACACATATTTCATGAAAAGTACATACACATGTGATGTCATCAGTAATGTCATCAATGACATTTGTGATGTCATCTTTGATGTCGTGGGTGTAAGTCTTAGCAGTGCACGGTGGTGGCGCGAGTTATGGTTGCTTAGCTTACCATAACTGGCGAATTTAAAGGGTTTTTCGGTTTTACTTGGAACCATAACGTTTTTTCACTGAATTTCTGTTACGCTCACCTGACTCCCACGGAGGCGCTGGCCAGGATCGTGCTGCTGTGACCTCTTCTAAGGTGTTGCGCGGGGCTCAGAAGATGGACTGGACCGGACTCCCAACTCCTGCTTGTCCGGCTTGCAAAAGTATCCTTCTGTAGGCGAGAATAAGGGATTAACTGCCTGCGGGGAATGCTACCAGCCTCCCCCTTTCCCCTCTCACCCTCCTTGAAACCCTTCAGTGCTTCCTGTGGCGTCTCACCTTAGGGTCTTGAAGGGCGAGCTCTCCTTCCTGCTTCTGATGCAGGGGCGCTTTGGTATCCAGTTACTTCACTGGATTCTTGGTTTTATGAGAACCAAACTTGCTTGGCTTCCAGGTAAGTTCCTTCAAAGGTTCCCCTTTTGTCCTTGCATCAATATGCTAATGTCATTGTCTTTTTCCCCATAGGGGCCGGGGTACAGAATGCCGGGGAAAAGGCACCGACCCGAGATGCAATCCCTGTAGAAATCAGGTAAGTCTTGATGAGCGTTTTTGGGTAATGTCTTTTCATTCGCTCATTGACGCTAATGTCTTTTTCCCCATAGGGGCCGGGGTCCGGAAACACCTGGATGCAGCGCGGACCCGAAAAGAAGAGCGAATGACCCAACAGGTAAGTCTTAACATGGAGGTTTAGGTTTCCTCATTCCCTTCTCTCTCTCACCTTTGCTCTTGTCTTTTTCTCCCTAGGCGTTGAAGCGTGGCTGCGAATCCGGGCGATCGCTGCTGAACATGGAGGCGCCCTGTGAAGGTGAGTGGAATGCGGCGCTGCGGCGGTCGATGCGATGTGCTTTTAAATTAAGTGTCTTCCTTTGCAGGATCGCCGGCGAGCTGACTCCGGAATGCAGATCTTGCAGGTAAAGTCTTTTCCTTCTCCTATTCTCTCTTTCTCTTCCTTTGTAGGTGATCAGGATGCTGGCAGGCGTGGCAGAAGTCCGAATGCAGGAGCAAACACGGTGAGCGTCCAGCTGCTAGATGCAGAACAACGCGAAGCATGTGCTGCTCTTCGGGTGTGGTTTAAATAGCCTGTAAAGTAGTTCCAGGTATGTATCCTTCCACTCAGGTATGTATTCTTCCTCAGGCCACACCCGAGTGATAAAGTAGTCCAAAAGATAAAGTAGTCCCATTCAGTCCTCAAGAGGGCCTGGATGTAGCAGCACGGTCTGCTTCAGGTAAGTGCACATTAAAACACTTACACACATGTCTTGCTTTATGAGCCTGGCGCCTAAGGCGCCAGGACTGGGGTCCAGAATGAGCCTGGTGCCGAAGGCGCCAGGACTGCGTCCAAAAGGCCCCAACTTGGGCCCGCTGAGACGTCCTTGGGGAAAATGATGTCTGCCTCTGGGGTTGCTGGGCTGGGCCTGGCTCCTTGGAGGTAGGCATCATGACAGTACCCCCCCACAAGGCCCCTCCCAAGGTTGTTTCCTCCGGGGGTTTTGGCTTGTTCGGGAATCTACGGTGGAACCTTCGTATTAATCGAGGTGCGTGAATATGGTTACTAGGCTCCCACGATCTCTCATGAGGTCCATAACCCTTCCATTCAACAAGATAGAAGAGTTTTGACATTAACATTTTGGAGTCTAAAATGTCTTTCACTTCGAATTCTAATTCCCCATCAATTTGAATAGGATCTGGAGGCTTGGACAGTCGGGTTCCTGGTTGTACCGGTTTCAAAAGTGATGCGTGAAAAACGGGATGAATACGCATGTTGGAAGGCAAATCCAGTTTAAAGGCCACTGGGTTGATTATGGCTTTGATGGGGTAAGGCCCAATGAATCTGGGATTGAAAGTTCGTGGGCCCTTGAGAGATAAATGTCTAGTTGCTAGCCAAACCTAGTCTCCTACTTGGTAAGGAGGTGTTTTACTTTGGTGCAAATCAGCGTTTTCTTTGTACTTTTTCTTGGCTTGCTGTAAATGAGTTGTAGCTTCTTTGAAGGCTCGGTTTATTGTGGAATGCAGATGATTTACTGCGGGCATTTCCAGGGTCAGAGGTGGATCTAGGTCAGAGGTTCGAGGATGGTGACCATACAAAGTATAAAAAGGAGTTTGACCGGTTCCAGAATGCATAGAATTGTTGTATGCATATTCTGCGATCCAAAGAATGTCTTTCCAATTGTACTCGGATTGGTGCAACATGCACCGAAGATATTGCTCGAGAGTCTGATTTGTCCTCTCGGTTTGTCCGTCAGTCTGGGGGTGGTGGCTGGTGGATAATCGCACATCTATTTGTGCTAGTTGGCAACACTTCCTCCAAAAATGGGAAATGAATTGACTTCCACGATCTGAGACTAGTACGGAAGGGAAACCATGTATTCGAACTATATTCTCCAGGAATTCCTTGGCCAGGATGGAAGCTGAAGGCAATCCTTTTAGAGGGATAAAGTGGGCCATTTTGGAGAACAGATCCACGATTACTAGGATAGTGTTGTAACCACCACACGGAGGCAGGTCCGTAATGAAGTCCATAGACAAGGTGTGCCAAGGTGCCGGTGGAATCTCCAAGGGTTGAAGTAGGCCGGCTGGCCTGTTCCTTTGACCTTTATTTTGGGCGCAAACTCCGCAAGACATCCCAAAAGACTTTATGGCTTTTCTCCAAGAAGGCCACCAGAATTGGCGTTTGATCTTTTCTTCCGTTTTAGCGATACCAAGGTGTCCTTCCATTAACGATTCATGATAATGAGCAATAACTAGTTCTTGCAATTCCTTACTTGGCAGAAATAACCGCTCTTGGAAGTACGGTAAGTTATCCTTAACGGTGAAGTGGGGACCCTTTTGAGTCCATTCCAGTAAGGCTGAAGGGTCGAAAATTAGTTTGACTCGGGTTTCAACGTCCTCGATGGTTTGCAATGAAGTCAAACCTAAGATTCTTTGTTCAGGTATTATCGGCACAGGTTCTAAACATGAATTGGGTTCTTCCATGCCAATTCGGGATAAGGCGTCCGCTTTGCCATTCTTGCAGCCAGGGCGATAGGTAATTACAAAATCAAATTCTGCAAAGAATAAAGCCCATCGGAGTTGTCGTGAAGATTGGGCTTTGGCCGTCTTTAAATACTGCAAATTTCTGTGATCCGTAATTACAGTGATGGTGTGTCTTCCACCGAGGAGGTAATGACGCCAAGCCTTAAAAGCAGATTTAATGGCCAGTAACTCTTTGTCGGTAATTGCGTAATTAATTTCAGGAGCTGAGAATTTCCTGGACCAAAAGGCTACAGGGTGTAGCTGGTTAGTTTTCGGATCCCTTTGCGACAGGACAGCTCCCATGGCTAAACTGGATGCGTCAGTTTCAACAATATACGGGAGATTAGGACGCGGGTGCTTCAACACAGGTGCAGAAGTGAATTTGGTCTTTAGGTCTTGAAAGGCTTGTTCGGCCTCTGGAGTCCAATCAAAATGTTTATTCTTACGTAAAAGAGCAGTAATGGGTTGGACTATTCGTGAAAACTCTGGGATGAATCTTCGATAGAAGTTGGCAAAGCCAAGCATACTCTGAACCCCTTTCACTGAACCGGGAGATGGCCATTTGAGGATGGCGTCCACCTTTCGTGAATCCATTCGAATTCCTTTAGGAGTCAGAACAAATCCGAGGAATTCAACCTCAGTGGTATGAAAGACACACTTTTCCAGCTTGGCAAATAGTTTGTGCTGGCGCAATTTCTCTAGAACTGCTCAAACATGTTTTCGATGATCTGACTCAGAAGATGAGTACACCAGGATGTCGTCGATGTATACGATGACACAAACATCGATAAGTTCTCGCAGAACATCATTCATGAAGAATTGAAAAGCTGCAGGCACGTTGCACAAACCGAAGGGCATAACCTGATATTCGAAGAGCCCGTATTTGGTGCGGAAAGCTGTCTTCCACTCGTCACCTTCTTTTATTCGCACTAGGTGATAAGCTCCCCGGAGATCTAACTTGGTGTATATACGAGCATCTTTTACTTGATCAAGAAGTTCAGGGATCAGAGGCAGGGGATAACGATTCTTTATCGTTATCTGATTTAAAGCGCGGTAGTCAATACAAGTTCTAAGGTCTCCTTCTTTTTTAGGCACGAAGAACAAAGCGGAAGAGACCAGGGACTTTGATGGGCGAATAAAGCCATTGGCAAGGTACTGATCCAAATACTGACGCAAATGCTGGTTTTCAGGTTCAGTGAGAGCGTAAATCCTACTACACGGCGGTTGAGCATTGGGAACTAGATCGATCTGGCAATCGTAAGAACGATGAGGGGGTAGCGTGTTAGCCTGTTCTTTCTGAAAAACGTCCTGGTATTCAAGGTATTCTGCCGGTAGTTGAACAGTGGCGGGGGTTACTGTGGCTAAACCAATAGCTGGATTTCTAGGATAACAAGTGGGACCACAATCTGAAAAAGTTATTCTCTTTGCTCGCCAGTCTATTCGAGGATTGTGTGTTTCTAACCAAGGAATTCCGAGGATTACTTGAAATTGTGGAGCCTTGATTATATCAAACACTATTGCTTCCCGATGTCCATCCTGACTCACAAGTGTCACTTCTGTGGTGGAATGCGTTACCGGCCCAGAGGCTATTTCGGTACCATCAACCGTAGTAATGACATCCTGGTTTATTTTTGGATGGAGAGGAAGGTTCATCCTGGAGGCCAATTCGCGGTCCACGTAGTTTCCGATAGCTCCGCTGTCGACGTATGCTTTGATGGCATGCAACCGTTTGGGCTTTTTTGGATCCACGAGCACCATTGGCAAGACAAAATGCGAGGTCAGAGAGTTCGTTTGCAAGCTCGGCAAGCGGACCTCTACGCTTGTCGAGCCAGGTCGTTTCCCGAAACAGGTTCCATTAAGTTGTTGTCAGAGGCACCAACCACCTTCCTAGGTGGTTTTACTGGACAATCACGAAGAAAGTGACCGGAAGCCCCGCAATAGAGGCATAGTTGCTTTTGTCGCCTTCTCTCACGTTCCTTCTGAGTTAATGGCCCCTTAACTCCCCCTATTTGCATAGGTTCAGACGCTTCGGTATTCCTGGGGTTTACGAGGGTTCTGATCGGTACTCGGGTTTCAAACTTGGACCGATCAGCTTTCCTATTCTGAAGTCTGTGATCCAGTTGTACCACAAAGTCAATATATTCTGCGCAGCCTTGGGGTGGATTCACTACTTGGGCCAGAATGTCTTTTAGCTCTCCGCGCAGACCCCGGTGAAATAAAGTGATCCTTTTATTTTCAGGCCATCCGGTTTCCACCACCAGTCTGTTAAAGGAGGCTATATAAGACAAAAGATCTTGACTACCTTGTCGTAGAGATAGCAGTTCGTTGTCAAGGGCCTGTCCCTGCGAGTGTCGAGCGAACAACCTTTCCATGCTGGCCTGAAAGCCCTGAAAATCCTGGAGAATTGGATCGTTCTGGTTCACCAAGGGAACAGACCAATCGGCAGCACAGCCACTTAGGTACGATAACACGAAGGCCACTTTGGTCCCATCATCAGGGAAGGCTCCTGGTCTGCATATAAAATGTAAGCGACATTGGTTCATAAAAATGGCATATTTCTTTGGGTCCCCCCAAAAAACGTTCAGGCGGTGCTAAAGGCATGGATCCCGGCAGATTGATCTGAACAGGGTTACTCGAACCCAACGAAGTGGAAATTCCCCCGGGACTAGGTAAAGGAATTTGTCCAGCCTGACTCTGTAGCAATCGTTTGGCCAGGTCATCAGTTTGTTCCTTGGAGAGAATGAGTTCTCTTTTGAGGGCATTAGTCTCTTGGCGAGCTGAGTGTACCTCTGCCCTTAATTCCCCCAACAGGTGGGCCAGCTGGTCTGTCTCAGAAGTCTCCATAGCGCCCGGGTGGGAAATTGTGGGTAGGCTTCGCGTTCTGTTACGCTCACCTGACTCCCACGGAGGCGCTGGCCAGGATCATGCTGCTGTGACCTCTTCTAAGGTGTTGCGCGGGGCTCAGAAGATGGACTGGACCGGACTCCCAACTCCTGCTTGTCCGGCTTGCAAAAGTATCCTTCTGTAGGCGAGAATAAGGGATTAACTGTCTGCGGGGAATGCTACCAGCCTCCCCCTTTCCCCTCTCACCCTCCTCGAAACCCTTCAGTGCTTCCCGTGGCGTCTCACCTTAGGGTCTTGAAGGGCGAGCTCTCCTTCCTGCTTCTGATGCAGGGGCGCGTTGGTATCCAGTTACTTCACTGGATTCTTGGTTTTATGAGAACCAAACTTGCTTGGCTTCCAGGTAAGTTCCTTCAAAGGTTCCCCTTTTGTCCTTGCATCAATATGCTAATGTCAATGTCTTTTTCCCCATAGGGGCCGGGGTACGGAATGCCGGGGAAAAGGCACCGACCCGAGATGCAATCCCTGTAGAAATCAGGTAAGTCTTGATGAGCGTTTTTGGGTAATGTCTTTTCATTCGCTCATTGACGCTAATGTCTTTTTCCCCATAGGGGCCGGGGTCCGGAAACACCTGGATGCGGCGCGGACCCGAAATGAAGAGGGAATGACCCAACAGGTAAGTCTTAACATGGAGGTTTAGGTTTCCTCATTCCCTTCTCTCTCTCACCTTTGCTCTTGTCTTTTTCTCCCTAGGCGTGGAAGCGTGGCTGCGAATCCGGGTGATCGCTGCTGAACATGGAGGCGCCCTGTGAAGGTGAGTGGAATGCGGCGCTGCAGCGGTCGATGCGATGTGCTTTTAAATTAAGTGTCTTCCTTTGCAGGATCGTCGGCGAGCTGACTCCGGAATGCAGATCTTGCAGGTAAAGTCTTTTCCTTCCCCTATTCTCTCTTTCTCTTCCTTTGTAGGTGATCAGGATGCTGGCAGGCGTGGCAGAAGTCCGAATGCAGGAGCAAACACTGTGAGCGTCCAGCTGCTAGATGCAGAACAACGCGAAGCATGTGCTGCTCTTCGGGTGTGGTTTAAATAGCCTGTAAAGTAGTTCCAGGTATGTATCCTTCCACTCAGGTATGTATTCTTCCTCAGGCCACACCCGAGTGATAAAGTAGTCCAAAAGATAAAGTAGTCCCATTCAGTCCTCAAGAGGGCCTTGATGTAGCAGCACGGTCTGCTTCAGGTAAGTGCACATTAAAACACTTACACACATGTCTTGCTTTATGAGCCTGGCGCCTAAGGCGCCAGTGCTGGGGTCCAGAATGAGCCTGGCGCCGAAGGCGCCAGGACTGCGTCCAAAAGGCCCCAACTTGGGCCCGCTGAGACGTCCTTGGGGAAAATGATGTCTGCCTCTGGGGTTGCTGGGCTGGGCCTGGCTCCTTGGAGGTAGGCATCATGACAATTTCATAGGTTTTTAGTAGCGCAACTTAACCATAACGTCCCTTTAACAAAGTTTTTTTACTGAATTTCATAGGTTTTTAGTAGCGCAACTTAACCATAATGTCCCTTTAACAATGTTTTTTTACTGAATTTCATAGGTTTTTAGTAGCGAAACTTAACCATAACGTCCCCTTGACAAAGTTTTTTTTACTGAATTTCATAGGTTTTTAGTAGTGCAACTTAACCATAACGTCCCTTTAACAATGTTTTTTTACTGAATTTCATAGGTTTTTATTAGTGCAACTTAACCATAAAGTCACTTTAACACATTTTTTTTTACTGAATTTCATAGGTTTTTATTAGTGCAACCTAACCATAACGTCCTTTTCAATGGAGGAAGACCACTAGCATCCTAGGTTCTCAAAGTGGGAAAAAAAAGATTTTTCTTCCCAAACCGGGACGCCGCAGGCAGGCGTCCCGGTGTAGGAAGGAAAATCTTTTACCAAGATGGACACCAGGGAAAGGGAAGGCAGGGTGTGTAAAGAGAACACAACAGGGCATCGGCGGGGGGTCGGGAAGACCAGGAGAGAGACATGGGGCATGAGCAGGGGGTGGAAAGAAGGGAGACACGGGGCATGAGTGGGAAAGAAGGGAGACACGGGGCATGAGCAGGGGGTGGGGTGGAAGAGGGAGACACGGGGCATGAGTGGGAAAGAAGGGAGACACAGGGCATGAGCGGGGGTGGGGGGATGAAGGGAGACATGGGGTATGAGCGGGGGGTGGGGGGAGGGAGAGAGACACGGGGCATGAGCGGGGGGTGGGGGGAGGGAGAGAGACACAGGGCATGAGCGGGGGGTGGGGGGGAGGGAGAGAGACACACGGGGCATGAGCGGGGGGTGGGGGGGAGGGGAGAGACACGCGGGGGTGGGGGGAGAGACACACGGGGCATGAGCAGGGGGTGGGGGGAGGGGAGAGACACACGGGGCATGAGCGGGGGGTGGGGGGAGGGAGAGAGACACGGGGCATGAGCGGGGGGTGGGGGAGAGGGAGAGACACGGGCATGAGCGGGGGGTGGGGGGGAGGGAGAGAGACACACGGGGCATGAGCGGGGGGTGGGGGGAAGGGGAGAGACACACAGGGCATGAGCGGGGGGTGGGGGGGAGGGGAGAGACACACAGGGCATAAGCGGGGGGTGGGGGGGAGGGGAGAGTCACACGGGGCATGAGCGGGGGGGTGGGGGGAGGGAGAGAGACACACGGGGCATGAGCGGGGATGGGGGGGAGGTAGAGAGACACACGGGGCATGAGCGGGGGGTGGGGGGGAGGGAGAGAGACACACGGGGCATGAGCGGGGGAGGGGAGAGACACATGGGGCATGAGCGGGGGTGGGGGGAGGGGAGAGACACACGGGGAATGAGCGGGGGGTGGGGGGAGGGAGAGAGACACACGGGGCATGAGCGGGGGGTAGGGGGGTTTGTATGTCAGGAGACAAACAAAAACACGGACATGAGTTCGTGCGGCAGATCCTGCTCCTCGGCCCTCCGCTGGTCACCGTGTGCGATGGCGTGAGCAGGGGGCTGGAGGAACAGGGGAGACACGAGCATGAGCGGGGGTCAGGGGGACAGGAAGGACACACGGGGCATGAGCGGGGGTGGGGGGGACAGAAAGGACGCACGGGGCATGAGCGGGGGGTGGGGCAGACACGGGGCATGAGCGGGGGGTGGGAGGAACAGGAGACAGACACGCTACTGCTGACCTGACAAAGCCTCTCATGCGGGAAAGAAAGATGGCGGCGTCTCTGAAGCCAGACACACTGCACGCTTTCACCGCATCCAATGAGAGAGCACATCACGCAAGCGCGGACATCACGCAAGCTGCTTGCCCAATCACCGTCCTGTCCGCGGAGCGAACAGGGAAGTGTGTCCGTGAAACGAACACAGATATCACTCTTTTTTTTTTACCTGCTTTTCGGTCATTTTAAAAATAACTACTGGACGGATTTTCACCAAATTTGCAAAAGCGCACTTTCGGGACCAAGCCGCTGCTCCTGGTCCAAATTTGGTGAAAATCCGTCCAGCGGTTTGGGCTGTAGGCGCGAGCAAAACAAATTTCCCATTCAGTCTATGGGAAAAGACAGACATTTTGGGACCCCCCCTATAACTTACCCCCCATGGACGAATCCCCACCAAACTTTCCAAAAAAATTCAGAGTGGGCCATATACTTTCTTTGCAAAGTTTGGTGAGGATTCGTCCAGAGGGGGCGAAGTTATAAGCCGTCCAAAAAGTGCTCTTCCTATGGAAACACCAACTTCACCATAACTACACTGCCACTATCGTGGCAGTGTAATATATATATATATATATATATATATGCACATTATGTTGTATAATGAGAAAGAGAGATGTTTTAAAATATGACTTGAAAACATGTATGCATACCTGTACTATGTTTTGTTAAATGTAGATAGTGTTGAATCTGTAAATAGAAATGTTGGAGAGTTTCACAGTAGTTTTTTATGCAGGTGGCTTTGACTAACAGAATAATAATAATAATTTAGCATTTATATAGCGCTACAAACCCTCAGGTATCTGAGCGCTGCTTATTATTACCCACGGTGTGTGGTGCTCATTTATCGACCTCGGAAGGATGAAAGGCTGAGTTTCATCCTGCTGGGATTTGAACCTGCATCTGCAGGCTCTGTACGGGTGTCCAAGCGAGCGCTCTACTCGCTGTGCCACTTGACCAGCAAGACATGTAGTCTGAGAATTCAAGAGTACATGTGAAGTGTTGGACTGAGATGACGAGGTTATATGTAGTGTGTTTGGATGTGGTTGGAGGATGGATGTGTGACTGTTCGAAAGAAGCGAATGGGGGAGTGTTACAAACATAAAAGTAAAACGGTAGAATGGCTGCCCTGTCCGATGGTGTCCACGTGCCATCTGGGTTGTGTAAGGATGCCTGGCATGGAAAGGGGACTGTGGAGGCAGCGGACAGTTGTAAAGATCCACTTATTATAGCCCTTATTGTATGCTAGAGAAAAGGATTTGGGATGGTCATTTTCTGTCCTTTTATCTTTTTCTCTGGTATACAATTGTCCATTATTTCTATTAGCATAGAACAAAATGCTAATGGAAATGTTGGAGAATATAATTGAGTCTAACTACTTTACAGAAAACTAACGCAGGTGGAGTCTAAAAGATTGTTTTTGTTCTATTTTCTAACTGTGAAAGGTGGCTCCAAAAGGAAAATGTTCTGTGTATTTTGGTTTTGTATTTGTTTGGATTTATTAAAATATTTTTTATTTTTGCAGGAGAGAAAAGGAAGACAGGTGGGGGAGGGTAGTGAGAGAAGGGGCACCAACCATTGATATGGAGGGGCAGGTAGACATGGGAAGATGTTGGGCGTGCCTTAAATCTAAGGTGGGCGGCAGTGTTTCTCATGTTCCTTGAACGCAGCCTCAAAAGCACTACTGCTCCCCCTGCAGAGTGTGTGTCGCAGAATATACAGAGTACTGTTGTCCTGGAAAGATATGGATCAGCAGCCTCTTTTATGGCCTGCAGGGCAGCTGGTGGGATCCTCTGTCCCACAGGAGTAGCCTGTGTGGTGGCAGGAGAGGTTGAGGAAGATTAGGTGGAGTAAGACAGCCTACTACTCAGAGGACCCAGGCGGTTTGAGCGGGTATGTTGGCGCATGGTGGCAGTATAAAAAGAGTACAGCCCATGTTGTCCGTCACTGAGTTTGACCCCAAACTCAATGCATTCAACAGGGGCAGCCAGAGCCTTTGGTACACCTCCTATGGTCTTAAAGAACCACCACACCCATGATTCTCTCTGGGTGCTGGAGGTAGGTACTTCCTCTTCCTCGCCCTCTGATCCTCCTCTGCATCATTGCACCTCTTCCCCTTTCCAGGCCTTCGAGCTGGTGGTGGTGTTGGTGGTGGCGGTGGCCTCTGTGGAGGAGGGCTTGCCATTTTTGAAGTTAAATAGGTGTGCTAATAGTCTTCCAAGCTGTGGAAGGGTAAACCTTCAACTTCAAACTTCCTAGATTGGCCGAAAATGCAATTTCAAAAAGTCTGCGAAGCACAGACCCATTTGCGGACACGTCATCACATCAGACAGGCGCGGTCACATGACGCTGACTGGGGGCGTTTGCGAATGTCGGCGAACAAACAACAGCATAAAAAGTTGTAGAAAGTTGATAGAAGTGTTAAGATTGTTGCTAGGAGGTGGGGAATGGCACCGTTTTTACTTGAAACTTCCTAGATCGGCAGAAAATGCAGTTTTGAAATGTCTGTATCCTAATTACGGACACGTCATCACACCAGACAGGCGCAGTCACATGATGATATCTGCGATGGCGTCATGAAACCCGCGGACATCAGCAGCAGGAGACGCGGGGAGCAAGTGCAGCGGTGCCCGCAAACAGGGGCATTGTCAGCGGACTAAAGGTGCGTCACAGGGCACACATCTGCGGATGTCATGGTTTGCGAGACCGGACTCCGAACATACCTATAGGGAATGGCTACCAATTAGGGTGTTGAAGAATAATATAGAAGATATTTAAAGTATATAAAATACATGTATTTATGAAAGGAATGGGGTATAGGATTCGGAAAAATAAATGGGAGAATTTGGAATTTCTAGAAAGTCATCATTGGGGGAATGAGGGAGAGAAGTTTCATCAAACAATGTTTGATTGATGTTTTGTGAACTTCATTGGGGTGATTGTTGGGGGAATGTGAACAGGTACAACTAGGCCAGTGATAATCAACAATTCGAATAACATGAGTTGTTAACATAATATAGAAGTTATTTAAAGTGTACTGGTAGAAATCTATGAAATTCAGTGAAAACCCCCAGAAATGTGCCAGTTATGGTAAGCTAAGCAACCATAACTCGCGCCACCACGGTTCACTGCTAAGACTAACACCTAGGACATCAAAGATGACATCACAAATGTAATTGATGGCATCACTGATGACATCACATCAAATTAATTCTGATGAACAATCCCTACAAGGGGTTGTGTTTACAATGATGGTAGCAAGATATCAGGGGTGATTGGGAGACCTCTCATGAACTACTTACTGTATTAATAAAATGTACTCATTAAACAAAATGTTATGTCGGAGTGTTGTTGATAATACAGCAACCTAATAATACATACACATAGGCAATGGGTGCAGTATGCACCATAGAGTTAGTACAGTATTTTTAAACTGGTAATATTGTACAGTAAAATAATAAATGCAACCCTATCAGAGATTAACTAATGTTAAACATGGAAAAAATAGCTAACAATTCAAGACTTACTACACACTTGGGTTAGTACACACAATGCATACGAAGACAGAATGCATACAAATCAGAGGCACATACAAGTAAACTATACTAAGGAAGAAAGAAACATCACCAGAAAATGACAATAACATTAAAGTTCATCATCATGTATACAAATGAATTGTGTGTTTGAGTCCTGTTTATTGTCTCATGTATGTGCACCATGAGCTAAGACCAAACCCTAAGGAACGTACTTTAAGAACATACGACAAGGTTAATGTCTAGAGATATAGCACCTTTTGAATTTTTGAAATGCTCACTGTAAGAAAAACAAGTGACCTTGATATGTCGGTGAACAAAAACAAGTGGCCCAGATATGTGATGTCATCAGTGATGTCCTGGGTGTTAGTCTTAGCAGTGGTTTTCGTTTTTTATTTGTAACCATAACATCCCTTTAACAAAGTTTGTTCACTGAATGTATAGAGAGTTTTTGTATTGTGCGGAGTGGACCGCAGGAGAGTCCAAGTGTATTATAGGTTTCTGTGTATAGGCCAGGGAGTGGCCTGTTTCAGGGGAGGGCATGAGGGTGTGAGAGGTAGCAAGAAGGCGTGGTGTGCGGGGAAGAAATTGAATTTGAGGCACGTTAATGGGTCGCATGAGGGATAGAACTTGAGGCAATAAAGGAAAGCGTACAGTACCAGGTACAGGGGTGGCTAAAATGCAGCTGGTAACCCCATCGGAATACTTGTGCACAGCTGCCCCGCTTTATAGGGAGACGATAATGAAGTACCACAGAGAGTGGTTGGCCGAAATGAGGGGGGTATATACTAACCATGGCCAGAAGCAAACAACAGATGTATTGAGACATATGTACATGTTTTTAACTGCAAAATATAAGGGGAAGATATTAAAAAGTAGAAAGGAAGTGCTGGAGTTGTGGGAGATGGTGGAGGGCTTTGAAGACACCACTTCAGGCCCCGCACAGACAATAGGTGAAAGACTGCAATTATCCACCCCAACCTCAGTCACACCCACGGCTCCCACTGCCCCAGAAGCTTTGGTGCCCCTGGAACTCACAGTAGGATGCCATCCAACCTGTGCAGCATTAGGATATACAAACCCCATGTATGCCTCTCTCCCCACTACAGCGCCCCCTCCCCTATCATCTCCAGGATAGTACCAGAATCTCCTTAACCCCATTGCGCCCGCATCCGCACCTGAGAAGATAGAACAGAAACCACAGAAAGACCTGGCAGAGGCATTACGGAGTGTGGAATGGGAGCTGGACAGGCTGAGTATAAACAGATGGGGGGACAGCAGGATCCTATTGTGAACGATGAATGAAGGGCAGGAGACTTTTTGCTAAGAGATGACACTATGGCAATCAAGGATTTCCATGTGAGGGGGATGAGGGAAGTGTGGACTGTGTCCATTAGATTGGACAAGAAGCCGCACAGGCAAGGAGATGAATGGGATGAGGTAGAAGACGTGGCAGATGATGAGGCCCCACCCACCATATCTCCACAGGTGGAAAGTTTGTGGGTGCCTAGGTTGAGAAATCGTTATGGGCATATGGTGGTAGTGAAAGGGAGGCAGGCGGGGAAGAAAAAGGTGACACAGGGAGCAGGAGCGAACATGTTAGGAGCTCAGTTTCTCCTACTTCATGAGGGACTGGGAAGGGCACAGTATGTACCATGGGCACACATGGACAGGAATAATTTGATAAAATTTTAACATTTCTCACAAGAGGGGTGGGAAAGTGGATCTACACATTTGAGAACTAAACAGCTGTGGTTACCCTAGCTGTGGGTGACATTAAATGTTTGTTACCATTCAAGGAGATCAGGCGGATGACATCTGGACAAAAACAAGGTTTCCCGGAATACAATTGGGAGATGACAGTCATGTTGTGGCCCATTTCAATGATACTAGGGCCAGTGTATGGATTTGGAGGACCAGGCCCAAGGGGTGAAACCATGGGACAGTGTGCAAGAATGTAGGACCAGACAGGCATCTGCATATTATCAACAGATGCCCCTGTATATGCAAGGGGCCCCTGGCCCATACCAACAGTCCTACTGACCGCCCCCACCCCCAGCAGTGCCTTATGGCATACCTCTGCCCAATGCACAGCCCGCAACCCCACCTCAATTCCCACAGCTCCCTGTACCCACATCTACCGCTATGCCAGCATACACATCCCTATAGGCCCCTCAAATTCCAAACAGTAACGCAGTACCCAATGGGAGCAAGCGTAGTAGGGGGCAATCCTTTCGTCTTCCCGGGGAAAAACACATTTGCAGACTAGGACAACCCACATAGAACTTTAGCGTGCCCAGTCCTATCAGTCACTGCCAGCCCAGATGAGGAACATTGGTGGGTGTGGAGATAGGGAATAAAACGTTCATTTTCATGGTGGACACAGATGCAAAAAAATTGTGTATCACAGAAGGCTACTTCCCATTGTCAGGGGAAGGAATGGACACACACAGGGTCTCTGGGGCAATAAAATCGGTTCAATTTACTGAAGAAGTACCTACCAAGGTAGGTGGCAGAGTGGTTCGGGCACTGTTGTTGGATTCCACAGCATCCCCCGTTAAGCTGTTGAGGCGGGACGTGCTCAGTAAGCTGAACATGACCATCTGCTTTACAGATAGGGGGGTGGTATGCTAAACCCACCCAGTTTATGCTACGTTTGGGTGATGTTAAGAATACACTCGCTAGGACCTGAGATCGCAGATAGAGGGGTGCCGGTGCACTCAGACTTGTTCGCATATGGAGCTACAGAGTTATTACAAGCAGTGCCATGTGCGGCTGGCAAGACGTGGAGAATACCAGCCGAATTCCTGTTCAGGCCAGCCCAACCCTAAGAGCATGTCCCAGGAACCATTATCACCGTAGACATTAAGGAGTTGCTGGTGTTGAATGACAAGATAGTGCTGATCGGGGCAGACAGTGAGGGAGGGGAATGGCGTACAGTGTTATGCACTGATCTGACAAAACCTTTGAAAGAACTAACAGATTGGGACTTGTTTGACGGTGATGAAAGAGACAGGTCAGTGGTATTGGCAGTTTGTGTCCAATGTGAGATAATGGTATAGTACAGACGTGTCCCCGCACTTGTTTAGATTGCAAGCAGTACCTCATCCTTTGCCCAAAATGACCTAGCACAAGTGCCCAACAACCTGTGGCCAAGTAACCCCCATGACATGGGACTTTTACGAAGTGTTGCCCCGATCCGTATTACTTTGAAGCCAGTTGCAGTCCTACCCAGAGTGAAACAGTATCCCTTGTCTAAAGAAGCAGAGGAAGGTATCTGCGATACTATTATAGCGCTTCACACCAAGGCATCATAGTGCTTTCAACCACCCCATGCAACACCGCAATATATCAGGTGAAAAGGCAAAGGGGGATAGTTGGAGTTTGATACAGGATTTTCGCCCTCACAGGATGAATTTCTAGCGGTTCCCAATCCTGCAACCATTTTGTTTAACATACACCCCACAACAAAACATTTCACAGTAGTGGATTTGAAAAAAGCCTTCTACTCTGTTCCATTGCACAGTGATTCGCAATATCTCACTGCATTTTCATATGGTAGAGCCAGATCCCAGCACACTAGTCTCCTCCAAGGGAACTGTGAGTCCCCCAGTATTTTCAACAGGGTGCTACATGCAGATTTGGGTAGTGTACACGTGGCCAGCATGATTATGCAATACGTAGATGATTTACTGCTGTGCAGTGCTGACGAACAACAATGTAGGGGAGACTCTGGTGGCGGGTGCCACGTCCTCCTGGCCCAATCCGGGGCAACTAGGATCATGGATTTCCTGAACTTTCTCAACCTCCTGATTATGTGAGGAATGACAGGCACTGGAGGAAACACGTATAGGAGTGGAAATTCCCAGTCCACCACGAACACGTCTCCTAGAGCTCATTTTGGGAGAAATTCCCTTGAGCAGTACAGTTTGCACTTCCGGTTGGCACTAGTTGTGAACAGATCCACTTGAGGGGTTACCCAAAGGGTGAAGATCTCTTGAAGGACTTCCTGAGCTAGTTCCCGTTTGTGGGAGACTGTGCTCCGCCTGCTCAGAGCGTCCGCTGTCGTGTTCTTCTCTCCGCCTAGGTGAACTGCCGACTGAGAGATTCCTTCTTTTATTGCCCAGAACCGGAGCTACATTGCCTCTCTGCAAAGTGGAAGTGACCCTACACCTCCTCTCTTGTTGAGGTAGTACATGGCCACTGTGTTGTCTGTCATTATCAAGACATTCTTTCCCCGTACAGGTGGCAAAAAGGCCTTCAGTGCAAGTTTGATTGCCCTCAGCTCAAAAAGGTTGACATGTAGTTTGGACTCCGATGGCGACCAATGACGGTTGATTGTCAGATCGCTGGTCGCTGGTCGCAGATCGCTCCCCACCCTGTGAGTGAGGCATCCGTCATTACTGTTATCTCCGGCCATGATTGCCAAAATGGTTCTTCTTTCAAGATGTTCTCCCGACAGGCCCACCACTGAAGGTCCAGTGAGACTCTGCTCGGAATTTGTAAGAGGTCTGAAATCTTTCCTGACAATTGGGACCACTGAGCCCTGAGAGCCCATTGGAGAGATCTCATTCACAGACGAGTCTCAGGCACCAGAAAATGCAGGATGCCATGAGGCCGAGCAACCTCAGAAAATTGAAGGCCAGTAGACACGGGGCATTCTGGAATTTGGTCACCATCTGCAGAATGTCTTGAGCCCTCACCACTGGTGGCAAGGCTTTTCCCAGGGATGCATCCAGGACGGCCCCAATTAATTAATTGGAGTCTTTGTGATGGTATCATGTGGGACTTCTTGAAGTTGAGGGAGGAGCCCAGTCTGTGAAGGGAGTGACAGGTATAGCTAAGATGTTCTAAGGCCTTTTCGGCGGAACTGGCCCTGATCAGTCCATCGTCTAGGTAGGGGTAAACGTGTATTCTCCCTCTCCTGAGACTTTCTACCACACCCGCAATCAGTTTGGTGAACACCCTCGGTCGCAGGTCTGCCCAAATGGCAGAACTTGCAACTGATAATGAGAACCTCCAAAGGTGAACCTCAGGTACTGTCTGTGTTTGTGATGGATCAGCACTTGAAAGTAGGCATCCTGAAGGTTCAATGATACTATCCAATCCTAAAGCTGGAGGGCCTGAAGGATCTGAGAACGGGTTACCATCTTGAACTTGTCCTTCCTAAAGAACTTGTTCAAGTCTCTTAAATCCAAGATGGGTCTCAATCCTCCATCCTTTTTGGGTATTAGAAAATACAGGGAGCCAACCCTTGTTCCTCTCCGCTACATGTACTGGTTCTATAGCAATTTTCTCTAGCAGGGTTAGTATCTCATGCATAAGGAGTGGATGTGGACCTTTAAAAGAGCTGACTCTGAGGTTTTTGCAGAAAAGGTAGGCAGTAACCTTGGGCAAATGTTTCCAATACCCATGCATCTGAAGTAATAGCCTGCCATTCCGTCAGATGCTATGACAGTCTGCCTCCCACTGCAGTCTTTTGAATCAAGTCCTCAGAGAGGTTTTTGGACGGCTGACGAGGTGCTGCTGTTGCGGTCTTAGTACTTCTTCCACGTCCACCGTGGGTGAATCTTCTTTGTCCTCTTTGAGCTGGTGGTCCTCTGCCATTTCCAAATGTGGAGTAGTGATGAAAGGGTGTACCCAAGGGACAGTTTGGAGGTTGTCTGATTGCAGCACCAAGGGATTTGGCTGCTGCCTTAGAAGTTTGCAGCTTCTCCAAATTCTCATCAGCCTTGCTTCCGAATAAAAGAATGCTGTCAAAGGGTATGTTGAGAAGTCTGGATTGTACGTCTGGGGTAAATCCTGACTTTCTCAACCAGCCAAATCTGCTCATCACTGTACTTGCAGCCATAGCTCAGCTGATACTGTCAGCAGAGTCGAGACCAGTCTGGAGGGATTCGCACATCACATCTTTCTCATCCCTGACAATGTTCATAAACGTGTCTTGCTCTTCCCCTTCAGGGATATGGTCAGCCGCCATGGAAATGCACTCCCAAAGGGTGTGTGTAAACCTTGGTAATGTGCACGTAGCATTAGCCAATTTCAAGGCCATACTCGCAGCTGAAAAAACATTTTTGGCCAGGACGTCATAACGCCTGTCATTCCTATCGGAGGGATTGTGGGATAGGCATTCTGCCTACTGGTGGACGTGGACGCTTGAACCACCAGACTCTCTGGTGTAAAAAGGATCAGAGCTTGAAACTCTGTACTTTGAAGTTAACTTCTTGTTGACAGCCGGAATAACCTCTAGTGCCTCCCAGTTAGTAGCCACACGCCTTTGTAAGGCTTGATGGAAAGGCACAATTGGGTCTTCTTGTGGTCCCCTGTCCAAGATATCAGTTAAATCGTCTTGCTCAAAGACTGGTTTTCGTCTTGACCACCCCATATGCTCCATAACTCTTGACATCAATTGTCTGTATGTACACTTCTGTGTGATTAGCGGGGTCTGCCCAGCCAAACTCAACCTCTCGTGAGGTGGCTAACCCACTGGCATCATGCAGACATTCTTGTAAGTTTTTTATTCTAGAATCTTCTGAAATTAATGCTTCAGGCACTGACGGTGTTCCATACTGTAAACCAAAAGGTCTGGATTCATCAGAAGATTCCTCTGCATCCTCATAAATAGAGGAGATGGACTTGAAATAATCAGACCTTGGCAAGGGAGTATATGGGCCTCATTACAACTCTGGCGGTAGCCGAGCTGGTAAAAATGGTAGGCTGCACCGGATTTGTGTTTTTTTGACACCTTGCTTTAGGAGAATGACTGGGGCATTACAGCCCGGCGCCGGAAAATGTTACTCTCCATTCCCATTCAAGTCCCATAGGCACAGTGCTGGTGCTTCCGTCAAAGTCTGTGAGCAGCTGCTGGTCCGGTAACAACGGTGCCAGTACGTTTACTGGGGTGGTCAGTCATAATTTCGACAGTAAAAATGTCGACAGTCAAAATTTCGAAAAAATGGCAGGGGGGTGTTGGGTGAGGGGGGTTTGGGGGGGACCCCCCCCCCCCATAGTAAATGATACTCTTTTTGTTTATTTATTTATTGAAAAAATAAATAAATATATAATTAGAATGTGTTGAGTATGAGGGGTGAGAGGGTGTGGGGGGTGGCAGGGGGTGTTGGGTGAGGTGTTGATAGTTCTAATTGACATTTTTTTGTCGACATTTTTTTTTCTAAAAAATGACTTTTTACATTATATGTATAGGATGTCGACATTATTGCTTTCTACATTTTTTTTTCGACATTTTTGTTTGTCGACATTTTTTTTTCGACATTATGACTATAAACCGTTTACTGGTACCGTTGTTATCAGACTGGCACACTCATAATGAGGCCCTATGTCTTTTCCAATGTAGTAGACGTCGTCATTATATTAGTGGTCAAAGGTGCCATAATCTTCAAGACTGTCGACGGCTTCGAAGGTTGCGTTGATCGCTTCGACACATGTGGCGTCGAGGAGGTTGATGCTCGAAGCGTAGATGGCTTCTCATAAGTTATCAGCGCCAATGGCGTCGATGACACACCTTTCGTGCCTGATGGTGTTGATGTCGAGTTTTACGGCATCAATGACGTCGACGCAGTCCATGAGGGGACATTTCCTCGACTCAAGGGATCCTTCGACCGCTCGACCGCTCTCAAGGAGTCTTGCCCAACGTGTCTGAACATGCAGAGCTTTTGTGCTTATGAGGACTTTCGACTGGAGCATGGCTTTTAGGTGTTGTTGAGGGGGGCAAGGCCGCGTTCTCGAACACCTCTAACATTTTTAATCCAAACTCTTCACACTGGGCCAGTGAGCTAGATTTAGTGGGGCAACCGACCTGTTCCGGTGAGGAACTTGTAGACGAGGAAGATGGTGATCTATGGCGCCATTTCTTTCTGTGTCTAGAGGACGATGAGTCGTGTGAACCAATATGTGACCGGGAATGTTTGTTCTTTTTGCGACGAGGAGAAACTGTTCTCAAGTCGTCTGACGTTTTTTGTTTTTTCAATGGAGTCAAAGTGGAGTTTTGGGACCTACATGCCACAAGCTTCCCTCTCCGCTCTCTCAGGGCTTTGGCCTTCATGGAAAGGCAGTCCTCACACTCCGATGACGGATGTGTCGACCCCAGACACCAATGACAGATCCTATTAGGGTCCTTAATGGACATCTTCGCACCGCAGTGCCAGCATGTCTTGAAGCCTGACTTGGGAGTGGAAGACGCCAAAGAGGTAGCCATTCTTCATAAATTCACTCAAAGAATTAACTATTTTATTCGAAGAAATTATCGAATATATTCCTCTCAAGGAACTAAGCGTACCGTATTCGAAGCGTAAGCACAGAAAAACGGAATTGAAGCCAACGGGCATTGCGCGTGCTACATATATTTCCAGTGACATCGACATGGAGGCCTTCGAGGGACATCGTGTCGACAGGCATCGACACACAGTGCCCCTGCTGACATTTTTGCGAAGCAGCAAAGCTGGATATCGGAAATATCAAACATAAGGAATACGTGGAAGGATACAATCCATTCAAAAATATTTTTGTCCTCAACTTCGTCCGCAGGTGGAGTGAGCCACGATATAATGGTCCTTACACAGTCATCTATGCCACTCAATTTGTGGTCAAGGTGAAGGAGCTGCGGTATCGGGTACACCTCTCAGATATCCAGAACCCCCCCCATGCTGCATCCCCTTTAATACTGCAGCGGTAATTGCGCCGGAAATGACAATTTTTCGGACGTGTTTACACCCATGAACTGGGTTTAAACATGCCAGACTCGAGATTGGGTGGTCCCTAAAATGCGGTGGTAACACTGTTACCGCCGCATTTAAGTGCTACTGGCCAACTCAGAATTAGGCCCACTGTGGTTTTTTCCAGTTGAATAATTTCTCTTTCTTGCAATTTCCAACACACTTCATGTACAAACTACCTCATCAATGGAACAACCTGTAATATTAGAAAATGTGTATATCCATCATTGCCATGTTCAATTATTGTTCTCAATCTTTTTTTATTTGGTTTATAGTGCAATGGTTAATTAAAAACCTTATACACTAAAAGAAATATAAATAAAATTACAATTCTTAAAACGTATACAAAATAATTCATTACATTTCATTACTATTCCCTTAAAAAAACATATACCCAAAATGTCATTACATTTCATTTCATACACAATATTACATAATCATAATTAATTTCCAATATATACTAAACTGTCAATAAAACCATTGTATGTAAAAATCACAAAAGCATTAATTATCAACAGTAATTCAAATCAATAAAATTACAAATTCAAGGAAACCATAGATTAACATCGTACTAAAGCTATCTACCTATTCTTTTCACCTTAAATTCCTCTATCCTACCAGAACTACGTTGTTATTTCGCTCCACCACCAGGATATGATTCGATTCTGGCTCTTTTCCATATATAATATGCTGACCCTATGTAAAGCAGGGTTTTGGCAATGTAAATCGTAGACCAAAATTGATCACTTGTTATCATTCTTGGGTCGCATACTGTATCTTTGTACCCCTTATAGTGCCATTCCTGCAATTTACAGCAATCAGTCAATAAATGTCCAATGCTCTCGACCTCTCTACAACAGTGTGTCACGGTTTTATTACACGGAACACTCCAGCCAGGGACTCCTCCTCTGACAAAGAATGTGGCATACAATAAAGCGCTTTTTATTTTTAATAAACCACAGGTTCTTTTCTGTTTGAATAGGCCTCCAACCCATCTCGCACCCAACCTCCACAAACACCCTGTGTCTCAATGGATCAGGAATCAGGCCGGTGTGTATTAGTAAGATATTTATTAAATTATTTCTTTAATGAAAAAGGAAAATCAAACAATTTTACAGCCACTAATGTTGTGGTAATGTTGTGGTACACAATTGCACTTATCTCTACAAAGCAATTGGTTAAGATATCCTGTTACAATTCTCACAATCTTTCATGGCAACACAGATAAAGAGCAGTTTTAGATTTGTGATGGCATGTTTGATGTCATGGGTGTTAGTCCTTGCAGTGCACACTGGTGGCACGAGTTATGGTTGCTTAGCTTGCCATAACTGGCGAATTTCGTTTTCTTTTCTCGGTTTTACTTGTAACCATAACGTCCCTGTAACAACGTTTTTCCATTGAATTTCATAAGTTTTTGCTAGTGCAACTTAACCATAACATCCCTTTAACAATGTTTTTGTTATTGAATTTCATAGGTTTTTAGTAGGACACTGTAACCAGAACGTTGCTTTAGCATAGTGTTTTCTGTAAAGATGATAGCAGTTTGGTACTGCAAGGGAACTATAACGTCCCGTTAACAACGGCTTGTTGCTGATTCCTTGGCTGCCCTCATGATAAACATGTGGAAAGGCCAAATTGTCTGGTGTCTGTATCTATTTGCGCTACCCCTTCCTTTTCCGAATAGTGTTGGTGTATTTTAGCCATTACAGATGCACATAGTAAATGTTGGTGAGTGTTTGAGTAGTTTCTCTTTTTGTGCTGCTTGCCTTTCCATGACCTGTGAAACAGACACATCGTGTCTGCACTGAGCAGTGTGACGGAAAGTGTCAGGAGGTCGCCGGCAGATCGTACAGTTGAACAAAACATGTAACTGCAGGTGGGACAGTTTGTTGTGAGTCTGCAAAATGGGAAAGCTGGTGCGCCTTGGTCACGCACATACTAGTGCATGTAAAGGCAAGTAAGCAAACAGCAGAATATGCAGAGCACAAACAATCTTAGTGGTGGTTAGAAAAGTACTGCAGCTGCATGGGTTGCCCAGAATAAATGGCTTCCTGCTACACGTAACAAAGCTATGTTTTGCGTTGTTGTAAACATTCTTGTATTCCACAATGTATGCATCTCCGGGAATGCTACCCCTAAGACTAATGCCGTAGCATGAATATTTGTACTGCATGTGACAATAACTGAAATGAAAGTACAACGGACAAGTGGGCAGTCTACCGCCCTTCCAACAATTACGTAGGGTAATCTCATGTACAACATTTACCACATCTGTTGCGGGCAACAAAAGGGGCACTCCTGTAGGGCTGCAGAGCTCTAAAACATCCTTTCAGACCATATGCCGCGCTACAGGGCATTGTATTGCGCATGTACTGCAACGCGCTACTCTACATAGGAAAGGTACTTGGAAGTGCGTGGGAAGAGTCATTCCGGGAGCATGACATGTAGGTGAGGGCCACCCAATATTTCTGTCTCTCGTCACGTCCCCTATGGTATCCATGCAGGCGCTGCCCCTTCTGTACCAGGCCTTTCCTGCCGTTCCTTCTGTGGCGTGTGTCAGAAGATCATAATAAATGGAAATGAACTGGGAAAGGAAAAAAGGGAAATAAAGAAAGCACCTTTTAGAGATGAACAACGGAATTGCCAATGAACAGATGCAGGGCGTGAGGTGTGGCACTGTGCAAAACACTGTAGGTCAATTGATTAGAAAGGGGGTTGCAGAGGGGCGTGGCCTGACGCCACTGAAGATGGACGTGTAGTGCTGCCGCTCCGTCCCATACGTATATATCAATGGCATTATTTTAAATTATACAAACATTATTTCACTTACCTTACGTTTGTATTCCATCTTTGGCTGCTGCTCCGTGCTCCGACTGGCTTCCTGACGCTGCTCAGCCCCTCTTTCTGAGCTCCCTGTGCTCCGGCCGTCCGCCTACGGAGACAGCTGCCTTGGGTGCCTGTCCTCTCTGAGGAGAATAACGGCGATGCGCCTACTGCGACGTGCGGCTCTCTCTCACCAACACTGCTGCCTCTCTGTCAACAAGGAAGGAAGGAAAAAAAGAAAAAAGAAGTGAATTTCCGGATTACGTGCATTTAAGAACTTAGTCAACTTAAAGGTACAGGAACACATTCGTATAATTCAGCGTCTGCAGGCTCTTTTATTTTTCGTTGTTTTTGCAAAAAAACAGCTGGCCCTAGCCAAATATTTACAATAATATAACACGAATAAGCTATTAAAAATCTAACAAAACACAGGTTATTTTTCCAACGTGCATTTTACATTTACAACTAACAGTTTTATTAAAGTCATCATATAAACAGATAGGGCCTCATTACGAGTCCGGCTGTCCGGACTTAACGTTTCCAGTATAACCACATTGGCGCCGTTTTCATGATCGCCACATTCTGACCTACGAATCCGGAAATACCACCACCATAAACCGCCACCGTGGAGTTAAGGCACCCGTAAACTCCGTCTGCAGGGAAACCCCCCAGTTACCAGCAATACGTAACACTGTGCGCATTACGAGTATCACGGACATGGAAACACTGGCACAAAATGTGCGTAAAAACCGTGAACATGATGTTAAACAGTGCCTGGTGAGCTGAATCAGGCCACAGGTGCACCAAATGAGCCCAGCTGGACCCAGCAGGCCACTGGGAGCTCACAAAAGGGCCACACCCAGGCCAACTCCAAACACAACTATGCAGGCAGCAGCTCTAGCAGCATTGGGACTGGGGCTATTGAAACAACAGGCAGCACTGCACATGGTGGCAGTAATGGTGCAGAGGAGGATGAGGCGGAGGCGTAGGAGGCGCAGGCGGCTGTTAGCAAACCCTGTACCCATGCCAAACCCAATTGTACAGCCGGCATGACCCCGCAGGCAGCCTGCAATACCCCGCATCAGGGCCTCACCCTGGAACCTGCCCCAGGACAGATACACACATTATACCGGCTGGACCGTCCAACAATCATGTACATCACCACCATGATAGAGGACATCAGCAGCCACATTGACATTTCCACCGCCACCCCCCCCTCCTGAAGGTGGTGTCGGTACTGCATTTTCTTGGCACCGGAACTTATCAGCACACAGTTGGTGAGCTGCATGGGCTCTCACAACCCTGTTTTTCAAAAATATTGGGACAGGTACTGGATGCCCTGTTGCACCATGTTTCTGAACACATCGCCATACGCCGTACCCTTGCCCAGGTTATTGCCACCAAGTTGGCCTTCCATGCTATTGCGGGCATGCCAAATTGCATAGGTGCAGTAGACTGCACCCACATAGAGCTGACAGTACCACGTGCAATGGAGATGGTGTTCCACAATAGGAAACTGTACCACTCACTGAATGTACAGATGGTACGTGATGCCGGACAAGTCATAACACATTGCTGCGCGTGTTTCCCGGGCTCAACACATGACTCAATGGTCCTGCAGAATTTGACGTTGCCATGGTACATGGAGCGCTACGCTGGACAAAGCACATGGCTATTGGGTGAGTACAACTGCCAATGCACAGGCCCTGTGGAAGGGGGGTGTGTCTCCAAGGCAATGACCTATGCGAGTGGGCTGCTACAACAGCATATGCAACGCCCCCGCCTATGTAATGGACAGTCAGCACAACCCAAACATCACAAAGCTACACATGACAGGTTGCCACAGTGTGCCCGTACACACCCTGCCAAATGAGATACACAACCAATACTACCACAAGCCCATACAACCTGAGCCACTCAATGCATCCACCCACACTATGCACCACTACCCCCCAATGCACATGATGCCTGCACATGAGACATCCTGCATCGACCACATCATCACAGTCATTTGATTGACTCTGCCATGTGTGTACATCACTGCACAATGCCATACTTACCAACCACTATTGTCCGCAAGGGCAACTACATATGCACAGCAAGTCGTTGGTCAATGTACAAATGCCAACAAAGGAACAATGACCCAGGAATGGTAATCACCCACCGGTCCAACCACTGCTTGGCACATATGGATGACTGAATGATGGCACAAGATTGAACTGCATCTGATCAAGACATGATACCAGACACTGACATGCCACCCACATTTCCATCCCATGTAGGTGATGCTGGATATGCACAGACGCCATGGCCTGTACGGAGGCCAAGGGACAGGCATGATGAGGCGTACAACAGGGCACACGTCCACACACGTGGCATGATTGAGAGGACATTTGGCCTACTGAAGGCCAGGTTCCGCTGCTTGAGCAGATCTGGCGGATCACTGCTCTACAGCCCAGTGAAGATGGGTAAAATGACGCTTGTGTGTGCCATGCTGTACAATCTGTGCATGCGCATGAACATTCCACTGCCCCCAGACACAGAGGATGATGATGGAGCTGAAGATGGGGATGGGGATGGGATGGCTCCACCGCCTTCCGGGGGTGCACAAGATGGCCAACGAGCATGGGATACACTCATTGGCATTTACTTTTGAGAGACTGCACATTGACACCATTGCATGGATATAACAATGCAGTAAATAAATGAATAGACTGCAAATGAAATTATGGATGTCCACTCATTAATGATTTTCTCAAAGATTATATATTTTAAACAAAACAGGGAAGAAGGTGCATTGGGTAGGGAAGCTGTACACCCGTGCCCACCCACCAACCAAACATACCAACCCCCAACCCGGCCCCAATGTACTAACCCCCTAATAGACCTCCCTCACCATCCAAACGTACCCACCCCCTACCCAGCCCCAATGTACTAACCCCCTAATGGCTCTCCCCCACTATATAAACGCACCCACCCCCTTACACCCTTTTTGTCCATATATGTGTCCTGCACTGCCAAACACACATCGCATTTTTTGCGTGTGCGCTTCTGCGCATGTGCATCCTTGCCTGAGGGCCCTGTCAGGCGACTTGAGCACCTCCGTGGGCTGGCAGTGGTGGAGCTAGATGGGTTGGTGCTTGTGGATGGCACTGTTGGTGTCAGTGATGGCATACATCCCAGATACGCCTACTGGGCAATCAACATGGACTCCGCTATCGTGGATGTGTTGTTGTTGCCCTCCCGGACATGGCGTGCAAAGGTCACAATGGTGGTGGCAAACCATCCAATGGCCCTGGACATCCGACACACAGATGTAGTGTAACTCTCCCTCTGCAGCATGGCCTCCTCCCGCTGCAGCCTGGACTCCTCCAGCTGTCTTTCAACTAGCTGGGTAAGGGTGGCCTGCTGATCCTCCATCCGCTGCATACGGGCATTCAGCTCAGCCATGGAGGGTGTTGGCGACATCATGGGACAATGCAGTGGTGGGCAGCTGAACTGGAGGTCTTGGAGGGATGGTATGTCATCCAGGTTGGGCTCCTCCCCCTGTGGCCCTACATCAGCCTGCAGGGCTGGGTCACTGTTGTCACTGCCTGCAGCCTCCTCCACAGTGCAGAGGTTCTCAGGGATGGGATCTGTGAGCAAGATGGGTGGGCCTGGCAGTTGTGTGGCAGTAGGCAGCATGGGGATGGTGGTGTTGGCTGGTGCATCCGTGCCAGAAGCAGCTGGTGGCTGAGTTCCAGAGCAGCTTGCCTCATCCTCCTGGGCAGGGGTGCTGGGTTCTCCACATGCAGGTGCACGTTGCCTCGCCTGTTGGGCGTTGTCACTTGAAATGGCTGTGGGGACACAGAGGGCATGCTATTAGTTGTGTGCTGGTACCTGATGGTCCATCACATGCATCAGACAGGTCGATCAGTGAGCATTTACATTAACACGCATATGACTGTTGATGGCCATGTATTGTGGGGGTGTTGCTTCTCGTCTGGGTCTTGAATGGGTCCTTTGGGGCACTCCTGCACTGACTGGGGGGGAGGTTATAAATGGGTCCTTTGGGGCACTCCTGCACTGACTGGGGGGGGTTGTGAATGGGTCCTTTGGGGCACTCCTGCACTGATTGGGGGGGGTTGTGAATGGGTCCTTTGGGGCACTCCTGCACTGACTGGGGGAGGGGGGTTGTGAATGGGTCCTTTGGGGCACAGCTGGGCTCCACAAGTACTCATGGCATTGTAATGTGTGCATTTACCAGCATCTACAGGTGGGCTCACTCCTGCCTCTGCATCGCCAATTCCATGTATTGCCTCAAGGTGGAGGACACTGCTGCAGCGCTCCTCCCATGTCTGCAGTCTTAGTGGTGAAGCAAGCCCTCCACCTGTGCCACTGCTGCGATGCCAGAGTGCAGCAATTAGGTTTCGCACCCTCAGTCTGAGGTCGTCCCACCTCTTGTGGCAGTCCTTCACGCTGCGTGTGGCGACACCCACAGCTGTACACTTGCGTGCAGTTTCTGCCCACACCTCCTTTCTACGCTGCTGGGTTGCACGGCGTTGGTCAGCGCTTAACAGCATTTCTGCATGCTGAACAATGTGGTCCACTAGTACAGTCAGCTCTGCCTCACTGAAGCGCTGTTTCCGCTGTCTCTGTGCAGGGATCCTGGCTGCCATGGTGTTGGTCCTTTTTGCCTTCTCAGAGTGGTGATTTGGCCTGTGCTGACTCTGGATGGCAGTGGATTGTGGTTTATATAATCGCCGCCTCTCTCTTACCAATTTTCGCGGTCATGGTATTTCCGCTTCCGTGTCCGTGAGGACGGCGGGGGACACAGTTTTTACACTGCTTTTGGGGGCGGTATGTCCATTTACGTGGGCGTTTACGTGGCGACGGTGACACCGTTTCCGCATCGGCGTGGTGCACGTGACCAACAGGCCGTAATCGGCCTCTCTTTCCGCAACCTTGCCGACACAACAATCTTCGCATCTCAGGGCTGCCGGAGGGATCAGAAGGTAACAACACCATTGTTTTTTTACAAAGGTTTCTCTCAACCCAGCTTCACTTACCTTCTGATTTAATAATCAACATACAACGTGCTCATAGAATTGGAAAATCACCCATCTCTACATCTCCAAAAGCTTTGTCCAGAACACTGATTTTTTATCTTCTGGAATACTCCCAACTTCAGCTCATCTTGTCTGCTACCAAGGAACGAAAATCCCTCATTTGGAACGGCAATAAGATATGCATCTCACAAGATGTTGCTAAAAGCACGGCCCAAAGCAGGAACATTTTTATATCCTTCCATCCAGCCTTAAAGCAACTAAATATCTGGTATGGTCTATACCACCCTTGTTAATTCAAAGTGAGACATTAAAGTTGTACAAACATGTTTGACAAACCAGCTGACCTTAGAGCTTTCATACTTACCATAACTTGTGGGACGGGTGTCCTTACTATGTCCATATTCCATCCTGAGTCGTTTTTTTCTTTTTGACGACTCAGCGGGCCTCACCCATCCCTGCTATTTCACTCACCTGTTGTTTCCCTTATCCAGTCTGATCCTAATTGCTGTTTTATTGTCTTATACCCTACCTTTCATTCTCATGATCAGACCTCCTAACCCCCTCCCTTAACCCATTGTGTCACCCTCTTGTGTCTCCTTATGAATATTTATGATTTAATATGTTTTTTTCTGGCACTACAGTTCTTCATCTTCATGGTCTCAGGTTATGTTATCATAATTCTTGAAATATTATAATGATCTGCAATTGTGTCACACGGAACATCAAAGGTTGTAATAACTCAATCAAGAGATGTAAGGTCATTACTCATCTTAACAAATTCAACAATTCCATAGCCTGTATACAAGAAACACATCTTTCCCACAAGGAAGCATTGAAACTAAAATCCCGTTGGGTGATGGAAATCATTTCTAGTCCCGCTGTCACTAAGAAAAATGGTGTAGCTATTTTAATTAGCAAGAAATTACCCTTCAAAGTTCTTAATCATGTGCTGATACTGATGGAAGATGGGTCTGGGTCAAACTACAGATAGATTCTACACAGGTTACCATTTTCAACATTTATGATCCCACTAACCCTGATCCCAATTTTTGTGTTTCCATTAAACAATTGATACTTCAAAATAATTTTACCAATTTAATTATGTGTGGGGAGATCAATCAGGTCCTTGTTCCTATTCCTGATGGAAAATATGGTTGCCAGTTCAAAAACAACAAATCACACAAATCTTTTTTGGGATGTTTAGCTGAAACCGGCCTTATTGATACATGGAGATTATCTCATCCTACTCAACTTGACTATACTTTCCACTCTTCTCCACATAATACCCTCTCCTGCCTAGATTACATTTGTTCTTCTAAATCCCTTACAGGTTCCATTATTGATTCTAAAATAGAAAATATCATATCCGACCACGCTCCGGTATGTACCTCCGTCAGCCTATCAGACGTGCATAAATCGTCATGCCATTGGAAACTTAATCATTTTCTCTTACAAGATCCTCTATTTATCCCAATAATAGTGATGCTTTTAAGGCGGCTCTAAGTGGTCACATTATGGCTTATTCAGGAAAAAAGAAAGCTCTACGCAAAAAGCATCTGGATGACCTTTACTCTCAGCTCACCTTAGCTGAACAACAGTATTATAGCGACTCCAACCATACTAATCTTCGTCAGGTATTGGTCATATGCTTCCTAATTTATAAGGAGAGTACTGATCTTGCTGCGGGTACCATTCTTAAATATAAAACGAACATTTATCAAACATCCAATAAAGCCGGAAAAGCACTTGCCTCTTACTTGAAAACAAAAAAAGAAACATTTTTTATTTCCCATATCAAAGTCTTATCCGGCACTGTATATCATCATCCTAGCGATATACTAAATTGCTACAAAACATTTTATGCTAACCTATACACTCCTGAGAACTCAATTCCCCATAACAACATCATATTCTTTTTTGATAATATTAACAGATCTTCTTATCCTCAATTGGATCCATCCCACTTAGATAACGATATTACTCTTCTAGAAATCTCCAAAGCAATTAAAGGCTTAGGTAAAGGCAAAGCCCCTGGCCCAGATGGTCTTTCCACTGAATTCTTTGATAGCGTGTCTCAATCCCTCATCCCCAAACTCCAAAATCTATTCTCTTTCATTATTTGCCAAAAAGCCTACTCTGGATCCTTTTCGGAAGCCTTACTCATACTCTTCCCCAAACCCGACAAGGATCCTTCTTTCCCTGGTAATTATCGGCCCATCTCTCTTATCAATATTGAAAACAAAATCTTTGCAAAAATTCTAGGCAATAGGACCGAGTCCTCTCTTCCTTCCCTAATAAAACCTGATCAAGTTGGCTATGTAAAAGGGCGCAACATTTCTTCCAATGCCAGACCACTTTTAAATGCTATCCACCTATCGGCCAAAAATAAAAAAGATAATCAGGGTTCCGCTGTCATAGCACTAGAGGCAGAAAAGGCTTTCGATCGGGTCAATTGGGACTTCATGTTTCAGTCTCTTCATTGGCACAGTTGTGGTGATAAGTTTATCTCCCTTGTCAGGTTACTTTATTCCTCTCTTAAATCTTCAATATGTATTAATGATCTAACCTCCCCATTCTTTTCCCATAGCAGAGTCACCAGACAGGGTTGCCCCTTCTCACCTATCTTATACATTCTCTCATTAGAACCGTTATTGGAACTAATCAGAACTAACAAAAATATCCCAGGTATATCAGGTGGTACATCTCATATAAAAATAGCTCCATATGCAGATGACAGATGACATCCTCATTCTCATTAAGAACCCTAAAATACACATCCCACATTTACTTAACGTACTCTCAATTTAGCTCTGTATCAGGCTACAAACTTAACAAAGACAAATCAGAAATCATGCCCCTCAATCCCTTCTGTCTTAAACATGACATTGACTCCCTTTCGTTTTAAATGGTAAAGCTCCTCTATTAAGTATCTAGGTTTATGTTTTGCCCCTACTATACAGGATACCATAAAACTTAATACACCATCTCTATTGGATAGATTAAAGGAATTAACATCTAGATGGTCCCCCCTGTATTATTCATGGTGGGGACGACTTGATACGATCAAGATGATGCTGTCACCAATAATTTTATATTATCTACAACTCCTATGTGTTCCGATATCTCCTTCCTTTTTTACATCTATTTACTCAATCCTACTAAACTTCCTTTGGGGGGTGGGTAAAAGCAAAAGAATTGCTTTGTTCAAATTGAAGGCGCCTTAATGCAAGGGTGGGGTTAGATTTCCTGATTTTAAGGTATACCACACTGCTTTTCTCTTGAAAAATCTAGATGTTGGTTTGCTTGTCCTAAATTATCAGATATTCCCACATGGTGTACCATAGAGAAACAGTTGGTGTTTCCTGTAGAAATAACTGACCTTATTTATGTATTTAACCATTCTTCATCAACCATATCAGACCCAATCAGAGCTACAATATCTGCCCTCCAATTCTTTCTATTTCCTCATACAAAACTTCGTAAAAAATGCCTCTCTCCTTTACTATGGCATAACAGAGAGATCCTAATTAATAACAGAACCCTACACAGAAAATCCTGGTTGAAAAAGGGTATTAGATTTATACAAAAAATCATAAATAATCCTCTATTCTATCTTTTCAACAATTCAAACATCAATTTTCCATCCCCAATACAGAATTTAATTTATACAATAATTAGTCAGCTCTTGCTTTGATGCACTTCACAGTTCTTCCAATGACATATTAACTCCTGATGCCCTGAGACTACTACAGCTTACAGTGCTGTCTGACACCAAGGCTTCAAAATTCTATAACATTCTTATTGCATCGTTAAAGTTATGTACGATCCCTATAAATGGGAAAATGATTTTGGTCACATTTTAGACGATCACACGTGGTCTACTCTTTTTTTGAGAATTAAACATATCTCTACATCAGGGAATTTCTCTCAGCATTTCCTCTTTATACATAGAGCATTCATCACACCTGCTTAATTATCTTCATCTAAGATAAGTAGCAATGATAACTGTTGCACATGTGGATCTGCCTCTGCCTCATATTAGCATACGTTTTGAAGTGTCCCTATACTTTCAAGTTCTGGCAACATGTATGGAAATACCTTAATTCTATTTATTTGACTTTCCTTCATAAATATTGTCTTGGGAAGCATTGCAATAACCACCCACTTACCATCTGGAGCAACCAAACTCTACAATCTCTTTATCAGTCTGGCTTTGAATAACATAACTGCCAATTGGAAAGACGTTCGTTCCGTGTGTATCAGCAGCTGGTGGAATAACATATATCTCACGCAAAGGATGGAACTGTGTATGGCAAGCAATCTAAACTCTATACCTAAGTATAATGCTAAATGGTCTTTTTTCATCCGCTATCTGGATCACTTTAATGTAACCACACAATGAAGTTGACCTCCTCATACCTCCTATATTCCTTCGATGCACCTAGCATTTTGTATATCTATATTTAACTCCTGAAACCTTATTGAATATAATCATATGCAAAAGTGCCATATCTTCTTTACTTAGCTCCCCATGATTCCCCCCTCTATCTCTTGTTTGTTCTATGTATGTCTTGTGTTTGTCTACCCCCTACTTAAAATATTGTTATGCAGAAATCTTTCAATGATAAGTTGTCCTCATATATGGTTACATATTTCTCTTTTTTGTTTAGTCATAATGCTACATTAGTCAAGTAATTTATAAGCAAAATCAGCATTTAATGATTTTTTCACTTGTTCTTCAGAATTTTTCATCCCTAATTATCATCTTTTAAGTTTAACCAATGAATTACTGCATTATGTTTATAAAACAATGCCATTATTACTGTATTATATATTTCAATAACAATTATTAAAATAAAAAAAAGAAAGGGGGTTGCAGTAGAAAGAGGTTTCTTTACATGTTGCAGAGCGTTTTGAAGAGTGTCAGTGTGCAACACGTACTACAAAAATGTCTCACTACTTTCAAGAAGGGCACCAAGGCAATTTGGATGGGGTGTGCAGAAATCGGGATGGCAGGCATAGTAAGATGAACGTTATAGCTGGGGAAAACTGTTCATGCTGTGAAACGTCATATTCCCATGTGTGAAGTACGCCATTGGCACATGACGTACAAAGACACAAATGCACTTCTTCGCAATGTACTGCACTTTCTCCATTTGCAGAACAAATAGAAAATGATACAGCCACATGGGTGTCTGCATAATGCGATAGAAAGTTATGCAAGAGATCGGAAACAAAAGCATGACCTGGGCAAGTGCCTCCTTCATCGCAAACATCACTGAAACTCGTGTAACATGCTGTGCAATTTTCCCTCCACAATGAACAACAATAATATCCTCATGATTGCATGTCACCAAAGTGTCACACAGACAAACCAAAATCAGTCACTTCATTGTAGGTACTCCATAGCACTACACATCCACATGATAGATTCCAAAATGAGCAGCTACTTCACAGTGTTTTCCATTCACTTTCAGTCAATGTATTTCAAATATCCCTAAAGCCCAATCGCGTCACCTCTACAGGCCCATTTCTATGGCCGTCATCTTAAAAAGGGGCGTATTTAACACGTGCCATCCTGCAACTATCGCGATATTCACGGACCATTGCGCGTGTGCGGGAGTGGGAGAATAACTTTCAACTAGGGTAGGGGACGTCATTAGTTGTGGCGGCTCTTAAAAGAGGCTTTTTTTTTTTAACAGGTGCTTCCATAGAAACACTTTTTTTTGCGGTTTTTGTAAGTAAACCTGTGTTCAACGTCAGCTCACATTCTTACAAAAGGGTCTTCAGTGCAGCCTGTAGATTGTGAAACAAAATTTCATTGCCACTGGTCGACAATGACATGCCATTTGCCCTGAATAGGTGTATATATGGAGAAGAACAAGTTACTTTCTTACCTGGTAACGTTCTTTCAATGGGATGTTTCGACGACTATCTATGACAGGTAATCACCACAGCTGTGCTGCTTCGGAAAATTTTCAGTGTCTGCATCCTGCATCGATGACATCAATACGCTGTCCTCGAGGGCCTCCGTCGAGCCGATGTCACCGGATGTTATAAGTAGGACACACGACGCCCGTAGCCTCAGTTGTAGTTTTTCCCAGAAAGTGTGGCACCAATCTTCTGCCAGTATGACCACAGAAAGCCTTGCGGATACGTAAGCTGCAATCGCATAAGAAATTCTGTAGCGGGGCAGGCAGGGAGGGAGCGACATGGAATACGTCGTCAGAACATCCAATCGAAAGAATGTTACCAGGTAAGAAACTTGTTCTTCGAGGGGATTGGTTCATCCGACGTATTCCATATCTATGACAGACTCCCAAAGCAGTACCAACGTATGGAGGAGGGAAAGAATTTAGAATATAGAAATTTAGAATGCCCAATTAAAATGCAGAATAAAGGACCGCCTTGCCAAAGGCCAGATCCTCCTCATGGATAGAATCTAGGGAGTAGTGTCTTACAAACGTATGGACCGAAGCCCATGTGGCTGTTTCATAAATGTTACGGATGGGAACACCCCTCTGCAGAGCAGTAGAGGCAGCCACACCCCTAGTAGAATGGGCCCGTAAGCCTACTGGAGTGTCCTTACCCGCCAAGTGGTAACATTCAGAAATTGCCAAGATAATCCATCTAGACAAAGTCTGCTTAGTAACAGCTTGTCCCAAACGCCTTCCAGCGTATCCTATAAAGAGCTGATTGTCCACTCTGTCCTGGGACATGCGTGAAATGTAGAAACTTAAATCTCTCCTAGGATCCAACCTATGGAGCCTCTCCTCTTCCTTACCAGGATGCGGAGGAGGATAGAACGCCGGAAGAATGACCTTCTGGCTTAAATGAAATTCCGACAAAACTTTCGGAAGAAAGGAAGGACGAACCCTAAGGACAACCCTGTCCTTATGAAACACTGTGAAGGGTGGCTTAACAGAAAGTGCCTGCAACTCACTCACTCTGCGAGCGGAAGTAACCGCAACTAAAAATACAGTTTTAAGGGTTAACAGTCTTAAAGGACAAGAATGTAAAGGCTCAAATGGAGCACCCATTAGGAATTTTAGAACCAGGTTCAAATCCCAACCGGGCACCTGGAAAGGTGACGGTGGAAACACATTAGTGAGCCCTTTCAGAAACTGAGAAATTAAAGGAATCTTAAAATAAGAACACTCCTCAGACGAGCGCTTAAATATGGACAGCGCCGCCAGGTAACCTTTAATGGTACCCACTTGCAGGCCCTTGTGGGCTAAGGAAAGCAAAAAAGACAGAACCACAGGAATGTCACATGAAAAAGGATCCACATTCTGAACCCTGCACCAGTCGCAGAACTTTCTCCAATGGCAACGGTACAGGGACTTTGTTGCGGGCCGTCTGGCCGAAAGCAACACCTCCATCACGTCTTCAGGGAGGTCTCAATCCTTATACCAAAACCTTTCAGAAGCCAAGCGTGAAGGTTGAGGGATCTGACCTCTGGATGGAGAACCTGACCGCCCTCCCGTGAGAGCAGACCGTCTCCGTAAGGAAGACGGCGTGGAGGGCAGATGGACAAGTCGAGAGGTAGGGGTACCACGTTCTCAGGGCCCATGCCGGAGCAAAGAGGATCATCTGAATCCGAACCTCCATAACCTCTGCAGCACTTGCGGGATGACGGGGACTGGAGGAAACGCGTACAGCAGTAGGAAGGACCACTCCATCACGAACGCGTCCCCTAAGGCCCCTTCTGGAGGAAATTCCCGCAAGCAGAACCTTTCACACTTCCGGTTGACACTGGAGGCGAAGAGATCCACTTGTGGGTTCCGCCAAAGGGCGAAGATTTCCAGGAGAATCTCCTGAGCCAGCTCCCACTCATGAGAGATCACGCTCTGCCTGCTCAGAGCATCCGCCGTCTCGTTTTCGTCTCCGGCCAGATGAACTGCCGAGATCGAAATTTCCTGCTGGATGGCCCAGAACCAGAGCTGCATCGCCTCCCTGCACAGAGGAAGTGACCCTGCCCCCCCTTTTTGTTGAGGTAGTGCATGGCAACTGTGTTGTCTGTCAGAATCAGGACATTCTTCCCTCGCACAGTCGTCAGAAAAGCCTTCAGGGCAAGCCTGACGGCCCTCAGCTCCAACAGATTGATATGGAGTCTGGAATCCGACGGAGACCAACGACTGCTGACTGTCGACTCGTTGGCATGACCTCCCCATCCTGTGAGGGATGCATCTGTCACGATCGTCACCTCCGGCCAGGGTAGCCAAAATGGAGCCCCCTTCATCAGATTGCCTTTGCCGGCCCACCACAGAAGATCCTGGGCGACCGAGGGCGGCACCTGAATGGGATTGTGACCACTGCATCTTGAGAGCCCACTGCAGAGATCTCATCCGCAGTCTGACCTCTGGCACCAGAAGAATGCAGGATGCCATGAGGCCTAGCAACCTCAAGAACTCGAACGCCAGGAGACTCTGGGCATGCTGAAACTTGTGCACCATCTGCAGAATGTGATGAGCCCTCACCTGGGGAAACACTGTCCCAGGGATGTGTTGGGCACTGCTTCGATGTACAGGAGCCGTTGTGTTGGCGTCAAATGGGACTTCTTAAAGTTGAGGGAAAAGCCCAGCCTGTGAAGGGAGTGGCAGGTGACTGACAGATGATCGAAGACTTGCTCGGGAGAGCGAGCCCTGATCAACCAATGGTCCATGTAGGGGTAGACGTGAATCCCCCCTTTCCTGAGATACGCTGCCACCACCATCACGAGCTTGGTGAAGACCCTCGGGGCGGAGGTCAATCCGAACGGCAGGACCCGAAACTGAAAATGCGAGTCGCCAACCGCAAAACTCAGGTACTTCTTGTGCTTGGGATGAATCCGCACATGAAAATAAGCATCCTTGAGGTCGAAAGACACCAACCAGTCCTGAAGTTGAAGGGCCTGGAGGACTTGAGAGAGAGTAACCATCTTGAACTTGTCCTTCCTGAGGAGCTAGTTCAAACCGCGCAAGCGTCACGACCCTCGTCCAAAACCTCCTCTGGCAAACCCATTGGTCAGGTGGAGTCAGGACTCGGGCCTCTAGAACCTGGCATCCTCTTCAAAAGCCTTCATGGGGCCAGTCCTCATACACCATGAAAAACAATGTGCTTGGGAACTACTTTGTTGTATTGTCAGCCAACATGGAGGCATCCACATAGCTTGGTTCCTACGAACCAAGCTATGCGGTCTAGTGTTTTGGGTGTGGTAGCCTAGGGACTCCTTTACCTGGACTATTTTGTCGGGGCTATTTAAACCACACCCGAGCTTTGCGTTATTTTGCAGCCTGCAACGTGACGCTCACCGTGTCCAGCTATTCCCTCGAACCTCAGAAAAGCAGAACCTGCAAGGAGACAAAAGGAGCCTCATTAGCAGCAGCATCTTACCTGCAGTCTTCATCTTTAAACACTTCCAGCTACTGAGAACAGCTTCCTCGAATCTGCACGCCTCCCGGACAGAACGACCTGAAAGAGGAAGATAGAGGCAACATTAAAGAAACCAGTAGAGACATTTACAAATTATGAACTGCTCAAAAGGCTATTAATGCCTAGGTTTGTGGGTCCTTACCTTGTTGCTTCTGTGATCAATCCGGTGGCGGTCCGCCTAACTTTGCCCCCCTCTTGGCAGATACACCCGGTCTTTCATGTTTCTCTGAGTCATACCAAGAATTGCACTTGGCGGTAGGCTTCAGACAGATCCTCATAATAGGGGCACAGATGTCAGGATGGGAGTCAGACACAGTAGTAGGTGGGGGAGAGAAAGTGGAGGCAAAGGTGCCCACTGACACTTGCTTCATAGGTCGAATGACCATAAAGGAAGGTGGCAGTACTGGGTGTGCCTTTGTCAAGGGAACAGGTAGCTCCAAGTGAGAAGAAAGAAGAAAGTGGTCAGTCTAGGAGAGAGGAGTATTGAGAGGTTTAGAGAGGGGGATGTCTGAAGAGATGAGAACATCCTAGGTTTGGCCGGCAGAGTGAGTTGGTGAAGAGGGCAGAATGGAGAGGGAAAGAGTCCCATAGGTTGTGAAAAAGCCCAGAGGAGTCTGGGGAGACCAGGTGGATGTTGAGATCCCCAAGGAGGAGAAGCTGGGAGGAAGAGGAAAGTAGAAAGGAAGTGAGGTCTGCCCATTCAGAGAGTAAGAGGGTGACCTGACCAGCTGGCCTGTAGATGATGGCCATGGGCAGCGATATGCCAGGAGAGATAGTGGGCCTGCAGACCAGGTATCCAAAGGAGGAATAGGTCGGAGTGGGGATGCTGGAAACCAGGATCCACTCAGCAAAGATAAGGGCCACTCCACCTCTGGGCCTATTGGGCCTGGGCTCGAAGAGGATTGTGTAGCCCTCGGGGAGGAGTGTCTTAAAACTCGTGACATAGCTGGCCTTGAACCCTGTCTCAGTAAGAGCAAGAACATCCAGGTCCAGGTGTTCAAGGAGATGGCTGATGTCAGGAGTGTTTGACATCAGATCGAAAGTTGAGAGTAGCCACATGGAGCAGGTTGCCACTTTTGAAAGAATTCTGTGGGAGTTACAGGGGAGAGGAGTTTCCATTGAAAGTGGTAGAGGAGCCAGAGAGGTGGAAGGACGAGGCGGCAGAGAAGCCAGAGTCAAAGTGGATGGCAATGGAGTCAGAGAGGTGGTGGACAGAGGTGGCCGAGGAGCCAGAGCAGTAGTAGATGGCATAGGAGCCAGACCAGTAGAGGAAGGAGGTAGCAGAGGAGCCATAGAAGTGGTAGAAGGAATAGCAAGAGAAGGAAGGAAGTTGATGTGGTTAGGGAGGCGCTTATCAAATAGTAAGAGATTGGGCTGAGGGCTCGGGACCATGACAATTTCATTTAGATAGACATTAATGATGACTCTGGAGGACTGGAAGGAGGCCAAGAGGACCGCCGACCGGGTGCCACCATGAATGGGAGATGAGGAGGAAGGAGAGAGAAGTGCGACCATATGAAGGGTCCATAGTTGGGGTGAAAGGAACGGCAAACAGGATGTCGGTGAAAGTCTGTGTGGAGGAAGCACTGACATAGGTGTTAGAAATGGGGAGGCCTGGATTGGAGACCAGGGTGTCCTTCTTGAGATTCTTCTTTCCAGTCTTAGTGAGAAGAGCAGGATAGGAGATAGAAAAGCAGTTAGAGAAGATGGGGAAATTGAGAGCACCATAGTGGATGTGATAGAGGGAAGCGAAAGGGCAGGCGAGAGGAGGAGAAGAGAAGGAAACACTGCACAGAGCTATTCTACAATTCCTATGATGCATCCCTAAATACCCTTAATGGAAATAAAAATTCCCTTAAAACTAAGCAGTTATCACAAATTCCTGATTGTGTTGTTGAGGACTACAAGTTCCACAATCCTATAGGTACTGAGACGAGGAAGAGGGCTGAATAGGCATGTTGCAGTAGTAGCCAGGCAATTAGGCCTAGTAGCCCACACCTGAGGGAAGCTGAGAGGCATAAAAGCCCCCTCAGGTGCAGGCCATTAGAAGGAGCTGGAACTGGGGCTGGAGTGTATGCGGCAGTAGCAGAAGGAAGTAAGCACAGTGTTGGCAATTCAGGCAGAAGTGGGAGAACCAAAGGGACACCAGGACTTTGATACAGCAGATTCCACTTGCTTGTCCTGTGAGGATCCTGTTCAATCAAACTCTGATGTGCAGAGGTTGTGCAGCGGAAGGCGTGAAGGAAGACTGCCTCTCCCCATTTGAGCCTAATTGCAGAGATTGCGCAGCAGAAAGCGTGTCGGAGACAGTGGCCAGACGTTGCTGTGAAGCCAAGAGACTTAGGAGCAAGAGGGGCCCCTTAATTGCATGGCCAGACCGGAGACGCCTTGAGTGAGTGTGTGTGTCCAAAGTGTAGCCAGAAGTCGTAGAAGTTGTGCAGCCTGCGGAAAAAGGAACACAGAAGCCAGAGAGTTTAACCGGGCATTCTGATTCCATGCGCAAACACTGTTGGCAACAGTATCCATAAAAATCATCACTTGCTTATGAGTAGAAGTGATGCGAAGTTGATTGTTGAGCATTTAACAATGGACCACTTGAATTGTAGCACTTGCATGTGATCAGGTATTCTCTTTCACTCACGTTAAGATGAAACAAAGTGAAACTCAATTGTTGAACTTAAAACTTCGCGCTCTGAAACACTTGTGTACGAGCGCGATATAAATTATCATATCATATCATATCATAAAACTTGTAGAAGCACAGAAAGAAGTGGTGGCATGTACCTAATAAAGGTTAAAGGAGGAAGAGTGACCTCTGAATCATTTACTAAACCAGTTGAACAATTATAACAAGAGAAGTCAAATGTTTAAACATTGTTATTAGAAGTTGGAAAGTGCAAGCATTGCCCAAGCCAAGAGTGAATACGGTATTTCCCCAATTAAGACTGAAACCAGCCTTTCCCAAAGCCAAAGAACGGTTTAATTATTACTATGAGCCAAAAAGAATACCAGCATTGCCTAAGACAAAAGTGTGCATGCGTTGCCTAAATCCAAGAGAGTGGAAACAGAACTTCTGGGTAATTATACTGGCTAACAGAAGACAGAGGGATAAAGACAAGGTTGGGGAAGGGAAGCTTGCTACTTGTGATTGTTCTTTAAAGTTGATACAACCTACATTGCCAAAGCCAATAGGAAGAAGAGAAGTGTGTCCTAAAGGCAATTCCGGGTTTTCTTTGTTGTAGATAGACAAGAGTGGCAAAGAGGCTGCCCCTCTGGAAAAGGAATATTCAGAGGAAAAGTGCCTTGCTTACTTGAAGGTGTTGAATTAACCGAAAGTGAATACTGTCATAACTGAACACTGTTTAGAGTCACAAAGTAATGAAGCTGTGGTGGTATTTTTGCTTGTCAGTAGATGTGATGATTCAGTAGCACAACTGACGTTGGAATACTGTAAGTCAGGGGAGGAGACCCTTGGTTGTCATTAGATGTGATGATTCAGTAGCACAACTGACGTTGGAATACTATAAGTCAGGGGAGGAGACCTTCATGGTGAACTCTTGTAGAAGTTGCTCAGAGTTGAAAGTTGCTGAAGTGGAAGTAGAAGTGCTGTGAAGTCCCCCTGACAAAGATACTTACTGTGACTCCTAATCTTATAAATAAAGGTGTAATAAGTGTTAACCAAGAACTGGCAGCGAGCAAGCAATGTATTCACTGAATCACAGCAATGTAGGAGAGCCCGCAATGTATACACTGAAGCACTACACTGGAGGATTGTCAGCATTGTGTACACTAAAGTACCACACTAGACCAGAGTCAGCAATGTATTCACTGAATCACAGCAATGTAGGAGAGCCCGCAATGTATACACTGAAGCACTACACTGGAGGATTGTCAGCATTGTGTACACTAAAGTACCACACTAGACCAGAGGCAGCAATGTATACACTGAAGCACTGTAGGTGAGGAGAGTCTGCAGTGTATGCACTAAAGTACTGTATTGGAGGAGAGGCAGGTTTCTAAGCGCGGACCCGTGTTTCGCTGCACGTCGTCTTGCTTCCAAGGCGAGCGTGTTGCCCCTGAGCTTATGTGTACACTAAAGCACTGCACTGGAGGAGAGTCAGCAATATATACACTGAAACACGGCACTGGCAAAGAGTCTGAAATGTATACACTTTAGTACTGCAGGAGGAGTGTCAGCAATGTACACAATGAAGTTCTGAACTGCAGGAGAATGAACAATGTATACATTGTATACAGTACATTGAAGCACGGTACTGAAGGAAAGTCAGCAATGTATACACTGAAGCACTACACTGGAGGTGAGTCAGCAATGTATACCCTGAAACACTCAATGGAGGTGAGTCAGCAATGATGCACTTAAGCACTGTACTGGAGGAGAGTCAGCAATGTGATTTTCCATCACCATAAGGCAGCGCTACAATTCTCCAAATCTGCTACTAGGCACAAAGCTGATGCACTTATGCAGTGCAACATTGTCTAGTAGTTGCTTTCCTGTCCTGCTCAGCATGCATTGGGGCCTTGCTGTAGAGATTCATCTGAAAGTGGCAGGTCACCTCAAATGACATTTCTCAGTGGGCTGGTTTGTTGGCACAGGTGGGTCTCCAGAATATGTCACAGGAAACCTTTCACAGCAGCCCCAGCTTTGACCTGTATCTGGAGTAGGTGGAAGCAAGAGTTTGTCTTCTAGATCTGCCAGCATGTGCTGGGGCTTGCAATCACTGCTCAGCAATGCCTGTGTGCATGTGTCTGGGATGGATAGGATGCGGCCCTCCCCGTGTCCCTGTACTTGGTTGAGACCATACCATGACCTCAAGATGGAGATTTACTCAAATGAAACAAGGATATTGGTCCCTTTGGACCTCTCTGCTGCATTTGATATTGAAGAAAACACCATTGTAATATCTAAATCCTTAGACATAGCAATGAGAGGCAAAGTGCAAAGTATAAATCATACACAAAAAATCATCCTGCGTCCATTTGAGTCCCCCAAAGAGATCATAACATGTGGAGTTCTCCCCCAAAGAGATCATAACATGTGGAGTTCTCCCCCAAAGAGATCATAACATGTGGAGTTCTGTAGGCTCCGTCTTGTCTCCTCTTATTTGGTATTTACATAATCCCACCGATGCTTTGCCACAATCTCACGGCATCCACATATCCAATGGTGTGGATGATGTGCAAGTCTATTTGAAAATGGTGGCAAATTCTCAAGTGCCTCTTTATACGTTTACACGCTCTATGGAAGCTCTTTAAATGTGAATGGGTGTCAACTTCATGAGGTTGAACAGTGACACAACTAAAGTCATTCTGGGGGGGGGATACTCCTTTACCTGGCCCCCAAAAAATCTGGCCAAAACATATGGGGAATGTTCAGCCTTGTTAAGAATGTAAAGAATGTGTACGTTATCATGTTTGATGTGGATTGTGGGTTATGGGTGTTCACTACATGTCTGTTGTGTGTAGATTGGGGTGCTGTTTTATCAAATGTCTGGGTGAACACCTTTCTTGAAATAAACTTTAGAGAGGCCCGATGTTTTCCAAATGTAAAGAAATGCACTAATAACTGATAATGCTTGTACCCTCCAACCCTTCTATCAGCAACTACAAGTAACGATTACATACCAGGACAGAATAGATAGTACCCTATGGTTTCTACACCACATGGCATGTGGCCAGGTTTGGTGATGTTCGTCTCTGAACCCAGTGAGTCCTACTCAAAATAAAAGGATAAGACACCCTTTCAAATGGAAGAAAAATTAATGTGTCCCATAACTAAAATGGGAGTTGCCACTGAGAAAAAAGGAAAAAGACAGTCATTTCCACGTCCCAGCAGACATGCATTATCGTTCACCTCCACACCAGGGACGACCCCCACCTTGATTTCATGGTGAAGCAGCAGCACCCAGCATGATTCCAACATGATTGACCCCTGTTAAGATGGATTTCTGAACTCTGTCATGGAGGGGCAGAGGTTCAGAAGGCCAGCCTAGTTTCTTGGAACAGGGTAACCTCTGGACAAGCCAGACCAATCTAGGTAGCGATCGCGGCGGTCAAGACTAGGTCTCAAGAGGGGTGAGGGTGACTGAAAGCCCGCAATGAGCAGACAAAGCAAGGACACTTACAAATTACTCCAAGCAGGTCTTATATTAAAAATATAGACACATCTATTACAAGGCCTTTGTAACATTGACCATAGTAAAGAATCACGATAAAACTCAAGTAAACCAACACATCACAATCAAATACAATATATATACAATTACCGAAGGGTCTAAAGAGTTCGAAGCATGAAATATGCAGACCACCTAGATGGGGAGGAAAACAGGCAGTGCAAGTAATCTTTAGACCCAGTTCGCCTTCAGAGGCCACCTAACTAGAAGGAAGTCCGAGCCCTATGAAGAGTCGAGCCTTGTGCTCAAAAGTACCTGCACACGCTGGTGCCAACGGGCCAAGGGGAGTCTCTTCAAGGAAATCAGGCAGTTCAGAGTGGTGAACAAAGGAGGGCGAACAGATCTCCACTACTCAAGCACGGCCTCCACTTGCGGGCAGAAGCAGAGCGCGAGTGCGAAAAAGGTGTGCTGTTTAACACAGCGAGGAAAAGCTACGGGCTACTGCAGGAGGGCGACCAGTTCCTAGCGTTGCTACTCACCAGTCCCCGCTACAGGCAGACCCAGACTTCTCTGCGTCAGTTTCAGTGCTGGCAGGTTCAGATACGAGCAGGGGACGTCTCGGCGTCGTGTAGATTCCGCGGCAGCAAAGTTAGAGTTGAGGATGTCCCAAACGCAGTGAACCCGCACAGATTGTTACCACAGCAGGGCAACGAAGCAGCTGTGTGTATTTCAGCCCAGACCGTTCTGCGTGCTGCTAAGCAAAGTGGAAGAATATGCATGGGGTTGGTGCCAACCCAATCACAACGGACCAAATAATCTAGGGTCCTATAGTTAGTAGAAACCAATGGGACATCGGACCTTTAATGACGTCTTCAGTAGTCATTTTTGAAGGTAGGGCTTAAATGCCCATCTGACAGTGTTTACCCAATCCCCTCACTCCATTACCATATACAGATATAGTACTTATATTAAAGTTACCTTTTCCTAACCAATAGAATTGCATGTTAACTTTGGAGTGTTACACGTCAATTATGATGAGTTTTGAGTATAAAAGTTACAATTTGTGTGAAGGTCATTGGAGTTGAAGCGAGAAGGACGATCGCAGCACTGCTGATTTCCATGACTCCCCGTTTTTTGTACTTGTCATGAAACGGACTCCCTTTGCCAAACGATTGAGTTGTCCTTATTCATTGGTGTTGGAGTAATAAATCTGCACCCCCATCCATCTCATGGGTGCAGCTATCTCGTCTTAAAGTATTTTGGAGCAAAACTTGGTTCTATCGGCCGGCTGGCGGTCTCCAGAGTACACTTGGTAGCAGAGATTGATGGTTATCGATTATCGATTATTGATTAGAATAAGACACCCATTGACCATCGACATAAAGTAACTCTAGGTCTTCAGCAATATCACAAGTCCTTTGCCATTCGGCTGAGTAGACCGTGAAGCTCCCCATAGACAGTGGTAGTGTAAGAAAAAACTGCAGACCAGGGTCTGAAGGGACCCGTGTTGCCCACATTATCCCTTCCCATTCCTACGGGCAGCTGAGCGGGTGAAAAGTCAAAGAAGGCGGTAACGAAGGCTGTGATCCCGAGGGTCCAGAGAGGAAATATAAGAACAGTGAGTAAAAAAGATTGAGTGTTTTGGCAAAAGTGCATGCTTTAGAACAAGTAAAGGGAAAGGGTAACGGAGGGAGGTGGGAAAAATATAGTAAGAAGAAGAGAAGAATGTGTATATAAGGGAATAATGACTCAAGGATAATTAAGTAAATAAAGGTTACCGGGAAGGACACCCTAGGAGAGAGAGGTTACCGGGGAAGACGCCCGAGAAGTGAGAGGATTCGCCTTATTCCTACGCTTTTAATACAAGCGGCTAGAAGAAACATGTACCCATAGTCCCAAAGAAAGGGGAACAAATAGACTACCACAGCGATTAAAGACGCTGTGAAAGGGGTATGTTTAGACTCCATGAATGGGTAATGATTAGAGGCAGAGATACCTGTGACCAGCTGGTGTTCGTCTAGTCTGTTAAGTGTCTGTCTTACATGTTTTTTGTTGTGGCGTCATACATCGAAAAATGTTCCTTGAGAAAACAGATTTCAATTTTATGCGATTGAATAGCTGAGATAATATTGCATATGAATTGATGTTTTTTGAGTAAAATAGAAGGTATAACATTTTGTGAAAAATCTGGGTTGGAGCTTGCAGTGTTGGTGCTCGCTCATATTTTTGGAACTGTTTAAGTTACGCAAAAGTGTTGACAAGTGTTATATAAGAGGAAAGGGAACAGATTTAAGCATCGAAGACATAACCCCATTGACACACTTATGCAAACAGTTGCCAAAACACGCACTCAAACTGAAGAAATATAGTACAGAGTGGGTTAAGGGAACCGCCCACAAAATGTTTGTGCCATGGCCACAAGGTGGATCCTTATCTAAAGCTGTCTTGCAACATATGACAACATATTTGCATGCCACATACACAGGTAAAAAGTTAGACAAACGCCTAGCCATTTTAAAACTTTGGAAAATGTATGAACTAGAAAAGGGAGAGGAGCTGCCAATAGGTTGGATACTTAACATATGCACAGAGAGGGTTGCGACGCCTACCGCGCCACCCTCCCCATCTGAAACAAAAGTTGAAGAAATTAAAGATGAGGGATTATACCCGCTGAGAGAACTTAAAGCAGCCACGGGGTATAGCAACCCTGCATATGAGTCGCCTACGCAAAGTAGGGACGAAAATCAAGGGAAAGATAACGATAAGGATATTACCTCCACAGTCCCACAGGACAAGGGGGGACACAATGACAAAAGAAGGGATCGGGCACAGACAAGTGCATCTCTCGACAAAGAGAGAGAAGGGAAAAGATGGAAGGGAAACGAAGATAGAACTGATGAGCTAGCATTTGTAAAAAACGAATGGATGGTAGGGCACATTTTATTGAAACTTGATGGCAAAGGCATTGATGATGCGAAACAAAAGGAGAGGTTAGATGATGTACAGAGAAAGGGGAAAGAGAAGGAGTTAAGAGATGAAAGAATAAGAAAGAAAGACAGACAAAGGGGAGAACAGCTACATCCCGAAGAGCAAGAAAGACAGCTCGATCGCAAACCAGGAACAGCCAATGATCAAGACAGACAGGAACAGCAAAGGTCAGAGGAAGAACAAAGAATACGAGAGAAAAGAATAAAGAGACAAAGAAATGAGGGCATTCAAAGGGCAGATGAACGTAGAAATGAAAAGAAAAAGGAAGAAGATAGAGTCAGAGAAGAGGCAAGGAAATGCAAAGAATTTCAGGACGATGTAGAACATAAGCGAAGACAGAGAGCATGCGATCTTGAATATCTGGGGAGATAGGTTAAAAAACCTGATCCTGTAGTAGATTGGGAAGATGTAGAGGAATTCTTTCCTGCACATGATTCAGTACCAGGCACGTCTAGGGCGAATATTGAAGATGACTTCGACACCAGAAGCATCGGAGAAACAATCGATGGAATATATGATGAACTGGGGCTAGAACAAATACCCCAAAGGGAGGGGGAAGATGAGCGCCTGCAGAGCACCCCGCTCTACGACAGTGAGGATGTCACCTGAAGTAGTGGGAGTAGGGAACTATCCCTGGATAGATTAGAATTAAGTAGGAACCAAGAAGATACAAGATGTTGCACAAATTGGGGACAGACAATGTCCGATTCAGAAAGGGAGGAGCGTGAGGAAAATGAGGAAGAGAGACAGAGCAAAAGACGCCTCCCAAGAGAAAAAGGAATAAGGTGGTCAGACACTAGCGAGTCTGCACCGAGGGCATCAGAGTCAGCCATGCAGTCAGAACGACATGAAGAAGTATCTCATGGTCAGAGGGGGGTGTCTTCACCGCCCTACGTGGACAGACTTAGGTCCCTACCAGGCAGGCGACGATGCGGAAATATTACCCCTGCTATAGATAGAATAACCATGAGGGAAGAGAGAGAGAATTATGCATCCCAATTTCCATTGCTTGAGAACGGGAGAGTAAGACCACAATATATTCCATGGCCAGACATGGATCGAGAACATTTGAAGAACAAGCTTCCAATGCTGATGAGTTAGAGAAAATGACAGGAGGGAACACGTTAGCTATAGGGGATATTAAGGGTCTCCAAATCGCCATACTTGGTGAGAGAGCAGACGATGTGTGGACACGGGCAGGCTACCCTGGTGTAACCACAATTAATACCGCGCATGACGGAGCACCATCTAACAACTGCAGAGCCGCAGTATGGAAAGCGCTATGAGTGCTTTACTGGCGCTTCGGATATGGGAGCTATAATGACATGAAAAATGAAGGAGTCTGAGGATCCGTTAATTTACATACAGAATTTTCAAGACGCATGGGTGCTCGAGACTCATGAAACTTGGACGAAATCTATACCTGTGTTCTACCATATATTGTGCCAATGTATGTGCTAGACTAGAGAGAACGAATGAGGCCTGAAATGACACATTGTCATATTTGGAAATGCCACGTAGTGCCATTTAGAATGACACATTGTTATTCTTGTAGAGACACATTTAGAGATATGTTATGTACACATGTATGTATGGAGAGTGTGCACTACATACAGAATGAGTTTGTATGTAGTTAGCGCTTGGATTTGCGAGAGAAAGCATAAACGCTAGGAAGCATTTAGCTGGCAGCATAAAGCCATTTCTGATGGAGACCGAGGAGTGCCGCGGCACTGCGAAATGTTATGGTACATTGTGATAGAAGGAATGTAAACAGTTTCTTGGCAGACACAGAGGTCGCCTTTGCCTTAGTAGAAGGGAGCCTTATCAGCTTGAGCTCTGAGCTTTGCGGAGACAGCAACGGTGGGAGGGAGTGCAACATGGGGAGATGGGAGAGAAGCCTTTTCAGGCAATGAGATGCTTTGAACACGGGCACAGAGAGAGAGGATTTTGTGATGCAGAGAGAGCCAACATTGGAGTGGAGTGAGTGGAGAAATGGAGGAATTAGATGGAATTTTGCACTGCACACAGAAGGCCAAGGAAGAGATATGATGTCCAATGTCACGCTGACAGAACACAAAGTGAAAGTGCACGCATAACACAGACTGGCAGGCATTGCTAACAGAGAAAGAGACATTCTTAGCTTAGAGAATGTAAGTAACCATGGAAAGTATAACCAGAAGCCGAGAGAAGAGAGCAGTTAGATAGAAATTGATCTGGAAGAGAGAGAGCGAGGCCCGGCTCTGAATGACTGGCTGATTGCAGAGTAGCGAGAGAGAGAGAGACTTGACAAAGACAGAGCTGGAGAGGAGAGACATGCAAATGGGAAGTATGGTTTATGGCCTAGACTGAACTGATTGATTAGAACAGACACTCACACAAAGAACTTTGGGTTTGGGAGAAGGGGAAATCAGACAGGGATTGTCTTAAGAGAGTGAGTGTGAAGTATGGTGTGGGTTGGTGTGGATTGATCCTGTATGAAGGAGAGGGATGCTGATGCTTCCATTAGACGACATTAGAATCATAGGCTTGAATCACAGACTTGCATTAGAAGCCTGTAAGGCTTATAGTTATTCACTGCATGGTAGAATTGCACCAGAAGTATAAAAGGTGCAAATTAGATATGTGCAATAGTTTTAGGAATGCTTGCATCATCATCATGCTTTGCTGTGCATAAATAAATGTATTCTATTGTTATAATTGAATCGCTTCATGTGTTTTCTTTGTGTCTTATGTTATTTGTGTCCACCGTAGTAAGATAGGAGTATGTTGGTATGTTGTTAGAAGTAATCTAGGAGTAACACAGTGCACATAGGGCCTAAAATACGAGAGTAGGGGGGTATAGTGATCCACACCCCCCTAGGAGATTGTCTAAGATTGTCTAAGACCGGTGCATGGGTGCCCAGGGGGGCTAGACGATGGTAGGGATTTGTTTTTTGGAAAAGACATGATAACTAGCGCAGCTGAATCGAGCATGCAGCAGGATAATCAGGGCAGTACTGGGTTTTACCCACGGGGAAGAGGATTTAGGGGAAGAGGATGGCAGAGCAATCAGGGAGGCTTTCATAATAACCAAGTAGGTTTCCAGAATATGCAAAATGGCAATCAAGATATGTCAAATGGGCAAATTATAAGACCACCGCCAGTATGTTGGTTGTGTGGAATGACAGTGCCCTTAGCGCGCACATGCAGAAACCAAGGCATGATGCAGAACGGCCAAGGGACAGGAGCAGGCATGGCGAATCTACCTGCAGATTGACAGCAGGGTGTTGCACAAAATCACACGTGAAACAACAAGTTCCAGGAGCGCAACAAGGCGTGCAACCTCAGAACATGCAGAATTTTCCACAAGTACAATCCCAACAGGCACCGATGCAACTATAGCAGACGATTGGTAGAGGGCAGACCACGAACCCTGGAATGGGATGTAACAAGGGGAATGGGGGAAATCTACCAGCACACAGTAGGCCACATTTTTATATGGACTAGGACAGCTCACTGGGAACCCTGATGTGTTCTATCTTATCAGTGACACCAGACCATCATAGGGAACCTAAGGTGGATGTCGTTATAGGGGATAAAGAATATTCCTTCCTAGTTAACACGGGTGCAACACGCTCGTGCATACGTGAAGGCAGGTTTTCCTTGTCCGGCGAGGCCATAGATACTCAGAGTTTTACAGGAGCTACACGTCGTGTTCCCTTCACAAATGCACTTCCAGTCTCCATAGGAGAATGTGAAATGAATGTGCCTTTACTATGTTCTTGTCAGACCCATGTAAACATTTTGGGTCGAGATTTAATGACAAAGTTAAACATGACAATCTCATTCACGGAGGAAGGCATAGTATGCTCAACTCCAGGAATGCACTATTCAAATGTATGCAAAATAATCAGAGCATACGCGGGACACACAGCAATGAGGGCTACACAATTAGAGCCAGAAATATTTGCATATGGTATGCGTGTGCTTATGGCAGGACTGCCAGGCCTTGCAGACAGAATCATGAGAACCCCTGATGAATTCCTATTCAGACCAAGAATACTGATGCACGAGGAAAAGGGACAAGTATTTCCCTTGATGATACACACAGCTGCAGTACGAGGGAGAATGGCCTTGATTGATGGTTATGATGACGAGTGCCGACAATGGTGCACAGTAATCGCCATTGAAGAAGGATATCGATTGACTGACGTCACTGATGACGATCTGTTTGAAGAGCAAGCAGATATGGGAGAGACAATAGTGGAAGTGAGTCTCACCTTTTGGTTGAAAATAATCAAAAGAGAGGTGCCTCAGAGAATAATCTTGGCACAAAACCGTCCTGAATATTTTGATGACGACAGGGGCCAGGTGCCTGTCACAGTATGGACCACAGGCCCCTACGTAGGCCTCTTGAAAGGGGTTGGAGAAGTGAAAATTAAACTGAAACCAGGAGCAATTCTACCAAAAGCCCGACAATATGCCATGTCCAGAGAGGCAGATGAGGGGATTTTTAAGACAATTTCCGCAATGATGGAGCAAAGCATCTTAGTGACGTCAGAGTCGTCATGCAATACCGCGGTTTATCCGATCAAAAAATCAAAGGGAGGGTCTTGGCGTTTAATCCAAGATCTAAGGCAAATAAATGATATTGTTGAGGCTGAGTTCCCTCTAGTCCCTAACCCGGCTACAATTCTATGTAATATACCCATTTTGGCAAAATATTTCATGGTGATTGACTTGAAAAATGCATTTTTCTCAATCCCGTTGCACCGTGACTCACAAGATCTGATGTCATTCACATTCAGACAAATGCATCTGAAAAGCACAAGGCTACCCCAGGAGTATTGTAGTATTGTGAGTCTCCATCGATTTTTAACAGAGTCCTGCAGATGGACTTGAGCAATATTGCACTAAAAAGTGTCATCCTGCAATATGTGGATGACATCTTAATTTGCAGTACAAGAGAAGAGCAATGCAGGCACGATTCTGTTCAGCTACTGACTACACTGGCTGAGAAAGGATATAAGGTTGACAAGGAGAAGTTACAATATTGTCAACAGGAAGTGCTGTACATAGGCCAGCTAATCTTACATGAGGGAAAGAGTGACCCCAGAAAGGGCTGAAGCCATACTGAACACGGCTAAGCCACACATGATAAACCAGATGCAGAGCTTTTTAGGCCTATGCAACTATGTCAGAGCATGGGTCTTCGACTATAGCTCTTACACTAAGCCTTTTCTTCAGGCCCTAAAGAAGGCCCAAGTAACGAAAGAAAAGATTGAATGGTCTGAGACCATGGAGAAAGGATTTGCTGAACTCAAAAAAGCCATTTGCACAGTACAAGTTCTAGGGATTCCCAATTATGCAGAGGTATTTTACCTGTTTTCACACACAAATGGCAGCGTTATGACGGCAGTACTCACGCAGAGAACCACATTGTGGTCCAATGGCAAGCCCCTGGCTTACTACAGTGGAAATTTGGACCCAGTAATGAGAGATAATTTCCCGTGCGAACAAAATTTAGCTGCCGCAGTGTTCGCCATAGAGAAGGCTACAACCATTGTGATTGGATGCTTTATGACGTTGTACGTCGAGCACTCGCTATTTGCCATTCTAGAGAAACCAAAGGGCACATTGACATCTCAGAGATATTCTGCTTATGAAGTGATCATATCAAATCCCTCGATTAAGGTAGTCTGTCGTAAGATAGTGAACCCAGCTACGTTTATAGCAGAGCCAGTCACTGAAGGAGAGCCAATACATGACTGTGCAAATTATGTAGAATTCTATGATGAAAATACCAGGGTGAAAGAAAATGCCTTAGCAGAAGGAGAGATCGTCTTTATTGACGGGTCTTCGAGGATTGATGAACGTGACGGACAAAGATATGCAGGTGTTGCTGTGATGCTTCTTAGTGCACAAATACCATCTCGCTATTCAGCAAATGCTGCAGAATTATTGGCGTTGATACTCGCCATTGAGAATCGCGCAGACCAGGAAGTAACGGTGTACAGTGATTCTGCCTATGTGACGTCGACAGTGCATGCAGGCTTAGCGCGCTGGAAAAGGAGGGGCTACCTCCGAGCAGACGGCACACCAGTGCAGCACGCAGCCTTACTGGACAAGCTGATCAAGGCACTACAGCTCCCAGTGGGCATAGCAGTCGTGAAGTGCGCCACCCACACAAAGGGGACAGATTTTATCTCACGCAGAAATCAAGCAGCAGACACGGAAGCCAAGCAAATGGCATCCAAAAGTGAAACAATCCTGGAAGTGGAAGTTATCCATGCCAACGAGTGAATGATGGTTGCACAAATTGCACCTGAGAGTTACAGTAATTTGGGGCAAACACAGCTAATGGAACTCCAAGGGGAGGCACCACAGGAAGAAAAGAACCTTTGGAAATGTCAAGGGTGTTCTTTAAACCCCTCTGACAGCTTGTGGCAACAAGAAAGCAATGGTAAACCAGTAATGCCTGTAGCCCTATTAAAAATAGCGCTGGAGCAGTTACATTATCCGACGCACATGACAAAAGAAAATCTTGCAGCAACACTCGCACTACTGAATTTAGCCGAGCATGTTGCATTTCTTTTATAGTAAATTGTATAATATGCCAACAATTCACAGCTGGGCACACATTAAAAGTAATGAGAGGAGTCATCCCAAGGCCAAATGGGCCTTATCAGCACTTGCATGTCGATTATGTCGACATGATTCAAGCATGTAACGGGTACAGATACTTAATGGTTGTGGTGTGTCCATTCTCTAGATGGATTGAGGCATGTGCCTGTACACACCCAGACTCTACCTGTGCGGCCACATATTTAGTGAGGGAAGTGTTCCCCAGGTGGGGGGTGTGCGAGGTCATGAGATCAGATAATGGCCCTCACTTTGTTAATGCAATATTCTAACAGATTAGCTTGCTGCTTGGTATAAAGCACAAGTTCTTGACGGTGTATCATCCGCAAGGTAACGGGGGATCTGTGAGAAGCTCAATGGCTTGTTAAAGGAAAGGATAGCCAAGTTGAAGCTTACTCTAAAGAAGGGATGGTTGCACTGCCTTCCTTTGGCACTGTATGCACTTAGGAACCAACCCGGTTCTGACCATCATTTTACGCCACACGAGATAGTCACAGGAAAAAGAATGAGAACTAGATGTAATGCCCAATCAACAGGAGAAATGTTAGGGTCTGAAATGTAAAACTACCTGAACTGCATGACATCTTGCCTTACTGTAATTTCAGACCAGCTGCAGCGACGACGAAAGGGGTGCAGGGCAGCACGGAACACAGAAGAGATACTACTACCGACGCAGTTCAAGGACTTTGTGTACCATCCGTTTTCCCTGGAGACACCGTCCTTGTAAGGAACCATACAAGGAAAAAGTGGGACGAGCCAAGATTTAACGGTCCCTTCACAGTGGAGGACTGCACTCCATCCGCAGTGAAACTACAAGGCAGGAGAGCTTCAATTTTTCTGGGCGATATCAAACCCTACATCGAAGAAGGCCCCCTGCCTGCACCCCAATGAGAGGAATCAAAGAACGACGGAGAAGAACCACAGCACGTGCAGATGAGATCCATGACGAGGAAGAAGGACGCATGACCAGCCAGACAAAGACAAAGAACTTTTTGCAAATTGTGCTTAAATTGGACACTTCCTCTAAGCAAAGAAGGGGATAAAGACATAACAACTGACACTCTGTGCATCCTAGTTGCAGGGTGAAGAAGAAAATTGCATGTATAAGCCTAAACATAGTCTGTTGACTTTGAACTTTGGACTGAGGCACACTTAAGCCTTGATGAGAAAAGAATATGCCAAATTCTGACCGAGGACACTTACATTGGAAGCAAATACAGTATCCCGACTCATTCCACACCTGGACCCTATTCGGAATCACTTATGGTGTCCCACAGTAGTGACATCACAAAAGACGTGATCACTTATTTTAATCTAGTGCTAAGATCATACCCTTCATTGGTGGGAAGGCTCACCAGTGTCACTGACTTTCTTCAAGATCCTGAAAACGAAAATATAATAAAGAGATTGCTTACTATTATTGCCGAACAATGTCTCTTACTTCCTGAGTACAGTGAGAAAGAACGAAATGTCTCAAACACAGATGGAAATAAATGAGCTTATCAACGCATTGTTCTTTCGTATAATCGAAGACGGTCCAACTCTTGTCGGAAGAACAACAGACACACTCACGTTTCGTCAAGATCCAGCAAATACAGAGCATCTAAGCCAACTCCTAAATAAAATTGTGATCTTAGTTGCACTCCACGCGAACGGACAGTGCAGACATTGTTTACATTGAAGAGAAAGCATACAATCCTGAAAAACTCAGCAAGACAGGACGGATGTCCCTGTCACTAGAAGACAGCAGGATAGCTCACAAGGTCCTTTTTCGTCTAGTCACTGACTTTCCAGAGTTAGTGGGGAGACAGATTGATGTTGACGTCCTCACATTCATCAGAGACCCAGCTAATGTTGCACAGATGGGCATGCTCTTGCATGGAATTGTACTATAAATAGAACTCTCGAAACAGCAGCAGAACTATCTGAGGAGATACTAAAAGCCTTCCGCGAGGTCCAGATCGAGGAAGCAGTGTCAAGGACTTCACTTATTGCATTTGTTGTTATTTTGTCCTTATTCTTCATATTGACTAGCATACAATATGTCCTCAGGACTGAAGCAAATCCGAGGTGTGGACTGGCAGTTGATCTACTTTGAACATGCACAGGGAAAGGACGTGGTGAAGTATAATTTGATTTGATTTTTTCCCATAGTTAGCAAAGGAACTGTATCCTGAAATAAGAGACAATTCATCACCCGCAAGAGGGGGGACACTTGTGGAGCACCTAACACTCTTAAACATAGAACCCGAAAGACACTGTTGTTTAAAGGAGTACGATAAAAATTGACATTTGGCGAATGATCGAGATGGGGATCCAGAGAAGCAATCTGGTTCTCCCGCAAGAGGAGAGATGACCACGTTTCTCTGGAAGTAAATGCTGGTGCCTGACTGTAATGTAGTGAGTCAGAGACCACTGTGTGAGTACACAAAACACAAACTTTATTGCACAGCTCACCGGAGGATATGATGTTATTTAGGCAAGTGCCGATACAGTTGGTCAGGTAAAACAACTAAGGATTGGCCTCTTTCAGCAATTGCAGTTCTTAACTTAAATCAGAACCCCCCCCCCCCCCCAAGGTTGTCAGTCTTACTTTCCAATGCCGTTTGCCGGAACAAAAAAACAAGGGTTCAGGGTTTCTTTTAACACTTAAAGTTTGCAACGGTTTTAACACAGGACTCTAGTTCTTGACTCAAACAAATGTAATTCCAAAAAGGTCCAAGCGTTTTCCCGACCGCTTGTTTAATCAATCAATGTCCTGGCCTTCTGTTGAAGGTCCCTCCGGAATGCAGCCCACTTGCCTGGCTGATCCCGGCTTGTAGCACAAAGATAAATCAAATCTTTCGGTGTCAGTTTACACACCCGCGGCAAGCACCTTTTCCGTCAGGCACTTTCCTCCGCTCTGTAATCGCTGTTGTTTGCTGGACAGGTACGGTGTGCTCCGCCGGTCCTTCTTCTTCTCCCTAAAAGGCCCACCGGTATGGGCTACTGGCCTCGTTCCACTCGGGAGCCTCACCGGCAGCCTCCTTCCATTCCTGAAACATGAGAGAGAGCTTGAGTGGTTTGGTAGCAGTTTTAACCCTTGAGCCCCTCCTCTCTGGTAATTAATGCCATGTGTTCCCGGCCACCTTTCATTCACACCTGCGTCTAATTCCCCTCCTCCCTGCTCCCTCCTCGCTACGCTGGCCTGAGTTTTAACCCCTGATGGTGAGGGTCTGCTTGAATAGGGGCACGTGGTTTTCCGCCTCCCTTCTTTACTTACATTGCCCACTCTCTGGCTTTTAAATGAATGCGGTAAGTGGAGGGGCATTCTGGGATATGTAGTCCTTGTCTTTTGTGGTTCATTCGTTTAACCAGATTGATCATTATGTTGTCCTGCTTTATGGTTGTATTATATCCCTCCCTGTGGTTCTGTGCCTTATTGTCCTTCCTTCTTATGTCGGCAGCTGCTGGTTCTCCATCACACTGATTTACAGGGGCATAGTGTATTTGTGTATCATATTCATCATTGTTTTACTGTCATTAACGATCAGAACTGCATTTTGTATTGGTGCACAAAGCATTCACATTCCAGTGCACCCACCTAATGATGCACACATGAAACCCACAAAAGCACCCAGAATTTAGATAGTCATTCCAGTCCCTAGAAGATCTGATGGAGGAATGAATGAACTTGAAATGGATGTGATTAGCAATGACACACACACACTTGTGGTAACAACCAAAAAGAAAATCCGGAGACAGGGTAGACAAAAAATGAATGAAGAAAGGTTACTGACAACCACACGCATGCAAACACTGAATGCACACGAAACAGGCCTAGTGTCAATGACTGCAGAACCACAAGCCAAAACAGTAGAAAAGAAGAGACTGCTTGCCATAAGAAACTCCACAACAGACATTGTGGAAGGCAAGAGGAATCAGAGAAGAAACCAACAGAAATGATGATGATAAACACCCCTGAGACAACACTGATGGAGACAAAGACAAAGTCAAGGAAGATCTCACAAGCACAACTAATAGTAGACTCTTTATGGCTGGTCATAGCCAAAGCAAGGAAAATACAAGAGGAACTGAAGAATAAAACCGCAGAGACTGCATTGCCAAACATATATGTTCCAACACAGGGGACAAGTATCATTTCCACAGTACAACCATATACTACACCAATGCCAGAATGGATACGAACATTTGTAGCCAGACAGAAAAGGATGTATGAAGAGAGGGAAAGAGCTGCTAGACTCTTATCCACTCAAATGGTGCAGATGAGGAAGCCTGCACCATGGACCGGGATACCTGAGAATCCTCCAGCAAGAAAGAGCCATACAGATGCATTTAGGGATGTAGTTATAGCAAACTACAGGAAAATACTAAGAATCAAGAGAAGCATGCATGGAGATGACAATGAACTAAACGACTACCTGGACAGCATAGCACATTTGGGAAACAACATTTGGTACCAGCATATGAAAGAAGCTGGAAGACAAAATTCAGAAGGGAGTGCTTTGTTTGTGCACTCCTACCATACAGCATGGGGAAATCCAAGATCTTCGTAGCTGTAGAAATCGATGTCCAGACAGCACACTGTCTGTCACACGTAGCAATGTGCAAGACCAGTGGCCAGTTCATGAGTAGTGATGCCTCATTAATATGGGCAACTGAAACAGCCTATCCTGACGAAGATGATTATGTTCAAGACATTAAGACAAGAAACAGAGCTCATACTAGGAATCATGTGATCAGGTACGAGAAGCCTAGAGTTAAAGGAGCAGGAATAAGATGGGAAGTGAACCCAAAACTAAATATCCAAGGAAAAACTCCAGAGGAAGCTCGAAAGTGGAAGAATAGAGCTCAAATGCAGATCTGGGGCACAGTGCTGGGTGGGAAAAAGGAGTGGTGATTTGCAGAGCCTAGGTGATCACTGGACTCTACCAAGAAACTGTTGACATTGTGCAGAATGGCTGCAAACCATTGTGGCCGAAACTTGCAAAACTATTGACATGGGTCGAAGACTGAGGAGGACCCTTGCAGATAGTGCTGCTAGAAAGCCCAAAATTCGTCTTCAGGAATAATGGCACTAGAAAGATGGGAGAGAATAAGAACTTTGGATGAGTTTTTGACGCTCCAGGTATGGTACATGGAACTGCAGTAATTATGCAGATCCAAGGCATACATCAGACTGCCAAGAGACTGGGGAGGTATATGCATGGTGATCCTGAAAAGTTACCTGAATAGTGATGTAAGAGGATTCAATTCAGCACTACAGCTAAGTTAACGCCTAGTCTAGAATACTGAATGAAAACCCTTATTGATATATCTTTAGGTCCAGTTCATGCGTTCTGGATGACTACCCCTATATAACACCCCTCTCTTGGAATCCCCCTGACCCCACTGAGCCAAGAAGTAGTTCTGTTTTGCAAGTTTAAAAGGTTTATTTGGTAATTTAAAATATATATATATCACACTTTATAATAAATTAATAATTGAATATCACACTTAATCTGATATGATAAAGATTAACAACGGAGAATCTGGCACTAGCACACTTCTTTATAATCACTAATGAGTTGACATGAAATGGATGAGATAGCACACTGGTAAATAGGAACAAAAGAAGAATAATGTGATAGAGAATGCTTTATAGAGTTCAAATGGATGGAATGTTGAATGAATGAAATGCAGTATAGAAAATACTCAATATGATTTCAACAAAACAATGTAATCACTTTTCTCTGGCAATCCCCTCCCCCCCTTGATGCAATGCAAGGAAATGGAAGGAAGCACACAGTTCTCAGAAATGCAATCAACTGTAATTCAGTTCACCCCAGCAAGCTTACACTACAGAAAACAGATAGGAGTTTTGAAAACACAGGCACAAATGCTTTGATATGTGCTAGCAATGGATGAGAAATATGCTGGAAATGCTTTTAATTCCCTTTCAGAGGTTCAGGGTGAGTGGTATCTAGTTAATATTAGTCCAGGCTCACACTAGCAATGATTCAGGGATGATTAGCAGGTTAAACGAATTTCTGGCAAATGGAAAAGCAAAACTGCTGTCTTTTTACACGTGAAGAAATTTGCAAATTGCGGCAAAATTCGCGGATGCGCCGAGCGCTATTACAGAGGAACCGCAAGGACTATCTCTATCGTTTTGGGGTCCTAGGAAAGCCTAGGATCTCAGCTTCCAAATGAAAGTTACTGCAAGTCTCTAAGACAAACGGTCGCGGAGATATGACCGATCTAATAGAGGTCGTTTTTGCTTTTGCAAATTTTAAACGCACACTTTTTCAGCTTTAAAAATGATGGCAGAATAACACAATTGCTAAGCTGCAGTTCTACTTAGATTAAAAATGGATTGAATTATATTATTTTAACTAAGAGATGTGTTCTGAGTTTTGCTGAGTACTCACAAGAGATTTTGAACCGGAAAGCGACTTGGTCACGGACTTCAGTCTGGTCAGGTCTTCCCGGGTTCCGCTCACAGCGCCTGGCCTCTGGAACTGCTCACAGCATCGGGGTCAGCACTCTGGATACAATGGCCTGGTCTCTGCTAGGCACCGGTTCTCTGGGTCTCTCTGCTCTGGATAGATTGAAGTCTCTAGTTTGGCTTTCTGGAGGTTGATGGAGGTAACGTATGGATTTTGGCAGAGCGTCCCGCTGCAGATGGAATTGAAGGTCTCTACCTAGGTTTCAGTGGTCCATTTATATGTTCTGCAAGTGGGTGTGTGTGTTTGGTCATAACTAAACTCGCCCCTCTCACTTGTCATTGGTCCAGCTTTCAGTCCTCCCCTGATCCTCCCCTGATTGGGGAACTAAGTTGTGTCAGAGTGATGTCATCCATTTATGATCTCTTGAAACAACTCCCCTATCATCTGTGCACCCAAATCTATATATGATCAAAATCCATATTTCACAGTTACACAGTTGTTTGAAATTACATACCCATGTCACCTATCACATGAGGTATACTCTGTCCCAAATCTGCTGTTTCTAGGAGCTTGCATTCAGAAATGGCACATACTTGACTTTTTAACTGATTTTTCAATTTCTGACATTGACCCAACTTTACATACATGTGCACAGGGAGTATGGACATTAACTGATGAAGTTTCAGATTTTTAACATGCATACATTTAGAGTAATATCCACTTTTCCGCTAACACCCCCCTGAACATACCACCGGTTCTAAAAACCTCTTAAACTGTGGGCAGAAAAATCACAAGAATTATGGTATCATTTATAAAATTTTCACATGTCCGCTCTATGAATGATCCATCTTTTTAAAGTTATGTTCTGGCTCCAAAGGGGTGTGGTTTTCTCTCAGCACAAGGTAGAAATACTGGTTTATCCAGTTCTGCCAAGCCAGCTTGCTCTCACAGGCAGTGCCCCTCCCAGCTTCTGCCAAGAGGAAGCTACATTTTTACGACTGCTGTAATAAAACCTTTGCCTGAGTGAAGAGGGCTTTGTTCAGAGCTCCTGTAGAGCCCAGGTAATTCAATTATCAGGTAGATGGCATATCCTTAGTGTAGCCAGCAAAAGGCAGATAGCCTGGGAACACAGTTGTGACTCAAGTTTCACTCCTGATGGGGGTAGCTGTCAAGCAAAATCAAGTTCCTTAAGCCAGACCTTCAGCTAACTGTCATGTTTTTTTTGTTGCTTTTTAAATTAACTTGCAATTTTACACATGCAGCTAGAATGCTGATTCTAAGTGCAAAACTATGACATTTCAACAGTTACAAAGGCATGTGACACCAAACATAGGTCACTCATTTAATCTAAACATTTTCGATTTTAGTGTCTTTAAATCCAGTGCAACTTAAACTGCTGCAATCCACAGCTCAGCCAGTCTTGTTATAAACCTTCAAGTCACTTCAGAATATCACTTTACATTGTATCCACCTCTCAGTAAGTCTTTATTTAGCCTGCTTTGGGTTCTTTCAGTTTTACACAAAAAAGTAAAATCTGGTGTGGTTTTAAAATGCCGGCTTTTGGATAGTGGTGAGTACTGGTACTGCACCCATTTTTGGGATTTAACAAATTAATTCCCCACAATTCTAGGTTGCATTTGGCAATCAGCATTTCCATTCCCAATGGTTTCAGACTACTGTGCGGGTAGTCCAATGGTGGTTTTAAAGCGCTTTGAAGCTAACCGGCGCTACTGTTTTTCCTTTGGCAACCCATTTCCCTCATGGCAACCCGGCCTTTCATTCTCGCACTGGTGGGTGGCAAGTGAGGCAACCATTTTAGTGTGCGCACAAACTGCGCAGCTTTCCTGGATTTCGGCGCACATGTGGGTTTTCCGCCATCTTGAATTTTCTGAGCCCACAGCACCAAATGTTGTAGGATGATAGCTTAAACGTGGGTCAGGACACCCAACAAGCCCCCCCACGCGACTGCACTCTGAATTTGAGTCGATGGGGAGTCGCGTGCCCAAGGGTTTTGACCCACGCACCGGTCTGTCCGCATAATCTTCTTCCTCTTCTGTAGATGTCACAGTTCAGCATCTTCTTCTCCATCCGGTACTGATCGATGGGTTCTCCTCGCCGGTCCTGATGTGAATATTGGGCGGTCCACTGGGCCCATTGGATCTTCGTTCCCGGTCTCCGGATCGCCCTCCTTGGCCCGTCTTCAGGTTTTCTTTCTCCTAGGACGACAAAGGAAGAGCGGCAATACCTACTCATAGACGTTTTTCCACCAGTGTTGAGATAGTGGGGCAGCATATGCATTTCATCATAACGAAACATTACATTCTTATTTTAATAAAAACAGTATGACTAAGAGACAGTTTCATACAAATCACAGTATGTTAGAGACTAGATGTGGTATGTTTTATGATTGAAACTGAATTAGTCTGATACAGTACCCGCTAGGATTCCAGAGGATTGCTCCAGTTGTTGCAGAGTGTGCCTGGGATGGCAACATTTCAACTGGTTTATGTGGACCCACTTGTCTTCCCCCTCTGCCGAACCGCCTTTGGGGATGCGGATCTTGTAGGCCACAGGGGAGATCTTGTCGACGATCTCAAATGGTCCCTTCCATGTAGGCAAAAATTTGCGCTGCTTGGCCTGGTTCCTTTGGAAGTTGTATAGATAGACCCGGTCTCCCACCTGATATTCCTTCCTGGAAGTTTTCAGGTCATAATGGGTCTTCATGCTATCAGCCGATCTTTCTAGATTCCGCTGAGCATAAGCAAAAGCATGTTGGAGGTGTTTCCTTAAATTCTCTACATACTCATGAGTAGTGGAGGCATTTATCAGTGTCTGCTCTTGGGTCCTGTAGAGCAAATGCTGAGGAAGCACCATCTTGCGCCCAGTCATCAACTCAAATGGTGACATTTTGGTTGCAGATGAAGGGGTAGATCTGATGGCCATTAGGACCAGAGGTAATCGGATATCCCAACTTGGCCCAGAATCTGCCACAAACTTCTTTAATATGCTCACAATTGTCCGGTTATATCTCTCTACTGCCCCAGAAGAAGCTGGTCGATAAGCAATATGCAGCTTTCTCTTGACCCCCAGTATCTCCCACATCTTTGTCATTACTTCACTGGTGAAGTGGCTACATCTGTCTGACTCAATCCTTTGAGGTAGACCAAAACGGGAAAAGATGTGGTTGATCATCAAGGCAGCTGCAGTTTCCGCCTTGCAATTTGGGGCTGGGAGACATTCCACCCACTTGGTAAACAAGCATGTCACAGTCAACATGTACTTATTCCCCCTAGCCGAGCGAATCACAGGGCCTACAAAGTCGATTTGTAAATCTGACCATGGCAGTGTCATTCCCCTCTTTTGTAAAGGCGCCCGGTGTGTGAGGGATGTCGGCTGAAATTGTGCACACGCAAGACAACCCTTCAAATATTGGTTGAGGTCCTGGCCCATGTGTGGCCAGTATGCAACCTCTCTTAAGATTTCCAATGTTTTGTGAAACCCCCTATGACCGGCGGTGGCCGCATCATGGGCGTGACTTAACATCAGGCTTCGGAATGAGGTAGGAACCACCCACTGATCGTGGCCAGCTTTGGATTTCCTTACCAACAAACCGTCTTGAATCCGGAACATTTTTGGACATTTCATCAACACTCTTAGGTCCTCTTTCCCAATGTAATCGGTATCCGTCAGGGGAAAGTTCTCAAGGTCCTCAAGGTGCTGGTAAAATTTACCAATAATTGGATCCCCCTTCTGAGCGGTAATCAAATCAGCATCAGGGGTCTTCTTACTCCATTGTGCACTTGAAAGGTCGTTGTGAGCATTTGTCTGGGACCTAGTGATGGCAGTGACCTGGATTTCCCCCAACAGGGACTCAATCTCAATTAGATCCCCTTGCATGGCCCCGGTTTTGGCCAGCTGATCAGCTAAGTCATTTCCAGTTTTGTCTGGTCCCTCTACTTTGGAATGACCCTTGATCTTCTTCCAATAGATGGTCATCCCATTCGATGTGACCAGATCATCAATGTTTTGGATCAACTTCCCATGTTTCAAGGGTTTGTTGTTAGCACATAACATGCCTCTGGTTTTCCAATTAACCAGGTGCTCCACGAACCCGTTCCGTACATAATCCGAATCTGTGATTATGACCAGTTCGTGGAGTTGATGCTGGACAGCAGTGAGGATGGCCTGATGAACAGCCATCAATTCTGCCACCTGACTACTTCGGGGACCAATTTTGTATCCAGCGGAAGGTTCTGGGGACTCATTCACCCATGCATTCCCTACGCCGGCCACCAGTTCTTTTTCCCCGTTGTTGTCAACATGGTAAGAGCATCCATCCACATACACAGTGGGCATTCCCACACACTTGTCTTCTTCAAAGACTTTGTGGGGGGAATTAAGGTATGCCTCCATGTTGTCCTTTATTTTTAGACTTTCGTCCTCGAGACAGTTTTCTCTGGCACAATCATGCAAGTCAGCCAGACCTTGCGCGAGGGGACTCTTCTTGTTTTGGCCATATCGGACCTCCACAGGAAAGCCTTGCATTGACAGAATCCAGGAAGTAATTCGGGAATTACTCACATTTCCGGCCCGGATTCTGTCACTCTGGAGATATTGCAGAGGCTGGTGTGGAGTCTCCACTATGATGTGTTCCCCCTGGATAAACGGGCGGTAATTCTTCAATGCCCACACCGTTGCCAGGAGTGCCTTCTCACAATCGTTGAATTTTTCCTCCACAGAGGATAAAGTTTTGCTCGCGTAGGAGATTACTTTATTGACCTTGTCATGCTTTTGGTATAATACGGCCGTCAAGCACATATTAGAGAACCCTGTCTCCAGGAAGAACTCCTTGTTTCTGACAGGGTAAGCTAGGCAAGGCGCTTGTGAGAGGCTTCTTTTGAGTTGTTTTACTGCCTCGGCTTGTTCTGGACCCCATTCCCACTTGACCCCCCCCTTCAGGAGATGAATCAGGGGTCTGGTGATCTCTGCGTAGCCCTCAATGAACTTTCTGCTGTAATTAGTCAGTCCAAGGAGGCTCCTTAGTTCCCGCAGAGTTTTGGGGTCTTTCAATTTTTGGAGGGCTTCCACTTTCTTTTCCTGGGGACAGAGACCCTGAGGAGTAATCTCATGCCCCAAGAAATTAACACAGGTTCTACACCACTGTGCTTTCTGAAAGGAAAGTTTTGCTCCGGCGGCCCTCAACTGTGTCAGAACATAACGGATCTCCGCTATGTGCTCCTCCACAGATGAACTTTTGATGAGGACATCATCTACATAAGCCAGGTTACCCCTTGCACCCAAGTCGGGCATGGCCTTATGTAGGAAAATGTTGAATTCATTGCCGGAGTTGAGGTATCCGAAGGGAGTCCGGGTCCAGGTGTACTGCTGGCCCCCAAAGGTAAAAGCCAGCTTGTATTGGTCCTCCCTACTAACAGGCACAGTCCAGTATCCATTGGTCAGGTCTATTGCAGTGAATACCTGTGACCCCTGGATCTGGGCCAGCCCTTGGTCAATGTAGGGCAGAGGCCATCGGGAAGTATGGACCCGTTTGTTGAGCTCCCTGAGGTCAGCACAGAGTCTCCACTGGCCGTTTGGCTTCAATATTCCCAGCACCGGATTATTGAAGGTGCTGTGGACTGGACGGATTATTCCCCGGGACTCAAGGTTCTTAATTATTTCAGTAAGGGACTCCATTGATGCGAGAGGCAAGCGATATTGCTTCACAAACACAGGAGTCATGCCAGGGTCCGTGGGGATTGTTGTTGTGTGGATGTCAGTGCGACCACAGTCATATGAGTCTACCGCAAAGAGATCTTGGAAATCCAAGAAAACTTGTTTCAACTTTTGCTTTTGTTCCAGAGTCACACAGGCATCAGCTAGGTTGACTCTCTCTTCCACCATCTGCCTGAAGCCTGGAAAGACTTCTGGTTTGGCTATCTCAGCGGCCTCCTCCAACTGGGTGGAGAAGTCCCTGGTCAGAGTGCTGATTTGGACCGGAGGCTTCAGGTGGGAAAGGCAGCCCTCATGGACCTGGAAAATCACCTCATCCCTCCTTAAGTCACAAGTCACATCTTCCTTACCATAGGGGCAGGAAGTGTACACCAGGAAGTTCCCCCCATGCCGGGTAAAAATCCTGTCTGGTGTTGTATTGTCCTCACTGTCACTGTCAACGCAGTCCTTGGGGATTGGCCCTAACAGTTCGTTGCCTAAATCAATGGAAAAATGTCGGTCATCAACCGCCATTCCAATAATGGTGCCTGCGGCTAGAGTAATACTCTTTAAGTCGCTGTTATCCACCTCTATTAGAATGGTGTCATGTTCTATGTTGACTAATGGTGTTGGGTTTACCCCCAACCCTTGCTGTTGGAGAGAAGCATTTAGATGTATGTAAGCATCAGGGTTTTTCAACTCTTGTCCCCTTTTAACTTTCACTTCCAGGGAGAATTGTCAGGTCCTTTCTGGGATGGTGACTTCCTCTTTAACCTGAATTTCAACTGCATAAGGTAGCAATTGAGCTGATCTAAATGCTTTTTCTGGATCATCAAAGCCCATGGGATTATCCGCTAATCGGGACCAGGCTTTGAAGTTTATTAGGTCCAAACTAATGGCAAAGCGATTGAGAATGTCACTGCCTAAGTAAAAGGCGGCAGGGACGTCTCGCACGACCCAACAATTGTGGACTATGCTCTTGTTGCCAATGGAGATTTTGAGCATACACCTGCTTGGCAGGAGATGTTTTGAATTGGGTGCTTCCAGGTCCATTTCCCACTTGTCTATCAGTTTGAAGGTGGGAATGGCTGGATCTTTTGGGAGTTGGCGGAACATGGCTTCGCTGATGAAGCTCTTACCGTTGTTCACACACACTCGAGCGAGAACAGAGTCCTTCCCATCATTTAACTGAACAGGGATGAACAACTGCTCTCCAATTTGCTGAATCTCAGCCAGGCTCTGAGCTGATTTCACATCTTTCTGGACTATAGGAGTGGGAGTTTCAGATTGTGGATTGGTATAGAATTTCAGAGTGTTTCCTTCCAGCGTGGAATACCACCTTAAACTGGAAGGAAGGTTGATTTTCAGAAATAGAGAGGACCCCCCATCACCAGTCTGTTGTCCTACTGCTATTACTGTCACGTCTGGAATTTGGTTGTTCTGTAAGTGAAATTCTACTTGGTCAGATTTTTGTTCAACCATGTGGCATGTGCCGTTTAAACTAACATGGTTGACACTCTGTTTTAATTTTATGGGTCGGCTAGTCTGAGTCCAGAGGACCTTGTTTACGCAGTCTATTAGGGGTGACAACCTTCTCAGGAGGTCATTGCCTAGTAAACAAGGGGTGCCCTCTGGGGTCACAACTATGACCCGGTGTTTCAACTTATGTCGCCCGATCTTAATGTCCAAGTCTGCAGTCCCCTCAACAGGAATTTCCTTCCCGTCAAAGTTCTGCAGTTGTCCAGGAAGAGAGGTGAGAGGAATTTGGTAATTCTCTCCCCTTCCTGCATTCAGTTCGTCAAAGGCCCTTCTGGACAGAAGGGTAGCTTGAGATCCAGTGTCCACCAGTGCCGAGATTGTACCCTGCCCCTGTACTTGTACCAGGGCATAATATCTTCCCTCCTTCTCCTCCAGGGGGCACAGATAATGTACATTTTTGGACAACTGGTGGGCTAATTTTCTGGTTTTGGACATCGCTAGCGAAGAGATTTGGGCAGAATTCTGTGGAGAGCCTTGGGAATCTGAAAGAAAAATTTGGCAACTGGAGATCAGAGCCATTGTGGGTTCCCCTGCTCCGGTCCTGGGCCGCCCCCCCCCTTTTTGGAGGCAGTCACCAGGATGGGTTTGACCCAGGGGATTTTCTTGCTGTTGGTTCTGGGATGAGATGGTGGGCGGCGGTAGCTCAGTCTCCACATCTCCCTAGTCTGGATTTGCATCCCTAGGGACCCATTTTTCTTTGGGAGGAGTTCCCCCCTCTCTGAAGGAGAAGATCCTTTTCCCAGGATCCTCTGAGGATCCCTCTCCCTCAAATTGGAAGATCTGTACCTCCTCCTCAAACTGAGTCTGTTTGGGTCTTTTGTTTCTCCTACCCCCCCTCTGCTCCTTAGGAGGCAGACTTTCAGGGGGAAGAGATTTTGTTTCCGGTTCCTGGGTTTCCAGGGGCTGTTTACAAGTGAGGAAGGAAGCTTCCTCCAAGGCTTTACACCCCCCTTCCCCTTGTGCCTCCTCCCTGGGAACCGGTGAGTTATCGGGGTGCTGCCCCCGTCATTGTTCTGGAGCACCAGGTCCAGAGTTAGGTGCGTTCTGCGCCGGCATGCTGATCTGAGGATTCTGCTGCGCCCTCAGTATATGACCCATATCCCGCGCCATGTTTTGAACCTGGCGCTCTAACTGGGAAACCCGCTCAGGCTGATACGGGGCCCTGTTTTCTCCCCTGGGCTGATCCCGGGAAGGATATCTGTCCCTCCTCTGGTAATACCCCGGGTTGGGAAGATTTGGGTACCCCTCCACCCTTGGCCTCCACTCTCCCGGATTCAGTGGTCTGGGCTCAGGGAATTGGGGAAAGAATGATGGATGGTTTTGGGGCTGAAAGTCGGGTGGATATCTGGGGAAAAAGTTCTGCCCAGGGTTTGGTAAATTTCTGCCCTCCTGTGGGAAGTTTGGAGGGAAGTTCCCTGGGTTAGGTGCTTGGCTGGATCCCCCCCTTGGGCTGGAGGGGTCCACACATAACCCAGGATGGGTCGATTTCCCTTGTAACGGGGACTTACATAATCAGGAGAGCGAGGGACCCCATTTGTGGGGCTGCCTCCCTGGCTCCCTGTCTGTGACTGGCCCGAGGACCTTCTGGGCCTAGCATTATTAGGTGCAGGTAGGTTTTTAGGCCCCCCCATCTCCAAATCCAAAACGGGGGTGACCTTTACCTCTGCCACCTTGGCAGCAGCAGGGGTGCTGTTGGCTTTGGGGTTTTTCTGGGCATTACTTTTGCTATCTACCGGTTTCTGCACCTCATAGATCTGGGTAGCCTGTTCAATGACCCAGTCTAAAGATCTTTTCTCGTGAAAATCCCTCACGAGCTGGGTCATGATATATTTGGGCAAGGCATGGAAAAACGTATTAATAAACTCTCTACTATCTGTGCGCACCCTTCTGGTGGTTTGCGCAAAAGCACGTTTCAGTTCTTGCACAAATTCTTGTGGGGCCTGATCCTCCCCACATTGCAAATTGTAGGCTGCCTTGCGAGCCTCTTGAGGATTTCTGTGAACAGAGAAATGTTTCAAGATGGCCGCCTTATAGGTGGACCATCTTAAATGATTTTGGTCCTCCAGCCCCGCAAAGAAACTGGAGTATTCCGGGGAGAAGGTCCACTTTACATATTGAATACAGCTTTGGCTGTCCTTCAAATGGAAAGTCTCCATCATTTGTTCAAACAACTCTAAGTGCTCCCAAACAGAATACTTAGCGTTCTTATGGTAAGGCGTGATGACGCTCCTGATCGCCTTAATCTGCTTTAAGGGGTCCTTAAGCAAGGCCCTTTTTGCCTTATTGGCCTTTTTGGTTCGGGTAACCCTTGTCCATTCTTCCTCGGACTCAGAGGCACTGCTCCCAGAGGTTCCCGTCTGTTCTTCCAGGTTTTCCCGGATTCTGCGAGCCTGGGAATGGCTGGCAGAATGTGGGGACCTGGTCTCCTGTGTCCTGCGCAGTTCAGAGGAGTCTTCAGATTCCTCCTTGCTGCCAGGATTTGATGGGTACCCCCTCCACTGACCTAACTGGGCAGAGGTTTTCAGGATGCCCTTAATGGGCCTACTCTCCTGGGGTTCCCCATTGAACTGTACTGCACTTGGGTGCCCATACCCGGATGCCCACCCCTCCATTCCTGAGTGGTACTGGCCTATGAGCCCCATACTCTTAGCTGGATAGTAATCTGCCATCCCTGTGGCCCTGTGCTCATGTGTGCCAGGGGACATGGGGGTGGCAGAGTCCAGGGACTGAGAGGTATGAGGGCCTCTGGTACTAGGGCTCCTGAGGTTATGCTCCTGAGTTTCCATTTCCCAGCGAACCTCATCTCTATCCGCCCCTGCTCCCTGTTGCAATGCAAGAGCCTGCATTTGTGCCTTCAGTTCCTCAGTTAAGGCCTTACTAGACTCTATCAGTCTCTCCTGCATCGCTACCTGTTGTTGGAGCCTATCATTGTGTTGGCAGAGAGCCTCATTCTCTCTCTGTGCTTCCTGATTGGTCCTGGAGTACTGGGCCAGTCTTTGCTGCAGGAGGGTTACCTCCTGGGCAATGTCCCTATTGGCCTGCTCCTTTCTTGCCAGAGCCTCTTCCACCCTCCTGGTGTGCTCTAACAAGTTCTGGTTTTCTTTTTGGAGGTCACCCAGCCCCTGGAGGGCCAGGTGATTTTCTTCCATTTTCCTTTTTAAATGGCAGACTTCCTGGCCTATGGCGTCTCTTTCCTGACTAAGAGCCTGCATTTGTGCCGCCAGGTCGTCCCTCTGCCTTTGGAAGGTACCAGCTTTCTGGCGCTCCTGGTCAAACTCTGTCTGGGTATCCAGGTCTTTCAAAATCAGTTTATTGCTCTCTGCCTTCTCTCTATCTAGGTGGCTTTGCAGGGTGACTACCTGCTCAGCACATGCCCTATTGAAGTCTAGCTGTTGCTCCAGCTTTTTCTGGCTTTGCAGTAGGGAGTCCAAACCTTCTTGGTGTTCCTTCTGCAAGGCCAGAAATCTAGTATCCTGTTCTGACTTTTCCTTTTGCAGCACATCCATATCCTCCTTCATTTTAGTGATGTACAGTCTGCTGTCATTTTCTGACTCCTGGCTCCTCTGCAGCCTCTGCTCAGAAGAGACCAGGTCAGATTGGACCTTCTCTAACACCATCTGTTGCCTATTTGCCAGATTTTGGCTTTCAGCACATCTATCCTGCATGTCTCCCATATATAGGTACAGGTATGCTGCTATCCTGGCAATCTTATTGTGTTCCTCTTTGGCTTTAGGAGCCATATATAGTTCACTCAGGGCCACATGTAATGGACCCTGATCTCTCCATAAGTCTGACCCTGTTTCAGTGACCTGTCGCGTGATGGCCTGCAACCAGCCATCCTGGCCCTGCTCAGCCCATTCACCTCTCACAAATAGTTTATGTAAGAAGTGCTCTCTGGCTATTTTCATATCTACCAAGGTCGTCATTCTAGAGATTGGTCTCTGTCCTGACTTACAGAAGTTAGTATTTTATTTTTGCAGAACAGAACTTTTCTTGGAGTGTCCCTTTTGAGGAATGCTTCACAGCGTAATGCAGCGTGGTGATCCGACCGGATGTATGTATCCCGTCAGTTAGCACACTGTATTAAGCTGCACAAGTGGTAAATCTAACCCAACGTCTCGGCTCGAGCCCCCAATTTGTAAGAGGATTCAATTCAGCACTACAGCTAAGTTAACGCCTAGTCTAGAATACTGAATGAAAACCCTTATTGATATATCTTTAGGTCCAGTTCATGCGTTCTGGATGACTACCCCTATATAACACCCCTCTCTTGGAATCCCCCTGACCCCACTGAGCCAAGAAGTAGTTCTGTTTTGCAAGTTTAAAAGGTTTATTTGATAATTTAAAATATATATATATCACACTTTATAATAAATTAATAATTGAATATCACACTTAATCTGATATGATAAAGATTAACAACGGAGAATCTGGCAGTAGCACACTTCTTTATAATCACTAATGAGTTGACATGAAATGGATGAGATAGCACACTGGTAAATAGGAACAAAAGAAGAATAATGTGATAGAGAATGCTTTATAGAGTTCAAATGGATGGAATGTTGAATGAATGAAATGCAGTATAGAAAATACTCAATATGATTTCAACAAAACAATGTAATCACTTTTCTCTGGCAATCCCCTCCCCCCCTTGATGCAATGCAAGGAAATGGAAGGAAGCACACAGTTCTCAGAAATGCAATCAACTGTAATTCAGTTCACCCCAGCAAGCTTACACTACAGAAAACAGATAGGAGTTTTGAAAACACAGGCACAAATGCTTTGATATGTGCTAACAATGGATGAGAAATATGCTGGAAATGCTTTTAATTCCCTTTCAGAGGTTCAGGGTGAGTGGTATCTAGTTAATATTAGTCCAGGCTCACACTAGCAATGATTCAGGGATGATTAGCAGGTTAAACGAATTTCTGGCAAATGGAAAAGCAAAACTGCTGTCTTTTTACACGTGAAGAAATTTGCAAATCGCGGCAAAATTCGCAGATGCGCCGAGCGCTATTACAGAGGAACCGCAAGGACTATCTCTATCGTTTTGGAGTCCTAGGAAAGCCTAGGATTTCAGCTTCCAAATGAAAGTTACTGCAAGTCTCTAAGACAAACGGTCGCGGAGATATGACCGATCTAATAGAGGTCGTTTTTGGTTTTGCAAATTTTAAACGCACACTTTTTCAGCTTTAAAAATGATGGCAGAATAACACAATTGCTAAGCTGCAGTTCTACTTAGATTAAAAATTGATTAAATTATATTATTTTAACTAAGAGATGTGTTCTGAGTTTTGCTGAGTACTCACAAGAGATTTTGAACCGGAAAGCGACTTGGTCACGGACTTCAGTCTGGTCAGGTCTTCCCGGGTTCCGCTCACAGCGCCTGGCCTTTGGAACTGCTCACAGCATCGGGGTCAGCACTCTGGATACAATGGCCTGGTCTCTGCTAGGCACCGGTTCTCTGGGTCTCTCTGCTCTGGATAGATTGAAGTCTCTAGTTTGGCTTTCTGGAGGTTGATGGAGGTAACATATGGATTTTGGCAGAGCGTCCCACTGCAGATGGAATTGAAGGTCTCTACCTAAGTTTCAGTGGTCCATTTATATGTTCTGCAAGTGGGTGTGTGTGTTTGGTCATAACTAAACTCGCCCCTCTCACTTGTCATTGGTCCAGCTTTCATTCCTCCCCTGATCCTCCCCTGATTGGGGAACTAAGTTGTGTCAGGGTGATGTCATCCATTTATGATCTCTTGAAACAACTCCCCTATCATCTGTGCACCCAAATCTATATATGATCAAAATCCATATTTCACAGTTACACAGTTGTTTGAAATTACATACCCATGTCACCTATCACATGAGGTATACTCTGTCCCAAATCTGCTGTTTCTAGGAGCTTGCATTCAGAAATGGCACATACTTGACTTTTTAACTGATTTTTCAATTTCTGACATTGACCCAACTTTACATACATGTGCACAGGGAGTATGGACATTAACTGATGAAGTTTCAGATTTTTAACATGCATACATTTAGAGTAATATCCACTTTTCCGCTAACACCCCCCTGAACATACCACCGGTTCTAAAAACCTCTTAAACTGTGGGCAGAAAAATCAGAAGAATTATGGTATCATTTATAAAATTTTCACATGTCCGCTCTATGAATGATCCATCTTTTTAAAGTTATGTTCTGGCTCCAAAGGGGTGTGGTTTTCTCTCAGCACAAGGTAGAAATACTGGTTTATCCAGTTCTGCCAAGCCAGCTTGCTCTCACAGGCAGTGCCCCTCCCAGCTTCTGCCAAGAGGAAGCTACATTTTTACGACTGCTGTAATAAAACCTTTGCCTGAGTGAAGAGGGCTTTGTTCAGAGCTCCTGTAGAGCCCAGGTAATTCAATTATCAGGTAGATGGCATATCCTTAGTGTAGCCAGCAAAAGGCAGATAGCCTGGGAACACAGTTGTGACTCAAGTTTCACTCCTGATGGGGGTAGCTGTCAAGCAAAATCAAGTTCCTTAAGCCAGACCTTCAGCTAACTGTCATGTTTTTTTTGTTGCTTTTTAAATTAACTTGCAATTTTACACATGCAGCTAGAATGCTGATTCTAAGTGCAAAACTATGACATTTCAACAGTTACAAAGGCATGTGACACCAAACATAGGTCACTCATTTAATCTAAACATTTTCGATTTTAGTGTCTTTAAATCCAGTGCAACTTAAACTGCTGCAATCCACAGCTCAGCCAGTCTTGTTATAAACCTTCAAGTCACTTCAGAATATCACTTTACATTGTATCCACCTCTCAGTAAGTCTTTATTTAGCCTGCTTTGGGTTCTTTCAGTTTTACACAAAAAAGTAAAATCTGGTGTGGTTTTAAAATGCCGGCTTTTGGATAGTGGTGAGTACTGGTACTGCACCCATTTTTGGGATTTAACAAATGAATTCCCCACAATTCTAGGTTGCATTTGGCAATCAGCATTTCCATTCCCAATGGTTTCAGACTACTGTGCGGGTAGTCCAATGGTGGTTTTAAAGCGCTTTGAAGCTAACCGGCGCTACTGTTTTTCCTTTGGCAACCCATTTCCCTCATGGCAACCCGGCCTTTCATTCTCGCACTGGTGGGTGGCAAGTGAGGCAACCATTTTAGTGTGCGCACAAACTGCGCAGCTTTCCTGGATTTCGGCGCACATGTGGGTTTTCCGCCATCTTGAATTTTCTGAGCCCACAGCACCAAATGTTGTAGGATGATAGCTTAAACGTGGGTCAGGACACCCAACAAGCCCCCCCACGCGACTGCACTCTGAATTTGAGTCGATGGGGAGTCGCGTGCCCAAGGGTTTTGACCCACGCACCGGTCTGTCCGCATAATCTTGTTCCTCTTCTGTAGATGGCACAGTTCAGCATCTTCTTCTCCATCCGGTACTGATCGATGGGTTCTCCTCGCCGGTCCTGATGTGAATATTGGGCGGTCCACTGGGCCCATTGGATCTTCGTTCCCGGTCTCCGGATCGCCCTCCTTGGCCCGTCTTCAGGTTTTCTTTCTCCTAGGACGACAAAGGAAGAGCGGCAATACCTACTCATAGACGTTTTTCCACCAGTGTTGAGATAGTGGGGCAGCATATGCATTTCATCATAACGAAACATTACATTCTTATTTTAATAAAAACAGTATGACTAAGAGGCAGTTTCATACAAATCACAGTATGTTAGAGACTAGATGTGGTATGTTTTATGATTGAAACTGAATTAGTCTGATACAGTACCCGCTAGGATTCCAGAGGATTGCTCCAGTTGTTGCAGAGTGTGCCTGGGATGGCAACATTTCAACTGGTTTATGTGGACCCACTTGTCTTCCCCCTCTGCCGAACCGCCTTTGGGGATGCGGATCTTGTAGGCCACAGGGGAGATCTTGTCGACGATCTCAAATGGTCCCTTCCATGTAGGCAAAAATTTGCGCTGCTTGGCCTGGTTCCTTTGGAAGTTGTATAGATAGACCCGGTCTCCCACCTGATATTCCTTCCTGGAAGTTTTCAGGTCATAATGGGTCTTCATGCTATCAGCCGATCTTTCTAGATTCCGCTGAGCATAAGCAAAAGCATGTTGGAGGTGTTTCCTTAAATTCTCTACATACTCATGAGTAGTGGAGGCATTTATCAGTGTCTGCTCTTGGGTCCTGTAGAGCAAATGCTGAGGAAGCACCATCTTGCGCCCAGTCATCAACTCAAATGGTGACATTTTGGTTGCAGATGAAGGGGTAGATCTGATGGCCATTAGGACCAGAGGTAATCGGATATCTCAACTTGGCCCAGAATCTGCCACAAACTTCTTTAATATGCTCACAATTGTCCGGTTATATCTCTCTACTGCCCCAGAAGAAGCTGGTCGATAAGCAATATGCAGCTTTCTCTTGACCCCCAGTATCTCCCACATCTTTGTCATTACTTCACTGGTGAAGTGGCTACCTCTGTCTGACTCAATCCTTTGAGGTAGACCAAAACGGGAAAAGATGTGGTTGATCATCAAGGCAGCTGCAGTTTCCGCCTTGCAATTTGGGGCTGGGAGACATTCCACCCACTTGGTAAACAAGCATGTCACAGTCAACATGTACTTATTCCCCCTAGCCGAGCGAATCACAGGGCCTACAAAGTCGATTTGTAAATCTGACCATGGCAGTGTCATTCCCCTCTTTTGTAAAGGCGCCCGGTGTGTGAGGGATGTCGGCTGAAATTGTGCACACACAAGACAACCCTTCAAATATTGGTTGAGGTCCTGGCCCATGTGTGGCCAGTATGCAACCTCTCTTAAGATTTCCAATGTTGTGTGAAACCCCCTATGACCGGCGGTGGCCGCATCATGGGTGTGACTTAACATCAGGCTTCGGAATGAGGTAGGAACCACCCACTGATCGTGGCCAGCTTTGGATTTCCTTACCAACAAACCGTCTTGGATCCAGAACATTTTTGGACATTTAATCAACACTCTTAGGTCCTCTTTCCCAATGTAATCGGTATCCGTCAGGGGAAAGTTCTCAAGGTCCTCAAGGTGCTGGTAAAATTTACCAATAATTGGATCCCCCTTCTGAGCGGTAATCAAATCAGCATCAGGGGTCTCCTTACTCCATTGTGCACTTGAAAGGTCGTTGTGAGCATTTGTCTGGGACCTAGTGATGGCAGTGACCTGGATTTCCCCCAACAGGGACTCAATCTCAATTAGATCCCCTTGGATGGCCCCGGTTTTGGCCAGCTGATCAGCTAAGTCATTTCCAGTTTTGTCTGGTCCCTCTACTTTGGAATGACCCTTGATCTTCTTCCAATAGATGGTCATCCCATTCGATGTGACCAGATCATCAATGTTTTGGATCAACTTCCCATGTTTCAAGGGTTTGTTGTTAGCACATAACATGCCTCTGGTTTTCCAATTAACCAGGTGCTCCACGAACCCGTTCCGTACATAATCCGAATCTGTGATTATGACCAGTTCGTGGAGTTGATGCTGGACAGCAGTGAGGATGGCCTGATGCACAGCCATCAATTCTGCCACCTGACTACTTCGGGGACCAATTTTGTATCCAGCGGAAGGTTCTGGGGACTCATTCACCCATGCATTCCCTACGCCGGCCACCAGTTCTTTCTCCCCGTTGTTGTCAACATGGTAAGAGCATCCATCCACATACACAGTGGGCATTCCCACACACTTGTCTTCTTCAAAGACTTTGTGGGGGGAATTAAGGTATGCCTCCATGTTGTCCTTTATTTTTAGACTTTCGTCCTCGAGACAGTTTTCTCTGGCACAATCATGCAAGTCAGCCAGACCTTGCGCGAGGGGACTCTTCTTGTTTTGGCCATATCGGACCTCCACAGGAAAGCCTTGCATTGACAGAATCCAGGAAGTAATTCGGGAATTACTCACATTTCCGGCCCGGATTCTGTCACTCTGGAGATATTGCAGAGGCTGGTGTGGAGTCTCCACTATGATGTGTTCCCCCTGGATAAACGGGCGGTAATTCTTCAATGCCCACACCGTTGCCAGGAGTGCCTTCTCACAATCGTTGAATTTTTCCTCCACAGAGGATAAAGTTTTGCTCGCGTAGGAGATTACTTTATTGACCTTGTCATGCTTTTGGTATAATACGGCCGTCAAGCACATATTAGAGAACCCTGTCTCCAGGAAGAACTCCTTGTTTCTGACAGGGTAAGCTAGGCAAGGCGCTTGTGAGAGGCTTCTTTTGAGTTGTTTTACTGCCTCGGCTTGTTCTGGACCCCATTCCCACTTGACCCCCCCCCTTCAGGAGATGAATCAGGGGTCTGGTGATCTCTGCGTAGCCCTCAATGAACTTTCTGCTGTAATTAGTCAGTCCAAGGAGGCTCCTTAGTTCCCGCAGAGTTTTGGGGTCTTTCAATTTTTGGAGGGCTTCCACTTTCTTTTCCTGGGGACAGAGACCCTGAGGAGTAATCTCATGCCCCAAGAAATTAACACGGGTTCTACACCACTGTGCTTTCTGAAAGGAAAGTTTTGCTCCGGCGGCCCTCAACTTTGTCAGAACATAACGGATCTCCGCTATGTGTTCCTCCACAGATGAACTTTTGATGAGGACATCATCTACATAAGCCAGGTTACCCCTTGCACCCAAGTCGGGCATGGCCTTATGTAGGAAAATATTGAATTCATTGCCGGAGTTGAGGTATCCGAAGGGAGTCCGGGTCCAGGTGTACTGCTGGCCCCCAAAGGTAAAAGCCAGCTTGTATTGGTCCTCCCTACTGACAGGCACAGTCCAGTATCCATTGGTCAGGTCTATTGCAGTGAATACCTGTGACCCCTGGATCTGGGCCAGCCCTTGGTCAATGTAGGGCAGAGGCCATCGGGAAGTATGGACCCGTTTGTTGAGCTCCCTGAGGTCAGCACAGAGTCTCCACTGGCCGTTTGGCTTCAATATTCCCAGCACCGGATTATTGAAGGTGCTGTGGACTGGACGGATTATTCCCCGGGACTCAAGGTTCTTAATTATTTCAGTAAGGGACTCCATTGATGCGAGAGGCAAGCGATATTGCTTCACAAACACAGGAGTCATGCCAGGGTCCGTGGGGATTGTTGTTGTGTGGATGTCAGTGCGACCACAGTCATATGAGTCTACCGCAAAGAGATCTTGGAAATCCAAGAAAACTTGTTTCAACTTTTGCTTTTGTTCCAGAGTCACACAGGCATCAGCTAGGTTGACTCTCTCTTCCACCATCTGCCTGAAGCCTGGAAAGACTTCTGGTTTGGCTATCTCAGCGGCCTCCTCCAACTGGGTGGAGAAGTCCCTGGTCAGAGTGCTGATTTGGACCGGAGGCTTCAGGTGGGAAAGGCAGCCCTCATGGACCTGGAAAATCACCTCATCCCTCCTTAAGTCACAAGTCACATCTTCCTTACCATAGGGGCAGGAAGTGTACACCAGGAAGTTCCCCCCATGCCGGGTAAAAATCCTGTCTGGTGTTGTATTGTCCTCACTGTCACTGTCAACGCAGTCCTTGGGGATTGGCCCTAACAGTTCGTTGCCTAAATCAATGGAAAAATGTCGGTCATCAACCGCCTGCGGCTAGAGTAATACTCTTTAAGTCGCTGTTATCCACCTCTATTAGAATGGTGTCATGTTCTATGTTGACTAATGGTGTTGGGTTTACCCCCAACCCTTGCTGTTGGAGAGAAGCATTTAGATGTATGTAAGCATCAGGGTTTTTCAACTCTTGTCCCCTTTTAACTTTCACTTCCAGGGAGAATTGTCGGGTCCTTTCTGGGATGGTGACTTCCTCTTTAACCTGAATTTCAACTGCATAAGGTAGCAATTGAGCTGACCTAAATGCTTTTTCTGGATCATCAAAGCCCATGGGATTATCCGCTAATCGGGACCAGGCTTTGAAGTTTATTAGGTCCAAACTAATGGCAAAGCGATTGAGAATGTCACTGCCTAAGTAAAAGGCGGCAGGGACGTCTCGCACGACCCAACAATTGTGGACTATGCTCTTGTTGCCAATGGAGATTTTGAGCATACACCTGCTTGGCAGGAGATGTTTTGAATTGGGTGCTTCCAGGTCCATTTCCCACTTGTCTATCAGTTTGAAGGTGGGAATGGCTGGATCTTTTGGGAGTTGGCGGAACATGGCTTCGCTGATGAAGCTCTTACCGTTGTTCACACACACTCGAGCGAGAACAGAGTCCTTCCCATCATTTAACTGAACAGGGATGAACAACTGCTCTCCAATTTGCTGAATCTCAGCCAGGCTCTGAGCTGATTTCACATCTTTCTGGACTATAGGAGTGGGAGTTTCAGATTGTGGATTGGTATAGAATTTCAGAGTGTTTCCTTCCAGCGTGGAATACCACCTTAAACTGGAAGGAAGGTTGATTTTCAGAAATAGAGAGGACCCCCCATCACCAGTCTGTTGTCCTACTGCTATTACTGTCACGTCTGGAATTTGGTTGTTCTGTAAGTGAAATTCTACTTGGTCAGATTTTTGTTCAACCATGTGGCATGTGCCGTTTAAACTAACATGGTTGACACTCTGTTTTAATTTTATGGGTCGGCTAGTCTGAGTCCAGAGGACCTTGTTTACGCAGTCTATTAGGGATGACAACCTTCTCAGGAGGTCATTGCCTAGTAAACAAGGGGTGCCCTCTGGGGTCACAACTATGACCGGGTGTTTCAACTTATGTCGCCCGATCTTAATGTCCAAGTCTGCAGTCCCCTCAACGGGAATTTCCTTCCCGTCAAAGTTCTGCAGTTGTCCAGGAAGAGAGGTGAGAGGAATTTGGTAATTCTCTCCCCTTCCTGCATTCAGTTCGTCAAAGGCCCTTCTGGACAGAAGGGTAGCTTGAGATCCAGTGTCCACCAGTGCCGAGATTGTACCCTGCCCCTGTACTTGTACCAGGGCATAATATCTTCCCTCCTTCTCCTCCAGGGGGCACAGATAATGTACATTTTTGGACAACTGGTGGGCTAATTTTCTGGTTTTGGACATCGCTAGCGAAGAGATTTGGGCAGAATTCTGTGGAGAGCCTTGGGAATCTGAAAGAAAAATTTGGCAACTGGAGATCAGAGCCATTGTGGGTTCCCCTGGCTCCGGTCCTGGGCCGCCCCCCCCTTTTTGGAGGCAGTCACCAGGATGGGTTTGACCCAGGGGATTTTCTTGCTGTTGGTTCTGGGATGAGATGGTGGGCGGCGGTAGCTCAGTCTCCACATCTCCCTAGTCTGGATTTGCATCCCTAGGGACCCATTTTTCTTTGGGAGGAGTTCCCCCCTCTCTGAAGGAGAAGATCCTTTTCCCAGGATCCTCTGAGGATCCCTCTCCCTCAAATTGGAAGATCTGTACCTCCTCCTCAAACTGAGTCTGTTTGGGTCTTTTGTTTCTCCTACCCCCCCTCTGCTCCTTAGGAGGCAGACTTTCAGGGGCAAGAGATTTTGTTTCCGGTTCCTGGGTTTCCAGGGGCTATTTACAAGTGAGGAAGGAAGCTTCCTCCAAGGCTTTACACCCCCCTTCCCCTTGTGCCTCCTCCCTGGGAACCGGTGAGTTATCGGGGTGCTGCCCCCGTCATTGTTCTGGAGCACCAGGTCCAGAGTTAGGTGCGTTCTGCGCCGGCATGCTGATCTGAGGGTTCTGCTGCGCCCTCAGTATATGACCCATATCCCGCGCCATGTTTTGAACCTGGCGCTCTAACTGGGAAACCCGCTCAGGCTGATACGGGGCCCTGTTTTCTCCCCTGGGCTGATCCCGGGAAGGATATCTGTCCCTCCTCTGGTAATACCCCGGGTTGGGAAGATTTGGGTACCCCTCCACCCTTGGCCTCCACTCTCCCGGATTCAGTGGTCTGGGCTCAGGGAATTGGGGAAAGAAGGATGGATGGTTTTGGGGCTGAAAGTCGGGTGGATATCTGGGGAAAAAGTTCTGCCCAGGGTTTGGTAAATTTCTGCCCTCCTGTGGGAAGTTTGGAGGGAAGTTCCCTGGGTTAGGTGCTTGGCTGGATCCCCCCCCTTGGGCTGGAGGGGTCCACACATAACCCAGGATGGGTCGATTTCCCTTGTAACGGGGACTTACATAATCAGGAGAGCGAGGGACCCCATTTGTGGGGCTGCCTCCCTGGCTCCCTGTCTGTGACTGGCCCGAGGACCTTCTGGGCCTAGCATTATTAGGTGCAGGTAGGTTTTTAGGCCCCCCCATCTCCAAATCCAAAACGGGGGTGACCTTTACCTCTGCCACCTTGGCAGCAGCAGGGGTGCTGTTGGCTTTGGGGTTTTTCTGGGCATTACTTTTGCTATCTACCGGTTTCTGCACCTCATAGATCCGGGTAGCCTGTTCAATGACCCAGTCTAAAGATCTTTTCTCGTGAAAATCCCTCACGAGCTGGGTCATGATATATTTGGGCAAGGCATGGAAAAACGTATTAATAAACTCTCTACTATCTGTGCGCACCCTTCTGGTGGTTTGCGCAAAAGCACGTTTCAGTTCTTGCACAAATTCTTGTGGGGCCTGATCCTCCCCACATTGCAAATTGTAGGCTGCCTTGCGAGCCTCTTGAGGATTTCTGTGAACAGAGAAATGTTTCAAGATGGCCGCCTTATAGGTGGACCATCTTAAATGATTTTGGTCCTCCAGCCCCGCAAAGAAACTGGAGTATTCCGGGGAGAAGGTCCACTTTACATATTGAATACAGCTTTGGCTGTCCTTCAAATGGAAAGTCTCCATCATTTGTTCAAACAACTCTAAGTGCTCCCAAACAGAATACTTAGCGTTCTTATGGTAAGGCGTGATGACGCTCCTGATCGCCTTAATCTGCTTTAAGGGGTCCTTAAGCAAGGCCCTTTTTGCCTTATTGGCCTTTTTGGTTCGGGTAACCCTTGTCCATTCTTCCTCGGACTCAGAGGCACTGCTCCCAGAGGTTCCCGTCTGTTCTTCCAGGTTTTCCCAGATTCTGCGAGCCTGGGAATGGCTGGCAGAATGTGGGGACCTGGTCTCCTGTGTCCTGCGCAGTTCAGAGGAGTCTTCAGATTCCTCCTTGCTGCCAGGATTTGATGGGTACCCCCTCCACTGACCTAACTGGGCAGAGGTTTTCAGGATGCCCTTAATGGGCCTACTCTCCTGGGGTTCCCCATTGAACTGTACTGTACTTGGGTGCCCATACCCGGATGCCCACCCCTCCATTCCTGAGTGGTACTGGCCTATGAGCCCCATACTCTTAGCTGGATAGTAATCTGCCATCCCTGTGGCCCTGTGCTCATGTGCGCCAGGGGACATGGGGGTGGCAGAGTCCAGGGACTGAGAGGTATGAGGGCCTCTGGTACCAGGGCTCCTGAGGTTATGCTCCTGAGTTTCCATTTCCCAGCGAACCTCATCTCTATCCGCCCCTGCTCCCTGTTGCAATGCAAGAGCCTGCATTTGTGCCTTCAGTTCCTCAGTTAAGGCCTTACTAGACTCTATCAGTCTCTCCTGCATCGCTACCTGTTGTTGGAGCCTATCATTGTGTTGGCAGAGAGCCTCATTCTCTCTTTGTGCTTCCTGATTGGTCCTGGAGTACTGGGCCAGTCTTTGCTGCAGGAGGGTTACCTCCTGGGCAATGTCCCTATTGGCCTGCTCCTTTCTTGCCAGAGCCTCTTCCACCCTCCTGGTGTGCTCTAACAAGTTCTGGTTTTCTTTTTGGAGGTCACCCAGCCCCTGGAGGGCCAGGTGATTTTCTTCCATTTTCCTTTTTAAATGGCAGACTTCCTGGCCTATGGCGTCTCTTTCCTGACTAAGAGCCTGCATTTGTGCCGCCAGGTCGTCCCTCTGCCTTTGGAAGGTACCAGCTTTCTGGCGCTCCTGGTCAAACTCTGTCTGGGTATCCAGGTCTTTCAAAATCAGTTTATTGCTCTCTGCCTTCTCTCTATCTAGGTGGCTTTGCAGGGTGACTACCTGCTCAGCACATGCCCTATTGAAGTCTAGCTGTTGCTCCAGCTTTTTCTGGCTTTGCAGTAGGGAGTCCAAACCTTCTTGGTGTTCCTTCTGCAAGGCCAGAAATCTAGTATCCTGTTCTGACTTTTCCTTTTGCAGCACATCCATATCCTCCTTCATTTTAGTGATGTACAGTCTGCTGTCATTTTCTGACTCCTGGCTCCTCTGCAGCCTCTGCTCAGAAGAGACCAGGTCAGATTGGACCTTCTCTAACACCATCTGTTGCCTATTTGCCAGATTTTGGCTTTCAGCACATCTATCCTGCATGTCTCCCATATATAGGTACAGGTATGCTGCTATCCTGGCAATCTTATTGTGTTCCTCTTTGGCTTTAGGAGCCATATATAGTTCACTCAGGGCCACATGTAATGGACCCTGATCTCTCCATAAGTCTGACCCTGTTTCAGTGACCTGTCGCGTGATGGCCTGCAACCAGCCATCCTGGCCCTGCTCAGCCCATTCACCTCTCACAAATAGTTTATGTAAGAAGTGCTCTCTGGCTATTTTCATATCTACCAAGGTCGTCATTCTAGAGATTGGTCTCTGTCCTGACTTACAGAAGTTAGTATTTTATTTTTGCAGAACAGAACTTTTCTTGGAGTGTCCCTTTTGAGGAATGCTTCACAGCGTAATGCAGCGTGGTGATCCGACCGGATGTATGTATCCCGTCAGTTAGCACACTGTATTAAGCTGCACAAGTGGTAAATCTAACCCAACGTCTCGGCTCGAGCCCCCAATTTGAAAGAGGATTCAATTCAGCACTACAGCTAAGTTAACGCCTAGTCTAGAATACTGAATGAAAACCCTTATTGATATATCTTTAGGTCCAGTTCATGCGTTCTGGATGACTACCCCTATATAACACCCCTCTTGGAATCCCCCTGACCCCACTGAGCCAAGAAGTAGTTCTGTTTTGCAAGTTTAAAAGGTTTATTTGATAATTTAAAATATATATATATCACACTTTATAATAAATTAATAATTGAATATCACACTTAATCTGATATGATAAAGATTAACAACGGAGAATCTGGCACTAGCACACTTCTTTATAATCACTAATGAGTTGACATGAAATGGATGAGATAGCACACTGGTAAATAGGAACAAAAGAAGAATAATGTGATAGAGAATGCTTTATAGAGTTCAAATGGATGGAATGTTGAATGAATGAAATGCAGTATAGAAAATACTCAATATGATTTCAACAAAACAATGTAATCACTTTTCTCTGGCAATCCCCTCCCCCCCTTGATGCAATGCAAGGAAATGGAAGGAAGCACACAGTTCTCAGAAATGCAATCAACTGTAATTCAGTTCACCCCAGCAAGCTTACACTACAGAAAACAGATAGGAGTTTTGAAAACACAGGCACAAATGCTTTGATATGTGCTAGCAATGGATGAGAAATATGCTGGAAATGCTTTTAATTCCCTTTCAGAGGTTCAGAGTGAGTGGTATCTAGTTAATATTAGTCCAGGCTCACACTAGCAATGATTCAGGGATGATTAGCAGGTTAAACGAATTTCTGGCAAATGGAAAAGCAAAACTGCTGTCTTTTTACACGTGAAGAAATTTGCAAATCGCGGCAAAATTCGCAGATGCGCCGAGCGCTATTACAGAGGAACCGCAAGGACTATCTCTAAGACAAACGGTCGCGGAGATATGACCGATCTAATAGAGGTCGTTTTTGGTTTTGCAAATTTTAAACGCACACTTTTTCAGCTTTAAAAATGATGGCAGAATAACACAATTGCTAAGCTGCAGTTCTACTTAGATTAAAAATGGATTGAATTATATTATTTTAACTAAGAGATGTGTTCTGAGTTTTGCTGAGTACTCACAAGAGATTTTGAACCGGAAAGCGACTTGGTCACGGACTTCAGTCTGGTCAGGTCTTCCCGGGTTCCGCTCACAGCGCCTGGCCTCTGGAACTGCTCACAGCATCGGGGTCAGCACTCTGGATACAATGGCCTGGTCTCTGCTAGGCACCGGTTCTCTGGGTCTCTCTGCTCTGGATAGATTGAAGTCTCTAGTTTGGCTTTCTGGAGGTTGATGGAGGTAACGTATGGATTTTGGCAGAGCGTCCCACTGCAGATGGAATTGAAGGTCTCTACCTAAGTTTCAGTGGTCCATTTATATGTTCTGCAAGTGGGTGTGTGTGTTTGGTCATAACTAAACTCGCCCCTCTCACTTGTCATTGGTCCAGCTTTCATTCCTCCCCTGATCCTCCCCTGATTGGGGAACTAAGTTGTGTCAGGGTGATGTCATCCATTTATGATCTCTTGAAACAACTCCCCTATCATCTGTGCACCCAAATCTATATATGATCAAAATCCATATTTCACAGTTACACAGTTGTTTGAAATTACATACCCATGTCACCTATCACATGAGGTATACTCTGTCCCAAATCTGCTGTTTCTAGGAGCTTGCATTCAGAAATGGCACATACTTGACTTTTTAACTGATTTTTCAATTTCTGACATTGACCCAACTTTACATACATGTGCACAGGGAGTATGGACATTAACTGATGAAGTTTCAGATTTTTAACATGCATACATTTAGAGTAATATCCACTTTTCCGCTAACACCCCCCTGAACATACCACCGGTTCTAAAAACCTCTTAAACTGTGGGCAGAAAAATCACAAGAATTATGGTATCATTTATAAAATGTTCACATGTCCGCTCTATGAATGATCCATCTTTTTAAAGTTATGTTCTGGCTCCAAAGGGGTGTGGTTTTCTCTCAGCACAAGGTAGAAATACTGGTTTATCCAGTTCTGCCAAGCCAGCTTGCTCTCACAGGCAGTGCTCCTCCCAGCTTCTGCCAAGAGGAAGCTACATTTTTACGACTGCTGTAATAAAACCTTTGCCTGAGTGAAGAGGGCTTTGTTCAGAGCTCCTGTAGAGCCCAGGTAATTCAATTATCAGGTAGATGGCATATCCTTAGTGTAGCCAGCAAAAGGCAGATAGCCTGGGAACACAGTTGTGACTCAAGTTTCACTCCTGATGGGGGTAGCTGTCAAGCAAAATCAAGTTCCTTAAGCCAGACCTTCAGCTAACTGTCATGTTTTTTTTTGTTGCTTTTTAAATTAACTTGCAATTTTACACATGCAGCTAGAATGCTGATTCTAAGTGCAAAACTATGACATTTCAACAGTTACAAAGGCATGTGACACCAAACATAGGTCACTCATTTAATCTAAACATTTTCGATTTTAGTGTCTTTAAATCCAGTGCAACTTAAACTGCTGCAATCCACAGCTCAGCCAGTCTTGTTATAAACCTTCAAGTAACTTCAGAATATCACTTTACATTGTATCCACCTCTCAGTAAGTCTTTATTTAGCCTGCTTTCGGTTCTTTCAGTTTTACACAAAAAAGTAAAATCTGGTGTGGTTTTAAAATGCCGGCTTTTGGATAGTGGTGAGTACTGGTACTGCACCCATTTTTGGGATTTAACAAATGAATTCCCCACAATTCTAGGTTGCATTTGGCAATCAGCATTTCCATTCCCAATGGTTTCAGACTACTGTGCGGGTAGTCCAATGGTGGTTTTAAAGCGCTTTGAAGCTAACCGGCGCTACTGTTTTTCCTTTGGCAACCCATTTCCCTCATGGCAACCCGGCCTTTCATTCTCGCACTGGTGGGTGGCAAGTGAGGCAACCATTTTAGTGTGCGCACAAACTGCGCAGCTTTCCTGGATTTCGGCGCACATGTGGGTTTTCCGCCATCTTGAATTTTCTGAGCCCACAGCACCAAATGTTGTAGGATGATAGCTTAAACGTGGGTCAGGACACCCAACAGTGACAGTTTCCAGAAAGCAGATGCTCACCTGAGGAAGAAGAGATCTGTGGAACTGATAACTCGGATGAAGAGAGAGAATTACTTCTCTGCTAAATCAGAAGAAGCATTTCATGCAATTGCATATGAACACAGGCTGTTCAGCCTCACCTCATCAGTGTTCATGATGATCTTCATGCTGAGGATCCAGGTTGGAGTAAATACTAAATGGTTGCAGATAACCAGATGGGAGTTACTGCAGACCATCAACCCAACTATAAAAGGATTTAATGTGATCAAGGAAGAGTTAAGAGCCATCCGACTGATGACTCTCCAGAACAGATATGCCCTTGACATGATCACAGCTAATGATGGAGGAGTTTGTGCAAAAATAGGAGACTCATGTTGCACATTTATACATTCTCACAATGGGGAGAATGGAACCCTAACAGAAGCCATAAGTATGCTGACAAACCTGCAGAACCAGATGATCAATGAAACTGATGAAATTGATGATGACAGCTGGTTTGGATCACTTTTCTCGTGGGTCCCGCAATGGATGGCAGATGCATTCAAGTTCTTGGGAGCCCTGCTAGTGATGATATTGCTAGGATTTTGTGTTATGAAGATAATAATATCTCAGTGCCAGAAGACTGTGAAAAAAGCCATAGGGATGAAGATCATGATTGATGTCAAGCCAGGATGGAAGCCCAAAGACCTGACTGATGAAGAAATAAGAGACTTTGTGAAGGCCAGCATTCACGCCCCAGAAGGAACAAAGTTTCTCTTTCCCAGAAAGCACAGAAATTATGTAGGAAGATGGGTTTATTGCAGCCCAAATGGACAATGTCAATTGATGACTTGGAATAAAGACTAACATGTAAGGACAGCAGGAAGCCTGAAAGGAGTAATACAAATATGGACTTCTTCTTCAAACCATCATGTATAGACCCAGAAGATGAAGAAGGAATGAACCCAGATGAAGGAGTGAACATAATTACAGAAGAACCAAGTAAGATGTATCAAAAGATGAAGGTGAAAGTGGTCGATGAATCTCCCAGAGGGGGGAGTGTAGAGGAGGTCCCAAGTAAAGCCAGCACTCCAGTCACCCATTTTGAAGTACCAAGAATGTTCACACCGAAATATGTGACGTATGACGATCAGATAAACCAGCAGAGAGCCGCAGTAGGGCTCTGCCCAGACCTACCAGAAGAGCAACACCTATTGAAGTACCGATACCCAGAAGACCATGGACAGTAAGGTATCCATTAAGAAAACCTACCAGCAAATGAAGATCGCCCAAGTACTGTCCCGGAAGAAACCAAAAAAGTCTTAATGGAAGACGAATGGTGACGTCACAGGGAGCCGGACAGACTCACAGATAAAAGAAATGACAACCCGGGAATGACACAAAGAGACAAAGCGTCATGAATAAAGATATCGTGAACCTAAAGTGGAAGAACAATGTTGAAATGCAAAGAAGTTCAAGCTGTAAGCAAGATGAAGATATTCAAGCAGTTTACACCTGTAAATATGCTTTGAACCGCAAGAAAGCTAAGAAAACAGTGTGGCTTGCTATGCTAAGCAGAAGAACAGTGCGCCAAGCGTCATTATGCATAAATCTACCTCAAACAAAGTACTTTAGTATAAGTATATTCCACTTTGCAAACGAAGCAGAATCAACTCAGGTTACTAAAGGCCGAATGAGCAGAGATTCCTATTCTAGCAAAACAAGAAGAGATGGCTGAAACGAAACTCGGCAGATGCAACTCGTGCTAGGGGAGCCAAGGTCATACCAATAAAAGGAACAAACAGTAGCTACATATAATTGAAACTTAAGAACAGAATATCCTGTCTCTGAAAGGTCAAGATAAGGAGGCGTAGGCAGGTGGCAAGCTAAATAAGAATCAAATACACAAATTGAGAGAAACTAGACAAATTCACAGTGCGGGAAGCACGTGACAGCCGAACGAGAAGAAGCATGGGTTCACACCTACCCTTGGCATCCGCCCAGCCAAAGATATCAGAACTTTTCCAGACAGAAGATGCAGTTTCGAAGCCAACCACAGTGAAATAATTGACACACAGTTGCTGAAGTGGTGACTGATTGTAACCTTAATTGGAGAAAGGCCGGGTAACTAAGGGGCACCCCGCACCTGGACGACCGTTCTGCGTGCTGCTAAGCAAAGTGGAAGAATATGCATGGGGTTAGTGCCAACCCAATCACAACGGACCAAATAATCTAGGGTTCTATAGTTAGTAGAAACCAATGGCACGTCGTACTTTTTGTGACGTCTTCAGTAGTCATTTTTGAAGTTAGGTCTTAGATGTCCACCTGACAGTGTTAACCCAATTCCCTCACTCCGTTACCATATACAGATATAGTACCTATATTAAAGTTACCTTTTCCTAACCAATAGAATTGCATGTTAACTTTTGAGTGTTACACGTCAATTATGATGAGTTTTGAGTATAAAAGTTACAACTTGTGTGAAGTTCGTTAGAGTTGAAGCGAGAAGGACGATCGCATCACTGAGGTTTTCCATGACTCCCTGTTTTTTGTACTTGTCATTAAACAGACTCCCTTTGCCAAACCATTGAGCTGTCCTTATTGATTGGTGTTGGAGTAATAAATCTGCACCCCATCCATCTCAAGGGTGCAGCTATCTCATCTGAAAGTACTTTGGAGCAAACCTCGGCTTTAAGTGATCAAGTATATCTAGTGGCACTCCCCCTCCCCACCGTGAGTAAAACCCATAGGTAGACATGCCGCCTCGCAGCATTCAAAATAAGCATGTTTACTCCCTTTAAGTCCCCTTACCCTCTTCATTCCTGCTCTAATCAGATTGATAAAAAAGTAGCATTTGAAGGCCAACATTAGCAATCTACGAAGAGGTTACTTCTGTTCTAGTATAGAAACAGGATACTTTTTATCAATAGCATCCGGGAAGTTATGCAGCCTGTAGTATTAATGCAGGACTGTATGTAAACGGTACAGGTAACCCAGAATAGGCAGGGATCTCACATTAGCTGGCTCAGAGAATGCAAAAGTGCTCAAGCATTGATAGAGGAGACAAATTGTAAGGAAGGAGAAAGCTACACATACCACAGCATGGATAGTGGAGACAGATTAGAAGCAACCAGGAAGGAGCCTCTATCCAGACAGACTGAGATTAGAAGTGGGACATGGTTTTCAAATAGCGTTGCCATTAGAGATCAAGGGACCAAGTGCCTGTGGTGTGCAGCATATCAATGCTCACTATTATAGTGGAAGCAACCCTATTGCCAGTGAAACCATGAGTGAGGCGTTTATGAAGATCATGCCCTGAGAAGGAAATCACACTGAGGGGCTGATCATTTTGAAAGGTTTAGGGACTGGCAACACAGAGAGGTTAGGCAATACAAGATTAAATGAGATGCCCAGGATCACATACTGCTTAAGGGGTGAAGCAGGGATTTGTGCCAACTCTGCAATTTCTGCATTTGAACACTTTCTTTTCCAGCTCTTACCATGTACTCAAACATTGTCATTTTATAAAACTGACTTGCAAAGTGCACAAATCACAATTTCCAAACCTGACAATTTTTAAAACCAAAAAATTACAGAAGGGTGTTACGCAAAATGGGAATGATTCTAGCTGCATTCTCTCCATCATCAAGGGAATTATATAAGTACCAGCATACCAATCGATGGGATTTAACAGATTTAGGGCCTCATTCCGAGTAGGGCATTAAGGGATACCAGGCACCATTAAGGAGACTGGTGCCGGCAATCCCTTACCGCCCTACTACGAGGTCCCTTAGCGGGTCCTGCTATGGGTGCCTGGTTTTACCAGGCGCCCTTAGCGGGAGCCGTTAAGGGACCAGAGAGCTAATAACGGTACCGCAAATAGAGCAAATAGCGGTACCGTTATTAGCTACTTCCCCATACCGATTGAGCCCTATGGGGGCTGAAATGGGAATGGGGATTGTTTTTTTCAATAGGGACTTACCGGTCCCTCCAGAGTCGGAATGGACCGGTAAGTCTCCATTGAACCAAACCGGAGTCGGTACCGGTATGGGGGGCAGCCATGGAGCTAATTGCTCCATGGCTACCTCCATACTCGGAATGAGGCTCTTAATCTAGGTATGTCCTTTGTACTTTTAAGCTTTAAATACTTCCAAAACAATGGCTTGTGAAATTGTCATTCATAAACGTGCAGAAAAACCTTTGACTTTTAAACAAAAAGCAAAAAGTTGTTTGTGTCAAATGAACAGACCTTAACATATGCTTGCCCAATGCCTGCAACGTCTGGTCTGCTCTCTCCTGTCTACCACCTCTTCCACTCAAATGGCCTACATAAGAAGAAAGATCAAGTAATGAGCTAAACGATGCCATCAGCATGCAAGAAGGCAAACCTCACAGAAGACAGCACAGTAATGCAAGATATATATGATTTGACCAGGATCACTGTATCGTCTGCTGGAAAAGCCAGGATACAAGCATGAACACTTTGGTTCCACAGTCTTTTATTCACCTTTTGGACTAATAGTTTATGCTCATCTTTGGAGGGGATTGCCTAGGTTTTACAATGCCCCATCTGAACAAAACTATTTCTAGACCTTCACCATACGAATGACATGTTAGTTTTTATAGCAACCCCTGTCTGGTGCAGCAGCATTGCGGATAATAGAACTTCTTATGTTGCAAAACCAAGTGCATATGCAGGTAGGTTTATAAACTTCAGACATAGGAAAGGTTCAGCCAGCCCTGCTGGAATATGCTCTTCTAATCTTTCATATGAATACACATCTCTGCAATGCGTGCTTAACACACTGAGCTAACGTCTGAACCATTGTGGCACTCAATTTATCAATATGGATTTCAACTTTGGGTATTGAACATGATCAACATAATTCCCACAAGAAGGAAAGAATGCTACAGAAGTTGTGCAGTACGTAACACACATACTATGTATTCCACAGTGAACACAGAAAGCATTACATGATTAATTGATCAAGGCAGAATGTACTTGTCAAAACAGACAGACAATAGGTTAAGCGGCTCAGTAGCATGCCATAAAATCTCCTGGCGTGTGCTATTTAAGTCTGGTGAACAATGGAATCTTACTTTAGATCAGGCAGCCTTGTGGGGGCCCCCTCCAAGTGCCCCTTTTGCCCTCCCATAAAGACGTCTCTGCATGAGTTTCTCACCTATATCATGGTACACCTAGCATCATTTACCCTTTTGGCATGACAGTGCTATGCTGTGTCGTATTGTGATAAGGACTGTACCCCTTATAAGCAGTTTGTGTAATGATATGTTATTTGTCATTGTGTGGATTTATCCCTTATATGCGGTGTGTTAAAAGATGCGTTATATTGTGAAATTAAATGCACCCTTTCTCACAGTGTGTGAGATCCTGTGTCATATTGTGATAGACTCCATCCCTTATATGCAGGGTGTGACATGCTGTGCCATATCATGTAAAGGACCCTGCACCCCTTATATGCAGTGTATGAACTGCCATGCCATATTGTGAGATGGACCACATCCATTATATGAAGTGTGTGAGATGCTGTGTCATATCAGGAGATTGTCTGTGCACCCCTTACATGCAGTGTGTGATATGCAGTGTGATATTTTGAGATCTAATGCCCCTGTACTCACAGTGTGTGAGATGCTGTGTCATATCAGGAGATTGACTGTGTTTCCTTTACATGCTGTGTGTGATATGCTGTGTGATATTTTGAGATGTAATGCCCCTGTACTCACAGTGTGTAAGATGCTTTCTCATATCAGAAGATTGACTGTGCACCCCTTACATGCAGTGTGTGAGATGCTGTGTGATATTTTGAGATGTAATGTCCCCTCACTCACAGTGTGTGAGATGCTTTCTCATATCAGAAGATTGACTGTGAACCCCTTATGTGTATGGTGTGAGAAGATAGTGATATTGTGATATGGAATGCCCACTTTCATCCTTTCTGTAAAATGCTGCTCCTTCCTGCGACATGACCTTTATGTTGCATGGGATACTGCATAGTTCCGTGATATAAAAGTAACCTACATGAAAATATGGAATGCATGTGATGATGTGCCAAATTATACAATGGAATAGACCCCGTTGATGGAGGCATGAGACTGTACAATAGAATTGAAATGATGCAGTGTAACACAGTGATTCTGGCGAGGAGTCTATTGATATGTGGTTAACCCTACTGCTCCCCTCTCCAACTGCTCCTCTCTCATCACCAAGAACCTCGAACATGGAGAAGTTCCTATTTTCCAAGTTCCATGAGAATGCCACACATCTCCCTCACAGGATAAACAAGCATAATATTCAACGGGGGAGTAGTAACTTTATAACTTAAATTGTAACTTTATAACTAGAATAGAAATCACACAATTACAACATAACAAAGGTATGAACGGATTAACAATTTAATAAAGTGGTTGATGACTTCTTACAACCGCAACTGGCAAGTGTTGAGAAGAACAGGATTTGCCCGTCACACTAGCTTAAGTATTATGATATTGGATTATCTACTCTAAACCTACAGGTGAAAAAATAATTGTTCTTAGTTTACATATTCACTCGGATAGGTAAGTCTCAAGCTCTCGCTTCTGGGTCTTTTTGTCATGGAGTTGTTTAAGTAGCGTTCCTCTAAACAAGTGTGTGTATTCTTTTTGCCTGTCATTGTTACTCTTGCTCTTGCCTACCTCCTTAACCTGTAGTCATCCCTCATGGTGCTCAAACCATCTGCACATCCTCTAACTGTGGTGGGACATTTGCTCTTACTCACCCTATTCATGTTTCACACCCTTCCATCCGAGGTTTTAAATGCTCCATGTAGTACCAGTGTTACTTTAATAGGTTCAGACCAACTCAAACCCTGACTTTGTAAACCATGAGGTAGTTTGATACATACCCACTCACCTACCCATCTTTTGCTGCCTTGTGTTTATCATATGCCATTTTGTTCCTTTCCTGCCGTTCTCTAATACGCTCATGAACAATGTCTAATTGCACCTTACTAAAACTGTCCCTATCCCAACAGGACATACCCATGCATTAGGCTTTCTACCACTAAGCATCTCAAATGGAGAGTCTCTTATAGTAGAATGAAGTGTATATCTGTAGGCTACTACTGTGCCATTGACTGCCTTCTTCCAATTATTTCTCTCTGATATTGCACCTTGAATGTTTTGCTTGATTACACGATTGAATCTTTCACCCAGCCCATTCACCTCAGGGTGGTAAATCAAAATGGTACAATGGTCTATGCCATTTTCCTTTTGAAACAATCCCATCTCTTTGGAGACCAACTGGATACTGTTGTCCATCAATAAAAATAAAATGGTGGGATATTTCTCCCTTTTAAATGTTGTTTCTAGAAACTGAATAATGTCTTTTATGCAAATATTCTGTACCTAACATACTTCTACCCATCTGAACAGAATATCACTGAAATCCATGCAATTTGCTTGAGTATCTTGACTCCTTAGAGGACCCACAATGTCAGATCCCACCCTTTCATACGGTATTGTAGGAATTGTCATAACCATCATAGGATTTGTCCTGCTAAAACATTCTTTCGCAGACTACTCACATGTATCACATTCTCTAATCAACCTCTCAACTTGTATGTCCATATCTGGCCAGAAATAATCCTGCCTAACCAATTGTTTTGTTTTTGACATCCCTTGGTGTCCTTCATGTTAATTTATTTATTTATTTTATTTATATACAGGAGAAACAATGCTCTTTTGATCACAAAAGACCGTACAATAGTTAAGAAATCAGATTTGATGGGAATCAGTGAGCTTCTTAAATTTGCGTGAGTTTGAGGGACATTTTCACCTGGTTTTGGAGGGGAGTAAATGGCACAGTCACTGGGGACAGTACATAAGTGGACATACATAGATTAAGGACAATGAACATTGGACATTTTTAAGTACAGGTAGGCGGTAGAGCCATCTGTGTTCGGGTTGTGACCATGATGGATGAAGTGCAATAGAGGAGACAGAGGAAGTGAGGGACAGAGGCAGGTTAGAGGCGAGGGAATATTTTTAGCTAGAAGGCAGATGAGAGGTAGGTTAAGAGGGTAACTCAGCATTGAGGAGGTAGGCTTTTAGTTTATTTTTGAACAAATCTGTGTGGACTGTTTCTTGGATGTCCGGTGGAAGAGAATTCAATGCCAGTGGAGTAAGAAATGAGAAAGAGTGCAAGCGGGAGGAAGCACCGGGAGGACGAGGAGCCACAGGGGTAGTCAAGGGGGCAGAGCAAAGATTACGAGAAGGCTTGTAGAGTTGGATAAGGAGGATAGATACAGTGGTGCCTTACCATGGATAGATTTGTGAACCAGGAGAAGACATTTAAATCTGACCCTGAGGAAGTGGGGAAGTGCTACTCCCAATCATGTGCTACTCACCTGGCCACCAATAATCCTGCCTAACCAATTGTTTTATTTTTGACATCCCTTTGTGTCATGTGCTACTGTCAATATTTGTTCTCTTACACCCTCTGGTAGGATGATCTGCTCACCCCTCTGAACACATCCTCTGTCTACATGCAGCTCATTGCATAGAATTTTTATTGCTTCACTTGAAAAGTCTTGACATACATTCTTATCCATCCTACCACTCTCTAACACTTCTTTTAATTTTTTTAACATTTCATCCGAATTCACGACTTTGTCCCATTCTTCTTTGGATATAACTTGTTGCCCATCATCATCATCTTCCTGAACATCTATCGGGTTTGTCATTCTTGACAATCGGCTGCTTTATTTTTAATTCCAGTTCCAAGTGTGTTCTTATAATATCGTAACCCACTTCCCTATTCAGAACAAGACCTTGTCTAACCCTTTTTGTGTTAATATCTCCTTCAGGGGTTTGTGATCGAAGTGAACCACAAAACAGGTTCCCCAAAGAAATGGTCAGAGTAATTGACCTCCGATTCTCTTACAACTCTAGATGTGAAGGCTATTGTATGTTCACTGTTAGCTCCTCTCTGCCAAAGTACTGCATGTACCCCTTACCTACTGGCATCTGTAGTTGTATTATATTGTATTGTATTGTATTGTATTGTATTTGGTTATTTATATAGCACTCTTTTCCCATTTGAATGGCCTCAATGCGCTTTGTGGCTGGAACGCCCTCAGTGACCGTAGTCAATGTGTTTGAGGTTCTTAGTGTTTATATTAAGAGATGCTTGTGTGCATTTTCACCAGCTTGGGGCTTAGGCGGCTGCCTAGGCTCCATTAAGCAGCCCAAAGGTCAGGCATGTGCCTGGGCACTTTTGGTGGTTTAGGATAGAGTGCTATTGTTGAAGATTCAATGTGTGCCCAGCTATACCAAATGTTCTTTAGTTGGTAGTCACTGCATGCTAGTGGCAGAGATGTTGAGGTACGTCAGGGGTTTCAGTGTGGACGGCTATGTGCCCTGCTAGACCGGAATGACATAGCCAGAGCTGCATTCTCTTGTTTAGTTTAGTTTAGTTTATTATTTGTATAGCGCCGCCTAGCCCTGGGGCATCCAGGCACTTGGCATGGTTACAGCGTAGCCAATATATTACAAGCATGGACAGTAGGTAAACAATACAGGTAGTCTAGACATTATAAAGCAGTTACAGGTAATGTATATAATATGACATAATTTACAAGAATTGCGATTGTACTGGTAGTGCAGGCAGTAAAAACATTTGTGAAGTAATAATTGGCGTTTTAGGCTTCTTTGCCCAGTAGCCAAGATTTGGCACTGTGTCTGATCGGTGAGAGGATGGTTCCGATCTAAGATCGACTGGTAGTGAGTTCCAGAGTTTAGCGGCAAGCACAGGGAAGCTTGAACCTCCTGCTTTTTGGAGTTTGAATCTGTCGATATTTAGGCAATGTGTTTGGACTGATCTAATTGGGCGAGATGGGGTGTGGTGTGTGTAGTTGTCTGAGAGGTATCTAGGTGCTTGGTTGGATAAACATTTGTGAGTGAGAGAGAGTTTGTAATCGATTCTCTGATGTATGGATAGCCATTGACAGGATCGTCTAGCGTCAGAGATGTGTTTGTGTTTGGGTATGTTCAAAGCTGCTCTTAGTGCGTTATTTTGGATAACTTGCAGCTTGTTGAAATTCTTTTGGCTGGTACCCAGGTAGAGGGTGTTTCAATAGTCGACTTTGGAGAGAACTAGTGCTCTGGCTAAGGTGGTGCAGTTGGAGGACGAGAGGTAAGGTCTGCTGGCATTGATGAGCTTACATGTGTAAGCGGAGGCGGAAGAGATGGCGTTGATTTGTCTTGTCAGTGTAAGGGAGGAGTCAAGGTAAATCCCAAGAGTTATGACGCTGTTGGAGACAGAAATGTTGTTGCCGTCAATGGTGAATGTCTGGTATATTTTGTCGAGTTTATTGAGTATGGGTTGGCAGCCTAGGAGAAGAAGCTTGGTCTTGTCATCGTTGAGTCAGAGGCCATGTTTGGCCATCCATTCTTGGATAATGGAATAAATGTTGTTGAGTACTGTGTTGTCGGTGGAATAGTCGCCTGTTAGTGGAATGAGTATTTGAGTGTCATCTGCGTAGTTCGTGTAGATGACACCCAGGTGGTCCAGTATGTCAAAGAGGGGTTTTGTAAACACATTGTATAGTGTGGGGGAAACGCAGGAACCCTGAGGGATGCCACATGTGACGGGTACTGGTTTGGCAGAGGCTGTGGGAGCAAAGACCCTCATTGATCTGTTGTTCAGGAAGGACTGAATCCAGGCATTAGCCTTGTCGGAGAATTTAGCTGCTGAGGTTAGATGTTTGCAGAGGATGTCATGATTAACCAAGTCAAAGGCGGCCGACAAGTCGAGGAGGAGAAGAAGGGCAAGTTTGCCATTGTCTTTGATGTTGTCCATTTGTGTCTTGAGGTCTATCAAGGCTGTCTCAGTGCCATGTTTGGGGCGGAAGCCTGATTGTCTTAGTCCTAGTAAGTTATTTTTCTCAAGGTGGTTCTTAATCTGCAGGTAGGCAGCACTGTCAAGGTCTTTTAGGAGGAAGGGCACAGTCGTAATAGGTCTGTAATTCGTGGGGACACTAGGGTCTTTTAGCATCGCAATTTTGCCAAGGAGTGCTTCTTGAATGTTGGTACACCAAGAGATGTCTTTGGTGCATGTGTCTGGGATGGGGGAAGGGGACTCGAGGTCTCAGGATATTGAAGAGCTCTTTGGTGTTGGATTTGGCGTTGCAGATTCTCTCATTGTACATGTTTTCTTTTTGCTTCGATGATTGCTGACTTGTACTTATTGGAGGCTAGTGTGTAGGATGTTTTGTTGTTAGCGGAGGCAGACTGTTTCCACGCTAATTCAGCTTGTCTTTTGATTTTGCGGAGAATTTTTAGTTCAGGAGTGAACCAGGAGTTGAGATGTGCGCATGGTTTGGCTTTCCGTAGTTTGAGTGGTGCTACAGTATTTATGGCCTTGAGAATGGTGGTGTTATAGAGATATACTAATTCAGTGGGGCTGTTAATGATGGGTGAGAAGTCGATGATAGGTTGGAGTAGAGGGAGGAGTTTCTCAACTGTGATATTTTTGCTGTTTCTTGTGAGTGTGGGTGGAGCGTTGGGAAGAGGAGCAGGTGTTTGGGTGTCTTTATCGATGGTGAAATTGATGAGGTGGTGGTCAGTCCAGGCGCATGGTGTGTTGGAGAGTATGGTGGTATTGCAGTTGAGGTCAGCTATCCAGTCGAGGATGCAGCCTTTGTTATGTGTGGGTTGAGAGATGTGGTGGGTGAGTCCTAATTCTGAGATAGTGTTAGCGATAGTGCTTGCTTTGTCATCTTTCTCGTCATTGAGCCCGAGGTTAAAGTCACCTAGAATAAGTAAACGTGGGTTTGGTGTTGTTGGAGAGCAGGAGAGCTATGTCGTCGTTGAATGAGGATATGGGGCCTGGCGGTCTATAGATCAGATGGATGGTGATTGTGCTTGTGTTAGTTGTGGATAGTTTGATGGTAAGTAGTTCCGCAGATGGGAGTGATTGGTTTTGTATGTGTTTTATGTTGAGGGTGCTTCTTCCAATAATGGCTAAACCGCCACCTTTGGCTGTTTGTCTGTCTGTGCGGTAGATGGTGTAGTCATTAGGTATGGCTAGCGCTAAGGCGGGGCCTGATGCTGCGTGGAGCCAGGTATCGGTAATAGCTATGAAGTCTAGATCATTGAGGGAGATGATGTCGGCTATGTCTAGGGCATGGGCGACTAAAGATCTAGCGTTGATGAGTGCTCCTTTGATTGTTTCGGGGTAGTTTGGCGTGGTTTTCTGTTGAGTGTGCGGGGGGAGGAGGCATTGGAGCACGGAGTGAGCTGGCCGGGAGATATTTTTGTGTGTGTGAGTTGAGTGGCTGGTTTGAATTTAGTTTTACTTTTTCTTGGGACTGTGTTAGGAGGAGTCGAAATTAGGAATTATTGATAGTGTAGTTCTTAGGGGTAGGAATGCAAGGGGTGGTGGCCCGCACTGCTTTTTGGATACTGCAGGTGTCTGCTGTGGGGTGAGACTCTGTGAAGGCAGGTTGAAAAGGGTTTATGTTAGGTATGAATGGGGTGGGACAGGGGATGGGATGGTGTCTTGGGCATGCTGGTCTACTAAGACCATTGGGGTGGGAGAGGAAGTGGAGCCCTGTGCATGGTAGGTCGAGAGGGACCAGGCAGAAGGGAAACATGATGATAATCGTCCAGGTTAGCATAACTGTTATTGGAGTGGCCTAGAGAGACTTGAGAGCTAGGTTCTAGAGACCAATATTCTGAACAAGTCTGTAGTTGGAATAAGCAGAAGGGTTCAGTGAAGGGCGGTTTGGCAGCTAAGAATTTTCAAGAGTGTTTTGCCAGGACAAAAACAGGTTGTGGTAAGAAGGCGGGTGGCAGTGCTGTGACTGGTAGGGCACCAGATCGTTTGGGGTACAGTGTCAAAATGCTAATGCAGGATAAGGCTTAGAGCTGCAAAGCAGAGTCAGGGTACTAGATGCGAGATCAGGTGCGGTGGCAAATTACAGGATCAAAATGCTAATGCAAAATCAGGCATAAGGCAGCAAAACAGTGTCAGGGTACTAGATGCAGGAAGAGGCACAGTGGCAATCACGGTACAGGACAAAGATGCTAAGGCAAAATCAGGCTTAGAGCTACAGTGGGCAGCATAGCAACAAATAGGCACAAAGCTCTAGAAGTGGTGTAAGACTAAATTGCACATTGGATGGGTATCAGAAAGGCAAAAGTACATAGAGACCAAGTGTGTCAAGAGTCTGAGTGATGCAATAAATGGAGATAGGGATACAGTCATGCACAGCAACCTAGTGCAGCCTGCATCAGGGCTCAGTGCGACATGAGTCTGGCTACAGACGGTGCTGAAGAGCAGTGCTGCACAATGGCCACGTGTGGCATGGAGCTGAGATATGCGCAAAAAGCGTTTAACTGGTAACTCAGTCAGGCGCTAGAACCTACTGGTGCTGTAAGTAAGTTAAAGCATTGTGTGTCAATGACAACGTATGCAGAATCGAGTATGGCTTTGGCTAAGAATGAAAGTTACAACCGTGGCTTATATAATTAGAGTCACAAAAATGGTAAAATCACAGAATGGCATAATAGACTAGAAGCACTATGCAACTAGAGTCTCAAAAATGGTAAAATCACAGAATGGCATAAAATGCTAGATACACTATGCAGTTATAATAACAAGGTGGTCTGATCGCAGTGTGTTATAAGAGGCTAAGTGCATCAAACTAGCATCATCACAGTGAAGTAGGGTGGGTTGTATGGGGTATGCGAATAGTACACAATATAGTGGGATGGGGTTCACATGAGGCGATCATTTGGGAAGAAGAAGTTCTGGTTACAAATACGTGTTGAGCCAAGCTGATCATTGAGATTCAGAGCTCAGCTCAGTAGGTGGGACAACAAAGAGACATTACGGAGGTGCTAGTGCGTAGCACCATTTCCCTTGGTAGGCGGGTTAGTCACATGCGTGGGCTCAGATGGTAGAGCAGTGCGATCATTACTGGTGTAGGTTGTGAGGATGGTGATTGAGGCTTAGAAAGCTTCATGCGTGGTCTCCACGCACAGTTACAGGGTGGCGCCATTCCTATGGCAGACAAAGTTCTTCGATCTGTGAAGTGGGCCTGGGAGTATAGTAGGAAGTAGCGATTGGGGGAGTGAACAGGATCACTTACTAGAGAAGTACTTACAGCACTGCGTGGGGGGGCGACCACACGACCATCCGCGGACAGCCGCAGACAGGCCCTTTGGCTTGCCCTTCGGCTTACGCCTGTCGGTGAAGTCGAGGGGCGGGTGTAGAGAGAAATGGCCAATTCGGGGCCGGGGCTGCTGCTGGGAGGTAGCTGCAGCTTAGAAGTAAACAGGAAGCGCAGCCATTGACCACGCTGGTCGTAATGGCGGCTCAGGGCTAGATCAAACGAAAATCAGGGTTATGGGCCCCGTATTTTCATGGGCCCAAAATTATAGTACTACTGAGCATGTAGCTGGAATTGTGGTGGCAAAATCAGGAGAATAAAGATTTGTGCCCCCACCTTGGTATTTGGAGGTGTGGAGGCAACGGATGGCTCCTCTTTCCTCATAAATGCTGATGGAAGGGGAGAGAAGACTCCTACCCTCTCCTCCCGGCGCGGCGTCAGTTGTGCATTGTGCATGGATGTTTGGCCGTGCCTTTGGCATGTGTATACAGAGGTGGTGTAAGGTATACGTACAGTACGCTGTAATGTAGGTCGGCTGCAGCGTTCTTTTTTCTTTGTCCACTGTGGATGGCATGGTCTCATTGTTCGTGGTCTCTCTGGAGAGAAGGTCTGAGCAGCGAGGGCGAGAGAGATATATTCCGGTGTGCCTCAGCGAATGCTGCCAGCTTATCTGGTGTATTTATCGGGTAGAAGTGTTGTGCATGGGGCGATAGTTTGTCAAGGTTAGCCGATGCGAGCGCTGCTGGTATTCGTGCTGTAATAGAATGAGGAGTAAGGTTTGTTACGGTGTGCCTCAGCGAATGCTGCTGGCTTCCCTGTGGTGTGTATCGGGTCAGAGTGCTGTTGTGCATGGAGGCGATCGTTTGTCAAGGTGAGGGACACTGCCGGCATCTGCGCTATAGTTGGTGTATAGGGATGCTGAATTCATCAATGTAGTTTAGAGAGGGGGAGGGGTTCAAGAGGACATTGGGAAAAGCCAGGTTTTGAGGGCCTTTCGGAATTTCAGGTGGTTCTTCTTTCTGGAGGGATTGTAGTTATTTATTGCTGGTGTTTTATTCGATGCACACTCGACTCTCATTTTTGCATTCTGCATTGCACACAAAGTTTTCAACTTTCTTGACTAATTTCCTCGTATTTTAAGTTCCATTGGCAAATCGAGGAATTAATTCGGCGTAGTATTTCACCATCCCAAAAAATGATGATAACTGCTCTTTTTTTTGTGGACTGTGAAAACTATTAATACTGTTGATGAGTTCAATTCCGGGTTTGACACCATATTTTGAATTTTAATGTCCTTAATTTTGCATTGTTTTCCTTGTGGAGTTTGCACTTTTCTTTGCTCAATGTCATACCTGCTGCCCTTAGAACATTCAATGCTTTCAGCTGCCTGCTATTGTGTTCTTCTAAATTCCTACCACATATTAGCACATCATCTTGGCAACAGATAATCCCTTGTTCGTTATGGAAAAGCTGATACATGATCCGCTGGAACACAGCTGCTGCCTATACTAAACCAAAGGTCATACGTACACCTTGGAATAATCCTTCTGGAGTTATGAATGCAGTGACATTTTTTGAAGAGGGGTGTTGCTTGATTCAATGGTACATCGATTTTAGGTCTAACGTGGAGAACCTCAGCCTCTCCTATTGTGTCCAACATTTCCGTGATGTTAGGTAGAGTGTTCCTACCTGGCACAATGTTCACAAACCACAACTCAATGCATAGTACAGGTTGTGGATGGTGTAGCTCCCTTGAGCTCCTTTATAGCCTCCAGTCTTCTTGCAAAACACCCTTGGTGTGCACGGCTACTCAGTGGGGATGTCAGCACTGAATTAGGCATACGCCGCCAGTGAAAAGATGCAGCGTAACACAGTGGTTCCGGTGAGGAGGTTATTGATATATGGCTGACCTCACTGGCTCTCCTCTCACTCTGCTCTTCTCTCTCTTGTCACCTGGAACATGGAGAAGTTCTGATGTTCCGGGCTACATGAGAATGCCACATGGCTCTCTCTGCTTGCCACATGGCTTTTGATGGCTGCTCTACTTTTCTAAATTCAGACCTTTTTACAGCTCTTTTACACATTTATTTGTATGTTCGACTTCTTTAGCAACTCAAAGCACTTCTTCCAGAGAGGGATTTAAATAGACCCATAATGCTTCTCTCACTTTGCTATGATGGCACTCCAGCATAAACTGATCATGAAGACGTCCCACAAGGTTGTTTCCTGAAATAACGTGACTTCCTTAGGCTCGTAGGTAAGTTCCAGTTACTTTATCATGTATACTCAAGTTGCATTGGGTAAGTACAGTAGGAACAGATACTAGGAACAGACACTGGCTCCCATCACCCAGGCAGGGCTTAGACCCCTCATCACAAGCATTCCCTCACTCACACCATAACATTCCATCTTACATCACTTGCTTCTGCATCCACCAGCAAGCACAATACAACACATCTCCCTTTCTTCCAGATATCATCACATACAAAGCACATGATAACACATCTCCCTTCTTCACATACCACATACACTCGTCACATACTCACGGGTAATCACACACTACCAACACACACACACACATCACACAGTGTGTCTTATGTAATGAGAGGCGCATCTCTGTATAAGTAACACGGGAGGTGCCCCCCATTCAACTCTGAATCCGATATACAGAAGTCATCCCCCCTTTCTACTCTTGCTGATATTATATAACAATAACTCTTATATGGCGGAAGACGCACCCCCTTTCTACTATGGCTGGATTGGACCCCGCCACCGATGCGCAATTTTTGCAGAGTGCAAAAACACCCCTATCTGCCCAGGTTGGTGCAACAATGCACAAACACTAAATTTGTACGGTGTCCCCCTACTCTGGCTGACACATACAATTGTCACGACCACACTAACAAGGCGGGCGGCATAAATCCCCCCTATGTACTGTGGTTGGCATCACTTATGATGCAACCACTCTCACGCAGCGGAAGTCACACATCCCCCCCCCCCATCCCTACAACCACACTTTATCCTCTACCATGTCGGTACTAGACACGGAAATATTAAATATATATCTAACAATTGTCCATCCATGTTAAATATTAAGCTCTACACATCGTGGCACTTACATTTGATTTTCATTGCTAAGAGTCCATGGTTGTAAACAGTTATGTCTAGAACAATGCATAACCCTCTACTTACACATGTCACATGACACTTTTTTTTTATTAATCCCTTTGATCTTGCCACATTCTTAAGGCCTAAAAGTCCATGGCTAAAATAGCTCTAATTTGAAATTCCTCAGCAGTTATTCCAAAAATCTATGGTAATCCAGGTGTGGTTAAATGCTATCACACTCACACCTGCTACCACAATCGCACCTACTGCTATCAACACCATCAACACACATTTCAAGCCATTGCCTCAGCAACGTACCAGCTGCACCTTTCCCCATCTAAACTGTGGACATACACCACACACGCCACACCAAATGTGCCCATTAACATTCCACATTGGCATGCAACGTTACTTGCTTCTCTTCAACTTTTTATTTTTTTTATACCCAGCAGGCAATATTGCACTAGGTGCTTGCATCTCCTTACCCTTTTGATAAGCTGCTGCCGCTCATCAAAACACCAGAAATAAAAGGGTATAACCAGGAAGATCTCAGCATCTTGTCCTTCTTTCTTCTCCAGCCTTTCCTGCACGGTGCCTTGCAGCTGGTGTCACCCTTCTGCCGGACCCTTGCAGCCGGCAATGCAGATTCATCACACAGTTCCTTATTCTGCTCGCCTCCTCTTGCTCCTGATGCACCGTGCCAGTAGACGCTCCTCCAAACTTTCCAGCGGTTTCCGCCTCCTTTGGAGTTGCGCATTTCAGAGCGTAGAACTTCCTGGCCCGCCAACACTGCTCACTTGTGCTTCCACCACATGTTACCCAGCTAGGCATGTCATGGCCGCATTTCATCCAGATGGGATACACGCTGCACCTGCATCCTCTGTCCCTCAAAGATCCAGGTTCCCCTTCGGTGCTTTGCATAGCAAAAGTCATGCGTGGCCAACAAAGACATCCTCTCTTGCCCTCCTGAGTGGGACCTCTCCTTCTTACTGTGAGTGAACTTCACAGCGGGCCACGTCCCTCACGCTCAGGAGGGGTTTTTACTCCGACACATCAGAAATGTTTCTATGCATGCGTTTCTCGGTGCCGACTCTTCTCCACATCACACAGGAGAATGTTGTCGCTGCATTGCATTCCATCACATCGCGAGCCCCATAGGCACGCAGCTGACGTCACCATTGGTCCCACAACCATGAAGCATGGCGCAACTCCATGCTGCCAACGCTCGCCCACGCCCTGCCAGACATTCAAAGACCAGCTGAGATGTGTGGGCACTGGCTATACTACCGCTTATTTTGCAAGAACCTGCACAGTTGCCCACCTCAGCTGGTGGCATTTATCTGCTCCCCCTCGAAAGTCACTGCCTGCTCTGGCCACTCTGACATGTTTATTAACCCCAAACTAGGTCCCCCTGCAGCCTCCTCTCTGCTTGAGTGTGTTTAGATGAGGAAAGGGTGCAGTGGACTGACATATGCAGATGATGACTCCTAGGACCAGGTTAGCCTCTCCCTCTTTCCTATCCCTGGTCCTCCTGTTGGGGGCGCAGCTCCCGCTCATCCTTGCTCAGCACTTTCAAAAGGTTCTGCAGCTCTCACTCGTCTCTGCAGACCTCCCTCTTTCTTTTGCCTAGGGTATCATAAGGCTTCAGCTCCCCTTCCTTGGCCCTGGGTATCATAAGGCTTCAGCTCCCTTCCTTGGCCCTGGGTATCATAAGGCTTCAGCTCCCCTTTCCTTGGCCCTGGGTATCATAAGGCTTCAGCTCCCCTTCCGTGGCCCTGGGTATCATAAGGCTTCAGCTCCCCTTCCTTGGCCCTGGGTATCATAAGGCTTCAGCTCCCTTCCTTGGCCCTGGGTATCATAAGGCTTCAGCTCCCCTTTCCTTGGCCCTGGGTATCATAAGGCTTCAGCTCCCCTTCCTTAGCCCTGGGTATCATAAGGCTTCAGCTCCCTTCCTTGGCCCTGGGTATCATAAGGCTTCAGCTCCCCTTTCCTTGGCCCTGGGTATCATAAGGCTTCAGCTCCCCTTCCTTGGCCCTGGGTATCATAAGGCTTCAGCTCCCCTTTCCTTGCCCTGGGTATCATAAGGCTTCAGCTCCCTTGCTTGGCCCTGGGTATCATAAGGCTTCAGCTCCCCTTTCCTTGGCCCTGGGTATCATAAGGCTTCAGCTCCCCTTCCGTGGCCCTGGGTATCATAAGGCTTCATCTCCCCTTTCCTTGGCCCTGGGTATCATAAGGCTTCAGCTCCCCTTTCCTTGCCCTGGGTATCATAAGGCTTCAGCTCCCTTCCTTGGCCCTGGGTATCATAAGGCTTCAGCTCCCCTTTCCTTGGCCCTGGGTATCATAAGGCTTCAGCTCCCCTTCCTTGGCCCTGGGTATCATAAGGCTTCAGCTCCCCTTCCTTGGCCCTGGGTATCATAAGGCTTCAGCTCCCTTCCTTGGCCCTGGGTATCATAAGGCTTCAGCTCCCCTTTCCTTGGCCCTGGGTATCATAAGGCTTCAGCTCCCCTTTCCTTGGCCCTGGGTATCATAAGGCTTCAGCTCCCCTTTCCTTGGCCCTGGGTATCATAAGGCTTCAGCTCCCCTTTCCTTGGCCCTGGGTGACTGGACTTACTTTTATGGGGGCAGTGGTTCCTTTCCTTCTTCTCTGAACCCCCCCACAGCAGACTAGTCACCTTTATCTTCTCTTTTCCGATGTAGGTTCTTTTTCTTTACTTGAAGAAAGACCATCCTCGTCACCAGTGAAATAACGTGACTTCCTTAGGTTTGCAGGTAAGTTCCAGTTACTTTAATATATATACTCAGGTTACATTGGGTAAGTTCAGTAGGAACGGATACTAGGAACAGACACTGTCTCCCATCACCCAGGCAGGGCTTAGAACCCTCATCACAAGCATTCCCTCCCCCACACCATAACATTCCATCTTACATCACATGCTTCTGCATCCACCACCAAGCACAATACAACAGGAAGTAGCTAATCCTCTCAGTGCAGTAATGTATCGTTCAACTAATTCTCTGTGCTCTTGCACTCTTTTCCAAAAGTGGTATTCTAAAAATATATACATTTTCTTGTTGTAGTGTTTGTCTTGCATTTGTGTGCATTCCTCGTACTCTGTCAACCCTTGTTATTCCTCCTGACCTGAACTAGGTAGATTAGTTGACTGTTCTTGGCCATAGTGTCCTAGACAGTGTGTTAGTAGAGACCTTTTATGTTTCCTTGAATAATTGGACCATGTACTGCCTGTACATAATGATCAAAGCGTGTTTTCCATCACTTCCAAGGCATTTGAGGATCTCATTGTGTGTGTAGGAAATGTTTGAAGGTGGTACTCCTTGCATTGGGAGACAAAGTGTGGCCTTGTTTCTAATTTAGGCAAACCCTGCTTTACTTTCGCTGAGCCTTGATTGGGTGAATGTCTTTGTACACTGGTGCCTCTTGATTTCCATTATATCAGCTTGGGCTGTGTTCCTGCTTACTATCCTTTACTGCACCCTCTTCTATTATTATTCATTTTGTAATTTAGGTAATATTCTGTTACAGTTCCATCTCCTTGTTTTCTTCTCTTTCTTGTTTTCTTGTTGTTGAGGAGAAAACCTTTGATGACAGGTGGCCGATACAGACACTGCTTCTATCATCTGTGTAGAGCTTGGCACAGTGAACACGTTGCTAGGCAACGTGAGTGAACCTGTTACTTGTTATGGGACATCAATGAGAGAGTAGGGTCCTTTCTTTTAAGACACAAGCACTGGCATAAGCAAAGTGTCGGCACGTGGCACACCAAGGATGTAGGCCAAGAAACACATTGACCCCGAGGAAAACTTCACACGTATGTGTCCAGACTGCTTCTAATTTCTGATGCGTCTGAATTTCCTACCTTGTGTGGACGGAACAGGCATACAGCAGGTGGTGGCCAGTGCACCTCCCTTGAGCTCCTTTCCAGCCGCTGGACTGCTTGCACAGCAGGCGTGGGGTGCACGGCACACAATTAGGCACTCGCCGGCAGTGAAATGATGCAGCGTAACACAGCGATTCAGGTGAAGAGTTCATTGATATATGGTTGACCCCATCGGATCGCCTCTCCAACTGCTCTTCTCTCTCTTGTCACCTGGAATCAGGAACCTGGAGAGGTTCTGATGTTCCGCGTTCCATGAGAATGCCACAAGTATAGACTGCTGTCACACTCTCCAATAGATACTGTGCCAAGTCATGTCTGCTTGTTATCATTTGATTGGGAAACTGTTCCATATGGCAGCTCTCTGTGAGCTTATCACATGGAGTGCATGGGGTACTGTGCCTTATAGGGAGACAGTATGGATCCTTTACATGAAATGTAATAAATACTATGCCATACCAGGAATGTGACACGGATCACTTACAGGGAGCGTATGAGATACTGTGCCATGCTTTGAGATGGGCTAGGTCCTTATATGGAGTGTACAAGACACTGTGATATTCTGAAACATGGCATGGATTCTTTTCATGGAGTGTATGAGACACTGTGACCTTCCTCTCAATGGCATTTATTCCTTACAAGGAACGTATGAATGTGCAAGAGTGTACTGAACATTCCATGAGATGGAATGTATCCCGTCCATGGAATGTGTAAGAATGTAGGTGATATTCTGTGAGATGACATGATCCCTTAGCTGGAATGTATGAGATACTGAGTGATGCTGACGTATCCTAGACTCTGTACCATTTTCTGAGATTGGCCCTCTTGCATGGAGAGTATTAGATACTGTGGGGTGGAACATAAGCCTTACATGGGGGGTATGGAATGCTGCACTATTTTCTGAGATGGGATGGGTCTCTTATGTGGAGTTTATGAGAAACTGCTATAAGTCTGTGTCTGACATGCGGTGTCTGACGTGCCATTTTCTGTGATGGCATGGGGCCCTCACATGGAATGTGTGAAGTACTCTGCAATTCAATGAGACAGGAAGGAGGCCTTATGAGACATGAGATACTGTAGCATTCTGTGAGATGGGGTAGGTCCCTTACATGAATGGTATTATATACTGTGACATTCCGTGAGATGGGATAGGTCCCTTATGGGATTCTATACTGTGACATTATGTTAAATCGGAAAGGTGACTTACAGGGACTAGATGAGGTACGGTAACATTCTGTTAGATGGGATGGGTATCTTATTAATGTTATCCTATAGTGTGACATTCTGTTAGATGGGGTGAGTACCTTACATGCATGTTATTCTATACTATAACATTATTTATTTATTTATTTATTTATTTATTCACATTTGTTGAGCACACAGGCAGCCCAGAGGGCATCATGGCGCTTGTTACAGATATGAAAATGACTTGTTGTGCATACAGTGAAGTCATTACTTAGTTGCAAGAAAAGAGTAGTAGCTACAGTAGAGGAGGAGAAAAGAGTAAACGACACAGAGGAAGAGGAATTAGTTAAACAAGGTGGTTTTCAGATTTTTTCGGAAGGCAGTGAGAGAGGTTTCTGCTCTGAGCGTGCTAGGTAGTGCGTTCCATAGCTTAGGGGCAATGTAGGGGAAACTTATTCCACCTGCTCTAGCTCGTTTGATGCGTGGGACCCTAAGTTGGTTGGTGTGGCATTGCCTAGGTGGTCTGGTGGAGTGAGATCTGGCTAGTGTATCAGACAGGTATGAAGGTGCAGACAGGTTGATGCATTTGTGTGCGGTGGTAAGTATTTTGAATGTAATGCGCTCTTTGACGGGTAGCCAGTGTGCTACCTTTCTGGCTTGCGCGATCTGGTCCCTTTTTGGTATATTGAGAGCTGCTCTTAGTGCATTATTCTGTGTTGTTTGGAGTTTATTGAGATTGGAGTTGGAGGTGCCAGCTAATAGCGCATTACAATAATGTAGTTTGGCTCCAATGATGGCTCTGGCAATAGAAAGGCAGTTATCTTTGGTTAGGAAAGGTTTGATGGCATTAATGAGCTTAGTGCTAAGGGCGGAGGCAGAAACAATGGAGTTGACTTGCTTGTCCATGGAGAGTGAGGGGTCAATGTGGACTCCTAGTGTTTTAACAGATGGTAGAACTGGGATGACACAATTGTCTATGCAGAAGTTGGTGTAGAGTGGGTCGAGGTTCGTGAGAGTGGATTTTTGACCAAGGATGAGAATTTCAGTCTTATCTCCATTAAGACATAGGCCGTTCGTGGCCATCCATGCTTGGATGGTGGCGTATATATTCTGGAGGGTGGCTGCGTCCTGATGGTAGATTCCTGTGAGCGGGAGGAGCACTTGGGTATCATCAGCGTAGTTGGTGTATGTGATCCCAAGTGCGTCCAATTTATCGAAAGAGGGGTTTGGTGAAAAGATTATAGAGGGTAGGAGCCGTACATGAGCCCTGAGGGACTCCATACCTGATGGTGGTAGGCTCTGCGTTAGCTATATTGGAAAACACTTTCATTACTCTTCCTTCGAGGAAGGAGGTGATCCAGTTAGTGGCTTGTTCGGAAAAATGTGCGGCCTGAGTGAGATGGTTTGTGAGGATGGCATGATCGACTAAGTCAAATGCCGCAGAGAGGTCTAGGAGGAGCAGAAGGGCCGGCTTGCCTTTATTTAGAATTAGGGTAATTTGGTTCTTCAGATCTAGTAAAGCGGTTTCAGTGCCATGACCTTTGCGGAATCCAGACTGCCTTTTGCCTAAGACAGAGTTGTTTTCCAGGTGGTACTGTATCTGCATGTGTGCAGCTTTATCTAAGATTTGTAGAAGAAAAGGAACCGTTGTAATGGGCCGGTAGTTGTTAGGTTGGGCAGGGTCCAGGGTTGGTTTCTTTAAGAGCGGGCGCACCCACGCCTCTTTAAGGCTGTCAGGGACTTTGCCCGTCTTGAATGAGGTGTTAATGAATGCTGTGATGATCGGTGTGAGGGTTGCCGCACACTCTTTAATGATGTTGGGGGGCATATATCGCCTTTGCATTGAGATGGTTTGAGCTGTTTGAGGATGTGGAGAGCATCTGATTCGGTGATTGGAGAGAAATTAAATTTGGAGGAGTGCTTATCTTTAGAGGTATTGACGGAGAGGGTCTGTTGGGGGTGCAGAGCCTTAAAGTATTCTGCTATTTTGTTTTGAAGAAGGTCTATTTTATTTAACATCGCTGTTTGGATGCTATTGCACCAGGCTTCATCCTTAACAATCTCATCTGTACAGATTGGGGGGACGGTGAGCTCTTTAAAGATGGTGAAAAGCTCTTTTGAGTGGGAGTTGGCTTCCATGATACGTTTATTGTAGGTTTTTGACTTCGTCTTAAATATGGCACTTTTGAATTTTTTTAAAATACAAAGAAAGTCTACTTTGGTGGCATCACAGGGATTGGCCTGCCATGTTTTGAGGGCTTGGCGCTTGCATTGGCGTAGATTTAATAAGTTGTCCGTGAACCATGAGTTATAGTGAAATTATTTTTTTTCTTTTTTGTTTTCAAGAGGAGCTGTGGCGTTGATGGCATGGGTGAGGGTGTCTTTGAAGATCTCTGCTAGAATGTTGGGGTCAGAGGAGAAAGGAGGAGCTAGGCAGGGGTTGTTGAGAAAGGGACGTATATTGTCTGCTGTACGTGTTTTGGCACTTCTGACTATCTTGGCCGGTGCGGGTATAAGTGGTTTGGAGTATAAGGATATGGGGATGCAGAATTGAAGGCAGTTGTGATCAGACCATGGAAGGGCTGTATTGGAGTTGAGGGTGGAGCCACAGTTGTGATCTGCCACCCAGTCTAAGATACAGCCTTTATTATGGGTCGGGGCAATGACTATCTGAGTGAATCCTAGATCTGTGAGGTTTCTGGCGAGAGTGGTAGCTGCTTTGTCAAGTTTCTCATTGTATCCAAGGTTTAGGTCTCCTAGAAGCAGTGTTTTGGAAGTTTGTTTGATGTTTTTTCCAAGGAGATGGTTGACTATACCTGTGAAGTTATTGACAGGGCCTGGAGGTCTAAATATGATATGAATGTTTACTGTGTCTTTAGGGGAGAGGGTGGGTTTGGCTGAAAGGATGTCTGTGGTGTCTTCCCCAGTGGTAGGAGTCTGTCTTAAGGCTAGGGTGTCTTTAGAAATTAGAGCGACCCCACCTCCCGTTTTAGCTAATCTGTCCTGTCGTAAGACCGAGTAACCTGTCGGTACAGCTAGGCTGATAGCAGGGCCAGAGGCAGAATGCAGGAAGCAAATTTGAGTGGGCACCACAGGGATATCACGTCTTTCTGACGTTATCAGAAGTCTTTAATGAGATAAATCTTTATTAGGAGGTTGGATCCTATGTACAGGAGCTGGCTGAAAAAGGCCTGGAGACACCCAGGCCCAGAGATACGGCAAGAAACAAAGATTAGGTGAAGACCCAATCATACAACCGCTCTCTGGAGTCCCAAAATGGGTTATGTATTAGTTGTAATTCTGCTCTATATAAATCCTTTAGTTCAATTCTTAGACAAATACAAAAGTCAAATATATGGTGGTTTTTCAGTGTTGATTTTATCCATCAAGTGGAAAATTATTGTTTTATACAAAGAAGTGACAAATAGCCACCAAAATTGTTCTTCGTGAGGAAGAGATTGCCATAAATCACTCTATCCGTAGACTTCTATTGTGCCAATGCATTTCGGAATATAACAACTTCCTTCATCAGGGCAAGTCTAAAGTATAACATTCAAATACAATTATGTCAACCATTACATGGTTAATACACAAATAGAAAAATTCCCATATTTTGAACAACATAAATATATCAATATCAACAGTCATCGTCCAATTGAAAAAATAAAAGAAAGCACATACCGGGCCATGTAATGAGCCGGAACAGAAGGTAGATCCAAAAAAATAAAATGAAAATCAATTCAGTACACAGGTAGGTCAAGACATCTTATAACAAAATGGAGGAAATCGGGTCCTTTACCTGTTGTAGGTGAGTAATGGCGAAAACTGTTTTCCGGAGTGCAAGCTGCTTCAACCGAGTACGGAGAGCAGGTGCTGTGAACGGTAAGAAAAATCTATATGAAGGACTTATCCTGGGTGTGGCTAATCGCTAGTAGTAAACTCAGATGGTAGCTTACCATATGTGGAGAACGAAGCGGTGAAGTTCTCTCTGTGTCTACTGAAAGCAGACTGTCTTCGTTGCATCGGCGCGTTGCCGAGCAACCTGGTTTTATAAGACACGTGATTGGAGGCAGAGTGTCCTCCTTGTATCGACGCATTGCCGAGCAACCCGGCGCGTGATCACGGCTTCATGAACAAGGGCACGAGCCGCGACCAATGTCAGGGAACTGGTCGATAAATAACCTACGATCAAAATTCTTACTTAGTGGCCCTCCTGGGAGAGTCATCGACTGAAAAACAGAATAGGTAGTATGTCGTCCATAGACATAGACAAAATACTAAAAACAAAAACACAAAAAACAATTATGGACGTAAGTTGGATGGAACCTAGGGATCAACTCTATGGCTGTATTCTATATGGAAAATATGTGCCTACATGCCGCTAGTGGTGTCGTCCAGACAGACGGCACCTCGGGTCCTGGGAGAACTCCAGGACGCGTGGTATGGAGGACATTCTAAACCTGTGAATCATTTCTTATTCATATACATTCGAGTGACCCTCAACATTCAGGTCGTTTGCGTATTGGTGTCAATCTAAACCAAACGATGTTAAATATCACAAAGGAAAACAATTGGAGGAAACAATTAGAGAAAACAATTAGAGAAAACGCAATCAGAGAAAACAGTGGTAGTTGATCTCCTCGTTTAACCCATTGGGTGCCAGACTTCCAAGTTTGTCAATCCAATACGTCTCTCTACGATTCAGGCGTTGGCCTAAATCTTCATGAGGACTATTTCTGGTTAGTACTTCCAAAATCACAAATTTTATTTGTGACACGTTATGTCCATTGGCCATCCAATGCCGTGCCACGGCTGAATTAAGGTTTGCATTACGAATGCATGATCGATGTTCTCCCCATCTCAACTTGGCTGTTCGTGTCGACTGTCCTACATAAAATTTCCCACAAGGGCATTTGATGCCATAGATAATATTGCTACTGTCACATGTGGCAAAAGTCTTGAGCATAATCTTCTGCCCCGGCCTTGGATGGTTAATGGAGTTTCCTTTAATGACAAAATTACAGTTAACACACTGTAAACAAGGAAAAGTCCCAGTTCGCTGAGTCATTGGTTTTCTGGCTGTTGGTTTTGTCTGCACCAGTTCATCTCTTAGGTTCCTACTTCGTTGGTATGCAAAGATTGGTTTTTCACTAAAAATATCTTGAACTAGGATATCATTCTTGAAAATCTCCCAATGTTTCATAATAGTTTTCTTGATCTTGGTGCTTTGTGTAGAGAACTTAGATACAAATACCGGTGACTTCAATTCTCTCTTTCTTTTGGAATTCTGTTCTGATAAGAGAGTTTCCCGTGGTAAGGCATCAACTCTGTCTGATGCCTGATCAAGTTCATCCTGCTTGTATCCCCGAGCCAGAAATTTCTCTTTCATTTCCATCTGCTGCGTCCTGTAGTCTTCAGGATCACTGACTATTTTCTTGACCCTAAGTAATTGACTGTATGGCAAGTTCTTCAGTAAACTCGGCTGATGGAAGCTGAGGCGGTGCAGGAGATTGTTCCGATCTGTCGCTTTCCGAAACAGTGAGGTGCTGTAGCTAGTAGATTTCTTATTCACTTGTACATCAAGGAATGTTATGATTTCATATGAGATTTCTCTGGTGAACTGTACCCTCTGGTCGATGTTGTTTAGATACACAAAGAATGTTTCAAAAGACTCTTTTGTTCCTTTCCAAATTCCAAAGATATCATCTATGTATCTCATCCATATTCGAATGTCCTTGTTCCATTCTTGTTTATTCAATACATGGTCTGTTTCAAATTTATGCATGAAGCTGTTGGCATATGAGGGTGCCATGGTGGCTCCCATCGAGGTCCCTGCCGTTTGTAGAAAAAATTGATTTCCATATTGAAAGTAGGAGTTCTCAGCAATAAATTGTAATAATGCCAGTATAAATTCCTTTTGGGCACGTATCTCAGGTGCTTTTAGTAACAACCATTCTACAGCTTCCATCCCCAGGTCGTGGGGTATCGAGGTGTATAAACTTTTCACGTCTATTGTAAACATCAGATCTTCAGGCAAAGGTGTCAACATGCTCAGTTTCTGCAGGAAGTGGGTGGTATCCCTTGTGTAAGTGCTGGTCTCTTGTATCAATGGCTGTAGGAAGAAATCTATATAGACCCCTAGCGAAACGTCGATTGGTGCCCATGGTACTACACCAAAGGATCCGGCCAAACGGATTAAACAATTAGAGTATCTTATACGCAAGGAGATAAATAGGAAATTACACGCAATTACCCTCGGAAGATATTTCAAAAACCAACGCATCCCAAGGGGGCTTCGCATACAGCTCCGACCGACTTTGTGCAAAGAGAGCAGAGAGTTTGTTCGGAGGTGGGAATCCATACTTAATAAATGTTCACTGGATCTTATATTGTTAACTATCCAAGAGTTATCAAAGAATTTAATAACCCTGAGGACAGAAATTGAGGAGATAGAAAAAGAATTAGTCGATACACTTGGGTGAGAAGAATATGACAACAACTCCTACTTTCAATATGGAAATCAATTTTTTCTACAAACGGCACGGACCTCGATGGGAGCCACCATGGCACCCTCATATGCCAACAGCTTCATGCATAAATTTGAAACAGACCATGTATTGAATAAACAAGAATGGAACAAGGACATTCGAATATGGACGAGATACATAGATGATATCTTTGGAATTTGGAAAGGAACAAAAGAGTCTTTTGAAACATTCTTTGTGTATCTAAACAACATCGACCAGAGGGTACAGTTCACCAGAGAAATCTCATATGAAATCATAACATTCCTTGATGTACTGTTTCGGAAAGCGACAGATCGGAACAATCTCCTGCACCGCCTCAGCTTCCATCAGCCGAGTTTACTGAAGAACTTGCCATACAGTCAATTACTTAGGGTCAAGAAAATAGTCAGTGATCCTGAAGACTACAGGACGCAGCAGATGGAAATGAAAGAGAAATTTCTGGCTCGGGGATACAAGCAGGATGAACTTGATCAGGCATCAGACAGAGTTGATGCCTTACCACGGGAAACTCTCTTATCAGAACAGAATTCCAAAAGAAAGAGAGAATTGAAGTCACCGGTATTTGTATCTAAGTTCTCTACACAAAGCACCAAGATCAAGAAAACTATTATGAAACATTGGGAGATTTTCAAGAATGATATCCTAGTTCAAGATATTTTTAGTGAAAAACCAATCTTTGCATACCAACGAAGTAGGAACCTAAGAGATGAACTGGTGCAGACAAAACCAACAGCCAGAAAACCAATGACTCAGCGAACTGGGACTTTTCCTTGTTTACAGTGTGTTAACTGTAATTTTGTCATTAAAGGAAACTCCATTAACCATCCAAGGACGGGGCAGAAGATTATGCTCAAGACTTTTGCCACATGTGACAGTAGCAATATTATCTATGGCATCAAATGCCCTTGTGGGAAATTTTATGTAGGACAGTCGACACGAACAGCCAAGTTGAGATGGGGAGAACATCGATCGTGCATTCGTAATGCAAACCTTAATTCAGCCGTGGCACGGCATTGGATGGCCAATGGACATAACGTGTCACAAATAAAATTTGTGATTTTGGAAGTACTAACCAGAAATAGTCCTCATGAAGATTTAGGCCAACGCCTGAATCGTAGAGAGACGTATTGGATTGACAAACTTGGAAGTCTGGCACCCAATGGGTTAAACGAGGAGATCAACTACCACTGTTTTCTCTGATTGCGTTTTCTCTAATTGTTTTCTCTAATTGTTTCCTCCAATTGTTTTCCTTTGTGATATTTAACATCGTTTGGTTTAGATTGACACCAATACGCAAACGACCTGAATGTTGAGGGTCACTCGAATGTATATGAATAAGAAATGATTCACAGGTTTAGAATGTCCTCCATACCACGCGTCCTGGAGTTCTCCCAGGACCCGAGGTGCCGTCTGTCTGGACGACACCACTAGCGGCATGTAGGCACATATTTTACATATAGAATACAGCCATAGAGTTGATCCCTAGGTTCCATCCAACTTACGTCCATAATTGTTTTTTGTGTTTTTGTTTTTAGTATTTTGTCTATGTCTATGGACGACATACTACCTATTCTGTTTTTCAGTCGATGACTCTCCCAGGAGGGCCACTAAGTAAGAATTTTGATCGTAGGTTATTTATCGACCAGTTCCCTGACATTGGTCGCGGCTCGTGCCCTTGTTCATGAAGCCGTGATCATGCGCCGGGTTGCTCGGCAACGCGTCGATACAAGGAGGACACTCTACCTTCAATCACGTGTCTTATAAAACCAGGTTGCTCGGCAACGCGCCGATGCAACGAAGACAGTCTGCTTTCAGTAGACACAGAGAGAACTTCACCGCTTCGTTCTCCTCATATGGTAAGCTACCATCCGAGTTTACTACTAGCGATTAGCCACACCCAGGATAAGTCCTTCATATAGATTTTTCTTACCGTTCACAGCACTTGCTCTCCGTACTCGGTTGAAGCAGCTTGCACTCCGGAAAACAGTTTTCGCCATTACTCACCTACAACAGGTAAAGGACCCGATTTCCTCCATTTTGTTATAAGATGTCTTGACCTACCTGTGTGCTGAATTGATTTTCATTTTATTTTTTTGGATCTACCTTCTGTTCCGGCTCATTACATGGCCCGGTATGTGCTTTCTTTTATTTTTTCAATTGGACGATGACTGTTGATATTGATATATTTATGTTGTTCAAAATATGGGAATTTTTCTATTTGTGTATTAACCATGTAATGGTTGACATAATTGTATTTGAATGTTATACTTTAGACTTGCCCTGATGAAGGAAGTTGTTATATTCCGAAATGCATTGGCACAATAGAAGTCTACGGATAGAGTGATTTATGGTAATCTCTTCCTCACGAAGAACAATTTTGGTGGCTATTTGTCACTTCTTTGTATAAAACAATAATTTTCCACTTGATGGATAAAATCAACACTGAAAAACCACCATATATTTGACTTTTGTATTTGTCTAAGAATTGAACTAAAGGATTTATATAGAGCAGAACTACAACTAATACATAACCCATTTTGGGACTCCAGAGAGCGGTTGTATGATTGGGTCTTCACCTAATCTTTGTTTCTTGCCAGAGGCAGAATGCAACCATGTTTCTTTTATGGCTAACATATCTAAGTCTTGGCTGGTAATAATATCATTGACTTCTAAAGCGTGGGCGTTGAGTGAGCGAACATTTAATAGAGCACATTTGAGGTGTTGGAGCTTTTTTGATGAATGAGCTTTTTGGTATTGTGAGTAGGCTTATTGGTCATGTGATGTCTGGGAGGAGCGAGCGTCAGAGCCCTTTTTTTGCCATCTAACATTCTGTTAGATGGGAAGGGTACCTTACATTAATGTTATTCTATACTGTGACATTCTGTCAGATGGGACGAGTACCTTACGTAAATGGGATTCTATACTTTAACATTCTGTTAGATGGCATGAGTGACTTACATGGAATAGATGAGGTACGGTAACATGCTGTGAGATGGGATGGGTACCTGAATGGAATTCTATACTGTGACATTATGTTAGATGGGATGGGTACCTTGCATGAATGGTATTCTATGCTGTGACATTCTGTTAGATGGCATGGGTGACTTACATGGAATAGATGAGGTACGGTAACATGCTGTGAGATGGGATGGGTTTTTTACATGAATTTTATCCAATATTGTGGCATTCTGTTAGATGGGATGGGTGACTTATATGGAATTGGCAAGGCACTGTAGCATTCTGTGAGATGGGGTAGGTCCCTTACATGAATGGGATTCGATACTGTAGCATTCTGTTAGATGGGATGGGTAAATTACTCGGAATAGATGAGGTATAGTAACATTATGTGAGATGGGATAGGTCCCTTACATACATGGTATTCTATGGTGTGACATTCTGTTAGATGGGATGGGTAACTGACATAGAATAGATGAGGTACGGTAACATTCAGTGAGATGGGATGTGTCCCTTCCATGAATGGAATTCTATACTGGGACATTCTGTTTGATGGGTTGGGTACCTTACACGAATGGTATTCTGTACTGTGACATTCTGTTAGATGGGATGGGTACCTTACATGAATGGTATTCTATACTGTGACATTCTGTTAGATGGGATGGGTACCTTACATTATTGGTATTCTATACTGTGACATTCTGTGAGATGGGATGGGTACCTTACATGAAATAGATTAGGTGCTGCAACATTCTGTGAGATGGCACGTGTCCCGTACACAAATGGAATTCTATACTTTGACATTCTGTTAGATGGGATGGGTACCTTACATGAATGGTATTCTATACTGTGACATTCTGTTAAATGGGATGGGTAACTGACATGGAATAGATGAGGTACTGCAACATTCTGTGAGATGGGATGTGTCCCTTACATGAATGGTATTCTATACTGTGACATTCTGTTAAATGGGATGGGTAACTGACATGGAATAGATGAGATACGATACCAACATTAAAATGTCAGAAACCTTCACATTTTTAGTATTCTCACAGCCTGTATTTCCCTTTATGTTTAGGGTGTTACTTTTGCATATTAACATTTCAATTTATTAACTACACCCCCGCTCTCTTTCATCTTGTCAAAAGGGGTTTTCGGTACCCACACTTGACATTATGCAAATCTCCTCCATATTTGTATGGGCTGCATGGTAAGAAACAGCAATCCCCATCCCCTGTGCAATCAACATAAGTTTCAATGCACTTCTTTGCGTCATTCAGGCATTCAAAATCTGATCCAGGTGGATCAATTGGACATTCTAGTCTAACCATGCTTGGGAGATGCTCGCCAGTCCATTGTTCTGTTTGCGTGTGAACATTTTGCAAAAGCGGAATGTCATTGACAGGTTTGAGTGTAAGTGACATCATGGCCATTGTTTTCAACATTATCTTCTTGGAGCATCCCACAATTAGTTGACAAGTGGAGAAAAGAACAAGCAGCAAAACAAGAACAGGAATCAGGAGTTTGAAAATATTCCTCATCCATGAGGGCACCCATGAAAAAAACAATCATTTTCTTTCTCCCTACCCTCTTTCTCCATTGTGGTGTGTAAATTGTGTATTGCATGTATTGCCTGGGTAAGAGTTCCATTGTCTGCGTCGTTGGAAAATATATAAGTACAACAGAAACTACCCAGTTTTGCACAAACCCTCCCCTCCATTGCAGTTTGTAGATCTAAAATGTAGTGGTTTTGAACAGTGGTCAGCTTAATCGCTCTCAGTTCTGCCCTTATGGCATTCAGCCCATGTTCGGTTTTATTTGCCAATTATATCAATTCCCTTCTGGTGATCCGGAGCCATTTGGTGTTTGCCACTGTTTGTATCCTAGGAGCAGAAATTGAGGCAAAACACGTTTCTGCTTTGTTCAATAATCTATATTCATTAGCTTTGTCGTTTGAGCTTATTACTGGAGTCCTGAGACAGGTAGTTGCTACAGCGGTGACGTTGCAGGCCCAAAGAGCATCGACCCGCTGATGCATTAAGTACACAGCTTTGGTTATTGGGTGTTTTCTGATTGCTGTGATGTTAATATCTGGGACTATTTACATGGTTGTTGTAGTGTTGCCATGCAACATATTCCTCTGCAGGATGGCAGCAATTGCATATAAGCCATCCCACTACACACCCAGAAAATGTCCATGAGTTCTGATGTACCCTCTTGGATGTTAGGGAGATCGACCGTCAAGTTACACTGCTTGTTAGTTCCCACAAACACACTGCCGTTGTCTCTGAAACACAAGGAGAAATGTGCAAGTTCCATGATCTTTGCCACAGTTTATATTGATCTATTCAGGTCCAGCTCGTGGCATATTTTTTCCAGACAGGAAAATATGTTTCATTTATTTGTAGCACTGCATTCTTTGGTAAACCAAACATCCCCCTGCTTTGCACCCAATCAGCCCTTAGACCCATTAATTTCTGTAAAAAATAGCACATTTTATCTGTAATCAAGTTATTTTTCTGCAGTGAAGCTGCTCTGTTCTACTTCATCAGAACATAGGAACGTGGGTGGTACCATAGAAACACCCCATTCTTACCCTCTCCATTTGTTTGATAGCTAAGTATAACACTCTTTGAACTATCTCTCTGTGTCATCTTTTTCAATTTTATGTTATATTCATATACTGTTGTGTTAACTCCTACCCACTGTACTTGAACCGTGTGTCCATGAATCAGCCCTCGCACCCTACATAAGGCCAGCTGCACTAAATACTGTACCACCTTTGGTGGTAGTTCTTGTGGTATAAACAATCCAGGAGTGGCTGTTGCATGGGGGATCAATGAACAAACAAAACCAGGTACTCTCGATTTCTCTCTCCCCACCGCCCTCATGTGGCGGTACCACATGTTGTCGTATTTTTTTTTTAAAATATTTTTATTGATTTTTCAACACAATCAACAATACAAACCAAACAGCAGTGCAATGAACAATATTACAATACACATTTAACCATTAGTGCGCACTACTTCCCTGATCCCTCCCCCCTTGCGAGCCGTTTTCCATGTCGTATTCCGCATCTGTTGCACATGAGCGAGCATCGTTATCATCCAAATCTCCCGAAACCCCTGTCCCAAATATGCAGGATATCAATGTCTTCCATGCCATCAAAGAGCCCAGTTCCTCCTCCCAAGACATACAACTCGCCTCCTGCCACACCGCTGTCTCAGCCTCCGCCCATTTCTGTAGGTCATTCCACCACACCTCAACCCGTGGCTTGCTACATTTTTTCCAGCCCATGGCTATTCGTCGTTTGGCCAGCACATACACTAAGTCTTTCAGTTTGCATACATGTTTCTGCTTCCGAGGTCTGGGAAACCCACCCAGCAGGCATGCCCAGGCAGTGTCTATAGCAAGCGTGACCCCTCTCTCTCTCAGCTTGCGCGCCACCTCCCTCCAGAACCCCTCAATCACTGGGCACGCCCAAAACATATGCGTCATGTCCGCATTTTCTTCGTCACATTTGGGGCACGCCTGTCTGCCTGCATTCCGAAATTTGGATATCCTCAGAGGGGTCATGTACGCTCTATGTGTAACGTACAGCTGTATTTGCTGCAGCCTGGCATTTCGAGACACTTTCCTGTGGTACCCTAAAGCCCGTTCCCACGTCCCATCTCCCATTTCGGTCCCCACTTCGCTCTCCCATTCCGATCGTAGGCATGTCAGTTCCTTTCCAACTTTCGACATCACCATCTCATACAGCCTAGAGATTTCATGTCCCCCTTCCGTTGTATCATATATCCCTGCCATCGTAACCTCCGATTCGTCTGCCATGGTATTCTCAGGCCACAGTTCCCGAATTTTCTTCCCCAATCTGTGATATGTAACATATTGGCCGTCGTGTAATCCAACCTCCTCGCTAAGTTCCACAAACCCCTTAATGGCACCTTCCTGCCACACATCGCCCAATGTCACCAACCCCACCGATTCCCAGTAGGTCCTAATGATCCCCCTCAGCTGTCCATCCACCCCCGCCAGGGCAACCAGTGGAATCTGCGGAGAACACGGAAGTGGGTCTCCCATCATTTTACATGCCCGTCTCCACACCTTCCACCCCAGCCTCACCATCGCCGGGTACTTTCTCGTGACAGCCTCGGGCAACCAAATGACTTCCTTTAGGAACAATGGGGCACAATCTTGCCCGAATAGTCTAAGTTCTGGGGTCTCTTCGTCGGACAGCCATTTGGACACAAACTGTAGTTGGCTCGCTATGTAATAAGCCTCAAAGTTTGGGAGTTTGACTCCCCCCTTTTCATGAAAGTTCTGTAACTTCCAGAGCGCTACTCTGTTTCGAGTACCATGCCACAGAAACTCTCTGCAAAACCCATTTATTTTAGTGAAAAAGCCCTTAGGGATCATGTATGGGATGTTGCTAAAGTAATGTAGCAGCCTAGGCAGAACTACCATTTTGATCATTGCCCCACGCCCCATCATCGCCAGGGGCAACTTCTGCCAAAAGCTCATACACGCGCGTATCTTCTCCACAGCCATCTCCGTGTTACACTTGTGTTCTTCCTCCACCGTGTGGTAGATATCTATTCCCAGGTAACGAAATGTATTGACTGACCAGGGCACCTGGAGTACCGGCAGCCGTTCTGTGGGAACACCCCTATAGCAGCCCAACGGGAAAATGTACGATTTCTGGGGGTTGACCGCTATGCCTGACAACCTCGCATATCTCCCCATCACGTCCAGGATATATTGTAAATTCTCTTCCGGATGACTCAGGTACAATAACAAGTCATCCGCATACAGGGATATCAGATGGTTCCCCCCCCCCACCTCAATGCCCACGATGTCATACTGCTGCCGCAGGTACAGTGCCAGAGGTTCCAGGGCCAAGATATACAACATCGGGGACCAAGGACACCCCTGTCTCGTGCCTCTACTAAGCTGCCATCTCTCGGATATAGTCATACCCGTCCGGACTCTAGCCAGCGGAGCACTGTACAGCAGCTCCACCCATCTAACATATCCTGGTCACAGTCCGTATTCTTTCAAGGCCGCCAGCAGCCACCTCCAATTAACCGAGTCGAAGGCTTTTACAGCGTCCAACGACACTATCGCCATTTCCCCATCACTGTTGGATCCCATTTCGATCACCCGGTGGAGTCGTCTATGGTTCTGGGCGATGTTTCTCCCCGGGACATATCCCGTTTGGTCCGGGTGTACCAGTTTGCCTATCACCCTCCGCAGTCTGTTTGCCAGGACAGCCGTCAGTATCTTGCTGTCCTGATTCAGCATAGATACTGGCCTGTACGACCCACAACTATGCCCGGGTTTATTGGGCTTAGGGAGCGGTATAATAATCGCTTCCCTGAGCGATTCCGGCAACCTCCCCTTCTCGAACGCCTCATTAAGCATATCCAGCATCGGGGGGAGTACCTCCGCTCCAAAGGTCTTATAAAATTCGCTGGGCAGGCCGTCCGTTCCTGGGGTCTTGCTAGTGGGTAGCTGCCGGACGACCGCCTCCAACTCCCCTAGTGTTATTGGGGCATCTAGTTCCTCTCTCTCCTCCGTGCTTATCTTGGGCAGCCCGATATCTTGCAGGGTCTCCACCATTTCCTCCCGGTCGCCGCCACCTGGATCCCCATACAATACTTTATAGTAATTTACAAATTCCTCATTGACGCCCTCTTGGGTATCTATCTGCTTCCCATCCTCTCTAGTTATCGTCCTAATCGGTGGTCTCGGGGTTTCTCTTTTATATAACCATGCCAGAAGACGGCCCGTTTTATCTCTTCCCGCATGTTGTCTCTCAATATACTTTTTGTAATTTAAATTACAAAGCCTCCCCCAATGTTCTGTACACTGCTGCTGCAGTTTAAGCACCAGCTCGTTATCTATATGCTCGCTCTTCAGCGCCTGTTCCAGCTCTCTCTCTGCTTTCTGTAAATCGACCAGGACCCCATTCTGCAAGCCTTTCGATTTGGCAATCGCCACCCCTCGTACCACAACCTTAAAGGCCTCCCACAGAGTCCCCGCCGAGTCAACGCTGCCAGTGTTGGTATCGAAATAGCTAACTATTTCCTCCCGCATGTCTTCTCTAAAAGCCTGGTCTTTAAGCGCCTCTGCGCGCAGGCGCCACGTCGGGATCCGCGCTCTGGGGCGGCCATATTGCCATCCCACCACCATAGATGAGTGGTCCGAGAGGACCCTCGCTCTATATTCCGCACTAGACACATCCACCAAGACGTCCGACGTGGCAAAAATATAGTCAAGCCTAGTGTGCAACTGCTGCGGGGCCGAGTAGTGTGAGTACTGTCTCTCATTGGGGTGCCTGGTCCTCCACACGTCCTCGAGCTCAAAATCCCGCAGCAGCGTCCGCAGCGCCCGGGCTGCCGGGGCGGGCCTAATCACCTTATCGTCGGATCTATCCATCCCTGGGTCCAACACACAGTTAAAATCCCCTCCCCAGAACACCGCACTCCCCACACACCAGCTCAAGTTGGTACTCATGGTCCGGAAGTACTCTGCCGTGCCCTGGTTCGGGGCATACGTGTTCACTACACACATCTCTCTGTTCTCGACTACCCCTCTCACCATAGCCAGACGCCCCTCGGTATCCACAAGTTCCTGCCTCAGTTGAAACGGGACGTGCAGCGCCACCCAGATCAGCACACCTCTAGCATAAGCTGAGTACGCGGATCCTACCACCGTTCCACCCCACTTTTTCTTCACCAGCTCTAGTTTGTCTCGGGTCAAATGCGTTTCTTGTAGTAATGCGACATCTATCTTTTGTCGCCTCAAGTATAACATTACTTTGTTTCGTTTCAAATAACTATTGAGGCCCCTGACGTTCCATGTCAACAATTTTAGCTCCCCCATAATGTATTGATATCCTGCACTCTCCCCCCTGACCATCCCCGCTCGTTCATGCCATCCAGAAATCCCATCCAGAATCTTCCCTCAGGGCTCGCGATCCCACTCAAACCTCCCAACACTATATACACCCCAACATTCCCCACACCCCCCATTCCCTCTGCCCGTCCCCCCCCCAACTCCCTCCCCAACTGTTGCCCAGCTCCATCCCGGGAACTCAGGCCCCCCCACATCTAGTTCTGGCTGTCACACACAGAGCCCAGTAGGGTAAAGTCGCCCTAGCGGCCACTTAACTAAGAAATACTAAACGGGGGTGAATGGACTAGCCCCGAAAGGCTCCCACGTATGACAACAAATACAGTGCAAACAGTGCATTTATATTCTAGTTCCAGGCCCGACTTCCCCAGGCCATAGCAAAGACTATAGTCAAGTCCCATAGTCTCCGGCGACACCCTCTCTCGTCGTAGAGCACTTATCTCTCATTGCCAACTTCATCCGCCTGGACCTCCGACTCCTGGGGGCTGCCCTGCATGTCCAGCCAGCCCATGGCGTCCTCCGGTGAATCGAAAAACAGGGATCTATTGTTGTGGATCACCTTCAATTTGGCCGGGTAGAGGAGCATATATTTCTTCCCCGCCTCTCTCAGTCTCCTCTTGACCGCCCCGAAGTTCATCCGACTCCTCTGCACCATCATGGTGAAGTCTGGGTAGGCCGTAATAGTGGCCTCCCCCCTTTTGATGGTTCCTCCTTTACGAAAATGCTCCAAAATCCTTTCCCGGTCACGGTAGTTAAGGATTTTGGCTATCATTGGCCTGGGCGGACCGCCCGGTGGAGGCCTCCTAACCAATGCTCTATGTGCTCGCTCCACCGCAAAACCCTGCGACAGCGCACCCCCGGTGATCTCTTGGAGCAACATATTCTCAATGAAGTCCGTGGGGTTATGACCCTCCAGTCCTTCCGGGATGCCCACAACACGGATATTGTTCCTCCGGGCGCCCCCTTCTGCTTCTTCGGCCGTGTTCTCGAAGTAGCGTACTTTCTGTTCCAAAACATGCAGGTCGGCCTTGTGTGAGGCGCAATCTGCCGTGTTGGCGCTCCCCTCCTTTTCCAGGCTCTCCGTGCGCTCCGATAGGGCCTTCACATCCTGTCGAAGCAGGTTCACCTCCTCCCGAACTTCTCCAACTTTGAGGTCGAGCGCTGTTTTCAGGTCCGCCACCACCATTTCAAGCTTGGCCTCCCAAGCGCTTTTCAAGTCCGCTTTCAGTTCAGCGAGAGCAGCTAGCACGTCCTGATTTGGGCTAGCAGCGGCCATGCCACCCGTGGGTGGCTTCTCCTTGGTCCGAGCACTCTCTGGGCCAGTCGGTGTCTTAGTAAACTCATCCAGTGTGGGCTGTTTTGCTCTCTGTCTGACGGGCTTATTCGCCATTCCACAGCCACTGTATGCCGTGGGCCCGTTCACGCGACACCGTCGTAGGATCAGCCACTATCCGAGTGTCTTCCGTTGGCCGCCAGTCCCCAAAAAGGCCAGGGCCAAAGCACGCAACTCAGCCTGCAGCGGCAAAGTGTGGGCCCTTCGTCTCGGGACTGTCGCGTGGCATGCATGCGATACTTCGGCGTGGTCCGTTTCACCGGTCAGCTCGGGCGGGTCCTAGTGCCGACCACCGACCGTCACCGACCGTCACCGACCGTTTTCCAAGCCCGCGTCAGGTTATCGGTGCCCACAGAGACGCGCCGATGCTCTCCCAAAAGCTTAACTCTATCCTCACGGCCTGCACCGCCCACGTCGCCGTCGATCACTTCGAGGGCGTCCCTTTCAACTCGTATATGTCCCCTCCATTGTCCGGTGTGGCTGCCATTTTCACTCCGTCCGGTCCGCGACTCCAGGAACTTCGATCGCATTTATCTACTGTTGCCGGGCTTGCGGAGGATTCAGCTCTTCAGTAGTTGTGCAGCTCACATTCATGGACGGGTACTCTCGTTTCTGGCCTGCGGAAGTTAGTGCTAATGCACTATTGCACAGGATAAATGTAGGATCTCCGGGAGCTCTCCCAAGAGCGCGTCCTCTCACATGGCTTCCAAGCCACGCCCCCCCCCACATGTTGTCGTATTCATGGTGATGTACATCCTTTGATCCACCTAAAAGTACACTTGGGTTAAAAATATCCCTCGTAATGATAATCATTGAGACACTAATATTCACTGGTACATTTGCAATGTTAATCTCATTTTTAGAACCACCTATAGAAAGATACCCTATTAATTTGACCATGAAGAAAGATAAAAACATAAGACAGTAGAGAAGAACAATGTAAGGCATGTACTTTGTAATATTTGTCTTTGGAGACTGTGAAGAAGCGTTAATATCCAACCGCTCAAATGGACAAATTGTTTTCAAAAAGGTTAAAGGAATGTCACTCATCTCATTATTCCCCCTCTTCTACCTCCTGTTGATGGTGAAGAAGATAGAGCTCTTCTCTTTCCTGACATCGCTGATGTGTATTAATGGCTTCTTGCTGACGACTTTGACCGCTGTGGGTGTGGTGTAGATGACGTTGTACGGTGCCATGAATTTCAGCTCTCTCCACCTGCACACAAAGTTCCGGACCCAAACACAATTGCCTGGGAAGAGCTGTAGTGGCTATAGCTGAGACCATTTTTGCTGTTGCTCTGATGAGCTGGTCACTGGTGGAGCATGCTCTTTTTGGTGGGGCCCAATCTGGCGAGATATACACCTGACAGATTGTGTTAGTTCCCTAAAATACCCCCCAAATTCATCACCTACGATTTCAGCAGGATTATGTGCATCGGAGGGTGTGGGTGTGAGAGGTGTATGCAGCTTCCTACCAGTGACAATCTCATGCTGTGTAAGGTGATGATCAGAACCAGGCTGGTTTCTTAGTGCCAACAAGGCGAGCAGCAGACAGTGTAGACAGCTCTTGTGCAAAGTATTGCATAACTTGGCAAGTCTTAGTTTCAATAATCCATTTAGGTGTTCCACTATTCCATTGGCCTGGGTGCTAAATTGAGCACAGTGTGTGCTTTATGCCCAATAAAGAGGAGATCTCTTTAACCATCTCATTAAAGATGTGAGTCCCATTGTCTGATCTCAGGACATCACATATTCCCCATCGGGGAATACTTCATGCACTAGAAATTTGGCTGCAGGCTTAGCATTGGAGTGTACACAGGGACCTGCTTCAAGCCATCGGGAAAATGGGCACACAACAACAATCAGAACATGAAAGTTACTGCACCTGTTAACCATGTACACGTAGTTCATGTGCAGGTATAGAAAAGGCCCTGAAGGGCGGGGCAATATGGCTTTCAGGGTCCTGAGTATGTGACCGGTAGTGTACATTTTGCATGTGATGCAATTGGATCTTTTTTTCAGTTTTTTAATCGGTCATTTATTATGTGCTTATACACATGTGCCTCAAGACGCAACAAGGCAAAGGGTGGGGGGAGGGAGGAACGATCCTAATAGGCCTTGTACATTCAGATCGTGCAAGTGTGTGTTATTTATAATGCGCTTAATCCCGAGATCGGTTTCAGGCGCTGATCTGGGATTCAAACCTGTGTTGCTCAGTGTGGTCTTGCTTCCAAGACCCATGCGTTGCCCCAGAGCTATTCTCCCTTCACATGAAATCATCAACGTCTTCATGGAGGTTTGTAATGAACCACTCTTCCTGTAATTCCGCTGCAATGCACTGCTTGATTGTATGTGCAGGGAAGTGCAACTGCTTGAGGGCAACTGTCAGTAATGCTTGGGGCATAACTGGTTTCCCAGAAATATTCTGCCCCCAAATTAAATCTGTGGGGGATAATGAACACCATTTCTTTGTCCATAACTCTTTCTTTCTGCTGGGGAGCTTGTGCTTGTAGTTCGATTAGTTGGGCCAAAGGGATTGCATTGTAAGGAACCGTCAGTTCTACTTGCTGTAATATTACCTCAGGTGATACTGTGGCATTGGAATTGTCTGATATGATTCTTCTTTTGCTGCTTGTCTGCTGCACTGTTGCCATAAGAAATTGGGTCTGAGTTGTTTATGTGGTCTGCACACTTAACTACCACCACTGCTGTAGGCAGTGTTAATGTGTCAATTAATCTGGAGTGTAGAGCTGCCTCCTGCACTGGCGTGCCATCTGATTTTTTTAACCCTCTCCTAAGCCACCTGGATAGACCTGGATTTAGTGTAGAGGTGGCATATGCTGAATTTGAGTAAATGATGGTAGGACACCGTTGGGAAAGTTCTAATGCTCTTATTAGTGCTACAAGTTCTGCTGCCTGTATGGAGTAATGTGCTAACACTTGGTAGTCTCCTGATTCAAGGCTCACTACTTCTGCTCCCATGTGTCCTGTGCCTTGGTCCCGTGTTCTGATCATTCATTGACGACCTGTCAACAAAGAGTATTTCCCTTCTTTGAGTGCTTCCTCTCTAACGTGGATACTGCCATATGTAATCTCTTCATATGTAGTGCAATCATGCACTATGTCATCTGACTGTACGGGGTCTGCAATGAATGTTGCTGGATTGACAGTAAGGCACCTGACAATGTGAATGGAGGGGTTGAACAAAATGACCTCATACCCTGATGCTCGTTGTGTGATGAGAGTGGATTTTGATTTCTCTAATATTGCAAAAACTGCATACTCTACATAGAGAGTGATCAGGCACCCCATAGTGATGGTGGAGGATTTCTGTATTGCGAAAGCAGTGGCTGTTAGAGCCTGCTCACATGGGATGTGTTCCTGCATGATGGTTCTAGGAGCCCAGTGTAATAAGCCAAATGCTTATGTCCTGTGGACGTTTGTTGGGTGAGGGCATCCATCATCACTTTTCCATTTGAATGTGAGAACAGGAAGAATTGTTTTTTGTAATCTGGTGTTGCCAAAACTGGTGCATTACTGATCACAATATTAAGTTCCTGAAATGATTGGATCATCTCATCTGTCCAGACAATGGGTCCCTTGTCTGGGACCATATCACAATATTAAGTTCCTGAAATGATTGTATCATCTCATCTGTCAAGACAATAGGTCCCTTGTATGCTTCCTTCAACCCTTGCAATAGGGATTTGATGTAAGTAGAATAGTCAAATATCCATGCTCGATAGTAGTTACATAGCCCTAAGAACTGTTACATCTGTTTCACTGTGGTTGGCTGTGCTGAGTAGTGTACTGCTGCTGCCCTCTCTGGTGTTACTCTTTTCTCTGACAATGATCTGTCCTAGGTACACAAACTCTTGCTGGCAATAATGTAATTTCTCTTTGTCTACCTTGTAGCCCTTTCCTGTCAATAAAGTCAGTAGTTTAACTGAGTCTCTTCTCCATTGTTCTTCTGATGGGATACAGACCAGAAGGCTGTCCACATACTGAATGACTATGCTTTGTACTTGAAGGTTTCCTAAGTCCATTTCCAATACTCTGTTAATAATACTGGGAGATTCACATTACCCTTGAGGGAAATGAGGGTGTTTGGAATCTCTGGCCTTATTAGTAAATACTGTGAGGGGATGGGACTCAGGGTGTTATGGGATGGATAAAAATGCATTCTTGATAGCCACTACAGTGGCTTCTGTGGGGATGTTACTAAGGATGGTGGCAGGGTTGGGGACCATTGAGAATTCTGCATGTACAATGTCAACTGGCAGAGGTCCTGAGCCATCCTTCAAGATGACCCTTTTGCTTTTTTGACAGAGTATATAGCCGTGTTACATGGTGATATTGATGGCTGCATTATGCCCTGCTGCCTTAAAGCTACAATAGTGTCATATATCTCCTCCTGTGCCTCTCTTGACATTGGATACTGCTTTACTCAGGGCAACACTGCACCTGGTTTCAATTTGATGTGAACCACCCCTATGCCCTTTAACAGCCATACATCATGTCGGCTGCTGGCCCATAACTCACTGGGCACCGTCTCTAAATCCCTCTGCATTTGCGGTAGTAATGTCTTGGCAAGGAGCATGGTGTGGGGTACTCCTTTGTGCTCTACAATTATCTGGCATGGTATGGACATTTCAAATATAATTTCTATCTCATCCTCTGTGTCTTCGAACAGCCGTTCATCAGACACATCCCACCATTGCTGCGCTGCATTGTATCAAAGCATAGAACTGTGCACTATTCAAGATCTTCTTTGTCAAAACCAGACAGGATTACAATGTCTGTCGTGGTGATCACTGCTTCCAAATATATCTGGATAATGGCACCTGGTGCCCTTTCCTGGGGTGCATCTGATCTGAATAGAAACTCGGCAGGTATGCGCCAAATCTTGTCCATAATCCCTGGCACCCAACCTAACATGATTGTTACTTCATAAAGGTACAAAGCTATATGTAGCAGGCAATCCCCTCAGGTTATTGTGACTGCAGTGGGCTTGTATTAGTGCTACAGCCCTAACATGGTACATCCCTGGGGTGGAACAAACTATAACCTCCTCTTTGAATGAAATGGTCATATTCAGCTTGGTCATAAGGTCCCTGCCCAGGAGGTTGACTGGGGTGTCTCGTGAATACATTAAAGGTGATATCCAAACAAACAAAGCCTGTTGTTCCAACAGGAAACCCTATTTGCACTCTCGGCGGATCAAAGTACAGTAAAACTATTTTGATGTTGACTAGCCCTACACCAAAAGCTCAATATTATAAATAGAAAATTAGCAAGAGTTGTAAAGATAAACATTCAAGGGAGTGAAGTTTAATATTATTGGGGTGGTTAGTTCACCCTCAATTCACAATAAGTTTATGACCAAATGGTCAAACAATTAACAAAATACAGTATTCAAGGAGAAAAGTGTTTCTTCAAATCAAACGGTGATGTATAGTGATTCAGCACAGTTAGGTATCTCAGTTACTTTCACTGCCACCCTGTCTCATGTGATATTCGCATTGGCGAGCTTCACTGCTTTGGAATTCTTTTTTTCGGTAGAGGGCGCTGTGCACAAGGTTGTGGCGTCGATGTCCCTCGACGGGCTCTGTACCATGTCGACGTCACCGTCAGTATAAATAGCTTGTGTCATGCCCGTTGGCTTCAGTTCCGTTTTTCCGATTGCTTCGCTCTCGAGAACGGTGCGCTTTGAAATTTTCTGTCAGAAAATGTCGTCTTCATCTACTCCTTCCACACCCAAAACTGGGTTCAAGAAATGTATCGACTGCGTTTCGAAGATGTCGATAACAGATCCTCACCGCATTTGTCTTTGGTGCCTAGGTTCAGATCATCGAACTGGCGACTGTGGCTCCTGTCAGTCGATGATGGCAAAAGCCATTTGTGAGAGGAAAGGTAAACTGGCGGTGGGGAGGGATGCTTCTAAGGCCTATTTGAAGGCCTTGTCGAAAAGACATAAAGAATTGTCCGATTCTAAAGAATCAGAGCGTCACAATAAACACACTAAGAGATCCCAATCTCGTAGTAGATCGAAGTGCTCTTCATCTTCCTCTTCTAAAAGAGTTAAAAGGAGACATAGATCTCCCTCATCATCATCTGATACATCGACCGAATTAGTACGATGCCCGACGAAGTCGGATTACCCGAGAAAATGGGAAGATTTTAGAAAAAAGATGATGGAGGTGTTTGAGAATGCGGCCTCGACCCCGTCAAAGAAATCTCAGAAGAGCCAGACCCCTGTCACTCCATCGGACGACACAGGGAAGTCAGGAACTACTGCGGTAAAACCCAGTAGTATGGGTGAAACTCGTAACACTCGAGTCGATGCCAAGTCGTCGAGGAATCCTCGAGAGTCGAGTGTTTCCCCGACACCGCATAAACAGAAGTTGTCGAAAACATCCGCAACTTCGTCGACGCCAACGGCGCCAACAGCTTCGACATCGATGTCGTCGAAGATTCCTTTGATACATTCGAAGGATCTTTCCATTCCCTTGTTAAAAACGCATGAACAAGACAGGAGATTTAAACCATTACCAAAATCAGACTTTTTTAAGTCTATGTCTTCGATATTTGAAGAAAGTGGCTCTGTAGATGAGGAGGTTTCTCCTTTTGGAGTGCAATATGACACTACAGAGGTTTCAGAGGAATTCATTGACCCAGAATCTAAAATGAGAGATTGTGCGAGACTCTTCACTCTGCTAGTGGCATTGATACGTCATCTGAGCTAAAGTTTGCGAGACCTGACCCTGCAGAACATGCAGATTCAGGGTACAGGAGTTTAAAGGACAGAGTGGTGGAATATATGGGTTGGGGTAGAGCCTCACCCACCTTTGATCAGGATGACATGATGGGCATTCTAGATCAGATTCCCCAGAAGGATCCAGTTCTCCCCTTCCATAGGGCACTTCAGAGAACAGTAGAAAGGAACTTGGAAGCTCCTGACAACATTGCTGCAGTAAACAGTAATTTCCCTAAGAAGTGTAGAACTTCTACTTCTGATCTTGATTATTTGAACAGACATCCCACTCCAAAAAGTCTGGTTATTCAGGCTGCATCTACTTCAAGACAGACTGCATATCCAACCATCCCTCAGGATAGAGAGGATAAGAAGGTAGATGCTTGGGCCTGTAAAGCTTTTACTTCTGGTAGCATGGCCTTAAAGTCAACTAACGTCACCTGTATCCTGGCCAGGTTCACACATACCCTGTGGGACTGCATTTCGGCAGCGGCTGAACATATTCCGGAAGGCGAGGAAAGGGAAGGCTTCCTGAATATTGTCAAAGACAGGAAGGGGGCAATGGGGGAAGGTCTCCAGTCTGGACTGGACACTGCTGAAAGTGTCAGCAGGTCCATGGCTACATGCACAGTGCTACACAGATTTGCGTGGTTGAGAAAGTCAGGGTTTGCACCAGATGTGCAGGCCAGACTTCTCAACATGCCTTTTGATGGCTTGAGGCTGTTTGCTAGTAAGGCAGATGAAAGCCTAGAAAGACTACAGACCTCAAAAGCAGCAGCTAAATCCTATAGTGCCTCCATGCGACAGCCTCAGAAACCCTATTCGGGCTCATCTTCCAGGAGGGGTCCTCCTTTTCGGTACTACTCCTCTTTTGGTAGAGGAAGAGGACAGGCCTTTCAAAGAGGCAAAAGAAATGTCACTCATGGTGGACGAGGAAAGACTGCAAAGCCATCCTCAGGAACGGCATCTTTACCCTCAGCTGCTCCTGCAGCCGCCTCCAAATCACTCCGAGGCCTTAACTTTTTTTTTATTTGTTTATAGTTACATAGTAACTTTTACAAATGATTTCTTTGTGGTTTAAAAACAACATAATTAATACAAGTTTTACATAACATATTTTCCTCCATACAAAATTCAAATTTCCCACCTATAATTCAGTTTTTACAACACTGTACAGTTAAAAGAAAAAAAGATAAAATTAGTTTACCCAAATTCTGAATGTCCCTTATAACATATCCTGATACTTTCCATTCATAAAAATTGCACTAAATACTTGATCGCTTGCCCTGTAGAATAGGCCATTTACCCTTTATTTAAAGACAACAATAGTTCTTTAAGAACCTGACTACGGCAATCTGTAGTTTGATTCTTTTACCGTGTAACATATCGAGCCACAAAAGATCTAAATCAACACATTCTGTATTTGGTACAAACATGCTAAAGTGAGTAATACGTTCGTTCCTAAGTCCGTTACACCTGGTCAGTAGATGCTCCAAGGTCTCCAGATTTTCCTTTTCTTTACAAAATCTACAAAAGGAATATCCCTTACTCTGACCACTTCCAATATCTACTATTTGTCCTGTACCTAGCACATTGAAACGGAATCTCATATACTCATGTCTCCAGGTTTTATCGGGAAATTTTAATAGATATGGTGCAAGCTCCCCCATTTTTTTATATTCCGAGACCATATGGTTATATAAATGAGTCATCTTAACCTCTTGGACAGTTGAATTCCAATCGGAATGAAGCAAGAGTTTTTTTTATTTTCATTGGGTTTGTAATAAGTGTATCTCTATGGATCCGTAGTTTGTCCAGAATTTCATTTGCTTCTTCCAACATGTCCCTGAGGTACTTTGATGTAGGAGTGCCACTCCTAATGCCTCTGCCCATTATATCATATAGAGTAGTATCTTTGATAATTAACATCTTCCTGAATAGGGCCATTCTGCGCCATTCTATGGTACTTCTAATCGAATGCAAGCCAAGCGCGTATATTAATGCTACCAAAGGCATGCATTTTGGTAAGCAACGTACCATCGTTTTTACGATTTTGGATTCAAATGCAGTTACTTCCATCCGGCACCATAACGGTGCAAGTTCTAGTCCATGGCACAGTTGAGGCACTATTCTGTTTTTATACAGGCGAATACAGGGCAATAAAGAGAATTTACTATATTTTCCATCAACTTTACGTAGTTGAGAAACCATAGGAGTGATTTTCGATTCCAATAAAGACCTAAAGTTTGCCTTGTTCTTGTTTCCAAAAACTGGGTAACCTAGATATCTTATTACGTTCCTGGTCGGTAATTTTTCATGATTTAGAAATAGAGTGTTCATTTTTTGTTTTTTCTTATTTGACAAACAAACAATCGTTGTTTTTGAATAATTAATTTTTAGTGCATTTTTGATAATGTATTCTTTAAAAGCAGATAAGAGTCGTTGGAGGCCTATGGGGGTGTGAACATAGAGAGTCACGTCATCTGCATAGGCAGTCCACTGGATCTTAGTTCCCTCCACTTTAGGTGAATTTACAACCAATTTTTTAAAACTCTCTCCTATATCGGAGAAGTATAAATTAAATAAAGTTGGCGCATATATGCAGCCCTGCCTAAATCCATTTTTAACCCTTATTTCTTGGGACAAATTTCCTTCCATACTAAGTCGGATCTTAATTCTAGAGTCCTGGTGCATGTTTTATACAATTGACAATAGAGAATCAGGCATCCCAAGGTGTGTTAATTTTGTCCACAATATTGATCTATCGACTAAATCGAAAGCAGATGTTAAATCAATTGATGCCAAATAGATAGGAAGATTTCCGGCGGTCCATGCCACTCTTTGCATAATATTTATTAAAAGACCTCCTGCATCAGTACCTGCATTCCATCTAAAGCCAAACTGAAAGGGCGACAGAATATTACACAGATCCATCCAGTTCCGAATACGCTCTAAAACTAGGCTTGCAAATATTTTGGAGTCAACATCCAAAAGGGCTATTGGCCTATAGCTAGTTGGTAAAACCTTGTCCCCTTTCTTATAAATTGGGACTACGTAAGACATTCTCCAGCTATTTGGAATTAGATCTTTCTTTATGATGTCTTTAAAAAAGAAAAATAGCATTTTGGCCCATAAGTTAGCTTTTTCTTTCATAACCCTGTTGCAGAGCAAGTTTGGCCCGGCCCTGGAAGGAGAGCTTTTCACAATGATATAATCAGTATCTTTAACACAAAAGGGAATATTCCATGTGGCATCTTCAGTCTCTGGTAACGGGACCCATACCACAGTTGGTGGAGGATACAGGCTACTAAAGTGTCCTTCTTCTCCGCATTAACACAAGTTGTCAGAACTTTTGTTTGAGCTTTCCCTCCATTGTTAACCAGTGCCCAGAATCTATGGGTATTTACATCGTACAACGCTCTTAGCATAGCCTCTGCATCTCCCTGAAGGAGCTTTGCGCGCCTACACCTTAACTTTGATTTCCATTTATTTTTTATTTCGTGAAGTTCCTGGACTTCCTCCATTGTAGGAGGGCTTGCACAATGCCTACGAAAACCAGAGACTTCACGATTTCTTCCCTGCTTAAGTGTTTTCATTTCGACAGAGTATGCATGCTTGTGCCCTCCCATACTTTTTACCTTATATTTGATTCCCGCTTTATCTCTGATTACAGATTCAATGTAATATCCAAAGGAGTCGTGACAGTACATTTTTTTTTTTGGGCATACACATTATTTTCAAAATCTGCCTGGAATAGTACATTTACTTTCTCGATGTTCGTTTTATGCCAGGAGATTGTGTTCAAATTGGTATTCGTTTCCACTCTTATGTTATAGTATTTATCAACCCCTCATACGTGTCTACCCACAATGTCATTATTAACATTTTATGATCACTCTCCTTTGTACCAATCAAAGCAAAATCCTGGGCAAGATTAACAATGTTGGTACTAACAAAGATATAATCTATAGTGGATGCACATTTACCATTAGACCATAATGTTTTGTCCATTGAGTCTTCCATTAAGTCATTTACTCCTTGCAGGCCCCAACCTCCCAGGAAGAAGGTCCATATGTCCCCCTGTTGATATTTCCGCGAGTCAACTCTTTCACCAATTTTACGACCAGACGTGTACTCATTTCTACCTTCGTCCAAGCATATTTCAGAATTATAATCCCCACACATGATTATGTGTAATTCCTCATTCATATCCTGACATTCTTGTATTACAGTATCTATAGCATCGATAAATGCCTTTAGATCACCTTCAGGTTGCCGTATATATTTAAAATTAAGAGGAGTATGGGTTGCTTCCTGCAACGTATTTTAACGAGGGAGGCTATACATCCTTTACTTATATTAAAACATTTTAAGGTTTCAAAGTCAATATTGTTCTTCAAAGCAATTAAGAGACCCCCTGAAGGTCTCCCCTTTAGCTTTTTCTGTGCTAGTTCCTGAAATACAGTAAAACCATCTAATACTATTGGGGTAACTGCCCACGTTTCTTGTATACATAGGACAGAATAGGTAGAGAGCATCGAACATGTATCATAAGAGTATAGCAAGGCTCGCGATCCCCTAGAATTCCATGATAGGAAGCTGAGTTTTGCCATACTCTAGGTCGAATCTTTCATGCCTTGAATTTTGGAGATTGATTCTTGCAGAGTCAGTGCAAGCCGCCTTAACTCAGCCATCTCATTTAAATGATTCTCTACTGTCGAGCTTCTTTCTTCTTCTCGATTTTTCCTCCCTTGCGTCTCACTGGGATATCCTCCCATCTCTCTTCCCTGTTTTTTCAATGAGCTTAATATCACTTGATGTAATTAGGGAGAGCCAGGGTATCACATTGAACAGGGAGAGTATCCGTCCTCTGTGTAATGAGGAGGGACCTCCTATTGTGAGCATGAAATTTAATATGACACTAGGGTCATCCACAAATTTCGGCTCTCTCCATTCTCTTTGATCTTCTGGCCAAGCACTATATAGAGTTTGTTCTTGCTCCTCTATCCTTGAGTTTCTACTAGTTTCCCCCTCCCTATTCTTCCCTCTCTCGTTGTCCCTTTTCCCTTCCTTATCACACTTGTACTCCCTGCCTTGTTCATGGCCCTACTTTATGTTCCACATTTCGGCTATCTCCGTAATTCGGTCTTCAAAATCCTTAGGCTCATTTCTAGATTTATTTACTATTGGCTCCCCGTCCTTACATTCCGCTCCCAGGTCCCTCCCACCTTCCTGTGTGTTTATCGGAACCAACCCTTGTTTCTGTACGATCTCGCGTGTATCAGGACCAGCTTCATTCATTTGGGCCCTGTGTCCCTGCTCCTCCTGATTTTTATTTTCTTCCATAACTCCTTGCGAAACAAATCTCTGCTGTTGTCTCTCAAAACCTTTATGAGCAAATGACGATGGTCCAGATGGAGGAGTAGATCCCAACGTAGAGGGGTTCTGCCAAATTTTGATAAGAGCCTCTTGTACCAATTTATTAATATCTTCACTAGGTGTCATTTGCAGCTCACTGCTATTTGTATCCTCACTACCATGCTCTTCCGCTGATTTCGTCTCCTCAGACTGTTTAGAGCTAATAAGATCTTTTTGGCTATCTACTGCCTTACTGGATATTTTGACTTCTTCTGCTTTTTCCACCTTATCGGGGACTCTGTCTGCTATAGGCTTTTGCTTATTTTTTACACCAAAAAATTGCTGAATGCTCCTTTCCTCCATAATAATTTCGACTTTACTTCCGTTCTGTTTCTTTTGTATTTTTTTATTATCATTTTTGTTAATTTGCCTTGGACCCTTTATTTTTAGAATTAGCTTTGCTCATTTTCAGATTGGGTACCCACAGTCGTGTCCATTTCATTCTTCCTGAAAGAATCTTGTTTATCCCGTATTTCTTTCACCTCCAAAGCTTTTTTGCTTTCTTCATTTAACTGGGTCAAGTCTAGTTGGCCTCCCTCTACTGATAGGCTACATATTTCTTTAATGTTAGAGGAGGTATTTTTCATTTTAGGAGAAGGTTGATTTTTCGATTTTTTAGACTCCATTGCAGTACTCCCCTTCTCACTCTTGGCTCTTCTCTTCAGGACCCTTGCTCTCATTTTCTTTTCTCTGCGTGAAACGACATACACATACTGTGTCTCTTCTTCCTGATTCTGATCACCTACATTTTCCTGATTTTGTACTTGCATTTGGGCATCCTCATCCTCCATCACCTTCAGTAGTGTTTTACCCCGCAGCCTCTCGCCTTGTTGCTCCACAGTTTTAATTTTATCTTGGTTAATTAGTATCATTCTTTTCAATTCATTAGCATCTTCAAAAATTATTTTCCCATTACATTCATTCTCGCAAAGGTTCTTTTTTTGTTTGGGAGCCTTTATTAAGCATTATCTTATTGCTCTTAAGGGGGTCTGTAGACGTGTCTTTTTTACTCATATTTAAGGCATGTACAAATCCCTCCAGCCTACTCATTTTTTCTGTACACTCTACCATCATGTATCTTAACTCCTGTATCTGGCCATGAGTCCTTTCGTGCCCCTTATCCAGGAGGTTGAGTATCCTGGTTAGGACTGGAAAAGACTCAATTTCTGACATGATTTCACCCCCTTCTAGTTCCTTGCTGGGCTGGGTATACATCAGTTCCTCAGTCTCCTGACTCCTAGGGGGAACAGAGTTGGTCGGGCTAGAGCATTTGTTTGGAGTTGACTTGCCATCGCCCATTTCCCCATCTACAAAAATGACCATTGTTTCACCCATTTTGTTCTCATAATGGTCATGTTTTTTAAAAATCTCGTACTCGTCCATTATTCCAATAGTGGATTTGTGTAGGTGTACATTTTCAAGTCCACCTCCCCTAGCCCTCGCAGGAGTGGAAGGGCCAGTAGACAGCCTGACCCTTCTGTCTAACTGCGCATTTACTGCTGGGGCCAGGAGGGACCTGTCCGGCTGAATTGTGGAGGGCAGGGAATCATCCATATTTAGTACCGACGGTCTTACCGGTATTTCTTGCATGCTTAAGAAACTTTTCTGCGCTGTCTGTTCAAGGAGGTCTGTCTTCTTGAATGATTCCATTTGTGCCATTATCCGATTACTAACTACATTTTTTAGCGGCGGAAAGTCTATACCACTTAGTTCCCATTTGTCCATCTCCACCACCCCCAGGGCACCCCTAGTATCTTCATCATTCATTTTAGCGGGGGGGGGGACTTATCACTAAGGGATTTATTGTCTGTGTAAATACAAAAGACCCACTTGCAATGATTGTATTTTGCCTCGTCAATTTGCCTCTTGTGTTTTGCTTCTCAACATTTTTATGGGCCCCACACTTCGTTGGTATTGTGCCACTCCTTAGGGTTCCCACCATACTCCCCGTACAGAAACACCCTCTCCCTTGGGCAGTTTTTATATTGTTTTAATTTTTACCTTCCCGCCGTTTTCTTTTAGCCCAATTGAGTTATTTATAAGGTATCCGCTTAATTTTACGTGCATAAATTGGAGAATCCACACTGACAATGTCTCCCTTACCTATGTCACCCAAACAGAATTTAACAATCGAAACTCAAAATCTTTCTGCCACCACAGATTACAAATGATGTTTAGTTAGTGCCAATGTAGAATGCAACACGTTTGAAGTTCTTCACATCAAAATAGCACACTGCCCTTATTTCTCCCAGACTCAAACCTTTCCAGGGAACAAATCCAAGGTGCAGTGCACCAAGAGCACCATGGTTTGCAAAATCCTCAGAGTCAATTAAATTCCCGTCCGAACCCTTTCTTGCCGGCTTTCTTTTCCAGTCCCACGGCAACCCACAGGGAGTTTGCTTACTTCTTTGTACAGAAGCTGGAATTAATGGACGTGTGATGGACATGTAACACAGCCCTTACTATCGGAAATCACTATCAAAGTGCACGTTGTTGTGCTACTGTAGCAACATATTCACCAGAGAGGACACAGGACTTTTTTTGCCGCCTGCTACTATGCGGCAAAGTGAACAAGCCCTTCGACAGAGCCCTTGATACAGAATGATATTTCAATCGTGATACCTCTCGTTCTACCTCTATGACGAAGACCAATTACAACCTCTCTCACCTCTCTCACTCGATGCTCGTAATTACACTTCGTGGCCCCGAGCCCCGGACCCCCAGGACAAACAGGTGAAACAGGCACTTCCGGGCACTTCTCGGTGCGCGCGGCAGTGCCTATTTGTCAACGTTTCCGGGTTTGTGGGCAGGGCTTGTCTCTAAAAGAGATATATATGAATATTTAGGGGACTTAATGTATACTTGAAAAGTATATATGCATATTCAGATATTCAGGTACTAAATGCCTCACCCTTAGCAACAAAAAAAGCTTAAATCAGTCCATGAAAGTCCACATGAAAATTGACAGAAACACGGTGATCACAAGCACGGCAGGCACAGCAGGCTCTCCCCAAGCAAAACAGGCACTTCCGGGCACTTCTCGGTGCTCGCGCGCTGGTGCAGGTGGCAGTGCCTATTTGTCAACGTTTCTGGGTTTGTGGGCGGGGCTTGTCTCCTTAGCAACAGAAAAAGCTTAAATCAGTCCATGAAAGTCCACATGAAAATCCTCAGAAATACGGTGATCACAAGCACGGCAGGCACAGCAGGCTCTCCCCAGGCAAAACAGGCACTTCCGGGCACTTCTCGGTGCGCGTGCGCTGGTGCACGTGGCAGTGCCTATTTGTCAACATTTCTGGGTTTGTGGGTGGGGTTTGTCTCCCCCTCCGGTGCCGAGGCCCGCTCCCGGGCTCACCCCGCTGCTCCACAAGATGCCAGGCCTTATCACACAAAACCCCAATGGGAGGCAGAATCTCTCAGCATCTGAATGAATGGAGGGGAATTACTTCAGATGCTTGGGCAATGGAAACAGTAGCTCAAGGTTACTGCCTTCCCTTCCTAAAAAGGCCTCAGGATCATCCAGCGGGAGCCAACTCTGCCAAAATTCCAGACCTGCTCCTGTTGCAGGAAATTTTAACCCTGCTAGAGAAAGGTGCAATAGAACATATAACTGTAGCGGAGAGGAACAAGGGTTGGTACTCCCCTTATTTTCTCACACCGAAGAAGGACGGAGGATTGAGACCCATCTTGGACTTAAGAAACTTGAAAAGGTTCCTCAGGAAGGACAAGTTCAAGATGGTAACCCTTTCTCATTTCCTTCAGGCTCTCCAACTCCAAGACTGGTTGGTATCATTGGACCTTCAGGATGCTTACTTTCATGTGCCAATCCATCACAGGCACAGAAAGTACCTGAGGTTCGCAGTTGGCGGTTCTCACTATCAGTTTCGAGTTCTGCCATTCTGGCTGACCTCCGCCCCAAGGGTTTTCACCAAGCTGATGGTGGTGGTGGCAGCGAGTCTCAGGAAAGGGGTGATTCACGTCTACCCCTACCTGGACGATCGGTTGATCAGTGCACATTCTCCCGAACAAGCTCAAAAACATCTGTCGACCACCTGTCCCTTCCTTCACAACCTGGGCATCTCCCTCTATTTCAAGAAGTCCCACATACCATCCCCAAAACTCCAGTTTATCGGAGCAGTTTTGGACACTTCCTCGGGCAAAGCCTCGCATCCTGAGATGAGAGCAATCCACATTCTGCAGATGGTTACAAAATACCAGAATGCCCAACATCTGCCGGCCTTCGATTTTCTGAGGTTGCTCGGTCTCATGGCATCCTGCATCTTTCTGGAGCCAGAGGCCAGATTGAGAATGAGATCCCTTCAGTGGGCCCTCAGAACACTCTCCCTCAGAGTTCTCGGGGAATATGTCCGATCTTCTGCAAGTCCCGAGCGCAGTTGCTCAGGATCTACCATGGTGGGCTTGCAACGACAACATCCTCAAGGGAGAATCTTTTTGGCAACCATGGCCAGAGATAACAGTAGTAATGGACGCCTCACTCATGGGGTGGGGAGCCCATACCAACGATCTGACAATCAGCGGTCGTTGGTCTCCATCGGAGTCCAAACTACACATCAAACTATTGGAGCTGAGAGCAATCAGACTAGCGCTGAAAGCTTTCCTGCCCTCTGTACAGGGAAAGAATGTCCTGATAATGACGGACAACACAGTGGCCATGTACTACCTCAACAAGAGAGGAGTCGTAGGGTCACTATCACTGTGCAGAGAGGCAGTGCAGCTCTGGTACTGGGCAATACGAGAAGGAATCTCTCGATCGGCAGTTCATCTAGCCGGAGAGCAGAACACAGCAGTAGATGCTCTGAGCAGGCAGAGCACAGTCTCCCACGATTGGGAGCTAGCTCAGGAAGTCCTTCTGGAGATATTCGCCCTTTGGGGAACCCCTCAAGTGGATCTGTTCGTGACCACGGTAAACTGGAAGTACGAACAGTACTGCTCAAGGCAATTTCCTCCGAGAGGAGCTCTTGGAGACGCGTTTGTTGTGGGCTGGAAGTTTCCACTTCTGTACGCTTTTCCTCCTGTCCCCGTGATTCTTCAAGTAATCAGGAGGTTGAGAAAGTTCAGGAAAACCATGATCCTAATTGCCCCGGATTGGGCCAGGAGGACGTGGTACCTGGACCTTCTGGACATGTCCATCTGTCCTTCACTACGTCTTCCGCAAAGTGAGGACCTTCTCTCACAAGAGGAAGGTCATGTTCTCCATCCAGAGGTCAAGACACTCAACCTTCACGCATGGTTTCTGAGAGGTTGAGATACAAGGATTGGGATCTTATGGAAGACGTAATGGAGATTTTGCTTTTGGCCTGAAGACCAGCAACAAAATCTTTGTACCAGTGTCATTGGAACAAATTCAGTACCTGGTGCAAAGATAAGGATGTGGACCCTTTTCAATGCGGTACCCCAATGGTGCTCTCTTTCCTACTGCATCTAGCCAATCTGGGGCTCCAGATCGGAACAATTAAAGGATAACTTGCTGCGCTGTCCATTTTCAAGCGCTCCTCGGAAGAGGTTTCCTACTTCAAAATTCCATTAATCATTCAATTTCTGAAAGGGCTTACTAATGTATACCCTCCACTACCGGTTCATGTCCCAACTTGGGATTTAAATCTAGTACTTAAGTTTCCAACTTGTATACCATTTGAGCCTCTGCACTCCTGTCCCTTGAGGCTTCTA